>NC_044315.2:82900392-83611225 GCF_007474595.2 Lynx canadensis
AATCCCTGAATTCTTGATTCCTTGGCCTCCTCCCTGCCAAGGATCTGATCCTCTACCCAATCTCAGCTACTCACTCCCATGGTCATACCCAAACTCTGCAGTTACCAAAAACGGAAAATCCCTCAATAATCAGTTTCCAGCACCTAAGCCTCCAACCAGACCCTCCCTTCTAAGTTCAGTCCCTACAGTATTGTCTTCATTCTTCAACCCCACAGGGACACTCTACTAATCTTTCACTCCCCTTCATCTACCTCAGGTCCACACTATCCTCCTCACCGAGTTTAAATTCTATTTTATAATCATTCTTTTCCATACTTCAACATCTTTATGCCTCCCTTACTTTGTCAACCTTACTTGGCAAAAATCCAATGATCCACCTGCACCCCGGTACCGGCTAGAGAAAAACATCCAACTCTGCTGACTAATCTAGCTTTAAATTTGGATTCTTTGCTCTAAGTGAGCTTAGGTAATTATACCACGTTCTCCTTAATTCATTCACTCTCTTGTTCTCCACGGTGAGGATTTCATACTTTCTTCTCTCCCCTCAAACCTTCTCCATCCTCAATTGCCACTAATTACCTCGTTTGCCCCTTCACTGAGAAAATTAATCAGAAGAGAACTCCCACAAGCCTCCGCCACGTCTTCTAGCCACTTGAGATCACTGACCCACAGACTCCGCCTTTGTCCTACTGATACGATGAACTGTCTGTGCCCTTGCAAAGGCCCTTCTTCCACTTGTGCACCAGGACCCCATCCCCTCTCGCCAACTCAGACATTGCTCTACCAATTCTATGTTATTAATTTTACCTCTCTACTGGATCTTTCCCATCAGCATGCCAACATGCAAGTTATTTCTGCTATGCTTCTTTAAAAGGTCAAGCCCCTGGGGCGCCTGGGTGGCTCAATCAGTTAAGTGTCCAACTCTTAGTCTCAGTTACAGGTCATGATCTCACGGTTTCATGAGTTCAGACCCCACTTTGGACTCTGTGCTGCTGGTGTGGAGTCTGCTTGGGATTCTCTCTCTCCCTCTCTCTCTCTGCCCCTCCCCCCACTCACATTGTCTCTCTCAAAACAAATAAATGAACGTAAAAAAAAAAAGTTAAAAGGGCAAGCCCCCCATAGCGTACCACCCCATTTCTTTCACTGTCTTTACAGCCATATACTTCAAGAGTATACTCGCGCTTGCCAATTCCTCTCTTCTCACTCTCTTCCAACCCATGGCAACCAAGCTTCTATGCCCAGCACTTCTGTAAAACTGCTCCCGTACTAATGACCACACCAACTCACTTCTCACTCCTAACATCAATTATCAGTCCTCCTTCCTCATCTTACCTGGCCTATAAGCACCACTCGACACTCTTCCAGAGCGTCCCTCTGACTCACGGCTTCTCTTTTAAGCTCCTTGCTAACCTCTCCCTGCTGAAGGGCCCCAGACCTCAGTCCTTGGACTTCACTTTTCTTTCTTGATGTCCTCCTTCGCCAGTCTCTTTCAGTCTCATCACGACAAATACAAACATGCACTGTCAACCTTACACTTATTTCTCCAGCTCAGGCCTCTTCCAACTCCAGTCTCATTTATCTCACTGTCTACTCAACATCTCCACTTGGATGCCTTAGCAGACATCTCAAATTTAACATGTCCAATGCCAAACTCCTGATCTTTCTCCCACATTTCAGATCCAATCTGTCAGCCAATCCTGTCAACTGAATCTTCAAAATAAACTCAAGTTCTGACCATTTCTCTCCATCCCCACCACTATCACTCTGGTCTAAGTCACCATCATTCCACTACAACAGTGTCCTAACAAGGGTTTCTCTTGCTCCTGCCTCTGATTCCCTACAGACTGTTCTCGACACAGCAGCCTGATTAATCCTATCACTTAAGTCAGGTCGTCCTTCACCAGCAACGCTCTGACCTCGCTTCTTACTAGCCTGCCCCCTGACTCTGTTCCAGCCGTACAGGTCTCCTTGCCTTTCTGCAAACACGCAAGCCATGCTTCCACTTCGCGGCCCTTTCCCTCACCGTTCGCTCTGTGAGATAAATACCCAGGAATGAAGCATGTGTTATCTGTCTTCATTCACAAGTTCCTTTCCCAGCGCTGCCTTGCCCAATCACCTTATTTAAAATTATAATTTCCCTCTCCCCACAATTCCTTGTTCTCTCTCCCGGTCTTATTTTTCTCCTTAGCACATTTTATCATCCAACATACTACATACTTTCTTATTATCTGTTTCCCCCTACTAGTGTGTATGCTTTCTGATGGCAGGGAATTTTGCCTATTTCATTCACTACTATATCCCCAGAACCTGGAATAGGGCCTAGCACATAAATACTGAATGAGTCAAAGAGAATGAAGGAAGAAAGGGAGCATAAATTCAACCACTCCTTCCAGCAAATAATTTGGCAACATGTTTCCTGAGCCCACAATCCATACCCTCGTAATTCCACTTCTCAGCATCTATCCCAAGGAAATACAATTGCTTTTATGTTTTTTCAAACATCATTTCCAAAATTGGGAGTGTTAATAAACTCAAGTGACCCAACACCTATATGCCACCATCAAAATTAGGTTTTGTCTATAATAACATGGGAGAATGCTAACATCACTGCATTAAGAAGAATTAACTCACAATGGAATATAAAGATGCATCACACCGTAACAACAACTGCTATTAAAAAAAATTTTTTTTTCGGAAGACACAAAATGGAAACCCAGCAAAACTTCTAGCTATGTGTCTGAGTTGTGGAATTATGGGGTTGTTTTTTTTTTTTTTTTTTTTGCCTTATTTCCTGAATTTTTCACATTTTTAAACAACGTTCATAATTTAAAAAGAAAAAGAAAAAAGGAGGAAAAAAACTCTGTAAATAAAGGAATATGCTCCTGAGAAATTTGACTTAAACGGCCCACATATAACGTCCCCATCTGCCTCTTCCAGGAATCTACCCCTGATTACTTCAATTCACAATGACTGATTTCCTCTGAGCTTCTGTAATATTTACTGTTTTCGTAGCATCATAAATTATTAACACCTGACTGTGCATCTAATTATCTTACTATCTTAGACTGTTACTTCCCTTGTCTAAGTACTTGCCTTCTTAATAAAATAAGCAGTTCCCAAGGCCGGGACCCACATCTCTCTACCATCTGTACTCTTCCCAAGAATCAAGGCACCATGGCATTCAAGCACAGTGCCAAACACAGAGCAGACTGCCTGCCATAAATGCTTTCTGAATTGAACTCTACTCTGAAATGCCTTTATAAAATTTCCCAAGAAAGATTAATTTAAGGGTGTTTCTCATCAAGTCTCCTCCAAAAGACTTTATGCCCATCCTGCATCCCATCTGTGAGAGGCACAGACCCGTGTCACTGAAGCTCAACAATTCTGCAAGTATTGTTATCCCCAGAAGACCAGGAGAGGTGACGTCACTGGCTCTTAATCACACAGATGGGCAAATGTAAAAGCCAAGATTCAAACCCATAGATTTAACTCAAAAATCTATAGATTTTAATCACGGTGCATATATAGCTTATTATGCCCCCCACCGGCCTCTTCCAGGAATCTACTACCGCTGACTATAGGTCTTACTCACTGGACTAATACAGCAGAGGTTATGAAACTTGGGTGTGCATCAAAATCACCTGAACGGCTTCATTCAGCTTCTGTCTCAGTAAGTCTGGGTGGCACCCAAGAAATTCCATTTCTAACAAGTCCCAAAGTCGTACTGATGTTGCTCGTCTGAGGACAGAGCTCTGAGGATAGCTATTTTACAGACTTGATGAATACCAGCAACGGGTACAACGTTCCTCAGAAAAGGTGAGACAGCTTCAATTCCATCTTTGAGTCTCAGGTCAGGTACTCCTTTCCGTGAAAATTCTCTGGCCTTTCTTTCCCACCACTAGCAGGTTGATTGCCCCTCTCAGGCCTTGATCCCAGTTAACTATAGAGTGGCTCACTCTACTTTGAGCATTATGTTACAATTACATTACGTGCGTACACAATGTATTATATAAATCATGTGTTCTATATATTATACGTATATATTATGTTGTTATATGTATATATTACATTGTTACTATTACTATGTTTTGTTTGTTTTGAGAGACAGAGAGAGAGCAAGCACCAACAGGGGAGGGGCAGAGAGAGAGAGAACCTCAAGCAGGCTCTGTGCTAACTGCACAGGGCCTGATGCAGGGCTCGAACTCATAAATTGTGAGATCATGACCCGAGGCGAAATCAGGAGTCAGATGCTTAACCGACTGGGCCCCCAGGCGCCCCGTTACTATTACTAACACTATTACTAGTAAGACCCCTACTATAATCTCCTTCTATGGGTCCTCTAGTATTATAAAGGCTGGAAAGCTAAAAATTTTATTTCTCTAAGGCCCCTGACACTAGGGTACCAGCTATGATTTGGGCTCCACCAATCAGATCCACTTGGTGAGACCTGAAATCAGAGCACAGGCAAGAAGAGAGCCAGGAGGGAACAAAAAGATTTTTTTTTTTTTCTAATGCAGAACTAGCAGGAATGGCATGGTGGCTCTGGAGGCAACAAATTTGTTAGACACTTCCTAAGCCCAAGTGGTCAAAGGTGGGAATACCCTGGGGCTGACATTTGGGATAGCAGCTTCCAGAATCTTCCAGCTACCTCTACAGTGTGACTCTGAAAGTCATTCCTGGAGACTCGACTCAAAGCGTATTCCTACACTCAGGATTTCTAATGATTCCGTAAGACTGAATTCTCTGTATTCACTCCTTTTCTGATAGAGTGGTTTCTCTTATCTTCAACTAGACCTTGACTGATACGCTTCCTGTGCATACCTCTGTGCTATTATCACACTGGACAATCTTCCATGTACTTGCTGACTTTCCCTACCTAACCCTACCCTTCTTGAACGTAGAACCACTTTTATTTATCTTTGTGTCTTCTGCACCTAGAACAATATCTGACTCTTAACACACAATCATTTTCAGTAAGCTTTCAGAAAATTGCAATAACCATTATAACATGAAAAAGATTTAGCACGAATACTAAAGTATCAGATTGGGAATCAGCAGGCCTAGATTCTGCCACTATGTGATCATAAGTAAGTCTTTGAATGTGAATTCTCTGAAATATAAACTGGAAGTGTTGACTAAAAGAGTGTTTTGTGCTCTAAAATTCTGTCATCCTATGATCTAAAATCCTCAGACAACTCACTGCTTTGGTAAAACATCCATATCTACAAGTATCCTTTAAAGGAAAATGGCCCTGAGGAAAGCACTTCTTTCTGGTTTTCCCTGTGGCCAACCATCCTACCGAGTTAACAAGACTCTCATAAAAGACAGAAAACAAAATAAAGTCCTTTCAATGAAGTGAAATTTTAAATTTAAGCAGTAGTGGCTAATACTGAAATACCATTCTATATAGGCCCTTTTTAAGGATTTAGGAAGTCTGCACACTGAAATATTTATTTTCCATTAAGAAGCAATTAACTCAGGGCACCTGGGTAGCTCAGTTGGTTGAGCGTCTGACTTCGGCTCAGGGCATGATCTCACTGCTCGTGAGTTCGAGACCCGTGCCAGGCTCTGCACTGACAGCTCAGAGCCTGGAGCCTGTCTTGGATTCTGTGTCTCCCTCTTCCTTTCTGTCCCTCCCCCGCTTGCACTGTCTCTCTAGTAAATAAATAAACTTAAAAGAAAAGAAAGAAAAGAAACAATTAATTCAATAACTGTCCTAAACTAGACCGATACACTTGACATAACAATGAGAATTTTAAAGACCCCTTTCGTCCTCTGCTTGGTTCCACGACTTTGCTTCTGTGGTTTCGCCTCATTATCTGGAGGGGTTTCCTCCCTCCTTCCATTACTATAAAACCTGCATTCTATAAAGGCCCAGCCTCCATTTCAACCAATAACACTTTGTAGGAGATAACACAAGAATTCTTGGCTTGGAATAACGCTGTGAGATCTCTCCTCCTCCACTTGCATTTCCTCAACAGTCTTAAAAGCACAACTCTCTTCTGGATGAAGTTCACTCAGGGTTTCCCTACGCTCTGGACTCTGCATCCATGCTGAATCACAAGGGAAGGCAAGCTCTGTAGAGCCAGGTGAGGAGCCAGGACTGGAGAAACAGGACCCACAGGAATTGTGGGCCGGCAGGGGAGAGAAGGGAGCAGTTAAGAGGGCAGCAGAAGGCTGGTACACAAAACAGACCCTATGCAAACCCTATAGTGCCTAAAGCTAACCACTGTCAAAATTCCAGTAAGTTCTTCAAGCTCTTCAAGACCAAATAAACTAGGGTTCTCAGAGAATTAGTCTGTGCTCGGGGCACATTGAGATAAAGGTGTAGCAAAGACAGTTATGGCTCTGCTCTCAGACTTGCTCACACAGTCCCTCACGTAGATACCTTTGTATAAACAAGCAAATCATCCCCCAAGAATAGGAATGGGACTTTGTCAGGGTTGACTCTTCCCAGATGCAACAGGGGGCGGGGGTGAGCAACTGAGTTCACAGGATGCAGTAAACCCTGGCTGTGGAGTGTTATCTCAGGGCATTGATCAGGCCTTTCTCTCTACACATCCTAGTCAGGACGAACCTGCCCCACAACACCATGGCCCTCTCCTAGGACTTACACAGTCCATCTCACCTGATGGAAGACAACCCATATAAGTAGCTTATATGGGTTAGCTCAACATACACAGCCAACTCTAGGTTTATTTCTTCTGGAAGCCCCTGGCACCTGCAGGATTATGCAAACGGTGAACAGTAAGGTGATCCCCGTGCCTGACAGGAGAAAGCTGCAGACCCTCAAGGCTAATGAAGTTGTTTGGACACCATCTGGGCAAGATCACTCCAGACTACAACCCGAGAAGCTGGCGTGAACTGGATTTCGACACTTACTCTTCTAGTAATCAGCTGTGTGACTTTGTGTTGGCTACTTAACCTCTCTGGGCTTCGCTTCCTCATCTGTAAAATGGGGATTAAGACAGTATCTGTTTTATAGGGCTGCTATGACATAATAAATGAAATAATGCACTTAAAGAAGTTGAACTAAGGGCCGGCATGTGTAAGCTACCAGTATATATTAGGCATTACTATCATTTTTAATATTTTTCATAATCGTGTGGCAAGCAAAAAAGAAAATGAGCACTGAACTCAGTCCTAAATTAGAATCTTGATTCAACTACTTATCAGCTGTGTGATCCTGCACAAACCTGTTTTTCTGAGCCCCAGGGCCCTGATCTATATATAAATTGGGCATAATAATTATCTGCCTCACAGATTTTTCAAGATTAATAGTGGATGTGAAGCACTTTGAACAGTAGCTGGCACCTAGCAGATGCTTAATACTCGTTTTCCTCCCAAGGCCCCCATTATGCATAAGGCAGATAAAAACACTAAGAAGCTTTGGGGTGCCTGAGTGGCTCAGTCAGTTAGGTGTCCGACTCTTGATTTTTGGCTCAGGTCATGATCTCACAGTTCAGGGGTTCGAGCCCCACATTGGGCTCAGTGCGGAGCCTGCTTGGGATTCATATTCTCTCTCTCTCTCTCTCTCTCTGTGTGTGTCTCTCTCTCTGCCCCTCCCTCACTTGCACTGCCTCTCTTTCTCTCTCTCAAAATTAATAAACTTAAAAAAAAAAAAAGACACTAAACAGCTTCCAAAGTAGCCAATGATTCAGTTCCTCTCTGCGACCGTCTGCTTACATATGATTGGAGTCTTCATCTCAGCTCTATTTCTGAGCTCTACTTAAAATCCTGACCCTTCCTGGTCAGCCCTGCTGTCTTAGTGCTCCCCTTCCTTTCCTGGTAAGACATTTGATCTTTTACATTTGTCCTATTATCCTGGTTCAGCCAGACAGGAGCCTTTGCTAACCCACACTGGGCTCCTAGCCTGTCCTTGCCCTCAGTTGATCACAATTGGCCCTCTCCAAGAAGGTCTAATCTTGAGCAGTAATACGAGGTTGTCAAACTATCCTATTATTGCCTTTCCAAGGTGATAAAAAAGAGTCTTTCAGTGAAGGAGTCATTCACTGAAAAATTATTTTTTATACACCCACTACTGGTAAGCAGCATGTTAGGCACTAAGAGGGCATCAAGAGACATGACCTGTGTTCTCTCCCTCATAAGAGGTAACAAATACTCTGCCAAAGTTGCTCAAGTACAACAGAAATTAGGAGAGTTTTGAAAGAAAGGGTCAACAAGGACTCTCATTCCTACTCAGATGAGGGAAGAGAGGTGGCAGCCTCTGCCAAAGAAATGTATCTGCTCCCTATCCCACACCAACATAGTCCACAGTTATCTAGGTAGCCAATATTTCCATTTGAGCTTGAATTTGTTCACCTTTCTTGCACGAAGCCTTGACTAGATCCTGTTAAGCGATCGACCTGGCCTTCCTTCCCCTCGCAGACTCCAAAACTGAAAGCATTTCCAAAGGAGATGGGACACCAGGCCCCATACCTTACCACTCTGCAAGATGCCAGAAAAGGGGTGGAAAGAGGTGCTGAAATTTTACAGTCCCATAAGTCCTGTCATTGTCTTCCCCTCATCAGGTAAGCAAAGGTTAAAAGTATGGAAAACTTCTGGAGGCCGAAGCATCTGGGGAAAGAAGCACTCTCACGCAGTCAGCAACAGAGAATGTGGTTGGATGGAAAGTAATTAATTGTAATTTTTCAGAAGCACAAATAGAATCAATTTTAAATGCCCATGCCTTTCAAATCACCAATTTTACTTCTAGGAAAGCATTTATAGAACTCATGGAAGCCAGTGCCTTCTACAAAAAAGTTCATTAGAGTGTTTTTCAAAATACTGTAACTATGAAACCACCCAAATATCAATCAACAGGGAAATGGGTAAATAAATTATGGTAAACCCACGCAATGGAGCCATTAAGAGTGGTTTAGGGGGCGCCTGGGTGGCGCAGTCGGTTAAGCGTCCGACTTCAGCCAGGTCATGATCTCGCGGTCCGTGAGTTCGAGCCCCGCGTCGGGCTCTGGGCTGATGGCTCGGAGCCTGGAGCCTGTTTCCGATTCTGTGTCTCCCTCTCTCTCTGCCCCTCCCCCGTTCATGCTCTGTCTCTCTCTGTCCCAAAAATAAATAAAAAACGTTGAAAAAAAATTAAAAAAAAAAAAAGAGTGGTTTAGGACGATGTGGAGCAACCAGAACTCATACACTGCTAGAGGGAGAATAAGTTCGACAACCACTTTAGAAATTTGACAATATTTAGTGAAAGTCACATACACCCACCTCGTGACCTAGCAATTCCCTCTTAGATATATACCCAGGAGAACCAAATGTATATGTATACCAAAAGACATGTACAAGAATATTCACTGTAGCTTTATTGCTTATTGTAGCTTTATTAGAAAACAAAAGTGTCAATCAACAGAGGGATGAACTGTAGTATATTTACAGTGGAAGACTGTATAGCAATGAGAAAGAATGAACTATATGCAACATGGGTGAATCTCATAGACATATTTTTGAATAAAACTATATAAGCCCACTTCTATGAAGTTCAAAAATAAGACTAATACTTGGCAATAAAAATCAAATCAGTAGTTGTCTTTGGGGGCAGGAGAAGGGAGGACGCTAAGAGGAAACACAACAGACCCTTCTGGGATGCCACACAGGATGTTTCACCCAATCTTTAGTGAGGTATAATTGACAAACAAAAAACTGTATATATTTAAGGTGTACAATTTGATGTTTTGATATTCTTATATGATCACCACAATCCAGCTGGACAACATATCCATCACTTCGCACAGTTACCGTTTTTTGTGTGTGGAGAGAACACTTACTGAAGATGTACCCTCTTAGCAAATTTCAAGTACATAATTCAGTGTTGTTAACTATAATCACATTGCTGTACTCCAAATGATCTTGATCTGGGTAAGGGTTACAGGACTATATACATTCATGAAGCTATATACTTACTTTCGTGGATTTAACCTCTTTCTAAATCTCAATACATTTTTAAAAATAATAAAGTGATCTGGAACTGTAAATGACATGAAAAAGTGTCCTTTTTAATAATTTTTTTTACAGTTTATTTCAGAGAGAAAGAGAGAGAGCGTGCATGCATGTGCACAAGCAGGGGAGGGGCAGAACGAGGGTGAGAGAGACAGAATCCCAAGCAGTTTCCGTGCTGTCAGTTTGAAGCCCAATGCAGGGCTTGATCCCACAGACCATGAGTTCATGACCTGAGCTGAAACCAAGAGTCAGGACACCCAACCAACTGAGTCACCCAGGCACCCCTTAATAATTTTTAATTGGACCCGGAAATACTTTCATATTGACTGCTACAAAGATTTAATATTAACTTTTTATGGGGTGACTTCAGTGCATTTTACGCATGGCATAATTCACCAGTTTGAACTGTATACTTCGATGATTATTAGTAAATTTACCAACTTGTGCAACCATCACCATAAATCAGTTTTAGAACATTTTTATCACCCCAATGAAATCCTCATGCCCCTTTACCATTAACCTATTTTCCTACCCTTAATCTACTCTATCCTTCTAGCTTTGCTTTTTCTGGACATTCACCTAAATACGATCGTACAATACCTGGCCTCTTGTGTCTTGTTTCTTTCACTTGGAGTAATGTTTGGGAAGTGCATCCACGCCGTGGCATATATCAGTAGTTTCTTTATATAGCTGAATACTTTCCCATTATACGAGTCTAACACATTTTATCTATTAATTCACCAACCGATGGGCAGAAACATTAACTTCTGCAACATTTCTATTTACAAATCTAGCTAAAGCACTGCCTCCTACACTCATCCCATTCTCCTCCTTCTAGAGAATCACCATCATCTTGAGGTTAGTGTGCAGCCTTCCTTGTACAAGCCTTGCTTGTACACTGTTAATACACATGAATGCACGCATGGCAAAAATATAGAGTTGTTTTGCGGTTTTAACATTGACATATCTGGATACTGCCTTTTCAGCTTGCTTTTTCACTCAATTATATTTTTTGAGATTTGTCCGATTTGGATTCATTCGTTTTAATGGCTATAAAATTCTCTGATTACACATAAGTCATAGTTTATCCATTTCCTCTACTGGTGGCCATTTAAGTTTTCAATATTTTTCTATTTAAAAAATGATGCTATGAACATACTGATTATACCTCCTTGTGCATATGTGAGAATTTCCTTACATTATCTACTCAAAAGTGAAACTGCTGGTTCCTAGGGTATGAGCACCTTTCACTCTACTAGGTATTACCAAAAGAGTTACGAGTTTTTGTCCGCCCACATTTTCACCAATACTTGGTATTATTCAACTTTTAAATTTTTCTGCCACTCTCATGTAAGAAATGGTATCTCTTGGCATTGATTGGTATTTCCCTGATTTTTAATGATGCAATCTTTTTATAGGATTATCAACCATTTGGGTTTCTTCTTCTGTGACCTGTTTAATACTTTTTGCCTGTTTTCCTATTTCTTTCTTGCATATGTTCCCTTATGTATTTGGGTCCCAAGCCTTGCAAAAATTTCCCTTTAATCTGAAATTTTTATTTTGTTTATAGTTTCTTTTGCCATACCAAGGTTTTAAATTTTAGGTGTGGTTACATCAAGTCCTTTCCATCAGGATTTGTGCTTTTTCATATCTTACTCAAGAAATTCTTTCCTATCTATAACTCTAAAACTATTCTCACATTTTCTTCAAATATTATGAACTTTTCCTTTTTTAATGTAGGTCTTTAATCCAACTGAAATTTATTTTTATGAAGGCTATGAGCAGGCAACTGTTTTTAAGTGGATAGTCAGTTGTTTCTCCAAAATAGCAGAACAGTCTGATCACAGCCATTTACTCCTAATTCCTAAGGGCTCTTGGCAAAGCCCTCCTCATCAAAAAAAAAAAAAAAAAAAATGTTTAAAGAAAGGGTTGGGTATTTTTTAATATCCCTTCAACATGGCAAGCCATAGCTAGGGATATTTGGTAGAACAGAACATACTGGGTCAACTTTTCTTAGACCCAAGAAAAAAAGACCAATATGTCTTTATCCAATAAAAGCACAAGGAATCCAGATACAAAACCATCTAGCAAGTGAAAATACTGGGCAATGAGCAAAGTGGTCAGACATTCCTACCAGCTTTCTTTAACAGTCACGAAATACCAAATTTTAAGAGTTTCATGGGGACACAAACCCCAACTTTTACCTAGCCCTCAAAATTCATACTCTCATGGCTTTCCTTTCTTTTCCAAAGCTTAGATTTAGAAAAGGGTCACTTAAGTAATGTTTATTTCAATAGTTACAGCATGAAGAAAAGAGAAATGCTTACTTGCTACTGCTGTAATCATCACTAAACTTCATTCACAGTGATATTCTTAAATAACAAAAATTATTTCACTGGATAGAAATCCTCATAACTACTACTACTTTATAACTACTTGGGAGGCTTTTACATAATTTTACATTTACCATAATAATTTACATAATATAGCTAGTATCAAGCAGTTAAATGTAAATTCCTTGTTCTCTTGAAAAAGGGAAAGAACACCATTTTAAGTTAATGATATGTTTCTGAATATGACACTCCAAGGCATTCTTACAAAGATATGTAATACGGAGATTGATAATTTACCAAATAAATTCACTGTGATCAATTCTTTTATAAAAATTCACAGGAACTATTAATGAAAGCAAATGTTAATTTAATATTCTTTACCCCTTCCTTCTGCCATCTATTAGAACTTATTGAGAATACAATTTTTAGCAGTATTTCTTTGGAAATGCTATAATGCAACTGCTGTATAATTATCTTTTAGGCTGCAAATTTTCAGCATTCTACCTACTTTATAGTATATTTTACATATACTTAAAAACGTAAACTCAATGGTCAAGGAAACAAAAAAGGTACTCTTTGGCTTAAAAATTCATTAAGCATTATCAATTCAATTAGACACAGTATGAGGTTTTCCTCAAAGCCATACAATAATAATACAAGTTTGTATTGTTCAAATATTCTCATTGTTATACAGGTTGTCACATTTCACTTTTAATAGGAACTGACTCAAAGAGACCTTGGAACAAAAGTATCCTAACCAAGTAGCAGTTCCCAAAGTGTCATGCTAAAAAAACATTACTCTCCAATTCACACAATTCAAACAATCAAATCAGAGAACAACCACGTCTTTATTAAGAGAACAATGCACGTTAGTTTCCTGTGTCCAAGTGATGCTACCTAAAAGATATTAAACAAGAAAAACCAAAGATGCAATAATTGGAATAATATTAATACTAATAAAATATGTTTAAAGCCAATCAGTTACAGTCTTATTCACTGATATTTGTGTGAGGTTAGCAACAGTTCCAACTTCAGCTGAAAACAAATGAATTAAAATGCCTTACAGGAATTCCTAATGCTGACAATCTTCTTCATTAAAAATATAAAACTAGAAACGATTCAACCCATAAAGACTAAATCCCACTAGAAAAGAAGTGATGTGGTTAGGTAGGAAATTAAAATCTTATTGAAAGTAAAACGATGGAGATAAAATGGTACCTTCATTACAAAGATATCACAAACAGCTGTATTCTTTAAAATTATTCGTTCAAGATATAATTTGCTCTCCTGCAGTGTCAGATGCTAATGCAACCAATTTTATACCATCTAAGCACTGTCTACAGATGCACCTTCTGTTTTTAAATCAGCAGGAACCATTGACCAGCATAAGCAGTATTCCTAACTAGATAATCAGCAAATGTGTAAAGTCTGACATCCCCCCTCCCAAATACACATTTGACCACAGAACTGCTTCAATAAATTTGCGTGACTATAAACTGCACACACTGAACAAATCTAATTCATAAAAGGATCAAAAAGTCAGTTATTGCAAACAGCCATTGTGCGGCAGATCAGGAATAACTTCTAGTACCTAAAATGGGGTAACTGTTTAATTAATTAAAAGCATGTTTTCTAAGAAAATTCCTAAAGATACACATTATTATGACCTACCTAATTTTCCAAACTGACTTTATTCTCCTTTATTACATAACATCTACCAATATGAAGAGGCTAAAATATATCTATAATTTAGTCGTTCAGGGCAATCTAGCAATCTGTACCAAAAAAACAAAAAACAAACAAACAACACCCAAAGGTATTGTAGTAACTCAAAAAGAATAGGAAAACTTACAACAATATATTCAGAGGGTAAGAAGAAAGAAAATGATTATTGAGGACCTGTTTGCCAATGGGCCCCAAACTGACTTCACATTTTCCTTTTTCAATCTTCACAGCCATCCTATGAAATAGGCACAATCATTCTTTATGGAAGAAGAAAGCACATCTCAGAAGTTAACAGACTTCCCCAAGGTTACGCAGCTAAGGGACAAAACCGAGATTGAACCTCAAGTCTGTATGACTTTAAAGTCCAAACTGTCATTTGCACCAAGTTCTCCTCACCAAAAACAAACAAACAAACAAACAAACAAACAAAGGATGAAATGGCCTGTATGGACTGGTCTGAGAAATTAAATGCTGTGGATGAAGTTGTGTCTAAGGAGACTTATAATTCCAAACACATATTTTATAAACTTATTTAAATGACCCCCTCTTAAGTTGGGAACATTTGATACATCAAAAATCCATGACAAAGATCTGTAACAAAAATCTGTAACAAATATCAGAAAACAATTTAGAGGAATATAAATAATTACCTGGCTCTCTAATACTAACTATCCTCGGGGACCATTAAGTGATTCCTTCCATTAGTCTCTGAATAGAGCCAAACATCATGTTACTTTGAGTTCAAAAAAGACTATAGTTTTCAAAGAGCTTTCACATGTTTTAGCATTCATAAAATCCTCGAAACAATCCAGTGAAAAGATTAAAGGAATATAGCGGATACCTAAACAGGAAAATAAAGAGAGGTATTCTAAACACAGGCAAGAGTAGTCATCAGTCCCAAGCTAACTCTATCCCCCACACCCTCTCAAGGCAAAAACATGGCCACCAGAATAAAAAGTGCAGTAATCCACCAACTGGTCTCTCACTGTGATCCTCCCTTGAGGCTCACACAAGGAGGTGACTTCAGGCAGAACTCCATGGGCTATAGCAAGAGAATATGGCCCTGTTCCATAAATACCCACTCTCTCTACATAAACAACTCCAAGGGTTACTGTCATTTCAGAAATGACAATCAGAGCTTAGATTTTTTTTTTAACGTTTATTTCTTTTTGAGAGAGTGAGAGAGACAGAGTGCAAGCAGGGGAGGGGCAGAGAGAGAGAGAGGGAGACCCAGAATCCGAAGTAGCTCCAGGCTCTGAGCTGTCGGCACAGAGCCCAACATGGGGCTCGAACCCATAGGCAGTAAGATCATGACCCGAGCCGAAGTCGGACACTTAACCGACTGAGCTACCCTGGTGCCCCAGAGCTTAGATTATTAATGTAGTCACAAAGTAAGTGGCAGACGTGAGATTCAGATCCAATCTTTAGCCTTCAAGATTAGAAATTATTATCCCCGGAAGAACTGCTTTGAAAGATATCTTTGTGTCAAATTACAACAGGAAATGAAAATTACAGAGATTTCACTGTAAGATTATAAACGATAAACGGCATGTTGGTCCACATGTTGGGAGGGTTGAGGAAGACATATTTAAAATCTATGTGCAGTGCTTTTTAATATATTGGAATTTTTACATCCAAAGGAGTACTACCCTCACAAAATAATAACCTTATGTTGGCAGTACGTTTATTTCAGTTAAATTATTTTGAGAGTCCCATTTGGAAACGTCCCTCAGAGACTTTGGAATGTTCATTTACATCTCTCATATTTTCCTAGTTGGGAATATAATGAATACAGTCTTCTGGCATATGATTAGGATTTACATACTAAAGGCCTTAAGAATGTAACAACCCTTTGGGGCACCTGGGTGGCTCAGTCGGTTGAGCGTCCGACTTCGGCTCAGATCATGATCTCACGGTGTGTGGGTCCGAGCCCCGCATCGGGCTCTGGGCTGACAGCTCAGAGCCTGGAGCCTGCTTCGGATTCTGTGTCTCCCTCTCTCTCTCTCTGCCCCTCCCCCACTCATGCTCTGTCTCGGCCTCTCAAAAATAAAGAAACGTAATAAAAAAAAAAATTTTTTAAAAAAAAGAATGTGCCAACCCTTTGACCAGGTAATTCAACTTCTAGAAATATATTCAAATGAAATGCTAATAAATGTACATGATGATCATTACCATATTGTTTATAATGACAACACTAGATACCTGGCTTATATGGGATTGACTAAATAAAGTATGACACATTTATGTAATGAAATACAATACCTCCATTAAAAATCATATTGTAGAGGGGCGCCTGGGTGGCTCAGTCGGTTGAGCGGCCGACTTCGGCTCAGGTCATGATCTCGCGGTCCGTGAGTTCGAGCCCCGCGTTGGGCTCTGTGCTGACAGCTCAAAGCCTGGAGCCTGTTTCAGATTCTGTGTCTCCCTCTCTCTGACCCTCCCCCATTCATGCTCTGTCTCTGTCTCAAAAATAAATAAACGTTAAAAAAAAAAAAAATCATATTGTAGAACAGAAGTTCTCAGAGTATGGTCCCCGGCCCAGCAGAATTGTAACTTAGAAATTTAAAAATACAAGTTCTCAGGCCTACACCACACCTACTTAAATTTTGGGCTTGAGGTCCAGCAAGCTGTGCTTTCACGAGCTCTCCAAGTGACTGTCATGCACACTAAAATTTAAGGACTGTGACAGAATAACATTTGTCACCTACTTACTAAGACCATTTCTTCATCCTAAACTTTAAAATGTTTTTTTTTTTTAATGTTTACTTATTTGGGGTGGGGGTGGGGGGGGTGGTGCAGAAAGAGGGAGACACAGAATCCAAAACAGGTTCCAGGCTCTGAGTAGTGAGCACAGAGCCTGATGCGGTACTCGAACTCACGAACCACGAGATCATGATCTGAGCTGAAGTCATATGCTTAACCAACTGAGCCACCCAGGCACCCCTCCCCATCCTAAATTTTAAAGAGCAGCATTTCTATATGATCCTCTGCCTCCTTTGCTTAAAGTTACACACCATACAAACACACACACACACACGTATCTCATCCTTCACTATGCAAACTCTAACCATCCTAACAGAGTCAAATAATGTTTAAATGAATCTCCAGTAAATCCAAGTTCTTGCCATTTGTCATACAAAATTCAGGAACCAGTTATTACAAAATCAGATAAAGCAGAAGTCCTTACCACTCTAACTCAGGAAATAGATTCAGAGAACAAGAGATGTTTGATATAAATTTGGGGGTATACACACGTGTTAACATATACCAGAATGTTACCAATGATTATACCTAAGAATTGGGAGCAGAAGCTAATTTAGTTTTGTTCTGGTTGCTTCTCTGAGTTTTGTAAATAATCTTCAATGTAGGTACTCTAAATTGAAACTTCAGAGATCACTCGAAGAAATATATATGTCAACTATGCAAACTAAATAATACATTATTTAGAGATACCTACATATGTGGTAAGCGATCATGAAAAGCAAGACAATGAAAACAGTGGGGGGAGGAGCAGAGGTTATGCGGGACGGGAGTGAGGGACAAGAGGAGGGTAAATTCAGGGAAGGAGCACACAGAGGGCTTGCAGATCTTAGCAATGCTCTGTTTAAACTAATATGGTAGACTATCCTCAGACATGTCCCTCGCCTCTGGCACACGCCACCCCCCCCCCCCCCCCAGCCATGGAGCCTGCTGCCGTCTCCTTCAGTCAGGCTGCCTTAGTGACTTGCTCTGAACAACCCAACGCAGCAGAAATTACACGGATCCACTTTGGGACCTGGGCCTCTGCAGGCTTGGCAGCTTGGAGCTGTTTGCATCCTTTTGGAATCTGGCCGCCATGTATCTCAGTCTGGGCTCCCGAAAGGAGAGGGGCCATGGAGACAGAGAAAGGCCCAGTTTGGACCCAGCTGTTCCAGCCACCCAGGTGAAGCATGAGACACAGTTGTGAAGCCATCTTGGACATCGGAGCTCCGAGCTGAATGAGTGGCTCCAGCCAACAACGCATGGAGCAGAAACGCTGAGGTGAGAGCCCAGCCAACCCACAGAAGTGTGAGAAATAGTAAGTCAGTACTGCATCACGTAAGGCAATTTCGAGGTGATTTTGAGAGGCAGCCACAGAGAACGGAAAATAAATTTTTTATTGCTGTTTTTGGTATCTTAGAGATGATAAATCATCTTTTGTAGGATAAAAGCTTTAATGTATAAGTTATTTATATCTAAAGTGAATAATGTAATAGCATTTTATATTCAAAATATAACGAAGTTTATTTTCTTGTGGGATTTCAAACACATGGCTGGAACACCACCACGATTGCGGATTATCCAATGTCAGTTTTCCTTGTCATAAGACCAAAAAGAAAAGTACAGACTGATCTTATCTTTTTGTCCAGCATTTTTGTATTTGGGTTACAGCAACTTAGCAAGATGAAGAAGCAAGACATCGGAAAGCATATTTTAGAACAATTTAAATAACACAGGCATCCTCTACACAAAGATGTGAATACTGACTAGCTAAGCCATCTGGAACTAGCAACTTTTTACGAATAGTGTTTTGACAACTTTATCAAATTCCTCCATGCACATCACTCCAGGTAAGTGTTCTACCTCTTCTTCATCTACTTTGGTAATGTATTTTCCCTAAAAATATTCATTTCATCTCAAATTTATCAGAAAAAAATACACGCAGTATTCTCTCATATGTAAACAGACAACAGACTGAAAAATATACGTTATAAAATAACAGGAATTTACCTGAGTGTTGGGAAAATTTTATATTGCATTTTAAATATCCTATTTCTCAAATTTCCCAAAACAAGTGGCACACTTTTAAAATGAAAAATGTGAAGAGTAAACAAGGAACCACTGTCTGGCTCCTGCTCGGAGAACAGGACCACACCGAGCTCAACAGTCTGCAATGGCTGACAGAGACCAGTCATGAGAAAACCTGAAAACTAAACTCTGTGGCTTGACTGCAATCTTTCCTTATGGGGGGTTAGAGGTAACAATGTGAATTATTTGAGCATTTGCCACTAATCCCTACAAAACAGATTAACTGTGAGGAAGGAGACAATCTACGCTTGCGTCAGATTTCCTAAGATCCCCAGAATAATTTTGGTCCATCAAGTCTATAAGAGTTCCAAACAGATGAATAGGACTACTCTCGTGCCTTTTAAAATTCATTGTTGTCTCTAGCTTTGCAGGGAACGGGATCCAGTTCTCAGCCCAACAATCTGCAGAGGACAAGCACACAGAATACACCATCCCAGTGGACACAATAAGGCAGCAGCAACCACAAGCTTCAGCCCTCCTCTTGCTTCCATTATCATAATTTATGCATCCTTGGAGACCTGAGTATAAAACAATGATTAATGCTGAGGAAGCCAACAGCATCAAAGGTTTGGAAGTGACCACTGGCCTTAAAGAAGAAAATCGTAGTTCAGTTACACAAATGCTTATCGAACCTGTATTTTAAAAATTCACTGAAAAATGAAATCACTTACCAAGCTACCACAGTCATAACTATTACGGTCTTAATCTTGAAATGCTTTGGTCTCCTTTCGTCTGGGTGTTTCTATGACCATACATATAATCTGGGTTTTTATTTATCTGTACAGCGCTTGATTTTATCAAACTAGTAATACTAGCCTATAAAGTCACTAAGGCAATAAAATTTAATAAGAGCAATACTTTGAGCTATTAGAGAATGCCATTATAACATAATGTTATCATCATCACTATATGGTTTATATAAGACAGATGTCACCGTAATAAATACTAACAATACTGGAGCTATCTTTTCAATACCCTGGACGAGGTCATGGTGCATAACATACAGAAGTAAAAATTACTTTCAAAAAATATGCAGGTTAGAGATAGATAGTTACAGGTTCTATATAAAAGGGAAAAATTAGAAATCCCAGAAGTTTTGGTGGTAACATTGATGCCTAAAAAAGATTCCAGGGACTTCAGCAATACTAACAAGTCAGCAAGAGTATATGGAATTACCTTTCTTTAAGAACTGGATAAATTCACATTTAGCTGCCCTAACGTAAACACTGAGTTGCTCAGAAGCTATATACTATATTGTGTTACAGCTGTAATAGTGGCTTCCAAACTTCTTTTGCCCATTAATTACCCACATTAAGAAATATGTTATATCTCCACTTGTACACACATTATGCCCACAGAACAAAAGTTTCAGGAAACAATGCTTTTCCTTACTAGATGTTATTTTCTCTGAGAACTGCTATTTAATTTTTTTTTTCGTTTAAGATCCACTGAATTGATTTCATTACCCACGAGTGGGTCACAACCTAGTTCATTTAAAAACTACCAGCAGGCCTTTTGTGATGCTTAGGACGAAGGGGAAAAAAGAATAATACCACAGACCCACTATGTGCCACCTAATAATATGCAATAAGATACAATTTGTGTCCTAATTCTTACACCAACCCAATAAGTCAGGTCACGTTTAGTCATTTCAACAAACGTAACTTCCTTTCAACAAATGTTGACTGATCGCTTATTCTGTGTTAGGTACTAGTGCTAAAAATCTGGGAATAACCGAGCAATGAACAAACCCATACAGTCTTTGCCCTCAAAAAACTAGATTCCATGGAAGGAAAACCTTAAATGGGAGGTAAGTGTTACAGAGAAAAGCATGGCATGCTATGACGGTACCTAACAGAGAGATCCAACTTAGAAGGAGAGATTTTAAAAGGTTCCCAAAAGAATCATCACAAGAGCACAGACTTCAAGGATGCAAAGGAATCAGGCAGACAAAAGTAGGGAAACGTGGTACGGGTGGAAGGAAGGAACAGTGTTGACGAGAAGCACGCTTGAGACAGGAAGGAATTTGGGTCAAGAGAAGAAATGAAAGAAGGCCAGTGTAACAATCGCTGAGCACAAGGGAAACGAAACCAGAAGAGCCTGGTGCCAAGCCATGCAGGGTTTCACGGGGCACATTAAGGGCTTTGGACTTTATTCAGGTGTACAAGGAAGCCACTGAAAAGTTTAGGACAAGGACTGGGAGGTAGGGAACAGGATCAGATATGTTTCCCAAAGAGTACTCTAGCTGTTCTGTGGAGAATTAACTGTAAATAGGCAAAGCCTGAAGTAAGTTTAGGTAGGCGGCCACAGCAATCGTTGGAGTGAGAAATGGGAGGGGCTTTGATGCAGGGGATGGCAATGGAAGACAAGTTAGCAGACTTGAGATGAGAGACAGAACTGGACACGAAAGATGAATGAGTGAGCGAGAGGAGAGATGAAGACAGAGAGAATGACTCCCAGGTTTCTGATACAAACAACTCTAAGATGGGAAAGCTGTAGAAGGAGCCAAGTTTGAGGGAAAGATCCTAAGCTCGGTCTAAGATGTCCATAAGGAGAAATTCAAGAGGAGCCTTCAAGTAGACGGTGTGATACCACACACCTAATAAATGTCAGAGACAGACTGGAATCCTGCCAGGTCTACCTGACATCAAAGTTCTCTCACTACACTGAAATGCAGATGAGAATTATGACGGTGATAATGAGGAATACGATACAGCATCAACAGTTACTGAACTTCTACAGTGTGCTAGGTACTCACAACCACAACCATGCTTGGAGCGGTGAGGAACGTTGAAGAAGCTGACAAAGGAGCAATACTAGGATTTAAACTCAGATCTAGACATACTGCAGAAGTTATGTTCCTAACCTCTAAACCACAATGACGCTGAAATCCAGAGTGGGACCGCCAAGACCTTTAACTCCCAACCACCTGCCAACAAGAGATTTAAAGTTCTATGAAGGCAGGGGCGCCTAAGCAGCTCAGTTGGTTAAGCGTCTGACTTCGGCTCAGGTCGTGATCTCACGGTTCATGAGTTCGGGCCCTGCATCAGGCTCTGTGCTGAGAGCTCAGAGCCCGGAGCCTGCTTCAGATTCTGTGTCTCCCTGTCTCTCTGCCCCTCCCCTCCTCGTGCTCTCTCTCTCTCTAAAATAAACAAACATTAAAAAAAATTTTTTTAATAATAAATAAAGTTCTTTGAAGGCAGAACAGTGCTCAGCTTGGCTCTGTAAATTCTACCACAATGCATCATTAATGGTTTGCTGAATGGAATGTCAAGAAGGCACATTCCCTCGATTTGCTGTTAAATCAAGTTTTAGATTTGGAAAATCACCAAGAGATGGCATATCATTAACTTTTATAAATAATGTATGTAATTTAAATTCAAAACATAAAGGTAACTTCAAAACCGAGAGGGCTACAAAATGAAATAAAAAAGATGTCAAAAATATTCTTCCAGATGTGTTCTTACATGTATCATACAATTGTTTTCTGATACCAGCATACCCCCCCAATCTACTACTATAAACTTATTTCATTTCAAAAGAGAAGGTTTTAGCCACCTACCCCAATATAAGATTAAACTAGAAAAATAAAACAGGGGTGCCTGGGTGGCTCAGTCGGTTGAGTGTCTGACTTTGGCTCAGGTCATGAACTCGTGGTTTGTGAGTTCAAGCCCCGCGTCAGGCTCTGTGCTGACAGCTCAGAGCCTGGAGCCTGCTTCGGATTCTGTGTCTCCTTCTCTCTCTGCCCCTCCTGCACTTGTGCCAGTCTCTCAAAAATAAGTAAATGTTAAAAAAAAAAAAAAAAAGAACACTGGTATAACTAATCCATCTTTTATATATCTTACTTAAAACTAGAATGAAGTTAGTTCAAAATTAATCTCAAGGCATGTACTATAAAAATGCCTTCTAAGAAAGAAACTTCGGCCCCATTTACCCAATAAATACTGAACATTTTTTAAGTATGCAAGAAACAAGTTATTGTACTTCAGAGAATCTCAGAAACCACTGAGAGTAAGATGCACCAGTCTATCACTATCCCAAAAGAAAGGAGGGAAAATTAAATTACGGCGCAATGGTTTCTTAAGTAAAAATAACTTCTTCAGTTTTTTAGAACAGAGTTTTTAATCAGACACTACTGTGCATACATAAAACATAAAATATAAGCATGATAAATTAATGAAAGTATTCCTAAAATGTTTCCACATTCAGAGCGCAACTCTTCTGAATCACTTTTCAACTCAGGGTCCTCCATCCAGGTTTTCCACACAGTATGATCCCTTGTTGCCAGGAGCACTTGATAATGCAGCTTTTCTAAAACAAAATTAAATGTTTCTCTATGGCCTCTGAGACCTTTTTCCCAAGTTGCTGACACTCATCTCTAATAGATGCTGATCTTGCAAAAGGACGTCAAGAGAAAGTTTTCAGATTAAAATCACACCTCATATTACTTTCTCAAATGATCCTGAAAGGTCAGTAGTTGCAGGTGTCCGATCGTACCACCAGGACTCACAGCCAAGTTCTTCCATGCCTACGCAATAACATCACAACAGCTGTCAGGCTTGCAGCGATTATAAGATCCCGTCTACTGTAGACGCATCATGATTTCAGACATTAAACTATGGGAGAAAAGCCATCCTAGAACCAGTAAGGTAAACTGGCTTGAATTCTACAAGATCATCCATTTATCATATGAAAGTCTCATCTGGAAAAGAAGATGTGGCTGATTGTAAATTTTGTACCCGGTTTTTCACTGCTCCTTCCTGGAGAGAATTCTGCATCCCTGCCTGTTGGCACATAACTTGCGTGGCCTTCTCTGTGGAAGTCGTGGCCAAAGAAATGTGAATGCAGATTTTGCATCAGACATAAGGTCCAAACAACAACTAGATTCTCTTAGCTGGAGATCTACCAAAAAGTACTTTAAAAATTCCTCTCTTGAATATTACTCGGTGATCAAAAAGAATGAAATCGTGCCATCTGCAACAACGTGGATGGAACCAGAGTGTACTTTGCTAAGCAAAATAAGTCAGAGAAAAATATCATATGATTTCACTCATATGTGGAATTTAGCAAACAAAACAGATGAACACAGGGAAGGAAAGGAAAAATAAGATAAAAACAGAGAGTGAACCAAACCATAAGAGACTCTTTCTTATTTTTAATCTTTATTTATTTTTGAGAGAGAGAGAGAGAGTGGGGGAGGAACAGAGAGAGGGAGACACAGAATCCGAAGCAGGCTCCAGGCTCTGAGCTGTCAGCACAGAGCCGGATGCGGAACTTGAACTCACAAACCGCGAGTTCATGTCCTGAGCCGAAATCGGATGCTTATTAACCACTGAGCCACCCAGGTCCCATAAGAGACTCTTAAATACAGAGAACAAACTGAGGGTTGCTGGAGGGGAGGTGGGTGATGGGCATTAAGGAGGGCACTTGTTAAAATGAGCACTTGGTGTTGTATGTAAGTTATGAATCACTGGGTTCTACTCCTGAAACCAAGTACTACACTGTATGTTAACTAACTTGAATTTAAATAAATTAAAAATGAAACGAAATAAAATACAATGTTTCTGAAAAAAAAATTAAAAGTTCCTCTCTCAAACTGAATGTGATCCCAAGCAGTATGGAAACAGACAACAAAGTACAAAGTACAACTCTAGAAATAATTTAAATGCGACTGAAAGCTGGAAAATAATTTCTGTAATTCTAACACACCCAGGATTAATCACACAGTATGGACTGAAAATTATACACAGAGAGATTCAACAAGGAATCAAAGCTTGTAATGTATGACAAATACTTGGAAGATGATTTTTACATTGAAAAATAGCTAAATACTACTCAACTGATTGTGTGGGAGGATTCACACCCAATTATTCATGCATATGAAATTAATTATAGGTTTTCTATAGTCTACATTACATATATACACCCACATAACACTCATCTTCTTTGGACTCGTTTCTCTATCACTTAGATTTCCTGTGTACCTGCCATACAATATCGAGGTACTTGCTATTCTAAAGTTCAAAGTCTGAAAGAGAAGTAGGTCTGGAACAGAATTACTTAGTGTCTCAAGGTAACAATTTTGTTGTGACCTTAGACAACTTCATTAACCTATTCAGGCATAGGTTTCCTCATAAGGAAAATGGGGATAAATACCATCTTCCTCAAAGAGCAAATGTTAGGATTAGGATACATTATAACAAACTTAAACCACTGCCCGAATAAAAAGGGCTCCTTTTTAAAAAGCGAGCTGGATTTCCACTCCAGTTAAGGTGAATTAGGATTTAGATCAATGTTCCTATTCAGAAAAAATAGAACAGATGAATAAAATATAAAAAAAGAGCAACTGTTCAAAGGCATCAAAGAATTACCAAAAAAGTAGCAAATTACACTGAGCCGAGATCCCGGAGAAGAAATCTTCAAAAAAAAAAAAAAAAAAAATTATTCTAGCGTTTGAGGCCACATTTCGCCTAAAGATACAGACTGATTCCAGGAGAGTAGGAGGCTAAAAACTGATCAGAGTTTTCAAATCACCAACAGGTTAAGAGGACAAAACTGGAATTCAGAGCCTATAAAGGGGAAAAGGTCCCAGGAAGCAGGTCAGGTTTTGGTTTGGGACCTTAGATAATTAGAACTTCTCATGAGAAAGTAAAAAGGAAATAGGTGAACCCTCACAGATCTAAATCCCTGATTGGGAGAGAAAGAAAGATGGCAGACTGCTAATGCTCCTAGCCTCAATGCCAAAAATAAATGTAAATCCTTACCCTAGGCCTTAAAATAGATCTACACTTTTGAATAGCTAATAACTGGTACTCAAAAAATAACCAAGAAAACAAGAAAAGCAAAATGACTGAAAACTAGAGGGTCCCAGAGGCAAGAAAAACAGACTCATAAAAGATTCAAATAATGGTGTTAAAAGACACAGACACTAAAATAATGTTGCCTAAGGGTGAAGGGAGGAAGGAAGGAAAGATGGAAGGATTCTGCATAGAATTAGAAACAATAAAAAACAGATTTGAGAACTGGAAACATAATTAAAAACTCAATGGACAAGACCTGAGCCAAAATAGAGTCAGACACTCAACCAACTGAGCCACCCAGGTGCCCCTCTGGACAAATTTTAACAGAAAGTCAAATAAGGTGAAAAGTTAGTCAATTGGTAGATAAACCAGAAGAAAATCTCCAGATTAGGCCAAAATAGACAAGACTGGAAAATAAAAAATAGAGAATAAAAAAATATATGAATTACTATAAATAAGTCTAAATTGTAATTGGACCACCGGGTTGGGGGCAGGGGGGGTGCAGCGTGAGGAGAGACTAGGATTACAAGCAATAGTTAGGCAAATAATGGTGAGAAAGGCCCAAAACAGTTGAGAAAAATCCAATCCTAGATTCAAGAAATACTCCAGACTTCAAGCAGGACAAATATAAAGCAACACAACATAGCACAACTGTTGAAGACAAAAGATGAGGGTTTCTGGGTTGCTCGGTTGGTTGAGCGTCCAACTCTTGATCTTGGCTCAAGTCATGATCCCCAGGTCACGGGATCAAGTCCTGCATCAGACTCCGTGCTAAGCTTAGAGGCTGCTTGGCATTCTCTCTCTCTTCCCTCTGCCCCTCTTCTCTCTGCCCCTCTCTCCTGCTTGTGCTCTCTTTAAAATAAAACAAAACAAAAAAAACATGAAGAGGAAAACCTTAAGAGCAGCCAGAAAAAAGAAAGACAATTACCACTGAAGGAACAACAACAAGACTTAAGGCTGACTTTCCAGTAGAAACAACGGAAGCCAGAAGACAATGAGATAATAGTTTTAAGATTCTGGGGGGAAAATAACTGCAGATAACTAGATTTTTATAGCCAATTAAAATATTACAGATGAAGAGGATATTCTGGGGAGGAGGCTGGAGGACAGCAGCTTAATTTTTGAAACTCTGAGTCCTCATATAGGGCTCTCTTCCAGGATACGGCCCTCCACTAAAGGGAAACTGCTGCAGTGGAACCAAAATTGAATAGATAGGAAGTTATAATAAGACAAATCAGAATAAGATTCAGACCGATATCCCTACAGCCAGAAAACAGGACCATGAGAATCAAAACTGTAACTTTCTATTTCAAACTAGTTAAAATACATTAAGAAAACTGTATAGACATGAAAGAAGACAGAACTGTAAAAATGTACAAATGAGGTAATAAACTCAGGAAAGAATCAGAATTAGGAAAAAAGGAAAGGAAAATGAATCAGAGGAAACACAAAAACCAAACAAACACAACCTGAAGAGAAACAGAAGGTAAGGGGAAAGGGGAGTCATTGCCAAAGTAAGTGAAGAAACAGATGAAAAGAATTCAAAATAAAGTAGCAAATACTGAAGAGAGGCAAAGAAAATCAAACGCATGCATAATAAAAGACAAAAAGAACAAAAACAAGGAAATACTAAAACAATTCAAGAAAACTTCTCAAAATTAACAACAACAAAAAAAGACTTGAAATTACATATTGAAAAAGCACACCTAGTCCCGGATAATACTGACCTAGAACAACCAACCATCACATAGTCTAGTAAAATTACTTGGCTTTGGCTCAAGACGGAATAACAAGAGATAGGATTCACCTCCTGCCGGAGCAACAACAACCACAACAATAACACAAAAACAAAAACATGAAACAAGAGTTTTCAGGAAATGAACAAAAGTGGCCCCTTAAAATGGCAAACAAATGAAGTAAGCCTACAACTGCACCAGCTTGCTGCCTATAGAAGGTTTCCAGGCCAATGCACAGGAGGATCCCATCAGATACCTTGAGTTGAAAAGACACAGCTAAGGGTGTAAAGGGAACTCAAAAGTGATTAGAGTTAGCATGGAAGTATATCAAAAAGGAAACAACTGCACAGAGAACTCTAGAAATCTTTGAAGGCTCCCTTAAGTATTCAGAACCCTGCTGATCTACACGTGCACATGAGGAAACTACCCAAAGATGAGGAAAGAATCACCCAAGAGAATTGGAGGGAACAGTGCCCATACTAATACAAGGTCAAGAATAGTGACTGCTCTTCCAGTGAGGCTGGAAAAATACTCATGATTCACTGGGCACCAGGTAGGGTACAAAGAAGGGTCTAGCCTCAGTCCCAGATTAAATGGTGCTTTGGCCCTAACAAATCTTAAGAGTAAGACCCAAAAGGATCAAATTGCTTCCCATTCGAACAGTAAATTACCTATGTCCCAGAACAAAGATCACTAATATTTATAGGAATACAAAAATATCCAGCACTCGACAAGGTAAATTCACTATTTCTGGCATCAAATTAAAGATTAT
Source organism: Lynx canadensis (assembly GCF_007474595.2). NCBI lineage: Eukaryota > Metazoa > Chordata > Mammalia > Carnivora > Felidae > Lynx > Lynx canadensis. The sequence continues at coordinate 82,928,540 of NC_044315.2, forward strand.
CAGGCCATGCAAAGAAGCAGAAAAATACAAATTAATTCATTATCCTGAAAACTGGTAAAGGGAAAGAAACCACCATTATCCAACCTTTATCATGAAGAGTAACACATTTAGCAAATAGTAAACAAGGGATAGTGTCTCCTTATAAAAGTAGTCCTACTAATAAGTAGATCTAGACAGTGGGCAACAACAGCTGTTAACATAAAAACAGAGGTCACTAGACACTAGATGTCTCTGCATGAAAAAACATGCCACCACCTATGCCTTGACAATGAGATCAAACATAATTCCAATCAAGCTTATGGACCCAACAGCCAATTTGTAGAAAATACAAAGAGAAAGGAACATGTTAAAGTGCACCCTGAGTACACAATCAGCAAAATAGAGACTATGGGAAACTCTATTAGTCACATGACTGGTATTCATTCATCAACAGATAAATATCAATAAAAACAAAGCAATGAAAGGTAAGTTTCTAATGTAGAAGAAATTTAAAGGGACACATTAAAAATCTTTAAATGCGCAAGATTAAACTATGCTGCCTAGGAGGTACATTCAAGTGATAAAATGATAAAGAAACACAGAAAGTGATTACTGTAGAGTTATGATAGTGATTATTTTAAGAGAAGGAATGAAGATTAGGGTGGGCCATATGAAATGTTCTTCAGTCATAAAAAGGAATGCAGTGGTGATAAATGCTATAACATGGATGAACCTTGAAAACATTATGCTAAGTGAAAGCGGACAGACACAAAAGGCCACATACCGTATGATTCCATTTCCATGAAATGTCCAGAGTAGGTGAATCCATAAAGACAAAAAGTAGACTAATAGTTACCAAGGGATGAGGAGAAAGGGAATGGGGAGTAATTGCTAATGGGCATGGGGTTACTTTTTCAAAGATAAAAATATTCTAGAATTAGATAGTGGTGATGATTGTACAACTTGTGAATATACTGCGAAAGCACTGACTAGTACACTTTAAAATGGTGAATTTTGCGGCATCCGGGTGGCTCAGTAGGTTAAGTGTCCGACAGTGGCTCAGGTCATGATCTCATGGTCCGTGAGTTCAAGCCCCGTGTCAGGCTCTGTGCTGACAGCTAAGAGCCCGGAGCTTGCTTCGGATTCTGTGTCTTCCTCTCTCTCTGCCCCTCCCCTGCTCACGATCTGTCTCTCTGTCTCTCAAAAATAAACAAACATTAAAAAAAATTTTTTTTAATGGTGAATTTTATAGTATATAAATTGTATCTCGATTTTTAAAATATCAGATGAGGTAAACCTTAAGGCAAAAACCGTTAATATAAAATTCATTTCATAATAAAAGGATCAACTTACTAGGAAGAAATAATTCTAAGTGTACAATGCCAATACCACATAAAATATAAAAAACAAAAATTGGGAGTGCCTGGGTGGTTCGGTTGGTTAAACGTCCAACTCTTGATTTCAGCTCAGGTCATGATCTCACAATTGTGAGATCAAGCCTCGCATCTGGCTCCATGTTGAGCATGGAGCCTACTTGGAATTTTCTTTCCCTCCCCCCCCAGCATGTACATGCTCTCTCTCTCTCTCAAAATAGACAACCATTAAAAAAAAAAGAAAGTTAACAGAACTACAAGCATAAATGAAAAACAACCATAATCACAGAATAAAATTTTAATACACGTATCTTCTGCAAGCAACTGAAAGAACAAGACGACAAAAAATTGGTCAGGGCATAGATAAATGGAAAAACACCTGATCTGATGTAGATAGAACACTGTAACCACAACCACACAATATACTTTAAAGTACACATGGAACATTTAGAAGAATGTACCAAATTCTGAGCCGAAAAGCAAGTCTCAACAAATTTCACAGAATTAAGTAATATAGAGCAGGGGATCGGCAACACTTTTCTTTGCCCCTGCCGCCCTATCACCCTATACCTCATCGTGTAGATGTGTATACACACACACACACACACACACACACACACACACACACACACACACACACACAATTCCAGGTGAATTACAGACTATATGTGAAAGGTAAAATTAAATGTTAAAACCTCAAGAATATAATATAGGAGAAAATCTTTTAAATCCCTGGAATAGGGAAAGAGTTTTAAAACAGGACACAAAACACTAAGCATAAAGAAAATTATTAATAAATTGGATTTCATGAAAAGTAAAAATTTCTGTTGAGCAAAAGATTTCATCAAAAGTGGAAAGACACGGAGCACCTGGGTGACTCAGTTGGTTAACCATCCGGCTTCGGCTCAGGTCACGATCTCACAGTTCATGAGTTTAGGCCCCATATCGGGCTCCACGCTGATGGTGCAGAGCTTGCTTGGGATTCTTTCTCACTCCCTCTCTCTCTACCCCTCCTCCATTTGCGCTTTTCTCTCTGGCTCAAAATAAATAATTTTTTTTTTTTTTAAGTGGAAAGATAGAGGGCGCCTGGGTGGCTCAGTCAGTTAAGTGTCTGAGTCTTGATTTCAACTCAGGTCGTCTCATGGTTGTGAGATCCAGCCCCCTGTCAGGCTCCATGCTGAGGGTAGAGCCCACTTAAGATTCTCTCTCTCCCCCTCTGTCCTTCTCCCCAGCATGCACTCTCACTCAAAAATATAAAAATAAAATATATCTGTTTTAATTTTAAAAAATGAAAAATGGGGCGCCTGGGTGGCGCAGTCGGTTAAGCGTCCGACTTCAGCCAGGTCACGATCTCGCGGTCTGTGAGTTCGAGCCCCGCGTCGGGCTCTGGGCTGATGGCTCGGAGCCTGGAGCCTGTTTCCGATTCTGTGTCTCCCTCTCTCTCTGCCCCTCCCCCGTTGTTCATGCTCTGTCTCTCTCTGTCCCAAAATAAATAAACGTTGAAAAAAAAAAAATTTTTTTTTAAAAAAATAAAAAATGAAAAATGTTTTAAAAAGTGGAAATATAAGCCACAGAATACAAGAGGACTATAATGTATATAACCATCAAAGGGCTTATAACCAGAATACACAAAGAAAAAAAAAAAGATAGCCAAATAACCAATCAATATATTAAAAGATGTTCAATGTTATTGCTAATCAGGAAAATGCAAACTAAAACCAAAATGAAATACATTATACACTACCCAGAAAAGTTAAAATTGGACAGATACTTTATATTAAGTGTTGGTGAAGATATGGAACAATAGAAACTCTCACACATAGATGGGATGCAAACTGGTTCAACCACATTGGAAAACTGCTGCATTTTATGCTAACGTTAAACACACACACATATACCACGGCCTAGCAATTTCACTCCTAATTATATTAGCAGAACAGAAATGTGAGTACGTAAGCACCAGATATAGTCACAATAATGACATATGGCTACATTACTCGAAATAGCCCAAACAAGAAAGAAATATTAACGTCTGTTGATAGTGGAATGGATCGATTATGGCATATTCATATAATGGAACACCGTATAGCAATGAATGAAACGAGCAAATCACAGGACCACACAGCAAAGATAATCTCACAAATTTAACGTTTAGCAAAAGAAAACAAAATTCACTCATGACTATTTAATGATTCCACTTACAGATGTTCAAAACTGGGCAAAAATGATCAATGCTCTTAGAAGATAATGTTTCTCTTTAGAGAGAATGGAAGGGTAGTGATTGGAATGACATGTAAGAATGGTTTGTAAGACCTAAGCAATGTTCTATTTCTTGGCCTGGATGGGAGTTACATGGATCTTTTGACTCTGCGATAGTTCATCAAGTTGTTAAAGTATGCAGGGAGAAAAAAATTGGAACGTAACATGTTTTGTCAGCCAATTTCTTTTCTGAAATCCTCAGGGAAGGGGGAGTATTTCCCCTAATGATCAAATGAGGACCCGATTCATTCTGAATCACTAGGACACACCATGAGGTTAAAAGGCGTAATATAGGATTTCAGAAATGGAGTGGCTGAAAGCCACCATCAGCTTCACCAGCAGTGAAGATTCCCGAATTTGCATCCATGTTTGATTTAACTGGCAGGGCGGGATGCAGAGGGGGCAGGGGAACAGCTCATGTATTTTTTTGCACCTAAGCTTTCAAGTGAGCGAATGAGAGAAATTTACCTTTCAAAATGTTTTAAGAAACCACTTGTACTGACAATCCACATCAGTGGGTCTTAAAACCACAGTTTGAAGCAAAATACAGTTGTTTGTTTCTTATTATCCTTCTTAAAAGAATGAGTGCTTGAATTTTATATCCTTGACACAAACCGAGACCTTCAAAATTCCTTTGCCAAAAGAAAAACAGATGAAAGGAATCTACCTACTCCAAATTTTAGCAAAGCACCCTAAGAATTTGTTCAACATAACATGATAATGAAAGTAGTCATTATTTACTGAGTCTCACCAAGTGCTAGGCACTGGCTAAGCATTTAAGATATTCACTTTATTATAACAACAGCACTACAAGAAAGATCACTTTCCCCATTTTGCAGATGAGAACACTGAGGCATAGAGAAGTCAAACAATTTGCATAATTCACACAGTTAATCAGTTCTCTAGTTTGGTGTGAAAGATGTTTTCTATCTATATTTTCTGCTTTGTGTCAATTTTTTTTTATCTTGAGATTTGTAAGCCTTAAGTACTGTGTAGAGCAGGGAACTGCACATACACGTACAGATATACACACTTAACGATGGTTTTAAAGACAAAAAACTATACTCACGTCTGCAAATCTCCTGTGTATCACTGCACCCGAACAGAGCTTAGGTTTGCTCCAAGAAACAAAACGGACTTCTCAATGATAGCCGAGCAAGCCAAAGCACTGCATATAGTAAGTCCACAAAGCATTAACTGGATTAATTAGCAAGGGATTTGAGAAGCAGCTTGGAGCTAGGAAACCAAAACACTAAATTGTTTAAATACTTTGGCAAAAGATCAAGGTTTCTAGGCAGCACTGGGTCTCCTTCCATCCTTTTCATTCCATGTTTTAACACATTTAACCTGTCTGAGGTACTTTTTCATGAGATATGAATGACATTGTCAAAATACCAAAAAGAAAAGTGAATTAAAAAAATTCTGCAAGCTGTTACCAATTCTGCCAACATGTGAGAGCCCAGGCAACATTAATTACAAATCAATCGCTTAGGACATAAACAGCTCTTATCACTAGTAAACTCTCTCTCTAAAATAACTTGCTTTAGAAAAAAAAACAAAGAAAATGTCTCCTCTATTATACTTGGTGAACTCATCAGGACAAAGAAGTGAAATAAGACAGGAGAAAATGCACCAAATAGCAAACGTGAAAAAGGAATCCTAGCTAGCTGAATGTCTGGAATGCTCCAGAGCAGCACTATCATTTAGAAATAACGAAGAGGAAGTGGTCAAGGCAGGGACACTTACTGAATGGGTTTCTGGTTTCCAGGAAGTAAGAATTTTTACAGCGCAACTGATTTTCACAAACACATATGGCAGCAAAATGATAAAAGAAAGCTTTCAACTATACAGTCATGGAAGGAAAACAAAAAAATCTGTTGTCCCTCTGGTTTATGAGGGCCAAGCACACACAGGACCACTCCCCCAGCCCCACCACACAAATATCCAAGCATAATAATAATAAACTCAAAAATCCAACGGCCCTTCCAGAAGTCTGGTTAATCTAAACTCTGCCCACAAACTACTAACTTCCCTCACTCTTTTGTCTTGGATATCAATGTTTTCCTCTTCATTTTCATAAGACATGAGAGAAAATCTAAGTACCTTTCTCCCGTTCCTCCACAACACACTTCATGTACTCCAATGGAAAACACAAAACAAAAAACTAAGCAGAAGAGAATCACTAACTTTCCATCAAAATACATTCTGATTTCCATTAGCTCCATTGGGGTTGCTATGAATACAGAATATAAAAGTGGGGAGAGCTCCAGCTATGAAGCCTGGCAAAAGCAGTGTGGCTGGGGCAGTTTTCTTCGCCTCCATCAAATGACAAATATGTTCCATATTGCTGTGATGAGGATTGAAGATCCTATCTGTAAAGTATCCAGCAGTGTGTCTGACACACAGTAGGTGTGTAGCAGTTACGATCATGATTTCTTCTGGACTTGTGGCACACTATAGGTTAAGTTTCAAGGATAATAAAAAGTCTTTGCTGAACCAGAAATTTTACTGACATAAACACGGCACCGGCAGATTATGGTACTTTGTTAGGTGCCAACTGTGAACAAAATTTACCCCAGTAGGTCCAAGGCACTGTGTCTCCAAAGAGTTCACAACTCTCACACATCAATTCTGACTTTCACAAAATAACTGTGAGGAAAGGCTAATGGGCAATGATAGCCCTGGGTTCACTCACATATGAAATAACAGGACTGGAGGAAACCCGGGAGTTAACGGTGTAACCCAGCTCATGCAAATTAGCGGACTATGGGTGTTTCACTCACTAGCCTTGGCCGCCTGTGAGAGAAAAGAAAGTAATACAAATTTATTTTTTCAAATAAAATTATAAAGAAGAAAAAGGTGGCTTAAGAAAAAGAGCTAATATAGTTTTGTGGTTTGTTTGTTTTTTTTTATTAAAGGGGGAGAATCTAAAGTACAATTTCCAAAGAAAAGTGACCCAAAAGGTAAAATATATTCTACTTTGAGTCTAAGCTTTTAAATATTTCATATTACAGGATTTTTTGAACTGATTTGACATAATCAATTCATTTCAACTTTGAGAAAATACTACTGCAGTATAACAAATTTTTATACAGGTGTACATTGCTTTTTTAAAAATAACTTTTAAGGCTGTCTTACAAGTGGTTATTCACATATAAGATTCGCCAGACTTTTTCAAAAGAAGTTCCATTTCTTTTTCACTTGACAGTGACTTATTACAAAAACAGTAACAATGTGAAATTATTTGGAGTATTTATTGCACAAAACACATTACAAGTGTATCTCTGTGATCTTCTCTAGTTCCCTTACTAAACATTTATTAAATACCTACTATGAGTGAGGCACTCTGAATACATCATATCATTAAATTTCTAATGTCATGAAATTCTCAAGAGAACTATGTGAGGCAGACGAGGATAATTCTGTATTATTGGTGAAAAAACGGAGATTCAAAAAGATTAAGTGCCTTGTTCAAGTCAGTTTACTGGCCACTGAAGGGCCAGGATTTAAATTCCAAGCTGAGAACAGAGCCTGTGCCTTTTACACAGTGCATGCTGTTTTCTTCCCGTATTACTATGTTTTTGTAATTAAAATAAGCAAAGCAATACACTGCCCCAAAGCATTCAGACACCAGTGTCTCATCACTCAAACAGTCCACAATTAGCACCCCCTTGCTTGCCCCTGAAAGGACTGAGTGTTTTTCAACAAACCAGGTGAAGTTAAAGGAGGAGAAAACAAAACTTCAAAATAGTCTTGTTAGATCACCACAACCCCGAAGCGACTACATTCTCCTGTCCGGGGAGTAAAAATATGGATAAAAACATACATACATATATAGCTTTTCTGAAAACTGAAATACAAAACTATTTTTAAATTATTTTTCAAAACTATGTAATTTCTACAAAGAAAGGCAACAAGCATTAATTCAGGAGGCCTTACCCTATCAGTGCCAATCCCATCCTAAACCTCAAGGTCAAAACCTCTCTTCCTAAAGACCTCCCCCCAAAAAAGGCAGAACTTAAAGTGGAAAATCTGCTCAAAGGTAAAGACCAAGAAAAACAGCATTAATCTACTTTGAATTCACCTAATGTAACTTGGAAGTATAAAATATACAAACCGATGCAACTTCTACATTACTTAACACTCCTCTCTTTACCAATTGGCTATGAGTGAATTTGCATGACAGAAACACATGTTGACAAAAACTGTACTAGATCCTTTATTCTTCATACCAAGCCTCTAGGACAGGCCCATTAATAACTGCATTTTACAAATTAAAAAATAAAGAGCTAACTCACACAGCCTATCATCACACAGCTTATAAATGGCTATACTTGAACTTATGCTTTTATAGCTGAACTATACTGGAAAAAAACAAAACAAAACACCTTGCTCCATCAGAGAAGCTGAACATTCCAGAACACAAATGAACCACTATCCTTAACCGACTGAGCCACCCAGGCGCCCCTGAACCGCGATCCTTAAACAGAGACATCACAGACATTGGTGTATATTTTTGGAGGCAGCATGGTAGAGTGGGGAAAAAATAGATCTAGAATCAAATCACCAATCCACTACTTAGTGGCTCGATTACCTTAGGACAAGTTACTTAATCTCTCTGTGGCTTTGTTTGCAACAGCTGTAAAAGGGAGACAAGAATTCATACCTTATGGGCTCTAGGAAGAATAAAATACACACATGTGTGTGCGCATGTATGTGTGTGTATATATATACAGCAAATAGAAACTCAACAAATGTCGTATCTGATGTGGAAATGCTGGGGTTTGGAGCAAATGGTCAAGAAAGAATTGAGACCTCTTGAGTGCAAAATGGTGTTTTTATTAAAGCACAGGGACCGGACCTGTGGGCAGAAAAGGGCTGTACAGGGGCTGTGAGGGTTGACAGATTATCATATATACTTTCAGGTTGGGAGTGGGTTAGGGACAGCACAAGCCTCCAGGGAATTTAGGAAACAAGATTTCCAGGCCCCTGGGGGGAGAGGGGGTAGGCTAGCTATTGTTAGGAAAAGGTCATTTATTACTGTTTAGTAAACCTTCAGTCAGGAGACCCTTCAGATGTTTATTAGTGCGCCCTATGCCTAGAGGACGAATGCTAACATATATCTTGGGGGTAGAGATAAAGGAAGTTGCCAAAGGAATTTCTTTATGTTAAAGCACACTTACAGGATCCTAGGGGGTAGGGATAATGTTAAGCTAAGATTGCCTTTTGCCCTTAGCAAAGTGTCAACATGGAGGCAGCCGAGCTCCCAAAAGGAAGGTCACTCTGCCTGTTTCAAGGACTTGTCAATGGGTTGTAGGTACTAAGGAAATTTAATTTTTTCTTTTGCCTCTGTTTCCCACATCAATATCCACAATCTTTACTACCCCCCTGGAGTTTGCTCCATTTCAAGGCTCAGTTATAAAAGAAGAAAGATGAGGAGAGGATGGTTGAAAAGCAAATGCAAAAATCTACTAGTACTTTAATTAGGTCATTAGAAAACTGAAATGTTGACAAGTAGGGAAAGAGCCATATCAAGAGTCATTAGCCGCAATGGACCCAACTCCAACACTGCAAAACTTCCTTGAACTGTATCAGGTACTTCGGCCAACCGTTCAGTGCTGCACACACCTGAAAGGAAAACCCAACTAAGAAGTTTTACTTTTCTTTCTAAAGTCGGTTTCTTTGCACAATTGCAGGCAGGATCCAATTAAGGATCTGGACCCTTGAGGAGTCCTACCTCGGAAATGTCATTCCAAAAGAAAATCATTCCATCTGCCCTCAATGGTAACCCCCCAAGCCCTGCCACCATTTCCTCAGTCTCCAAACATCACAGATGACTACGACAGTCCATCCGTTTTTATTTACAGGGAAGTCCTCAGCACATTAAGTAGAGACTATCGTTTTTATGTGCATCATCATCCTCACAAAAGGCTGCCCACAGGCAAAGGCCATGTCTTAACCATCCGGTTACATTTCACTCTCCGCTCACCCACAGGTGAGGCATGGAAAGGCATGCAGCATGACACCTGGGTGACCACAGGGATCATCCAGGGCCTGAGCTGAGCCACATGCTCTGTGCTGGGAACAAACACAAAAATGTCTGTTAGCCATGGGAAGCCAGGTCTGAAAGATCATATAGTCTGCGTGCATCAATGTGAACCATGTCGTGACAGTAACCAAGGAAGCCGGTGGGGGTGGGGGATGAGAATGAGGAAAGCCACAAAGAAAGAGAGAAAGTCACTTGGTCCATGACTTTCCAGTCCTAGTCTGTCCTCAGGAACCCCAGCCGTATTTGGCTTCCTGTTCTTCCCTCTACAACAGATCCCTCCATTTCCATCCCTGCCCTTCATGAGCTAGTTTTAGTGAAATTCCTCTCCTTGCATTCAAAAAAGCCTTCACAAGGACATCAGCCCACAGCCTAGCACACAGAAGGGATTCAGTTAAACGCATTTAAAAAACAGAAGCACAAACCTTACCAAATACCTGATGTTAGGTGGGTATTCCTATAATTACAGTTCCCTCGACAGGCCAATTTCCCTTAATCCACTTATCAAATAATTGTTAAGGAAATAAACAGTATTTGACACAACATGACACTTTATTCTAACTTATCATCTAATAATAATTAAGCATTCAAAGCTTACAATGAAAGCACAGCTCCGTAGTTCATATTGTTCTTTTAAATTGAATAATTTGGAATCCTGTGAAGAGTTCCACCTTACAGCATATTCCCTCATTCTTGTGCAAATACAATCTGTCTATCAACATATTAGCATTTCAATCACCCTTGCTTTTTTTCATAACTGGGAGAAGCTGTCTTCATTTATTCCTATGGAGCATCTACCTCCTATGAATTATTTCTAAAGCTAAGCAGTAAAATTGAATTTAAATCCAAGTAAATGAGAAACTGAAACTATTTTCAAAAATAAATGGAGGACCTTGGTTTCAGTTACATACTCCCAAATATTATAAATACACTCTTCAATGATTCATTTTACTTTAAGCTGAAAATAATTTCCTCTGAATTAAGTTGTCAGAATAGTTGGAAACAGGAATTCAACCCCCCACTTCAAGAGTTTTTTGTTATTTATTTTTTTAAAGAATTCTGCATCAATTTATATTCCCAGGGTAAATGCATCCACCATTTTAAGAAAAAAAAATTTTTTTAAGTCCCTGTTAAGCATCCCTTTAAGGCACTGACCATAAATGGTGTAATTTGCCCTGGACATCATTAAAATGTAAAGTTAATGAGGATTCAGCTGAAAACAGAAGGAATGTAACCTATTTTCAGGCAAAAGTTCTAACACAGCAATCAGAGGAAAAAGCTCTTTGATGTTTCTTTGTCTCTTCTCATTAATTTTTTTTTTGTCTCAAAAAAAAAAAGGCTATTTAAACTAAAAAAAAAAAAAAAAAATTACACACACACACACACACACACACACCCCAAAGTTTAAACATGATAATTATAACAGAACTCTAGTGAGGTCATTAGAATTTTTTTTTATGACATAAACACGAGTCAGTCACATATACATGGGGATAACACCACCTACCTGGGAGAGTTGTTAAGGTTTAGATTTTAAGTGAAGTGTGTAGCAGAGTAACTGACACATGGAAGGTATTCACTGTTATTAATTCTCTCCCCTTTTGTCCCTCTCTGGTCCCCAAAGACCCAGTACAGTGCTGGCACAAAAACAGTGCTCAAAGAGTAGCCATTATTATTATCACATATGATGTATTCTTTTTTCCTGCTGAAAAATTCACTATATTAACCCTAACCTTCTTTTCAAGATTTATGCAAGACTCAGCACCTCCTGTCAGTAGGCAGGTGGGGCATTATCCAAATAACCAGCATGGAGTAAACAGTCCCGTGTGACATTTTATCATGTGAAGTGCCTGCACAGGTATAAATATTATATCCTCTCTGGTTTTATTGCCTCATTTTACAATTATACTACTAAAGAGCAAAATAGCATGCAGAATGTTAAGTGGCATTCTGCTGCTTGGAATTTCATCCCAAGGCTCCATTCAGAATAACAAATGCGGGAGCTTTCTCATCTCTGCTCTATTGTGAAGAAAGTCATCACCTTTACTTGAATATATACGAAGGTTTGGCTTTCTGCAACCCATTTTGTGCTAAGTGAAATCTTAAACCAAATGTGATTATTACCAAGAAGGTGTCATTTAGGAAGTCTTATAGTGTTTTCTAGAGAGACCTTTCCATACCCTTTGTTACTGTCATACTAACTCCATAATCCAAGTAAACAAAATCTAATCAGTAATAAGTGAGTCTATCCAAGATGATCCACCGTGAAGTACCACCAGACCTTGGAATTTCTCTACACCCAAGCAAAATACTGTAAATTCAATAAAGTAATCACAGTTATTCTAAATGTTGAGATCATCAAAATAATATGTGTTTCTCTAGCAATGTTCATCTTAAAAGTATTTCCACATAAGTTAGCTCATTTTCACTGGTTCATTCATTCTGTATTTATTAAATCTTCTTAGTATTCAACACTGGCCATACAGCAGTAAAGAAAACAGAAGGTAATCCTACCCTTACAGACTTGTAGCAGCTTAACTGCAAGCTATGAGAAGTGCTACAAGAGCATACAGTGTAAGGAACAAGTTTACTTTGGTGATCTGAAAAGGTTTCCCTGAAGATGTAATGTATGAAGTATGATCTGAAGGAATGGGAGTCACCCAGTGAGAAAAAAAAAGGGGGGGGGGACTTAAGGATAATGATAGTTGAGACAACGAAATACCTAGTTTTGGGGGTGTCTGGGTGGCTCAGTAGGTTAAGTGTCCAACTCTTGGTTTTGGCGCAGGTCATGACCTTGTGTTTATGTGAGTTCGAGCCCCGTGCCGGGTTCTGCACTAGTAATGAGGGGCCTGCTTGGGATTCTCTCTCTTCCTGTCTCTCTCTGCCTCTCCCCCACTGGCGCTGTCTCTGTCTCTCTCAAAATAAATAAACTTAAAAAAAAAAAAAAGGAAGAAAGAAATACCTCGCTTTTAAAGACATTTAGGTAGGGGCGCCTGGGTGGCTCAGTTGGTTAAGCATCCGACTTAGGCTCAGGTCATGAGCTCACAGTTTGTGGGTTCGAGCCCCTCATCGGGCTCTGTGCTGACAGCTCAGAGCCTGGAGCCTGTTTCAAATTCTGTGTCTCCCTCTCTCTCTGCCCCTCCCCTGCTCACACTCTGTCTCTGTCTCAAAAATAAACATTAAAAAAAATTTTTTTTAAGACATTTAGGTAAATCAAACTTTTCTTATATATTGAATATGGAGGATGAGTGAGAAGATAGGCGACCAGGACAAAGCTAACAGGTTTCTAGCCAATTATACACTGGATTAAAAAAAAAAAAAAAAAAAAAAAAGTGTTGGTCACCAGAAGGGGACCAGATCTTCAATGGGGTTAACCTGATAAAGGGCATCTTCAAAAAACCTACAGCTAATATCATACTTTAGGGTAAAAGATTGAATATTTCCCTTTAGGATAAAAAGACAAGTATATTCACTCCTGCAACTTCTATTCAATATTGTATTGGAGGTTCCAGTCAGGGCAATTAAGGAAGAAATAAAAGTCATCAAGACTGGAAAGCAAGAAGTAAAATTATCTAGGGGCAGCTGGGTGGTTCAGTCGGTTAAGTATCCAACTTTGACTCAGCTCAGGTCAAGAATGTCACAGTTCTTGAGTTCTGTGCTGACAGCCCAGAGTCTGGAGACTGCTTTGAATTCTGTGTCTCCCTGCTTGTGCCCTGTTTCTCTCTCTCTCTCAAAAAAAAAAAAAGTAAAATTATCTCTATTCACAGATGACATGATTTTATATAAAGAAAATCCTAAGAAATTCACTAAAAACTATTAGAACTAGTAAACTAGCTCAGCAAAATTGCAGTAGGATAAAGATCAATATACAAAACTCAATTTTTTCTATACACTACCAATGAACAGTATGAAAATGAAATTAAGAAATTTCCACTTACAATAACATCAAAAAGAGTAAGATACATGGGAATAAATTTAACAAGAGAATTTGCAAAACTTCTACTCTGAAAACTACAAAACATTATAGGAAAAAATAACATTATCAAAACAAATTGAAAGACATTCTATGTTCATGGACTGAAAGACTTGATGTTGAGATGGTGATGTTAAGATTCAACTTAATCCTTATCAAAAACCCAGCTGTTTGTTTCTTGCAGAAATTGATAAACTGACCCTAAAGTTCATATGGAAATGCGGGGAACCCAAAATGGCCAAAACCACCTTAGAAAAGAACAAACTTGGAAGATTCACACTTCTCAATTTCAACATTTAAGGCTACAGCAATCAAGACAGCATAGTATTTGCATAAGGACGTGAATGGAAGAGTCTAAAAATAAATATTTACAATTGTGCACTGTAACTGCCAATTTTTAACAAAGGAGCCAAGACAATTCAATCAGAAAAAGAACAGTCTTCTCAATAGATAGTTTTTTCTTTTTTAAGTTTATTTACTTTGAGAGAGACAGAGATAGTGCAAAGTGAGGGAGGGGCAGATAGAGAGGAGACAGAGAATCCCAAGTATGCTCTGCATGACCAACACAGAGCCCAATGCTGGGCTTGAACTCATGAAACCGCAAAATCACGACCTGAGCCAAAACCAAGAGTTGGACACTTAAAAGACTGAGCCACCCCAGTGCTTCTCAACAAATAGTTCTAAGACAACTGGATAGCCACATGCAAAAGAATGAAGTTAGACGTGCTCTTTATACCATACTCAAAAACGAACCCAAAATTGATTATGGACTCAAATGTAAGAAATATAACTATAAAAATCTTAGAAGAAAACATAGGAATAAATCCTTGAAACCTTAGGATGGAAAATGGTTTCTTAGATACAACACCAAAGCACAAACAACAAAACAAAAAATAGATAAGGCATCATCAAAATTAAAAACTTCTGTGCTTCAGAGGGCACCTGGGTGGCTCAGTAAGTTGAGCGTCCAACTCATGGTTTATGACTCAGGTCGTGATCTCACAGTTTGTGAGATCTAGTCCCTCAGCGCTGTCAGCGCAGTGCCTGCTTGGGATTCTCCCTCTCTATCCCTCTCTGCTTCACATGAACAGACATTTCTCCAAAGAAGACATACAGATGGCCAACAGACACATTAAAAGATGCTCAACATCACTCGTCATCAGGGACACAAATCAAAAATACAATGAGGTATCACCTCACACCTGTCAGAATGGCTAAAATCAATTAACACAAGAAACAACAGGTGTTGGCAAAGATGTGGAGGAAAGGCACTATTGGTGGGAATGCAAACTGGTGCAGTCACTGTGGAAAACAGTATGGAGGTTCCTCAAAAAGTTACAAATAGAACTACTGTATGATCCAGTAATCACACTACTGGGTATTTACCCCCCAAAATACAAAAACACTAATTTGAAAAGATGTATGCACCCTTATGTTTATTTATTGCAGCATGATTTGCAATAGCCAAATTATGGAAGCAGCCCAAGTGTCCTTCAATAGCTGAATGGATAAAGAAGATGTGGTGTATATATATAATGGAATATTACTTAGCCATAAAAAAGCATGAAATCTTGCCATTTGTAACAACATGGATGACACTAGAGAGTATAATGCTAAGTGAAATAAGTCAGCGAGAAGACAAATACCACATGATTTCACTCATATGTGGAATTTAAGAAACAAAACAAATGAATAACGGGGAAAAAAGAGTGAGACAAACCAAGAAACAGACTCATAACTAGAGATGACTGATGGTTATCAGAGGGGAGGTAGGTGGCGGGGGAAATAGTTGTCCCCAGATTACCCACAACTTCTGTCTGGCTTGGCCAAAAGCAAAGGTTCCCTTGACCTCCTCCCCTTTGAACTGGATTATTTGCTAGAGCAGCTCACAGAACTCAGGGAAATACGTTTACCAGTTTATTATAAAATAAAAGGTATGATAATGGAGACAGTGAAATAGAGACATAGGGCAAGGTCTATGAGAGTCCCGAGCACAGTACCTTCCATTCCCATGAAGTTAGGGTATGTAACCCTCCCAGAACATAGATGTCTTCATAAACTGGAGGCTCCCATACTATTTTTGCAGAGGTTTCATCACCTACGCTCCATCAATTACTAACTCCATATCCAACCTCATTCTCCTCTCTAGAGAATGGAAGTTAGGGCTGAAGATTCCAAGCTTCTAATCATGGCTTGGTCTCAGACCAGCCCCCATCCAGGAGCCACCCAGGAGCTCACTCAGAGTCATCTCATTAAAATAAAAGACACTCCTATTCCCTAGGGAATTCCAAAGGATTTGAAAGCCCTGTGTCAGGAACTGGGGTCAAATCCACATAATAAAATAAAACATGCTCCTAGTGCTCTTATCACTTAGGAAATTACAAAGGTTGTAGGAGGTCTGTGCTGAGAACTATGGTCAAAGACGAAACATGAGAACAAAAGATTCTCCTAGTATCTCTACTTACAAAACTTTTAGGAGGCCTGTGACAGGGACCAGAGGCAGAGACCAATATGTATTATTTCTTATTATTTCGAAGAATGGAAAACGGTGCATCTGCTTTTGAAAAAATTTTGGCAGTTTCTCAAAAGGCTGAAAATAGAATTACCATAAGATCCAATAATTCCACAGCAATACCCAAAGGAATTGAAAGCAAGGACTCAGATACCTATATGTCATTATTCATTGCAACACAATTCACAACTGCCGAAAGGCAGAAACCCAGGTATCCATCAACAAATGAATGGATAAACAACATGTGGTATGGACATACAATGGAATATTACTCAGCCATAAAAAAAAACAAAAAACGAAGTTCCGATACATGCTACGACACAGACAAATCTTGAAAACATCATGGTAAGTGAAATAAGCCAGCCACAAAGGATAAACATCGTGTAAGTCTGCTCATCTGAATAACCTAGAATAAGCAGATTCAGAGACAGAGTAGATTAGGGGTTATCAGGGGCTGGTGAGAGGGAGAATAATGAGGTACTGCTTCATGGTTACAGAGTTTGTGTTTGGGGTGATGGAAAGGTTTTGGTAATAATAGTGATGATGCTTGCACAACAGGGTGAATATAATTAAAGCCACTGAATTGTACACTTAAAATGGCTGACATGGCAAATTTTAGGATAGATATTGCCACAATTTAAATAGATTAATGTAATACACCAAACACCACTGAACGGTACTCCTTACACAGAAGAACTGAATGATATGTGAATTATATATCCCCACAAAGCTGTTAAAAAATAATTAAACACTAAATTGATGGCTTTAACAGCAATTAGACACAGCTGAAAAGAGAACTAGGAAACTGGAAAAAGGAAAAAAAAAAAGACTGGAAGTGATAGAAAACACAAAATAACATGGTTTAAAATTATGAAGGAAGGGGTGCCTGGGGGGCTTTGTCATTAGCATCCAACTCTTGATCTCAGCGCCTTCAGTTCACATTGGGCCTCACATTGGGCTCCATGCTGGGAGTGAAGCCTCCTTAAAATAAATAATAAATTAAAAAAAAATTGTGAAGGAAAAAAGTGAGAAGGAAGGAGAGAGCGGGGAAAGAAATGAGAATCAAATATTAAAAAGGTCTCAGTCCTCAGATTCAAAGAGCTAAATTTTAATCAGGATATTTAGAAGAAAAATCCACTGCCAGACATAGGTGATTGCTAAACTGGATAAGTAGAATGCAAAGTGACTTCGATAGCACCAAGAGAAGCCAGAAGACAATTAAAGGATATCTCCAACGTGCTTAAAGAGGGTAACTATCAATCTTGGGGGGGGGGGGGGGGGGACAAACACAACAATAAACTTTTCAGGTAAACAAAAACTGAGAGATTTGCCAGCAACAAAGGAATATTATTCAAGCTAGAATAAAAGTATACCAAGTAGATCTAAATAATCGGCTATATAAAAATTAATGTCATATAGGTTTAAAGTAAAATACACCACAATAAAAGCATACAAGCTGGAGAGGAGGGATTAAAGTTTAAACAACATCAGGTCCTTTACATTTTTCAGGAGGAAGGAGAATATGCTAATTAACTTGCTAAGTTACATAAGCAAGCTAAAATTGCTCAGAGACTACATATTTATTTTAACGAACACCATGGATTCTAAAGGCATGCTATGTGAGTAGTGTAGTACTAGAGTAGATCTACTACTTGATAGCTGTGTGGCCTTGTGCAGATTACATAACCTCTCCATGCCAACTGTTTCCCCACCTATAAAATCGAGACAATGATACTATCTGTCTGACGGCATTTTAATGAGGATTAAATGAGCTACATACATGTAAAACGCATAGAACAATGTGTTTTACACATTGAACACACAGAATAATAGCTGCTATTATTTTTAGTGTAACTGTTAAAAATATAGAGGGGTGCCTGGGTGGCTCAGTGGGTTAAGCATCCGACTTTGCCTCCAGGTCATGATCTCACTGTGCGTGGGTTCGAGCCCGTGTCAGGCTCTGTGCTGACAGCTCAGAGCCTACAGCCTGCTTCAGATTCTCTGTCTCCCTCTCTTTCTGCCACTCCCCCACTCGCACTCTGCCCCTCTCTCAAAAATAAATAAAACATTAAAAAAAACACTATTTAAGTTGAAACTATGAGAGAGAACAAACAAAACAATAAAAATGCTTGATTAATCCAAAAGAAAGCAAAAAAAGAAGAAAATATGAAACGTAAAAAAGCATTCTCTCAGTGAAAGATACAGATAATCAGACTGAATTGAAGAAGATCCAGCTAGGGGCGCCTGGGTGGCTCACTCGGTTAAGCATCCGACTTTGGCCCAGGTCATGATCTCACGGTTCGTGAGTTAAGGCCCCACATCCGGCTCCGTGCTGACAGCTCAGAGCCTGGAGCCTGGAGCCTGCTTCAGATTCTGTGTCTCCCTCTCTCTCTGCCCCTCTCTAGCTCACGCTCGCTCTGTGTCAAAAATAAATAAACTTAAAAAAAAATTTTTTTTTAAAAAGAAGATCCAGCTAAATGTTACTATAAGAGACACATTTTGGGGCGCCTGGGTGGCGCAGTCGGTTAAGCGTCCGACTTCAGCCAGGTCACGATCTCGCGGTCCGTGGGTTCGAGCCCCGCGTCGGGCTCTGGGCTGATGGCTCAGAGCCTGGAGCCTGTTTCCGATTCTGTGTCTCCCTCTCTCTCTGCCCCTCCCCCGTTCATGCTCTGTCTCTCTCTGTCCCAAAAATAAATAAACGTTGAAAAAAAAATTAAAAAAAAAAAAAAAATAAGAGACACATTTCAACACAAGATTGAAAAAATAAGAAAATAAAAGGACAGAAGTGTACAATTTGATGAGTTTTAACCTATTTTTTCACTGATGAAGTCATGGCCACATCAATCACTCCCCCAAATTTCCTCCTGCTCTTTTGTAATCTACCCCTCCCCTCTACTCCGCACTACCCATCCCTAGAAGACCACTGATTGTAGATTAGTTTGCACTTTCAACCAGATTATATAAACGGAATCAGAAAGTACATATTCTTTCTTGTCTGGTTTCTTTCACTCAGCATCACCAGGTTGAGATCCATTCATGTTGCTGAGCATATCGATACTTTGTTCCTTTTTATTACTTACTAGTATTCTATCACATATGCATATAAGTCAATTTCTTTACCCATTTCTAGCCTCTCCAGATGACAAATGATGTTAAATTTAAAGAAATGGCCTCTGAGCAAAGATCAAATCCAGGGCATTCCTAGGAAAACACTGTCTAAAGATGAAGCTGAAGGAAAAAATTCTAAAGTCTTTGTAAGACCAGTGAAAGATCCAAGGTGCTATTACAGAGAACCATTCAGTCAAACAAGAGGGCTTTTTATAAGATTAAGAGTATAATTCCCTCAGTGGCCTCATCAGAAACCCAAAGCAGAAACAGGCTAATCTCAAAAGACATTTGTGGATATGAATATAACGTGAAGGAGTAAATTCCAAAGATTCAGAGGAGAACCAAGGACTTCACAGAAGTGTGTTGGGAAAGACACTGCCAACTAAAACTAACAAACACAACACAAAATGAAGAAAAAACAAAACAGGCATTGGAATCACCAAACTCTACAGGCAAGAAACAGGCTGCAAAAACTGAGTTACAAACATTCCCTTTTAATTAAAAAATAAAATAAAATATAAAAAGATAACTCAGAATCCAAAAGCCTAGAAGGTGGGACTAAGAGCCCTGAAGAATCATTCTCAGGAGTAGGACTGAGTCTCCATCAAGACATTTCTGATATTTGCCAAACCTTATTTCAGGACTGCTATGGAGCAGGGCCTTCTGAGTGCTCCTGTGTGCCTTCCACTATCCCACTTCTAGAAGAAAGGTGTCTACAGTAGTCATCCTATGACTGTCTCATCATTATATGTTGGGGTGGGGGAACAGATAACTTTCTCTTAGTTTACAAGTTAGGGGGCACCTGGGCAGCTCAGTTGGTTGAGCTTCTGACTTCAGCTCAGGTCATGATCTCACAGTTCTTGAGATCTCAAGCCCTACATCGGGCTCTGTGCTGATGGCTCAGAGCCTGGCGCCTGCTTCGGATTCTGTGTCTCCCTCTCTCTCTGCCCCTCTTCCACTTGTGTTTTGTCTCTGGCTCTCTCTCTCCCTCTCTCAAAAATAAACAAATATTGAAAAAATAAATAAATAAATTTTTTTTTAAAAAAAGTTAGAAGGACCTGTGCTTGAGAAGCTGTACTTCAGGAACTGTATCTAAGGTGCCTCATCCCCATCTAGGCCTGATCTAGTTCAGGGGATAGAGGGCTCTGAGTTGAGGCTGTAATGGAATGAAAGAGGGGAGGGGCTTGAGAGATGCTGGGGGTACACAGATTTCCATCACAATAGGGTGGACAATTGTTTGCTCCCTGCTCCCTCTATTAAGCTCCCACAGCACTCTAGCCTATTTCCTTTTTTTTTAATGTTTATTTATTTTGAGGAGGGAAGGGGCAGCGAGAGGGAGAGAGAGAGAATCCCAAGCTGTCAGCACTGAGCCCAATGGGAGGATCAATCTCATGACTGTGAGATCATGACCTGAGCTGAAATCAAGAGTCAGACACCAGGGTGCCTGGGTGGCTCAGTCGGTTAAGCATCTGACTTGGGCTCATATCATGATCTCACTGTTCCTGAGTTCGAGCCCCATCTCAGGCTCTGTGCTGACAGCTCAGAGCCTGGAGCCTGCTTCAGATTCTGTGTCTCCCTCTCTCTCTGCCCCTCCCCTGCTCACACTCTGTCTCAAAAATAAATAAACATTAGAAAAAAGAAATTAAAAAAAGAGTCAGACACCTAACCACCTAACCAACTGAGCCACCCAGGCACCCCTGGGCCTACTTCTAATATACTTATCCCAAATATCTATAGTTACTGGTTTAATGTTTGTTTTCCTCACCAGATTTAAACTCCTTAAAAACAAAGTGTTTTATTTATATCCCCCACACTTACTGGTCCCTCAAATACCTGTTTGAATTACATCAGTCAGTATACGAAGAAAGCCCAGACCGTCAGGGAGTCAGACCATGCAAATCCATGCTGACGGCAATGACACCACATCGTGAGTGCACTTGTGAGTCCCCAGTAAAACATTTTTAGGATCACTAAGCGATTAAAAACAAGAAGGGTCACTTTGTGGACCACAGCAGCATACGGAATATTGAAACACAGGACTGAGTCTCAAGAACATCCTGAAAACATTGCCCTATGAACTGTATCTTAATAGCCTGACATACTCAAAAATATTGTCTGATCAGAATACAATTGGTTAAGAAAAAAAGTCCCAAAGATAGATGATTATCTTCATTTTAAATTTGACTATAAACAACCAGTGATAGATTATGCACAGGGCAGGGTAGAGATGACTCCCCCAGATGTTGTGTAAGAGAAAAGGGAGGGATAGAAGGAAATATCTCACTTAAAACAACACTTTCATGAAAGGCCCTGAATGGAAGATACTGAAATTATGAGTTCTAGCTAGTTTACTCTGCTAATACTCAGGTTTTCAGGAACAAATTCTTCCGTGAGGGTTTCTAAGAGATTTCTTTCATGACACAATAAGGGCTAATGACAGAGTAAAGAAACCACTCAGTATCACTCTATGGCAGCACTTAGAGACAGCTTTCTGTCTGGAGATGTCCGCTTCTCCACAAGGCTACTGTTCCTCTCTCACTGGGCTGGAAAATTTCTCAGGTTAAGAATCACCTCTTTCAGATACTTATTACAATACACCTGAATGAGCTACTTCTGAAATAAAAATTAAGTATACACCTTCAACTTCAAGTCACTTGTATTATCTGAGCGTACAATCTGCAGGAAAAAGGAAACCCACGGGGACACAAGTATTGGGCAGCAATAACTCAGGCAGGTGGAAGTATTTACAAATCAGTTTTGAATTTGTTACATTATCTCATTTTAAGCCTGATCATTCATAGTACTTTTCTTCTGACAATCAGCCCTCCTAGTCTCTCTGAACAAAATGTTAAGTAGTGAACATTCATTCCAGCCCTGGGCTAACTCTCCTGCCCGTGAACCTGAGACTATTTCTTGATCCCAATCACAACCTTTCTAAAGAACTACTGCAGGGTGCCTGAGTGGCTCAGTCAGTTGAGCATCTGAATTTTAATTTCTGCTCATGGTTTGTGAGATGGAGCCCCATGTCAGGCTCTGTGCTGAGCATAGAGCTTGCTAAATATTCTCTCTCCCTCTCTCTCTCTCTGCCCCATCCCTGCGCGCGCTGTCTCTCTCTCTCTCAAAAATAAATAAACAAACAATTATTGTCAATTATAGGACCCTTGAGGTTACAACTTTGCCTAAGAGCAAAAAACTAAATTCAAACTGATCCAGAAAGCAAAATAAACCAAAAAACAACGAATTGAACAATTTCACCAATTAGGCAAATGGTTAACAATCTAGGTGAAGTCTGTCTCCCCTCTTCTCTCAGTCAAGCATATCTTTATCAGCTACCTAGATAGTGGCCTACTGCATGCATAGTGATAATAAATGCAATGGATGAGAAACAGAAGGTAATGAGCCAATCTTTGCTACATTCTAAATCTCTTTTTCACCCTGCTAGGAGAAAAAAGGATAAATCCATGGAGATATTCTAGAAGTAAATGTAACTATAGGTAAAACCCCAGTCTAAAGAAATACAATTACAGTGTCCAGTCCTATGTAAATGGGGCTATTTCAAAAGCTTCACAAACAACTGATACTAATATTGCCTTGCTTATTTGGACAAAACAAATCCCACTAACTGAGAGATACTCTAAAACAAGTATTTTTAAATATCTCTTCATTTAGCAAGCTACTTACTGAATAGGGTAATCCTTTGGAAAAGAATTTGGACAATATGGTTCCTGCCCCTAAGTATAATAGGAAAAGACAGTTATAATACAATATGCAGGGTACCAAGAGGAAAGTCATCTTACCAAGTCTGCATGGGGTAAGGGAGAGGGAGAAGTAAGAGAGACAATTAAGGGCAGCCTTCTAGAAGAGGGGGTACCAGAACTGAGTCCTAAAGGACAATGTAAGTATATCAGGAAAATAAGGAGAAAGACAATGGTACACAAAGGAGAAAGCAAGTGCCAAGGCATGGAGGTAGAAGAAATTAAAGTGATTCAGCTAGAGCACAGGTCAATGCCAGGGGTTGGTGAGAAATGAGGGAGAAGAGGTCAGCCAAGTCATGAAGGGCTTTGTATGTCATACTCAGGAGTATTGCCCGGTAAGTAATGGAAAGGCGTTACAGAGTTTAAGCAAGGCACGAGCATGATCATATCTCTTTAATACACACTTCTCACTAACTGCAAGATGGAAGATAGACAGAAATGGCAAAGACTCCAGCCAAGAAAACCAATTAAGTGGCAAAAATCCAAGAAAGAATAAGAAGGGCCAGAACTAAGACAATGGAGTAGGATGACAAAAAAGAAGACAGGAACGAGATCAAGACATTCAACTTCCCCTTTCCCTTCCCCTCTTCCTAGTTGACTATTTAATTCTAAGGGCAAGGGACACATCCACACTTGCAAGAGTAGCCATAGGGGTCCAAAACAGGTTAAGGACGGTACCTACAACGGAAGGCACCTAACATGGGGAGACAGAGTCCAAGCAATATGAGGAGGGTATCCTTGTTGTAGGCACAGGGTGTCAGAACCCAAGAAGAGTAACAAAGGTGTCCATACAGGGGGAGCTGCCCAGTGCCGGAAGTCAGAGCACAAGGAGGGACAAGGCATCCACAGGGAGCAGCTGCCTGATGTGAGGTGTCAGAGCACCTGAGTAAGCTAAAGGGCCATCCATGCACAGTCCGCTTAATATAGGGGGTCAAATCCCAAACAGGATGAAGAGGGCAACATGGAGGGAAGTGGCAGTCATGTACGGGGTCTCAAAACCCAAGAAGAAGAAAGCATGCATAAGGAAGGACCAGCCCGTCATGGGTTGTCAAAGCCCAAGCTGGATGAGGTGGGCATCCAAGCAGCTGAGGCAGAGTAGCATTCAGTATCAGAACCCTTGTGGATAAGGGCATTCGTGCTGGGAAGGGGGTGGTGGCAGCCATGATCGTCACATACCAGAGATTGACAAAATAAGTAGATGTATTAAGTATAACGGGAACCAGGCTGCTTGCTGCCAAAGGAGGAAGTTACAAATATGCAAAGGGAGAAAACTAGAATGAATCTCGTGGTGTTAGATTGAAATTGGAAGTACTGGCACGAACTCACACTTTTCAATATACACAGATGGGTACAGAAATACATACAAATGTAAATGTGTGCGCACATACACGTCACATACTCTCTAGCTCTGTCCACTAAGAAGGCCTACGGGCAGCAAGACCCAAACAGCAATGAGCACACCTACCATCCAGACTTTGGCTCTTAAATAGCCTCCTCCACTAAAAGGAACTGGAACTCCTTGGAGAAATGGCAGAGGTCAGGTCTAAGAAAAGGAAAGTAAAAGATGACCACAGAACATCTTATGCCAGAAAGCAAAGAATGAGGAGGACATGTCAAAAGAGCATAAGAGCTCCTTCAAGCTGGCTCCTGCTGGTCAAAGCTGGAACAGACTGAATAATGCAATGTATTCAAATAATAATGTGAGTAATTCAATAAGAGCCTTGAATTAAAAAAGGAAATGAGTCCAAAGTCAAACAAATTGAAAGTGTCGTGGAACATCTGTATAATTTCAAAGTACTGTCCTCAAAACATTTGTTAATTACAAAGCAGTAAAGAGTAACTTTTCAATATAGAAGGCTGGCAAACGCGATTTTAATCAAATGATCATCATCAGTAATGGGACAAGTTGAAATTGTCCCATTATCCGATACGAGAACAGCACAACGTCACTTCTATGATTTTTCTGCCAAAGATCCTTATTGACCTATATCTAACCATAAGAAAACATCAGACCGACAAAAACAGGAGGCCTGAGAATCTTCAGATATCAAGGTTACGAAAATCAAGGAGAGCTTGAGCACTCTTCCAAGCTGAGACCGAGAGAGACCAAAGACACATAAAACGAAATGCAGTATGTGGTCCTGAACGGAGTCCTTTTGCTTTAAAGAACATTACTGGGACAACCGACAAAACTGTGAGAATTAAGTGGCAGGACTGGATCAGTGTTCGTGTCCTCATTTTGATGGGTATACTGTGGTAATACAGGAGAGTCACCCGGTTCGTGGCAAACACTCACTGAATTATCTGAGGGTGAAGTCTGCAACTCATTCACAAACGGTGCAGGAGAAAACAAGTTCCTTGCAGTGTAATTGTAGCTTTTCTCCAACTCTGAGATTATTTAAAATACTTTTAAAGGCTTTTAAAAACATGAAAAAAAAATATTGAGATTTAATTGGATGAACAGGATGACTTTCAGGTTTCTGGCATGAGCGAGTGAATGGGTATTAATACCATTCAACAAGACCCCAGAACAGAAGGAACAGTTTAGGACTGGCTTTTCAGTTTTGCTTTGCTGGGTGGCCGCGGGGAGAGGGGTGGGGGGGTAGAAGCCTGGGAGGACAGATGTGTTGGGGCGGGGGTGGGGGGGGGGGTTGTTAAATTCAATGTGAGTTACCTGTGGCACATCTAGAAGCAGCACTGGCAAAGGATCCAAGCCTGTCACTCAAGAGTCTGGGCCAAAGACACAGACTGGGCAACTATCTATCGGTCTGCAGGTGACAGGAGAAACCAAGGTAGGACTAAGATCACGCTGGAAGAGTTTACACTCTGCCACATTCTAGAAACAATTTGAGGTATCTTACAAAAATATATATAGTTCAAAGGATAAAAAATACACGTGTAAACCAAGAGGCTAAGAATAAAAGGAGGACACATCAAGCCGGAGATCATAACAGCATACAAAAATGCATAATGTCAAAAAAAATGCATACAAAAATAACAGCTTACCCAAAGAGCTGCATGTAGTTCACAGAACTGGAAGGCAAGAAAGGCTCTAAGGTTCCTGAGCAGCAACCCAAGGAGAAGGCAGAGCAAAGACAAGCCTCTAAATGCTACATGTGAACACCAGTTTACCACAGAGTGTGTGCTTCCTTTGTTAGCATTTACTAACAGTATAAACCTGACATTTTCTTCATGAAAGAAAACAAGGGTATACTGTTTTCTGTTTGCTATCAAAGTGGGCTTATATTTTCACACGATATGAATAAAACAGTTCTGATGTTCTTTCAGTCATTAAAACACAAATCTATCTATATCCGTGAATGCTTGCTCTTCCTTTATAGGACCTGGAATACAGTAAGGATATTCGCAGCAGAAACCAACATTTGCATGGGGTTTATAGTTTGAGAAGCATTTTTATTTACTGCGCATTCTTTCGCTCAGACCTCACACCGTCTAGCGTGACAAGGAACACCAGTACACACCTAATTTTACAGATCAGCAAATCGGCTGAGAGGTCAAATTACTTAATCTAAAATTACATGGCTAATTAGAAGAATTTGGACTGTCGCTCCTGTTTTCTGACTCCACAGTTCGCTCATTCGTTTATTCATCCATCCATTCAAATATTAAGTACCTCTCAGAAAACATGGCCTATTCTGTATTGCTGCTGTGAGAAGCAAAGAAAAGAACACGGCGCTGTTTACAGGGTGAAGCCTATACACGTTAGCTGTTTTCAAAGCATCAGCATCAGATCCCCCCTTTAAAGATACCAGCCTTCTTACATTTTGGGGAAACCAGATAGGACACAGAAATAGAAAACATGCATGCACTTTGCCTGGGACATACTGGAAGATGCCTATTTAGCAGGGAATGAGCTAGCCAAGATGATGCTGGGATAGGCAGGGGATAGATCACTGAAGACCTCATTGGCCCGACTAACGAGCCTGACTTGAGCTTGTGGGGATAAGAGGACACGGAAAGCTCTAAGAATGGGAGTCCTGTGGTCTCAGCTGTGCTTCCGAAAGAGCTCTCAGATGACAGCATTAAATACGGATGTGAAGGAAAGCATAAAGGCCAGTGAGGAGGCTATCATAATAAGCTGGGAAAAAGAGTGTAGATGCCTAAGCTAAACCGAAGGTGGCCACTTAACTTCATGCTAATTTTAATCCGCAACATTATGTTGTCTCTGGTCTCTAACACCCTTGGGGAAACTGAGGCAGCCTGGGAGGCCCTCAGAAAAAGCAAGTTTTAAACAACCTATACAGTCATACTGTGGACACCTGCAAAACTAAAACAATCATCCCTGGGATTTTGTTTCCACAATGAATCACACAGCATAATTACCATTCTTATTAATCTACAGGGAGCCTACTTTAAAGTCATTAGTTCATTGTTTCTTTTTAATCAGAATGATTCTCATTAATTAAAGTTTTTTTTATCAGTTACAGAATTCTCTATAGTGAAACAGAACAGCTGACTTCAGATGTATTACGCTTTAAGCAAAAAATAACACTCATTAACAAGATTACCTGTTGTGATTAAATAAATACAAACTGTTTACAAAGTTTGTAAATGAGTACAACAACAGCATAAAAGTAAAACTTACCACTTAGCACAAAACCTTACTTTGTTAACTCTTCAAGCCCATGTACGAAACAGGGCAGTTCCCTCATTTTTCACAGCTTACCATTTCCCCCCGCTGCATTGCCTAATAAACACCTCTACTTCACTCTCTGCAGCTTTAACTTCCTCAATTGTATCTGCTAATAATGCCTAAGCATGTTGAACAAAGCAGCAGCACATGAAAGAAAGCCCGTGTCCTCTGCTTTACAGTGCTCACGTGGCTCAATAGAGTTTCTAATAGTGCATCAGGTCGTAAAAGTTGTACATAGTATGAAATCTCTAGATAGCTATTTTGTGACAAACGCATCAATTATATTTACAAAAAGCTCTTAACCAATCTTTAGTAAAGGCTGCAATTAATTTATGGAGCCATGAAAAGTCTACAAAGGGATCAATGATAGTAACAAAAGAGGAAGGAGTTTCATCTGGCCTTAAACTGCTAAGTTCATGTCTACTTTGGTAAGCGGCAGACCACAGACTCTTTATTAAACTTGGAAGGGACCTTAAAGGTAGTCCAGTCAAATGCCTATGCCCCAGCTCCAAGGGTAAAACCCTCCTGGGAGACCCGGCCTGACCAACGCTTATGTTAGCCTATTCTGCTACCTCAATTTATTTAAGAAAAAATCTCCTTCACATATTCAAGTTTCGATTTGGCAGTTAATTTCAGTCTGCAGTTAAAAGGCACTAGCTGTCAGTCAGATCTCTCACCCAGCTCCCTCCTGAAAAGAAAAACTGACAGATCACAGGAGCTTTCTTTTGTAAACCAATTCTGGAACTTTCATGCTTCTTATTTGTTAGGTTAAAGGTTAAATTGCTGACCTGTGCCCTCCTGCTTAGCGGCCTTCCCCTTTTTCTGTAAAGCTTTATTTTGGGGCTGTATTTACATGGATTAGTCCCTTTTCACGCTAAGAAGGAATCTGTTCACAGCCAAAGCCTTAGTTCTGGTTGTACAAAAAGCAGCCACAATTATTCACCACCAGACAATGACCATATTGTGGATTTACAAAAAACCCACCCCAGCCATGGAAAGATCTGTTCTTGCTGCACAAAACAATAGAAGAAAAATCTTATCAAGCATTCAAGAGAAAGCAAACAAAGCAAGCCCACTGTGAACTTGATGAAGATGTCAAGCTCCTTTAAAATATATATATATAAATCAACAAAGAGGGGTTTTCTTGTAAAGTCTTGGGAGTGAGACTTTTTCTACTCTGAGTTTCCCTTTCTGGCTAAACACAGTCAGTAGCAGCAAGACATTGACAGCCAAGACCAGCAAATGCTGCCATTTTCTAAGCACGCTTACAGACACTTTTCTAAATGCACAATGCAAAGAGGCTTTCCTTTCCAAATATGCCCAGTGCAAATGCCAGGCAAATCATTTTCAGGCTAGTCCCTAACTACATAAGCTCTTTCAGCAAAGGCAAAATTCTTGTCCCAATCTCTAAGGAATGAACACAGGTTACCTCCCCAAACCCTGACTAAATTCCTTTAAGGAAAAAAAAAAAAATACACACACACACACACACACACACACACACACACACACACACACAACTGGGTTTAATTAAACTATAGTTCCAACGAGATTTCTTCATCTGACACCTAGGAAGTATTATACATACGCTGTTTCTTTGGGGTGGGTTTGAATGACGGTCCCAAGTTATAGAAACAACCGTTCACTGGGAACATTTTATGTAAGGTGAGGACTTCACAGCTGCTACAAAAGCTAACTCCAGTCCAGGACACAGCTGTCTTAACAAGACATAAGAGCAAATACAAAGAATTTCTCCCACCAACCAGTCTTTTAGGTAGATGGTTCCTATTCTCTTTAAGCTAAAATGACCTAAATCCACCAATGGTCCTCAAGTAAAATAAGAAAATAAAAATCAGTGATAGAAGCATGCATTAAAAATAACCCAAGAATCCCTAAAGTCTAATTTTTTAAAAGAATTTGTACTTTAATCCATGATAGAGCAAAACAGAAGTATTTTTTTTAATCTCAGAAAATGGCTCAATTTAAGGCTTTTTACAAGATGTAGAGTTAGGAAAACATTTCCATCTGTAACAGTTAATCTTTGGCAAAGTCCTCGTCAGCTCTCTGTTCCTCTACCTGCCTCTCCATGTCCCCAACCCTTCTCTGTCCCACACAGCTTTAAAAAAAAAAAAAAAAAAAAAAAAAAAAAAAAAAGGCAATACCAAAGATTTGGTCCCAAAAGTCCATAAACTTGTGAGTAGTACTGTCGTAAAGGGGGCCGAATTTGTATGTGTAATAATAGAGAACTGATTAACAAACTGGAAGACTTTGAGAGAGCCTTCAAACACTGATCAAAATGTTCATGACAAATAAGGTGTTACTTTCCCATTTAAAATTATACACCAGTCGCAACAACGTCAACTGGAATATTCAAAACTCTGGGGTGGGAATGTGACAGAGGTGATTTTATCTGCTCTATTTCACACTTCCTTTAATATTCTGCCCTTTTTTATGGTATTTTTTAGTGTGGTAATCCGTGCTGTGAAAACAAGGACCATTCTGGCCAGCGGCCCTGCTCAGAGAGCTGTGACAACCACAGAAAGCATTTCCAAGCAATGCCAATGCACATTGTCTCCGAAGTTTGCTTACTTTGAATTAGGAAATTTATGATCCCGGAGAAAATTAGGATGGCACTACAAGGACCAGAACACAAAGTAGGAAGTACTTAAACTCTTCACCAACTTCTAGGAGGAACGAGATTAGGGCACAAGCTACACTCAGCGCTGATTCAAATGTAAATGTTCTGCTTCCTCTCAAACAATGATAAATTCCCTCAGAGTTAATAGTTTCTCCCTAAGAGATTCATCTCTCTTTTCAACTTAGAGGTATGTTTTGGAGAAAAGGAAGAAACACACGGAGGGGCTTAAAGCAAAACCTTTTAAATTCTTTGTCATAAAAGCTGCAGAGTAAACTACATTTCCTTTACTAATCCTTCCAACGCTTGTTAAACTTGAGTGGGCTGACAACTTTGCCACGGCAATCACATTTTGGTTCCTAACAAGTTAAAGAAAAATACTCTGGCTGTACTAAATTGTATTACCATCTTCCTTGAACACCAAGTGAGAATTTATGCTGCCTTCAAAAACTGTTGAAAGAGACACTCCCTAGGGAGAAATAACTTTTGGCACATTGCTCAGAAAGCTAAAGTTACAAAAGCAGGCTAAAATATCTCTTTCACCACACATATTTTCATTCTCTCTCCCTCTCTCTCTCTCTTTCTCTCTCTCACATACACACGCTCACTCACTCACCAACACATAAACACGAAAACATGCTATGCCCTCTATAGGAAGCAGAGTATGGGCATAGGATCGGCCTTGGAAGATCCTTACTTTAAAGGCCACATTGTGGAAAACTTCTAAATTAAGTATACGAGGCGGTTTTGTCGTTGTCGTTTTGTTTTTTTTTTTTTTTAACGTAGCTTCTCCATGTTTTTGGAAATACATTAACAAAACTCCACATTGCTTCACCAAATACACACACACACACACAGAAAATTCTCACTGAGTGTTCCAAAGACTAAGTTGTCCAAGCGAGGAAAAATATGGGTGTCCTTTTGTGTCAGTAGGAGAAGAGTGGAAAACAATGATTTGATGTGACAGAAGAAAGAAAACTAACAAGGCACTGTTCATTATTTTGCTGTTAGTGTTTGATTCAGTCCGCACAGCAATCTTAAGCATTATCGAACTCATATTTGCAATCGAGGAGACTCAGCAAAAATGATGAAGAACTTCCTGAAGGCCAGAATGCTATTATTAGTTGTGGCCAAAATTCATATGCCAAGGCCAGAGCTCCTGCCACTACACCCGCTGCCTCTCCAGAAGGAAAGGGTGGAGAAAGAGCTTTCAGTGAGACAAATTCCCATGATGCCAGACCACCAGGCAGTTTCCCAGGGGTGGCAGAAAAAGCCTAAAATGCAGAAAGTACGGGCTGCCGCTGAGGCCTTGGGTAAATGCCTCATTGTACTCTGGGAAGTCTGATGGACACTTACTAAATGAAGAGGAAAAGGCATTCCTCGCCTAGTGAGCCGAATGTGAGTGCGCCTTCCTTTAAACTTTTCATCCTGAGCACATCTGCTCACAGAAAAGGCAGAAAGAGCTCTTCCAAAAAACTGCTGGACGAAACTAAGACAACTCTTGCTTCTACCATAAATACCCTCCCCTAGTGCTGTCCAAGAATTTCCATTAAAAAACAGAATATAGTGAATTGAACAGCCATTAGCTTACTGGACATGACCTATTAGTCTGCAATGAAACCGCAGAGATTCATCAAAATATCAAGGTTCACAGCAATCAAAGGATCCGATCATCCTCAACTTGGAATTGTGTTAATTCATTTTTCCAACAGATATAGATAGCTACTACTATGCAGCACTCACTGTTCTAGGTGTTGGGACGTATCAGTGAACCAAATAAAGATCTCTGGTCTTGTAGAACTGCCAGGCTGAGTGTGATTGTACAGGGTCTCCTCAAATTGATCATCTGGCTAAAAATCGTATTTTTATTAATTAAAAAAAAGTATCCCTCCATAGCTTTGCAAATGCTTTGCCTTCTGTCTGGAATCCCCTCCCCACCCCCACCCCACCACCTATCACACCACAGGCTTGTAAC
Source organism: Lynx canadensis (assembly GCF_007474595.2). Taxonomy (NCBI): domain Eukaryota; kingdom Metazoa; phylum Chordata; class Mammalia; order Carnivora; family Felidae; genus Lynx; species Lynx canadensis. The sequence continues at coordinate 82,960,809 of NC_044315.2, forward strand.
CAATATTGCTGGAGGAATGTAGGGTGATATAAAAAGATCTCCCTAAACAAAAAGGAGGAAATATAACAGTGGTCAGCCTTAAATCTCAATTTAAATTGGTCTAGACCTGAGCTTTTATCCTGCATCAGATCCAGAGAAGCCCAAATAAAACCTGAGTCAACTCAATCTCCATTCAGCAAGAGAAAATAGGTCAGCTTGTTCCAGGGTCCACCCCAGGGATTAAGAATTTTTTAAAAACCTAAACCGGACTTGCAGGGGCGGCTGGAGGCAACAGAGAAACCTAGTCAAGCCTCCCAAAGGCCCTGGGCCTGGGCCTTCCTTAGATCCAGTCTTAATGCCCTTCCATCCCGAATACAGAAGGAAAGAACCTACAACAAGAGCAAGTGACATTACCCCAGTTCAGCCCCGCAATGATCCTCAACTTTTAGTTCGAAGAATCAAAACAAACCCAACCTATTTTTCTTTAATGAAAGCTCAAACTGAGAAGTACTCATCCTATGTTTAATTCTTCAACTTTTATTTCTCATTTGACCTTTACAACAACACTAGGAGATACTATTATCGTCACCCCATTTTATGGTTTAGGAAACTAAAACAAAGAGAGAGATTACGTAATTTGCCCCAAATCACATAGGGATGGAAGTCATAAGTGGTGTAACTGAAATCTGAATCCAGATGATCTGATTCTAAAAACCATGCTCTTAGCTAGATTTTGCTGATTATATGTTTGAAATTTGGGGCGGGGAAGGGGGGCAGGGGGAGGCAGGGAAGAAACTCTTATTAACCAAAATATTTGGTAGGAAGAGGGAATAAGGTAAATGTTTTGCTTAGTTGATTTTCTACCTCACTGACAGCCACGATGAAAACATCCTTCACTCCAGTCTTTATAGAAAATCTTTCCCAAATTCTTTTGTCAATTTTCCTTTCATAGAAGCACAATCTAACTAATAAAACTCTTTCCTTTCGTGTTTTAGAACCCAATTCCATCATTCTGAATATCAGTGATGATTACTGCTAAGGGCAGAGAATTGAGCTGCATATACATGAACTATACACCAAATTTCAGAAATGGGCTGTTAATTATTAAGTCCCTGATACCAGTTTATTTTCTTGATATCTGACTTGCCTCACAAAAAGCCAGTTCAAATAAGAAACTCTGGTAACTAAAATTGATCATTGTTTTTGTTAAAGTTTAACATGTAAGTAGAGGGGAAATATATATAATAATCATTTGAAATTATCCAGAGTATGCTTTTCTGGAAACCCAGAGTAAATCCTACATTTTCTGAAAGAGAAAACTATCATTCAGTTTTCTTTTCATCAAGTTTCAATCTTCATCATACTATTATTCTGGTATTTGAATGCTTTTTTTTTTTTTTTTTAATGTCTATTTTTGAGAGAGAGAGAGAGAGGGAGGGAGAGAGAGGCAGAGAGAGGGGGAGAGAGAGGGAGAGAGAGAATACCAAGCAGGCTCCGTGCTGTGAGCACAGAGCCTGATTCAGGGCTCAAACTCACAAACCATGAGATCATGACCTGAGCAGAAATCAAGAGTCAGACACTTAACTGACTAAGCCACCCAGGCGCCCCTTGAACCCTTTCAAAAAGGAATTTAAATTAATTCTATCAGAAGGAAGATTTAATCTCTTAACAAAATCACAATTGCAGGAAGTTTTGTTGTTTGGTTTTGGTTTGGAGTTTAGGTTTTTTGTTTTTCATTTAAGTATAATGTTGAATTAAGTCACTCCAAGAATGCCTAATTTGTACAAGTGTCTACGTTAGACATTTAAATACATATTGTTTCTACTTTACAAAACAACCTGCCAAATAGATATAAGTCCCATTTAAACAATGGCCAAGTTAGAATTCAGTTTAATAACTTCCCCGAGGTCAAACAATTAGTGAGTGGCAGAAGAAATCTGATTTCAAAGCCTACAGTCTTTCCCATTACATTGTTTTTATTACAAATTATCCATGAAGATACTTAATGACATTGTTATAATCTAGACAGCAATTCATCTGCATCTATTTTCTCTTCAAATAAGGCTTTGTGATAGCATAAAATTCTAATGCCTGTGAACACATTAAAGGTAAGAAAACTGTCTTTAAATCAAGCAACTTATTACAGTTTCCTGCTGGGCAAAGCAAGCTCATAGTGAAATCTTCAGTAAAGCTTTCTTTTTCTAATGAAAGCCTCTGAGCACACCGCATGCTTTCAATGTAACATAAAGAAGGAAATGCAAAATGTGTTGTGAAATAATACCAGAGAAGTTCAAAAGCTGGAATACAATTTCCTAAAGGTTTAAAAAAAAAAAAAAAAAAAAAAAAGTCTCTTAAGCATTTAAAATATGAGGTCTAGTTCCTGTTTTATAGAGCTTACACTCCACTTTCCAGAGAGTCTAGCACAGTGCTGAACCTAAATGTGAGTGCTCAAAGAATAAGTGATTAAAGAACTCTAAAAATTAGATGGATGATGATAAGATCCCAGTCACAGACTCCTGGGGAATCAGGCTTATATGGCAATTTTTGAAAAAGCTGAAGACCTATACTTTTAAGCACTGAAACATTTTGGTTGTAAATCTTTCCAAGCTAGATTATACATCTCACTGCTTTTCTGAAAAGAATATTTTGAATAAAACATTTTCTTGATGACTGCAATGGACATCTGTTTTGGCTGCCTAGCATCCATTCTCCCTTCTTCTGCTAACAGCACCAGATTTTCTCTGCAGAACTCCCCTGCCCCACTATCAGGCTACAGAATCCAGGTGGCACTGAACAGGCCCCCACAGACGTACTCCCTCAACACCCAACCAATATTTCAGAGTCCCCACCCAATCTCTTGGTGATTGGTTCACAGATCAGCCTATGATCCAAACTGGGCCTGTCACAGTCAGCCCTGGGACTATGGCACAAAATAATGTAAGACCCTCTTTTTCCACTTGGGTGACTAGACTGATAGAATATAAACTTGGATTTGCCAGTAGCCATCTCTGGCACTGTATGGGAAGCACTTGCCCAGAAATGAACCCAACACACTAGACAGAAAACCAAGAGATAAAGAGGTGACAAATCTCTGAAAATGCAAGTAGATGACCTAGATGTACCAAAACCGAAAGCCAGCTTTACCACTACGCTTCGAGGTACTGAGAAGCAAAAAATCCCCTCCTTTGCTCGAGCCAGATTTCACTGGGTTTCTGCCACTTAAACAAAAAGAATCCTGACTAATACAATGATACAATGTCATCAACGTGATCAATAACCCTGCTGAGCAATCAATATAATAGAAAAATCCTTGGGGCACCTGGGTGGCTCAGTCTGTTGAGCTTCCGACTTCGGCTCAGGTCATGATCTCACGGTCTGTGCGTTCGAGCTCCGCGTCGGGCTCTGTGCTGACAGCTCGGAGCCTGGAGCCTGCTTCAGATTCTGTGTCTCCCTCTCTCTCTGACCCTCCCCCCACTCATGCTTTGTCTCTCTCTGTCTCAAAAATAAACAAACATTTTAAAAAGTTTAAAAAAAAGAAAGAAAAGTCCTCAGGGCAAACCAAAGCACATAGGGCGTAAGTAAAGGACTTTTCCGTGAATAAAAGATTTAAGTTTAAATGCATGGATTCTGAGAAATCTACTTTGGCTCATCACTTTTATTTACTTCCCATTTTTCAGCTGTGTTAGCTTGATTAACAATTGCTGAATAACAGTTCTATGCAGACATGAACTCTTGACTTAAAAGTAGTATTTTAAAATAAGTTACTTAGGTATACATCTAACACATGTACAAGAACTACATGAGGAAAACTATGAAACTCTGATGAATGAAATCAAAGAACTAAATAAATGGAGAGAGACTGCACGTCCATAGATAAGACAACTCAATGTCAAGATGTCAGCTCTTTGTAATTTGATCTTAGACTCAACGCAATCACAATCAAAATATCAGCAAGTTACTTTCTGGATACTGACAAACTGACTTGAAAGTTTACATGGAGAGGTAAAAGACCCAGAAGAGTGAACACAATATTAGGGAGAACAAAGTTGGAAGACTGACACTGACTGGCTTCAAGACTTACTATGAAGCTACAGTCACCAACACAAGACGGTATTGGCGAAACAATAGATCAAGAGAGAACCCAGAAAGAGACCCACATATAGTAACTGATCTTTGCCAAAGGAGCAAGTTAGTCCACAAATGATGCTGGAACAGGTGAACATCCACATGCAATCAACTGAATCTACACACAGACCTTCCTTACGCCCTTCACAAAAATTAACTCAAAATGAATCCTAGATCGAGGCACCTGGGTGGCTCAGCCAGCTAAGTGTCCAACTCTTGATTTTGGCTAAGGTCATGATCTCACAGTTTGTGGGATCAAGCCCTGTGTCGGGTTCTGCACTGACAGCACAGAGCCTGCTTGGGATTCTCTCCCTCTCTTTCTGCCCCTCCCCTTTTTGTGCATGCGTGCTCTCTAAAAAACTTTTGAAAGTTTTCCTTAAAAAAATCGTTCATGGGGCGCCTGGGTGGCTCAATAGGTTAAGGGTCCGACTTCCTCTCAAGTCATGATCTCACAGTCGCAGTCTGTGAGTTCAAGCCCCGCGTTGGGCTCTGTGCTGACAGCTGGGAGCCTGGAGCCTGCTTCGGATTCTGTGTCTCTGTCTCTCTCTGCCCCTCCCCCACTTGTGCTCTGTCTCTATCAAAAATAAACATAAAAACGAAAATATTTTTTAAAAAATCATTCATAGATCAAAACAAAACACACAAGTATAAAACTACTAGAGATAACACAGGCAAAAATCTAGATGACTCCGGGTCAAGGAATTTTAGATATACCACCACAGACATGCTCCATGAAAAAAATAACTGATAATCTAGACTTCTATTAAAATTAGAAACTTCAAAAATAAAAATAAAAATAAAAATAAAATTAGAAACTTCTGCTCTACCAAAGACACTGCCAAGAGAATGAAAAAACAAGCCACAAACTTGGAGCAAATATTTGCAAAAGACACATCTGATAATGAACTGTTATCCAAAATATACAAAGAACTCTTAAAACTCAATAAGAGGGGCACCTGGGTAGCTCAGTCGGGTAAGTGACTGACTCTTCATTTTGGCTCAGGTCATGATCTCAGAGTCATGACCATCGAGCCCTGCATCAGGCTCCATGATGTGCATGGAGCCTGCTTCAGATTCTCTCTCTCTCTCCCTCTCTCTTCCCCTCCCCTACTCATGCACATGCTCATTCTCTTAAAAAAAAACAACAAAAAAAAAAAAACTCAGTAGGAAAACAACCCAATTTTTTAAAGTGAGCCCAACACCTTAACAGACACCTCACTAAAAAAGATATATAGATGGCAAATCAGCATGTGAAAGTTCCATATATGTCATCAGGAGACGCAAATTCAAACAAGATACCAGAGAGCCCGGGTGGCTCAGTCAGTTGGGCGTCTGACTTCGGCTCAGGTCATGATCTCACAGTTTGGGAGTTCAAGTCCCACATCAGGCTCTGTGCTGACAGCTCTGAGCCTGGAGCCTGCTTCGGTTTCTGTGTCTCCCTCGTTCTCTCTCTGCCCCTCCCCTACTTGCTTGTTTGGTTGCTTGCTTTCTCTCTCTCTCAAAAATGAATACACATTAAAATTTTTTTAAAAAATAAAACAAAACAAGATACCACTACACATGTATTAGAATGCCCAAAATCTGGAACACCGACAAAACCGAATGCCGGTGAGGATATGGAAAAGTAGAAACTCTTATTCACTGCTGGCAGAATACAAAAGGGTCCAGCTACTTTGAAAGACGGCTGTGGTGGTTTCTTAAAAAAACAAAAACAAAAACAAAACTAAACATACTTTTGCCATCCAGCAGTCACACTGGTATTTGCCCAAAGAAGTTGAAAATTTACGTCCACCCAAACACTTGCACGTGAATGTTTAGAGCACCTTCATTCATAATTGTCAAAACCCGAGAGAACCAAGATGTCTTTCAGTAGGTGAGTGGATAAATACTCTGTAGCACATCCAGACGATGCAGTGTGATTAAGCACTATATAGAAATGAGCTAGGAAGCCATGAAAAGACATGGAGTCACCTTAAATGTGTACTATTGAGGGACAGAAGCCCATCTGAAAAGGCTACATACTGTATAATTCTAGCTATATGACATTCTGGAAAAGGCCAAATCACGGAGACAATAAAAAAGGTCAGTGGTTGCCAGGGTTGGGGGTGCATGAAGGGATAAACAGGCAGAGCACAGAGGATTTGGGGGGCACTGAAAATACTCTGGATGATACTGTAATGATGGGCCCATGTTACTATACATTTCTCTAAAACCACAGAATATACAACACCACGAGTAAACCAGGACATAAACAATGGACTTGGGGTGGTTACGACATGTCAGTGTAGGTTCTTGGATAGTTAACAAATGTCCTGCTTCGGTGGGGCATGTTGACAATGGGTGAGGCTGTGGAAGCCTGGAGTGGGGAATACGGAAACCTCTGCAACTGCCTCTCAGTTTTGCAGTAAACCTAAACCTTCTCTAAAATAACTTTTAAAACAAATGATAAATAATAGCTCTCATTTACTAAGAATTTTCCATGTCTCCTGCTCGGTGCACTCCCATTTGACCTTTCAACTAAATGAAGCAGGTACTATTAAGGCTTCCATTTTATAGTTGACAAAATGAGACTCAAACTGTATTTTGAGGGAACTAAAATCTGTATCAACAAACTTGCTGCTCACACGCATTTTATGGTTTAGTAGATCAATGAACTGCTGTTCCACCTAGAGGGCCAAAGGCCTTACACTGTGAACCACAAACGCAGCACAAATCATACTGCCACGAATTACCAAAAATCCTGAAACTCTCCTACGCTGTAATTTACACCCAGATGGCCCCTAAATTGCACACTTTAGGATGAAATCTGGAATCAGCTTCAAATAACTAAATATTAAGAAAATATGTGGCTCAATTTCTGTGACTTTTTAAGAACGGCAATTCAAAGTCACTCTACCTCACCAATTTAGAGCATCAGCATAGTGTAAAAAAAAAAAAAAAAAAAAAAAGCATAAGCTTCAAGCAAGCATACATAATTAAGGTAAAACTCAAAATGTAATCTCAGTAAAGAAAGGCAACTTGACAAGGGATTCAAAGATACAAAATGTTCTATTTCCTAAATTGAGTGGTGGTATGTACATTTTTGTTTATTCTTTAAGCTGTACTCACACATATAATTTGCATGACAGTTTTCATAAACTTGTGTAAAGAACACAGTCAGACTAGACTTCAAATCCCAACTCTTGGGGGTGCATCTGGGTGGCTCAGTTCAGTTGAGCCTCTGACTCGATTTCGGCTCAGGTCACGATCTCACGGTTTGGGAGTTTGAACCCCACTCCATGCTCACAGTGCAGAGCCTGCTTGAGGTTCTCTCTCCCTCGCGCGCGCGCGCTCTCTCTCTCTCTCTCTCTCTCTCTCTATCCCTCCCCCACTTACACACGCGTGAGCTCTCTCATAATAAATAAATAAGCTTAAAAATACACACACACCCATTCCAACTCTGTCCTTTGGACAAGTCACTTCTTATTTCTACGCTTTAATTACCCAATACTTATTGAGGGCCTACTATATGCCAGGTACTGTTCTATCTGCTGGAATATACAGATACAAGAAAGTAATTTCTGCCCACATGGAATGCTACTTTTCTTACCTATATAATTCAGCTAATACTTTTTACTTCATTAGGTGGTAGGCAAAAGCTTTAACACAATGAGCTCAACTAGGCTCAACTATAGTTTAAAGAAATATTCCAACAATACTAAAACATAGGCACATTACAATTCTCAAAGGTACCCCTTTTGAAAATCAGCTTCAAAAGTACACTGAGGGGCGCCTGGGTGACTCATTTGGTTAAGCATCCGACTTCAGCTCAGGTCATGATCTTGAAGTCCGTGAGTTCAAGCCCCATGTTAGTCAGGCTCCCTGCTGACAGCTCAGAGCCTGGAGCCTGCTTCAGATTCTGTGTCTCCCTCTCTCTCTACTCCTCCCCTGCTCGTGTTCTGCCTCTCTCTGCCTCTCAAACATAAATACAAAAAACCATTAAAAAACTAAAAAAAAAAAAAAAAAAGTACAGTGAGATGAGGTTCCACATCTCTAGCCCAAGTAAGAGGTTTTCCAACAGGCATGTCAAGTACTTAGGAGTCAGGAAAAATTACAAAGACTTTTAGGGAATCCATATCTTTTGAGTGAGTGGTAATCTGTCCCTACATTACTGCTAATCATGGTTCATACCTTAATACTCCATAAAAATGGACTCACTTTCACCGGAAAATTCAAGAGAAGAACAAGAAAGAAAAGCTAAAGTAATCATGCTGACTCATTTAAAAAAAACAACAAAAAGAAAGAAATCCTTGTACAGCTCATGAATGAAAACTGCCCTTCCCCTGATTTTCTGTACAAGCCTGATTTTTCTTCCCTCCCAATATCTGATGTTTCTAATTACTGCATATGCAGGTATTCTTAGCCAGTACTTTTTGGGACGATGCTACAAGAATGAAGTTAAAATCCTGATTTTACAACTTGGTGGTTGTCCAATCCAGGCAAGCAAATTAACCTTTCTGAGCCTCAGTTTCCTCAAAAAATAAGAGCCATCTTATAGGGTTAAGGTGTAACAAAGTAATACTATGAAAAGTCAACTTTTGACTATGAAAAGTCAAATACTATGAAAAGTCAATACTATGAAAAGTCAGTAAAAGTCAGCTTACTTTATCACCACTCTTCAAAAGCTTGCTATGATTACCTTATTACTGAAAAGAAGATAATAAATTTAGCTAGTACCTCTAATAGTATTTTAATCTGAAGTAAAACAACTCTCAAAGGGCTTTTCTTTTTTTCCTTCCGCTCCACTTCTAAAGAGACAGCGTAAATTGTTATTTTTCTAAATCCATTTTTTAAAAACATCTAACAAAGTTGATGGGGCGCCTGGGTGGCGCAGTCGGTTAAGCGTCCGACTTCAGCCAGGTCACGATCTCGCGGTCCGTGAGTTCGAGCCCCGCGTCGGGCTCTGGGCTGATGGCTCGGAGCCTGGAGCCTGTTTCCGATTCTGCGTCTCCCTCTCTCTCTGCCCCTCCCCCGTTCATGCTCTGTCTCTCTCTGTCCCCAAAAAAATAAATAAACGTTGAAAAAAAAAATTTTTAAAAACATCTAACAAAGTTGAGTGTCCACTGGGGTCACAGATCTAGGCGAAGTTCGTAGAATTAGGAGTCCTGCAAAGTGAGAGCTCAAATTCAGAATATAACAAATCAGGCTCATTCAATCCCTTCAGTTGGATGAGACTCAGTTTTCTTCAGGATACTGCTGATCCAGAAATGGGAACAGATATTCAAGGGACATTGTAAAGCCAGGGTTTTTGTTGGTTTAACGTTAACGGATTAGAGCTGCAAACCTCAGCTAACCTCCTTCCGAGTTCCCACAAGTGTCTCAACTGGGCCGTCCACTTCTCTTTACCAACCGGCCCCTGGGCTACTGCCTTAGGACACTGGGCGGGGAGCCGACACCGCAGGAAGCCGGTGGGGGCACGAACAGCCTTGGAGAACCTGATGCTGCTGCCAGTCTCCGGGGCCAAGCGGCTGCCCACGCAGTGGCCCAGGGATGCCAGCTGTAAGGAGACACTTGTGTCTGGAATGCATTCCAGAGTTTCGGCATGGCCAGAACCATCTGATCATGGGACCGGCCATCCCTCTTGCAAGAGCACCCTCTTCCGAGACCTTCTGTCAGACAGGCTGAACTCAGCTTCGGCAGCTTTCACGGCTCGAGATGGCTCTGTTCGTTTTCCGGGATCCCTGGGTAAAGGTGGGCTCTTGAAGAAATGCATAAATTGGGAGTACACAAAATGGGACACGGCCAAAGAAGCATAAAAATGAAGAGCAAAGTAGATCAAATCTCTACTCGAAATGTTCCAGCTTCTTTTTAAAATCACACACCTAAGTAGCGAGCACTGTACAGAGATGTCTGCCGGCATTATTCACAAAAAGAGAACTCTGGAAACAGTCTAAAGATCCAATTATAATTTAATATTGCTCATTAACATGATATAATAATTCACAGCAACTGAAAGGATTTTCACAAAACTATACAAATAATTTCAGAAAAAGCTTAATGATTTGGGGGAGATGGCAAGGAAAACACACATACAGCAGGAGTTCGGGGAAAAAGTTTATAGGTGTTATTTATACACACCCACCCACAAAAGAAGACTACAAGGAAATAAGTATACCAAAACATTAACAGTGTTTACCCACTGAGTGAGGATTTTTCTCTAATTTTTCAAAAATGTCTAAATTGTACGCATATTCAAAACCCAATCAGAAAACTACTAAAAATTTAAAGAGAAAGAAAAAAAAAAACAACAACCACACAAGCTAGGATAATCAGTCAATATGTACTCAAATAACCTGAGAAAATTTTTAGGTTTTTTTTTATTTACAATGAGGATATAACATACCACAGTATAAGAAAAATTGTAAGAATGAAACTCCCACAGAAGTTTATAGAACAAAATGTATACTAAATCCTCCAATTAAAGGCCCGTAAAGTAGTTTCAGTGCTTTCTAACCCACCTTCTCACAGCAGGGAATTAATCCCTCTGGGGGATGCAAACAAACTTCAAAGAGAAGATTATGCCCAGACACCAGTACTGTAGAGCATAAGGTTTATACCTAAGTTTGCTCAGATACTTTGGCAGACATCAGAGATGCAGATCCAAGGAACAAAGACTAATCTTAAGGGAGATTCCTTGTAATCATTTAAAGTGGCAGACAATAATACACTCAATAACATCAGAAAAAGGCAAACATAGTAAGTTTTATTAAAAACAAGAAGATTGTAGAAATAGACAAAAGGTACCTTAAATCAAATACTAAGTGACAGCTTAGTTCCTGGTAATAGCAACTAAGAAGTCTTACAAACTCCCAAAGAAAGCGAGCGGCACCGTGAGTTTGGTTTGTGTTCCCAAACCTTACTGGCACAATGTTTCCAAGGTGTCCCATTCAGTGTCATGGGTCTTGATGCACTAAGTGAAACTGACAGATCACATGTCCCTTCCATGGATGTCATGGGATGCTCTTCAGAGCACAGCACACAGAGAGCTAACGATACATGTCTTTTGTAATGTAGACATGTAATCGAGGGGAAAAGAACTGTTTTTAAAGTTTAGTAATTTTTCTTACTGGCCTTTCTCACATCTGTCATTTTTGTGGGGGAATTTTTTTTTTTTTTAGGTATGATTTTGAAGTACCTGATCATTTTTTTTTCTATGATTTTATTTTTGAGTAGTCTCTACACCCAGCATGGGGCTCAAACTTACAACCCCAAGATCAAGAGTTACACACTCTACCCAACCAGGCACTCCTAGAAGTAAGTACCTGATCATTTCCTTAAGATGTTTTAAGTAAAGGAGTAGCAGATCCCAGTAATTCATCCTTATTTAGTTTCCCAATTTTTTTTTAAAGTAGGCTTGGGGCGCCTGGGTGGCTCAGTCGGTTGGGCATCCGACTTCAGCTCAGGTCATGATCTCACAGTCTGTGGGTTTGAGCCCCGCGTCGGGCTCTGTGCTGACAGCTCAGAGCGTGGGGCCTGCTTCAGATTCTGTGTCTCCCTCTCTCTCTGCCCCTCCCCTGCTCATGCACTGTCTCTGTCTCAAAAATAAACAAAAACATTTAAAAAAAAAAATTTTAAGTAGGCTCCATGCCCAGTGTGGGGCTTGAACTCACAACTCTGAGAACAAGAGCTGCATGCTCTACTGACTAAACCAGCCAGGTGTCCCTATAGTTTCCCAATTTTTTTTTTTTTTTTTTTTGAAGCAGGGGGGAGCAGAATGAGAGGAAGGGAGAAAATCTTTTTTTTTATGGTTATTTTTGAGAAAAACAGTGACCACACACACACACACACACACATGTGCGCTCGTGAGTGGGGGTGAGTCAGAGAGAGGGAGACAGAATCTTAAGCAGGCTCCACGTCCAGCGCGAGCCTGAGCCCTACGTGGGACTCCATCTTACAACCTTGAGATCGTGACCTGAGCCGAAATCAAGAATCAGACACTTAACTGACTGAGCCACCCAGACACCCCCAGTTTCCCAATTTTTAAATCGGCTAGTCACCTAATAGAAAACTAAAATCCTTAATAAAGACTTAAAGGCAAAACTATAAATTTCTTAGAGGAAAACACCTTCATATCTGGAGGGTAGGAAAATATTGATCAACTCTACTACATTAAAATCTAGACGTTCTGATCAAAGGTAACATAAAGAGAGTGAAAAACCATACAGTGGAAGAGGACATTCCTAATACATACAACCAGATAATCGGCATCCATAAGACAAAGATAATCTTATAAATCAATGAGGAAAAGGCAGAAAACTCAGTAAGAAAAATTAGCAAGAGACTTGAACAGGCACTTTAAAAAAAGAAGCTATTCAAGAGGCCAATAAACAAAAGGTGCTTGGTTTCATTAGTCATCAGGAAACTGCAAGTAAAAACAACAAGGAGATACTGCTAAAGAACCATCAGCTTGGCAAAAATCAACACATCTAATCGTACGAAGGACTGACAAAGTTGTAGGCCCATAAGGAGTCTCAAACACTGCTGGAGGACGTATAGACTAGCACAATTCTGAAAAACAGTTTAGTATGATCCAGTAATTAAGTATGGTATCCATCCTAAGGAAATATATGTTTAAGTGTGCCAGGATTCATGTACAAGGAAAGATCACAGAAGTATTGCTTCGGCAAATAACAGCAAGTGTTTTCAACAGTGGAATGGATAAAATGGATATAATCCTAACGTGCATTGACAGTAATGAAAATGAATGTTGTGCTACACACAACATGAAGGACCCTACAAACATAGTCTTGAGCAAAAAAGCAAAACTCCACAAAAAATCATCCTATTTCTACAAAATTCAGAAACAGGCACTAAGTTATATTTTTCAAGGAGGTATCCTTATGTTGTAAAACTGGAAAGAAAAACAAAGAAATGATTATCCTAAAAGTCAGGATAGTTGTTACCTCTGGAGAAAGCAAAGGAGGTACCTCTGGGGTGCCAACCAAACCCACCTCCAACATTTACAGGGCCTCAGCAAGAGTACGAATAGAGGCCCACATACCCCATGGGTAAATATTTAAAAGATATGAAGCAAGCTTACAAACTATTACATAAAATCTGATCTATCCTCCTATCATGACAAACATACCTTTATAATTGCCTGGAAAGACAGACTCATACAGAGACTTTTTGGATTCCTTAGCATTCCATGCAGAAACATGGTGGTACAGAGAGAAACAGCCACTGGCCCACTGCTCATCACCCCCTTCTCCATCCCACACTGCCAAGGACCTCGCACCTCCACTCACAAGTCCAAGCTCCACCCCATACCCTACTCTCCACAAACAGCCACACTTAGGCCATCTCTTGTCTACACCAGCAGCCTAGTCCACCCTCAGAAGGACGGACCCTAGGAAAGGGACTCACACAGGCTCTGGAAACAGGCTCAGAGCCATGTGGGCAAGAAATTCTGAGATCCTAGGTACTTAAGTGTGGTCTACCATGGAAGGGTTCAGGCTCTAAGTGGGCATGTCCCATGGGCTCCGCAGACTCTCTGCCCCACAGAAGATGGCCGAAGCAAGGCCCACTGAAGCACAGGGCCAGGGAAGAAATCCTCTTGCCAGGAACAATATTTCCTTGGACCCATGCAACATTCTATTTCTTAGCCTGGACAGCAGTAACATGGGCACTGACTTGCTAATTGTTTGTTAAAATGTACCTATAAGTTTCATGTACTTCTTGCCACAAATAATGGGATAGACATCATGTGCATGCTGATCTGATACACAATATCACAAAGAGACCCCTGCCAAAAATCCATAACCTGAATCTAATCATGAGATGATCAGATCCAAACCTAGGGACTTTCTGCAAAACAACAGACCTAACTTCTTCAAAATGTGTCTGTCGTAAAAGGTAAAGAAAGACTGCAAAACTATTCTTTACTGAAAGAAACTAAATACATGTGAAACTGAATGGACTGCATGATCCTGAATCGGATTCTGGATCAGAAAGGAAAATGCTATAAAGGATACTACTGGGACAACTGATTACATTTAAATATGGACAACTGACATTATGTCAACATTAATTCTCTGATTTCAGTAATTGTACTAGAGTTATGTAAGAAAATTCTTAGGAGATATATGGTGAAGTAGTTAGGGGTAGAGGGTCACTATGTCTGCAACTTATTCTCAGATGGCTCAGCAAAAATAATATGTATACACATACAGCGTGTTAAAGCAAATATGACAAAATGGTAACAACTGATGAATCCAAGGAAAGGGCATACGCACTTGACCATTCTTATAACTTTCATTTTTTTTTTAATATTTTCATAGTAAGTTCTCAAAATACAATAAAGGGTTAAACAAGAAAGACGTTGTCTATGGGAAGAGGAACTAGGTGACTGGGTAAGAGAATTATGATAAAGACTTTGCATTTTGCCTATTTTTCCATCATATTGGTACATTTCGCATTTTGTTCATATTCGAAAAAAATTTCATCTTAACTTCAGGGGTGGGGGGGAAGAAATCCTAGAACATTGCAAGAGGAAATATTAGCAACTGTAGAAATAAGAAAAGGTTTGTCCTTAAATCTGTCAAATCATAGCCATCATCAAATGGTCACTCTGTAAAGTCAGCCTACCGAGAAGCTGCTGCAGGGGCATACCTAATAGCAGATGCAGAATAAGAGGCATAACTTGACATGGATATTAACATTCTACTTCTGGAATGACCACAAATTTGTAACATGTTTCACAGCCTTCGTTCCATAATCCAGAAAGTGAAGCACACAGTTATCTCACTTTTGATATTAAGAGAAATTCATGCATTTTAATATTAGTGACCTTCTGCAAAGCCCTGCAGGTGACATGAAGAGACGTGCCCAACATGGTCACCGCCCTCAACTTAGCAGAGTAAAGAAGACTTGAACCAAAAATCTTGGTTATCCCACACAGTAGCTATGTGATCTTGGGATGTTATTTGACCAGAGATTCCATTTTCTCGTAGGTATAATGAAGATGCCACCCAGCTACCTTTAGAGGGCTGTTGTAAGGATGGACTATGTACGTCAAGCACATAGGACAACAGAACAACAGAGACTGAACGAAAGGCAGCTACGTCAGGAGTGTTACAGTCTAACATAATGAAATTGAAAATCTTGCATAGCCAATTAAGAGCATAACTATCACTGGAATCCTGATTATTCCAAGTTTCTAATCCAAGTAAATTCACTCCCCTTAAAACACCAAGTAATACAACACAATTGTCTGTGTGTGTGGACCAAGAGTTGCTCCCTGACTACCTCTGGCAAATGCATCACTCTCTTACTCACCAAGAAAAAGAGCACTAGGTTAGAGGGTTATTTTTTTCTCATTAACCAAGAAAGATTTTAGGTTAAGAAATAATATACTCAGCCTCTGCAAGATACTCTTCCTTTATCAAGACCCTGTTTGTCCAGGAATACATGTCCAAATTATTCCAAAAACTAAAGCCAGAGGAGGTACTTCCTTCAACTAATTTCCAACCTTCTTTTACCTGCAGACATAAAACTTATACTACATTAAATCCATTTCAAACATCTTCCAGTTTAGTGGCCGCGATTGCCCTTTATATTATTTTGTAACCTAATTCTTAGCCTTCCTCATTAGCAAGGTGACAATAGTTCATACTGAACAGCTGACTTCCAGGCATCTGTGAAAGATACAAACCGAAACCCAATGGTTACAATGAAAAGAGCCATGTTTCAAGCCTCTTATAGCAGTGACTCTAAATTGTTCACTGTGCTTATTCTCCATTCCTTGGGATGATGCAGGCACATATAAAAGGAAAAACAATTAAACATAAAGATAAACCACTGTTTGAAATATCTGCATACCCCACATGCACAGCTATCTCACACAATAAACGTATCATAATGGAACATGCAAATACCTGAAAGAGTGCCACCTGTCCTAGGATAGGCCACTTCAACATACACTTCAAACGTGGTCTCTGGGTTCTGCCTACAAAAGAAACAGATCGTGATTACTGACAAGGATTGAGGCAGCGTGGTACAGAACATGTGGGCTATGGTATAAAGCAGACCTTCATCAAAATCATTAGCTCCACAACTTAATAGCTTTGGCCAAGGTCCTCAACTTCTCTGAGCCATGCCCTTCCTCATTTCTAAAATGAAAATACCTAACCAGAAGAATTATTGTGAAACTTAAGACACACAAAAACTGTCTAGGTTCAATGCCAGGCAAATAACAGGCTAGCCGTTACTATGATTCCATAGGTGTCGTATTGTGAATTTACACAGCTGTATCTCCAAAGCCACAGGTAGAATTCTGAGGAAATTCAAACCCAGGCAACACTAGCACAAAGTAGCTTTCCCACATATTCCAGGATACAATACATATGATGAAGTCAGCTTGCTTATTTTCACTTAAAGACTGAAACAAGAGAAACAGTACCCTACACCACTAGGCTATTACGAAGACAAGATGCTAATCTAAATAAAAGATACCATTCCTGGGGCACCTGTGTGGCTCAGTCGGTTAAGCGTCCGACTTCGGCTCAGGTCATGATCTCGCGGTTCGTGGGCTTGAGACCCACATCGGGCTCTGTGCTGATAGCTCGGAGCCTGGAGCCTGCTTCGGATTCTGTATCTCCCCCTCTCTCTACCCCTCCCCCTGCTCATGCTCTCTCTCTCTCAAAAATAAACAAACACTAGAAAAAAAAATTTTCTTAACATAACATTCCCACCAAGGGGGCTTCACCAGTATCGGCAATGGCAAGCATATGAGTGTTCATTATTATATCCTTTTACCTCTTTATGTCATAAATATTTCATAATAAGTTTGAAAAAGATCACAGCACTAACAGAATATTAACAGTTGTTAATTCTGAGTGATGAGAACATTGGGTTATATTATCTTTGAATTTTCTCTTTGATTCTGAAACTATAGTAAAAAGGTATTTCCAGATTGGGACACTTGGGTTGCTCAGTTAAGTGTCCACTCTTGATTTTGGCTCAGATCATGTTCTCTCACAGTTCGAGAGATAAAGCCTCCGAGCTGCTTGGGATTCTCTCTCCCTGCCCCTCCCCCACTCGCACTCTTCTCTCTCCCTCCCCGACCCCCTCCCTCTGTCAAAATAAACAAACATTTAAGGGGCGCCTGGGTGGCTCAGTAGGTGGAACATCCGACTTAAGCTCAGGTCATGATCTCCAGGTCTGTGAGGTCTGAGTTAGAGTCCCACATCAGGCTTTGTGCTGACAGCAGAGCCTGGAGCCTGTTCTCACTTGCTGTCTCAAAAATAAACATTTAAAAAAATGATTAAATGAAATTCAGATTGACTAAATTCCAGATTGACTGAAAAGCATTCAGAAGAAAATGTTATACTTTTAATTTTTAATGTTTATTTATTTTTGAGAGACAGAGCGTGAGTGGGGGGAGGGGCAGAGAGAGAGGGAGACACAGAATCCGAAGCAGGCTCCAGGCTCCGAGCTGTCAGCACAGAGCCCGACGTGGGGCTCAAACTCACAAACCGTGAGATCATGACCTGAGCCAAAGCCGGACACTTAACCAAAATGTTATACCCAGGCGCACCCAGGAGCCCCAAAAATGTTATACTTTTAAATGTCTGTAACTGAATTGTATTCTAAACCTGACAAGGCTCAGAGAAGAAACTGAGTCACCTGGTCAGTTCTAAGGGTTAATTTCAATCAAATAAATACTTTGAATTTGCTCAGTATACTCCACGTTTCAAAATAACTCTCATTCATGTCATTTCAACCTCACTATAATCCTATGAGGGCAGGTGGATCAGTTATTATTATTCTCAACATACAGGTGAGGAACCTGAGGCAAAAAGATTCTACGTGGCCTGCCAGTGGTCAGAATTCACCCTCCTGGTGCACAAATTCTGTGCTCCACTGATTCTAAGATGAACTTTTTCCCCCACATTTCCACACCTCTTACAATCTATTGCATCTTACAATGCTAAATGGCAGCATTTTTTTTCTTTCTTAGTAATACATATAACTGCATTTTACAAATAATGGCATCTTAGATTCAATAAAATATGTTAATACTCCCTCTTCTTAGAAGTAAGAGAACTCTGTTTTGTCGATCAAGGGTCTATTTAGTTGTCTTGTGAAGATCATCACTCCTTCACTGAAGAGAAACTTTAAGATTTTGCTTTAAATAAGTACCTACAGTGAAAAGAGTTGGCTGCTCTAAAGTTCAAGGTATTTAAATACACATTGTCAAACATAATTTTAAAAGCAGATAGTAAAGCAGACTATTTTATTTGAAAAGCAGAATAAAACAAAGTAAACTGAAGTTTTAAAAGAGCCTGAAGGGGCGCCTGGGTGGTTCAGTCAGTTAAGCTTCCCACTTTGGCTCAGGTCATGATCTTGTGGTCAAGGAGTTCGAGCCCCTCTGCTGACAGCTCAGAGCCTGGAGCCTGCTTCAGATTCTGTGTCTCCCTCTCTCTCTGCCCCTCCCCTGCTCATGCTCTCTCTCTCTCTCAAAAATAAACAAACATTAAAAAAATTTTTTAAAAAGAGCCTTAAAATTTTTTGTGCTTTTTTCCCTGCAGGAGGGTACAAAAAGCTCTACCAGGGGCGCCTGGGTGGCGCAGTCGGTTAAGCGTCCGACTTCAGCCAGGTCACGATCTCGCGGTCCGGGAGTTCGAGCCCCGCGTCAGGCTCTGGGCTGATGGCTCAGAGCCTGGAGCCTGTTTCCGATTCTGTGTCTCCCTCTCTCTCTGCCCCTCCCCCGTTCATGCTCTGTCTCTCTCTGTCCCAAAAAATAAATAAACGTTGAAAAAAAAAAATTTAAAAAAAAAAAAGCTCTACCAGGTCAGCATCCTACGGCCACCAAATATTTGTGGAAAATGTCATATGGAAACATGTCTTTCATTCAAAGGATCTCAAAGTGGAGTGTTTGATGAAAGAAAAGGAATGTTCTTAGGTCATCTAAAGAACATCAGGAAGATTCCTTCTAAGACCTAAACAAAGCTTTCGTAAGCCTATTTTGCAACTGGCTTTATTTCATCTCAAAATTTCATTTGGAAAATTAAAATAACAAATAATGCACATAGAAAGGTGTTACATACCAAAGTTTTAAACACCGGAGCTCTGATACACTAACCTGTGCCACTAGCTTGAGGCATTTTGTACAGACCTACTAAGTGAAGAGTGTCCTAACGTTGTCTATACTGTCTCTGCTGCTTCTCCTCCCTTTCTCTAATCCACTTCAACCAGGCTTCTGAACCCACCACAACACTGCAACAACTTGTCACGATTACCAATGACCTCCACATTGCTAAAATGTGCTAAAATGACCAATTCTCGGGGTTTGTCTTAATCTCTCAGCAGCATTTGACACAGGTGATCGATTTTTCCCTACTTGAAACACTTTCTTCTCTTGCCTTCCAAGATATCACTCTCTCTATTGGTTCTCTTCCTACCTTACTGGCTGCTCCGTTACTAATCCCCTTGCATTAGGGTAAGGCAAGAGAGGGTAAGCTCGAATTTAGTCCTGGACCTCTCCTGGTCTCCACTCATTACTTAAGATGATCTCATTCAGCCTCATGGCTTTAATTACCATGCAAATACTGACAAGCCCCCAAATCATGTCTCCAACCTTCCCCGACTCCAGACTCCCTTATTCAACTGCCTACTCAACATCCCCACTTGGATAGACATTAGAAGCATTTCTAATTTAACAAATGGTGCTTTTCTTCCTTAAATCCGCATCACCTGAAATCCACCAATTATTCAGACCAAAAAAAAAACTTGCTATCATCTTTGACTCCTCTGTTCAATATACCACAATCATTTACATGTCATAAGCAGCCAATACCGTTGGTTTGATCTTCAAAATATATCCAGAATCTGAATGCTTCTCAGCATCCCAACCCTACTATCCTTGCCATGTCACCATCATCTCACCTCGATGACTATAATACTCTCCTGACTGATCTTGCTTCCTCTCTTGCCCTCCTTCAGTCAGATTTCACCTTAGTGGCCAGTAATCCATTTATTGTAAAGGTCAGTTTATGTTAGGCCTCTGCTCAAAACCTCCCCAAAGTGTTCCATATCACACAAAGTCAAAGTCAAGTCTTAGTTCTGGAGATGGATGATGGGGATGTTTGCACAACAAGATGCACATATTTCAAACTACTGAATTGTACACTACAGAAATGGTTAAGATGGTCAATTTTATATGTATTTTATCCTAATTAAAAACAAAACAAAACAAACCTACAACCCAGCAATTGCACTACTAGGCATTTCTCCACGGGATACAGGTGTGCTGTTTCAAAGATACACATGCACCCCCATGTTTATAGCAGCACTATCGTCAATAGCCACAGTATGGAAAGAGCCCAAATGTCCATCGATGGATGAAATGGATAAAGAAGATGTGGCACATATATATGATGGAGTATTACTCAGCAATCAAAAAGAATGAAATCGTGCCATTTGCAACTACGTGGATGGAACTGGAGGGTATTATACTAAGCGAAATTAGAGAAAGACAAAATCATATGACTTCACTCATACGAGGATTTTAAGAGACAAAACAGATGAACATAAGGAAGGGAAACAAAAATAATATAAAAACAGGGAGGGGGACAAAACAGGAGAGACTCATAAATATGGAGAACTGAGGGTTATGGGAGGGGTTGTGGGAGGGGGGATGGGCTGAATGGGTAAGGGGCACTAAGGAATCTACCCCTGAAATCATGTAGCATATGTTGCACTATATGCTAACCAATTCGGATGTAAATTTAAAAAAAAATAAAAAATAAAACAAGTTAAAATTAAAAAAAAAAAATCAAACAAAACTGGGGCATCTGGTGACTCAGTCTTTTGAGTGTCCAATTCCTGATTCCAGCTCAGGTCATGATCCCAAGGGTCCTGGGATCAAGCTATGTGTTGCATTGCACATGGAGTCTGCTTAAGATTCTCTCCCCCTCCTCCTTCCCCACTTACGTGCACATGTGTGCACACGCACACTCACTCTAATAGAAAAAAATTTTTAAAAACTGAGGAGGGGGAAAAAAGTCCTTACAAGAGTCTACATGATCTGGCCTCTATCTCTCCAACTTCATTTCATACATTTCCCCTGTGCTCACTGCACTCCAGCCACACTGGCCTTCTTCCAGCTCCTCAAACACACCGAACTCATTCCTATCTACAGTCTTTGCATCGATCTTCACACGGGTGACCCTTCCTGCCATTCAAAACTCAGCTTCTACTTGACCTCCTCAGAAAGGCCTTCCCCAACACATTCTCTACCATCTAATTTTAATTTTCCACAGCATACCTGTCATAATCTGGATCATTGTCAGTTTCCCTCCTTTGAATGTAAACTGCAGGAGAGCAAGGATTTCATTGATCATACCCACTAGTGTTTCCCAGGTACCTAAACAGTGCCTGGCACATAATCAGAATCAACCATTAAGTAGAAGGAATAAAGGAAGTACAGACTAGCCTTCCTGGGGTCTGAAAGATTTCAATAAATGACGGAAATGATTATACACTTCCATGATTCTCAAAATGTGAAAAGAGAGATTTCCAGCCCCCTCCAGAGTTTGGGGGCTGAGGGGGGGGGGGGGGGGGCAGGGTAGGACCCAAGCATAAGCATTTCTAACAAGTACCCAAGTATTTGTTTCTAACAGGTAACAGCGACGCTGCTGGACTAGTGATCTCACTCTAAGAATGAACCATTGATCTAGTTAAATGGAACTCTTCTTCCAAATAATTTAGTACATACAACATAAAATAATCCTAAGGTATACCTCAAGAATCCATCATTTCCACAGCGCTTTTGCAATAAAATGATTTCAAAGAAAAGCAGCATTTGTAGAAGCACTGAAGCTTACTCCTCTTCTCTTGCTATCCATGGTTACTGCCTCATCCTAATGAGTAATAATAAAACTACCTAAGTTTTTCACTCAGTTCAAATAGCTGCCAGAGTTCTTATTACATGGAGCCAAAGATTATGACAGTTTCTTTAAAAAAAAAAAAAGCAAAAAGCTGACTAAAAACACTAAGAACAAATTGGACTATAATTATAAGTTATAGTCATGCTTATCCATGATCACTTACATGTTGCCTTATGGAAGAAGTGGTGACTAATGTTGTGACAAGTTATATAACATACCAACAAATATACATAAGTTATTTTAAGGGCCAGTGAAGCCAATGCAGATGGAAGCATTTTCTATTTCTCTGCAAATCAAAAAAAAAAAAAAAAAAAAAAAAAAAAAAAAAAAAAACAAATTTAAAAGTGTCTCTTCTAAATGCAAATGGCCAAGAGACTCTTAATATTTTCATTAAGTCTATAAACAACTAAGCCTATAACACTTTCCAGAGAGTCTCTGGGACTACCTTGAGACTGCTTATTTCCTCCATTACTCTTCAAGATGCTCAATATTTTTAACTACTTGGCTAAAGGAACCGAAAATCCTATTTCTGTCCTATTAACACTCACTGCTAATTCAGTACACGTAATGATGCTGAGAATACCATATTCGGAGCCAATTTTCCAATATGGACCCAAGTTTTCCCAGAACACTTCATGATCTAGCTTAACATATTACCATGGAAATGTCCTGGTTCTGCCATGATATCCCACTACTAATTGCCTTACATTCGTATACCTCAATGATCTGGAACCCTGCCCACCTGCCAACCAATATTTTTGCCACCAACCCTGATCTCCTGCAGTCTTGTACCCGAACATCCAGCTGGACAGAACTACTTGCAGCCATCTGAACAAACCATGCTCTGGTTCTCTAATAACATCGTCACTGCACACTTCCACTAGTGACTGTTTCTATGTGCCAGGCGTGATGCTAAGCACTTTGCGTGCATTATCTCAGTTAACCTTCAACCACCCTGTACGTGTTGTTGTCCCATTTAAAGAGGAGGTACTGACACTCAGAGGATAAACTAACCACAGTCAAAGCAAGGGAGCAGCTGAATCAACACAGAGCAGCCAAAGGATGATCGAACCACTTTACCATTCGACATTATTCAGGTGCTCTTCTGGGAGGAATAGTCTTCCCGGTCTTTTGCCCTTGACAAATGCACTCATCAAGCCTCGGCTCAGCACTTCCTCTTTTCTGGGAAGGCTTCCTCAATGCCCCATACCCATAACCCAGACTGGGTTAAGAGCCCCTCCTCTACCTTCCCAGGGCTCCCTGTGCTTCCCCCACTCTTGCTGTCCTTACCACATCCCACTCTGATGCAATTACAATTACCCGAGGGGCTTTTTTTCAAAGATTATTTTGAGAGAGCGCACGCGCGTGCGCATGCACACAAGCAGGTAAGGGGCAGAATCCCAAGCAGGCTCCACGCCATCAACACAGAGCCCAACGTGGGACTCAAACTCAAAAACCGTGAGATCATGACCTGAGGCAAGATCAAGAGTTGGATGCTTCCAGGAGCCCCACACGAGGAGCTTTTAGAAGTCCTAATGCCCAGGCCACACCCCAGAACAATTAAATCAGAATCTCCGGGCATCAGTATTTGTCTAAAGCTCCCCCAACTTATCCTAATGGGCAACCAGTGGAGAACCACCCATGTACCTCTAATTAAATATCCATCTTCCCCACTAGACTGGCAGCTCCACGAGGGCACCGACTGTCTTCTCATAACCCTAGTCTGACACCTGGCATACTAAGTGTTTGACGAATGAGTCTTCCTCCAACACCTGACATGTGGTTTCCAACTCCCAATAATTGTTTCTCTCTCTGACAAGAGGTAACTTACTGAACACACTGCTTACACACGACTGTTACTCTTTAGAGATATTTTTCTTTGGAGTCAAAGGTATCAATAAGTCACACCTGCTGACAACAGTCTTGGCTCTTAAATACAGAAAAATGACACACAAACAGCTAAAATGTGTTTGAAAGAAGGGAGGTCTGTTCAGTTCTTGCTTCTGGGAGAATGAAGCCTGAAAGTAAGCCAAGAGAGCATTTCTATTCAATACCACTCTTCTGAACACAATTCTCAGTGATTCACTGGAAGGGCCATGCTCAGTGCTCAGGGCCATGTTCTCAAAATGATTAAGTACACTCAGCTTGAAGTCATGAAACAGACAAAGGCTTTGACAATATTCAGGCAGCAGGAAAGCTTAATGGGTTTTTTTGTTGTTGTTGTTTTAGAGCATCATGCTATTGATCACCCTGCTGGATCATCAGCTTTCAATTAGGATCTACTTTTCTTCAATTACAACATATTATGAGATTAGGAGAAAAATAGAACACTAACTCCTCACAAAATGAATCTTCCCCGCATATGGTAACCATGCTATAATGCTAGGCCCTCATCCCTTCAAGTGTTACTTTGAGCTACAAACTGCAACACAGTGTTAGGACCCCTCGCCCATTTCACAGCATCAAATCTTCACACACTAGATAGCTACTATCTATCAAGCAAAATAGCAACCTAGTCTAATGATCTGACTTTACCACACTGTTTCTTTAGTTACAGACTTACATGCTGAGGAGGCTAAGGTATATTTCAAAATTCATACCAGTTGAACTGTCTTCAAGTTGACAACATAGTCAAGAGAAACTGTATACGCCTCAGAACATGCTAGCAAACATCACCTACTGAACATTGATTCCTCTAAGCCAGACAAACAAGCAAAAGAGTAGTGTTAATATTTCCAACAAGTCTCCATTTGTTTCAGTGAACTCTGAAATTAAAGCCGTTTTCCAGGCCGAAAATGCTGTATCAAAGGGTGCTTTCTAACCCATAACAAGTTAACACCTCCATAGAAGAATGCAGTCATTGTTGAGACTTGTTAGAAAATGATTAACTTAGTTGTGTAATTATACAAACAAGTCGTTTCAAGATTTTACACTTAACTTTTCATTTCTAATAATGCTCTCAGGATCAGATTAATAAAGATACACAGATCCTGCTGTGCGAGGACTTTCAAAGTTTCACTTTTCCATATATGTCTATGGAAAGATTCTCATGCCACTATGAGCAAAGCAAGCAAATGGAAGAAATTTAGCTGGATTTCAAGAAAAACAGTGCCTGCACACCCCTCAGCCATGTACAATACTCCATACAGTTTTAAGAAATTCTCTGCCGTGCTGAGCTGCAGTGTGAAATAGTCTTCAACCATATTTATAACATGTGCAAAGATCATATCTATTTCACAACTGATAAACTTTTGTTCTTAAAAAATACTTAAAAGCCTCCCTTTCCCTAATGTTTCCTCTGCTCTTTCTGAACAGTTTAGTGCTAGTTATTACATAGGCAAAGCAAGGTAGATGTCCATGCGGACAATGGCCCAGTGTGGGGTGTCAGAACCTGAACACGGTGAGGAAAATGTCCCTCAAAGACCCTGACAAGGCATGTCAGAACATGAGCAGGGTAGGAGGACATCCATCCTAAGGGATGGCCTCGCAATACAATGCAAAACCCAAGTGGATAAGGAAGACATTCACTCAGGGGGAGCCAGAACTTGAGTGGAGGGAGAAGTGTGTTCACACACAGGGGCAGCCGGGCCAAGGATATTGAAACATAAGTGGAATGAGGAGTGTGCTGCACAGAGGTACATGGGTGTCAGAACCCAAGAGGGTGAGGAGCATGTCCAAGCACAAGGGCACCCTAGAGTGGGGTGTGGAAGCCTGGGTAGGTATAAAGAGGTTGGCCATGTGGGGCTGGGTCAGGCTTGCTCAGCATGATGGAGCATCAGAGTCCAAGCAAGGTACCAGAGCAAGGTATCAGAGTCCAAGCAAGGGCAGCAGGGACGGCAGTGGCATTTCAAACCACCAGAGTAGGTGCTGTGATCCCAGGAAAGCAAGGTGAAAGAGGAGAGCATCCACATGGGGTAGGGGTGAAGGGGCAATGTGCCTAATTGGAGCCCAAGACCAGTAAGGAGGGCCTGCTTTCTTACAAGCGAAGTTAACAAGAAACCAGAATTCTGTAGAGTTAGGTTTGAATTGGAAGTATTACTATGAACTCAAAGTTTTCAATAAATATATCCATAAGGAAATAAAATGTAAATGTAATCTTTTTTTTTATAAGGGAAGTTTCTTTTAATGTTTATTTTTGAGAGAGACAGAACAAGAGCAGGGGAGGGGCAGAGAGAGAAAAGGAGACACAGAATCTGAGGCAGGCTCCAGGCTCCGGGCTGTCCGCACGGAGCCCAATGCGGGACTCAACTCACGAACAGTGAGATCATCACCTGAGCTGAAGTAGGATGTTTAACCAACTGAGCCACCCAAGAGCCCTGTAATGTGACTTTTGAACATACACATATTTCCTGGCTCAGCTGGAAGCAGCAACACGCAATAGCAATGAATATACCTAGTACCCAGACATTAAGTTCTAAATACAATTCTTCTCTAAAAGGAACCAGAACTCCTTGGGGAAATAGCCGATTGCAGGGCTGGGGCAGAGAAAGTACAAGATAAGTTTGGAACATCTTATTGTGTCAGAAAGCAAAGAAGTGCTCAAAGAATGATGGGAACTGTCAAAAAGACAAGCTTGAAAAGGTTCCCGCTGGCCAGATCTGGGGTCATTTGAGCATCAAGTTCAATAATGACATTAACAGATTACTAACCCACCAAATAAAATAGGAAAATGAGTCCACATTGGCATAAGTAAATGAATAAGTTGAAAACTGAATGAGAAACAAAACACATAGTTTCAAAGTACCTTCCCACAAAATACTAATTGCAAGAGGGAAAACAGTACCTTTTCAGCGTAGAAGTTCAGCAAAACCTACCTTAATTAACTCGTTAAAGTGATCAACTTAAGTAATGAGACAACCTGTTAGAAAGCAATGGGAAAACTAGCATCGTTTCCGTGATATTCCTGCCAAAGATGCTTGACCAGCATCTAATCTTAAGAAACCTCAATCAAATTCAAATTGAGGGATCTTCTAAAAAATATTTGGCCTGTAATCTTTAAAAGTAGCAAAGTCATGAAAATCAAGAAAAGACTAAGAGTTCTTCCAGACTGATGGAAACCAAAGAGACATGACAACTAAATGCAATGTGTGATTCTGACCTGGATTTTTTTTTTTTTTTTTTTGCTATAATAAAAAAAATGTTTTTGGAATTACTGAAATGTGGATGGGGTCTAAGGATTAGAGTTGTAATGCATTGATGTTAATTTCCTGATTTTGAGGTTTAGATTGTGGTTTCATAGGAGAATGTCCTTATTTGTAGGAAAAGCCCACTGAATTTTTAAGGGGGCATCAGATCATCACCTCACTTAAAATTGTTTTGATTTGGTTTTTTTTTTTTTAAGTTCTTCACATTGTATTACCAACTTTCTGTTAAGATTTTGGTTGTTTAAAACCAAATAAAAAACTTAAAAAACCAAGCCAAGGCGGAAAAACTCACAATTCATAGTGCATTGGATAGAAAAGGGTATTACCTTAGGAATGGGGAATAACTGTCCGTAGGTTGATTATTGCTTCAGTCCCACCTAGCAAATCTTAAAGGCAAGACCCAGAAGGATCAAACTCTTTCAAACTCAACTAATGTAATGTATGAAACAATGTTTTTCAAGATATCAGGCAGCAAAGCACAGCAATCCCTTGAGAGATGCAAAACAAATGAGAAGACCCTTCAATTGCCTCCAATCACTGCCTTAAGGCCAAGATTATTCAGAAAAATACAAAAATACCCCACACCCGACAAAATTAAATACACAATGGCTAGCAGTCCATAAAAAATTACCAGACATGCATAGAATCAGGAAAATATGACCCATAACAAGGAGAAAAATCAACTGAAGACATCCTAGAACTGACACAGATGTTAGAATCAGAAGACAGGACATTCAAACCATTGTTCTAACTGTATTCCAAGTGTTCACAAAATTAAGAGACACAGGAGATTCAAAAAAGACCCAACTGAATTTCTAGAGATAAAAACTACAATGAAAAATCCACCAAATGAGATTAACTGCAGAGTAAACACTGCAAAGGAAAAGATTAGTGAACTTGAAGATCTTTAGAATATACCCAAGATGAAACACACAAGGGGAATGGGGAACAAACTAACAAACCCAAAGCATCACTGACCTATGGAACAACATCACACAGCCTAATATATCAGTAATTGGAATCCCCAAAGGTGGAGAAGAGGCAGAAAACCTATTTTAAGTAAATAATGACCAAGAACTTTCTAAATTTGATGAAAACTATAAAAGCACAAATCCGAAAAGCTCAACAAACCTCAAGCACAAGAAACAGGAAGAAATCTAAGGCACATCATAATCAAATTGTTCAAAATCAGTAATAAAGAGAAAATCTTAAAAGCAGAACAAAAAACACATGTTACATTCACAAGAACAAAGATTAGAATGACAGATTTCTTGTCAGAAGCAAGGCAAATGAGTGAACAGTAGAGCAACATCTTTTAAGTACAGAAAGAAAGAAATTGACAACCTCAAATTCTATTCCCAGAGAATATCTCAAAAGTGAAGGCAAAATAAAGATTTTTCAGACATCACAAATGCTGAAAGAATTCATCAGCAGCAGACCTACACTACAAGAAATGTTAGAAGTCCTTCAAGCAGAAACAAATGATGCCAGATGGAAATATGGATCTATACCAAGAAATAAAGAGCATCAGAAATGGTACTACAAGAACTATATAAAAAAAGTCAAATGATCATCTCAATAGATGCAGATGGTTTCACTGGAGAAATCTACCCAACATTTAAAGAATACCAATTCTACCTTTTGCCTCGTTGCACCCAAGAGAGCAAGACGTCACCAGCAGCTCTCCTGGAGCCATCCGAGGAAATCTGACGAGGGTTCTCATCCTTGCCGCATCTACTCAAATTGGCACAGTCTGATCCGGAAATAGGGCCTCATTGTGTGCTGCCAGTGTTTCCGTCAGTACACGAAGGATATAAGCTTCATTAAGTTGGGTTAAATGAACTGCCTGAATGGGTCTTCCAAGATGCCTCCCTTACTACAGATACCCCAGATACCTTAACTGCAGACACCCAAGATACCTACCTTAATAACTCACTGTACATAGAGATACTTCAATGTAAAAACAAACAAACAATTCTTTACAGTATCTTCCAGAAGACAGAAGAGGAATCATTTCAACTCATTTTATGAAGCCAGTATTATTCTAATACCAAAACCAGACAAAGACACTACCAAAAATATAACTTCCACACATACACACAATAGGTCAATATCCTTCCCAAATACAGACAAAAAAACTCCTTACCAAAATAGTAGCAAATAGCAAATAGAATTCAACAAGATACACCATGACCAAGTGGAGTTTATTCCAACGATGTAAGGCTGGCTCAATATCGATAAATCAGTCAATACAGTCTATCCCATCTTAATAGGCTAAAGAAGAAAAATCACAATTCTATCAATCAATCCACAAAAAGCATTTCATAAAATTTAATACGCATTCATGATAAAAAAAAATTCAGAAAACCAGGGATAGAGGAGATCTTCCTCAACCTAATAAAGAACTTCTATGAAAAACCTACAGTTAACCTTATACTTGATGGTAAAATACTGAATACCTTCCTTCCAGGATTGGAAACAAGCCAAGGATGTCCACCAACACCACTTCACCATTGTCCTAGACAGTCCAGCCAGGGAAATAAGGCAAGAAAAATTAAAGGCATATGGACTGAAAAGGTCATGTTGTCACGCAGACAACAGGACCATCTATGTAGAAAGGAATTTGGAACTGAAATCAAGATAATTTCATTCTCTCTCTTCCATCTACAACTCTTCCATTTCCATCTAATCTCCTTCTCTTTGAACTCCTTCTCTGATAGTGTTCAAAGTCCAAACCATAGATCTGGATAGCAAAGGATAGGAGACTTCAAAAGCACAAACCAGTGGGGCACCTGGCTGGCTCAGTCAGAAGAGCACATGACTCTTGATATTGGGGTCGTGAGTTCAAGCTCCACGTGATATGTATAGATTACTAATAATGAAAATAAACTTTTTTAAAAAGAACCATATGTGAAAAATGAAGAGGTTTGATTATATAAAAATTAAGAGTTTCTGTCCAACAGAAATTTTTACTTTAAATGGAAATATTCTGTCCATTTATGGGGGGGGGGGCAGAAAGAGACAGACCTGGGGAAAAATATCCAGCATCATTCAATTTTAACAGCAACTCATGGAAAACCAAAGTTCTATGGGAATATAGCTTGAAAACTGCTATAAATTCATCCATCACTAAGAAGCAAAATATAGGACTATTCAATTAGAAAAAATACATGGACAAGGATTGAGAATAAGTTGAGTCAGATTCTCTCTCCTAAGAATCCAGAATGAAACCTCAGAGCTGATGTCAGTTATACAACTGTTCTAGAACTTCGGTCAGTGAACTGTTTGAAGAAAATCACCTGAGGAAACTTTTTGAAAATACAGATTCCCAGGTGTCCCAGAGGTTCTGGTTCAGAGGATCTACAGTGGCCCTCCCCCCCAAAAAAATTTTTTAAGTTCCCCAGGTGATTCTGGTGCATAGCCAGCCAGGTTTAGGACCCACTTAAATAACAGTGCTTAAAAATGAAAGACTAAGAAAGACAGAAAATCCAACACAAGAGTCTGTATGGTCCCTGAGAGACTAGAAAAGCCTAAACACTGTCAGAATGTTTTGACAGCCTAATTGCAGAACCTTAGTTCCCGAGTGAATGTTCAGGAGCGTGCAGGCTCTGTGTGACCAGTCATGGACACCCACTCAAGGGTCTGCCATTTCCTTAATATAAAGACTATTAACAGAGAGGAAAACAACTTTAATTTTCCTTATGATTTTCAGCTATGGTGGGTCTGCTTACTCACCCAGGTAAATAATAATACCCACTTTTAATTTAGAACATCTTTATTTTTCATAGTTTACCTACATCCTAGATTTATGGATAGACGGTTATTAATCACAGCTATTAAAACTTAACAATATAGGAAAGGCATCTTGGAATACCTAATCAGCCCAAGTCCCAATCCTTAGGTACTCTCCAAGAGCTCTAAGATCAATCAGGAGAACAAAAAACAACCCATAGTCTCACCGAGTAAACTTTCAGAGCAAAGTCAACATTAAAGCCAAGAATACATACTGCAAAACAGCAAGAGGTAGAAGCAGCAGGACTCCTAGAATGGTGAAAACTGTCTGCTTGCCCTGCTTCTGGCAATGAACTGGCTATGCCACTCTGGGCAAGAAATGAGACAACACTGGGCCAAAAGGTCTAAAACACGAGCACATGGGGACTGGCTATAGCACAGCTTTAAAGACCTCCCTCTGTAGAATCCAATTTCCCTATCTATAAACAGATCACTAAGATCTTTTCTAGTTCTGACATCTTGTAGCTCTAGCATTCTAAGTCAAAAAGATTTGCATCCGACTTTGGTTCATATCATGATCTCAGGTTCATGGGTTTGAGCCCTGCACGGGGCTCTTTGCCAGCAGTGTGGAGCCTACTTGGGATTCTCTCTCTCCCTTTCTGTCCCTCCCCTGCTCATGCTCTCTCCCCCTCTCTCAAAATAAATAAATTAAAAAAAAAAAAGATTTTGCAAAATCTTTTTTTTGTAAAATACAAAGTTATGTTTTAATTAATATGAAGGCTCATGATTTTTTATCAAAATATTTAGATTAATACAAATGCTAACTTCCCAACTTTCATAAGTTATTTGTCCTGAATATCAATTCAACGAACAAGTGAAAGATGGTCACTTTTCTAGGGCAGTGGTTTTCAGTGTAGGGCAGACATGTCTCAGAGGCCTTAGGGGGAAGGGAAGAGACCCATCATATAGATCTACTTTTACTGCTTTTTATTCTAAATTTTAAATATTTCTTCTGACACCTTTAAAAAAAAAGTAGCTCAAAAAGCATATATGCAAACAAAACAAACATGTAAGATAGGTTAATTTACAATCCAGTTTACCAGTGAAGAAACTAAGGTACAGATAGGTTCAAGTACCTGTCTGAAGTCACACAATTAGGAAATGAGGAAGCTGGGACCCAGAACCCAGGCATTTTGGCGTCAGAGTCCACGCTCCTAACTACTGTCCTAAGCTCTACATGTCACAACACGGTTTAGTCAATAAAGACAAAAACATAAATCTCCAAGACTCCCAAATGCATTCAAAATAAAGATACTGGAGCACCTGGCTGGCTCAGTCGGTTAAACATCCGACTCTTTATTTCAGCTCAGGTCATGATCTCACAGTTCATGGGATGGAGCCCCACATCAGGCTATGTTCTGACAGTGTGCAACCTGTTTGGCATTCTCTCTCTCCCTCTTTCTTGGCTCCTCCCCAACTTGTATGCCTGTTCTCTTTCACTCTCAAAATAAATAAACTTAAAAAAAAAAAAAAAAAAAAAAGAAGGGTGCCTGAGTGGCTCAGTCAGTTAAGCAGTTGACTTCAGCTCAGGTCACGATCTCACGGTTCCTGACTTCCAGCCTCAGTCGAACTCTGTGCTGACAGCTCAGAGCCTGGAGCCTGCTTGGGATTCTGGGCCTCCCTCTCGCTCTGCCCCTCCCCAGCTTGCACTCTGTATCTCTCTCTCTCTCTCTCTCTCAAAAATAAACATTTAAAAAAAAATTTTTTTAATAATAAAGATACTAATTAACATGACAAGCAAGGCCGTTTCCAATTGAGCCCCAGCCAGACCCTTCAGCTTCTGCCACTACTCACTACCAACACACACACGCACACACACACACACACCTCCCATGTTACAGTCACATTCAGCTTCTCATCAGGCCTCAATCGCCCATGCCTTGTATGTACACTTACTTTTTATTGAGCTGTTTCAGAAGGGCAGGGAACTGTGCTAAGTATTTTATATACCACACCTCATTTTATCCACATGACGATCCTGTGATGTAGGGAGTGTCTGTGGATTTTACAAACCAGTCTTGTAGATGGGGCGCCTGTGTGGCTCAGTCAGTTAAGCATCTGACTTGAGATTTCAGCTCAGGTGATGATCTCACAGCCATGAGATCAAGCCCTGAGTTGGGCTCTGCACTGGGCATGGGCCTGGGATTCTCCCTCTCCCTCTCCCCCTGCTCAAGCTCTTTCTCATACACACGTACATACATACACACGTACATACATAAATAAATGCCTTGTAGAAATTAAATAACTTGCCCCAAGGACAAATATCTAGTAAGTAGCAGTGTATGAACTCAGACCCAGGTCTGTTGTTCCTTCAAAGGGTATGTTCTTGATCACAATTTTCCTTCCTAAAATGTGCTCTACCTCCAAACATCCTGTTTATTCAAGATGCATCTAGAACAGTGCTTGGCAAATAATAGGGACTTGAGATTATTTGCTGAATCAATGAATAAATGAACAAATGCCTTCTCCTCCTCTCTGGAGGCCTGACTCCCTTACAAAACTCAGTTGCTCTCTCCACATTGTCACAAGACCGGTTTCAAAGCTCTATTAAAAGGCTTCCCAGGTGGTATTCCATGCTTTCTACTTTTATGTACATATTACCCACTAGACTGGAACCTTGTTTCACTTCATCTTTGTATTCTCAGCCTCTAACAAAAGGCCTGGCTTTTAACAAGCACTCAGTAAGTTTGTTAATTGAATGAATTTCCCTGAGGAGAAGGGAGATGAGTAAGAGACTCATGATTCATATTAGAACTTCTTTTTCCTCAAGAAATAAACAACATTCAAAGCTGTGATATACTCAAATGTGTGCTCTATAAATATTTCTAGGTTTCAACTATCATCAGAGGCATCTAAATTTAACTCATTCAACACATATTTATGAATAATCTAAATACATACATATAATGGCTCTTAAGGAGCTTACAACCCACTCAAGGAGATAAACTATAATAAAATGTAAAGGTATGGGGTGCCTGGTGGCTCAGGCGTCCGACTTAGGGTCAGGTCATGATCTCGCGGTTCGTGAATTCAAGCCCCGTGTTGGGCTCTGTGCTGACAGCTCAGGGCGTGGAACCCGCTTCAGATTCTGTGTCTCCCTCTCTCTCTGCCCCTCCCCTGCTTATGCTCCAACTCTCTCTCAAAAACATTAAACATTAAAAAAAATTTTTTTAACAAAATGTAAACAGTCAAACATGAACTGCCATGAGAAAATACATGACTACATGTATGCCACATAATTGGTAATAAAATGCTGTGGGCTTGCAAGTTGAAGACCTCATCCTGGCTGAAGGCAATGGGTCCAATTACCTGTGGACAGTCTGCAATGAGGCTATTTACAGTCAGAAGCAAAATGAGGGGGAGAGCAGGGACTTTGCAGTGTGGTCTCCATATAAAAGTGTTTAATTCAATTTTTAAAACCGTCCTTAATCTGACATGTTCTTCCTGCTCTTTGCTGTAAAAATGTCATTTCTTTTCAAAAATAATGATGGGAGATAATCATTTCCATGTGGTTCCACAAAACTTGTTTTTGAGATTTTACTGGTACAAGCATTCCAAACAGTTGGGAAGTACTGAGCTAGGGCATTCTGTGATGCTTCTCCTGAAGAGGTAGAACTTGAAGTGAACACTGGATAGTGAACAGGATTTGGCTAGGTGGGGAAAACAGGAGATTTTAAGCAGGGGAAACAGCCTGATCAAAGTACTGAGGCATAAGTATTCCTGTAAAGTTTGAAGGATAGTAACTAAATCAGGCTGAAACTTGGAAAAATTGCAGCTGTGAATTCTATTTCTGGCAATATGACAAGCTAAGTAACTTTCTGATCCTCTACTGAAAATAATTACAAATAATGGATGTTTTTATCTTCTCCAATAAATACATTAATGAGCCTGGAAGAAAATCAGGAAGATTCAGATGAAGAAGAACTAAGTGCCGAGAGAAACCCAACAGGGTAAGCAAAACACAAAAACTAGCTTTCCCCTTGAAGGCATTTGCATAGTTCAATGCAAAATTCATTCTCCCATTTAAAAGGGGCTCAAGGAATACAAGACAAAAGTAACATCCAGCCTGAGGCAGAAAGAATAACATATGCTCCCCACCTCATAATTTAAACTTGGACTACAAAGGTGGTCAAGATAGAAACCCATCCACACACATACACATCAAGAACTATAATGAAAACCACTACTCTCAAAACTTGGCAATCTTCCTGCAAGTTCAACCACAAGCTGGCCCTCACAAGGGGCTGCTACTGAATGGTCAAAAACCTCAGCCCAGGAATTCAAGTTGAAGTGGTCACAAACTGAAAGTGGCTGCAGAACACTAACAAAAAGTATGTAAATCTTCTCTGGAAAAATTCACTTCAACCTTGGCCTAAACACACACACACACACACACACACACACACACACACAAATACACACACATACACAGCTCTAAGAAATACGCATTCGTGGGCAAAAATTAGAATCCTCAGGGAAACAAAGCCCATAAACAAGAACCTCAGAAATAAAAGATGGCAGAATCCGACTTTTGAAGATTTCAGATATTACAATTACAAAAGACAGGATATGGAATAAATGTTCAATAAGCTTAAAGGAAAAAAAAGGATTGAAAATTAGTAAAGAGTAATAAACTATGACATGACCAAGCAAAACTGAAGAAGAACAAAGCATTTCTCAAAATAAGAATAACTCTATGGTTGGTTAAGAGCAGAAAGGTCACAACCAACATGAATTAGAGATACAACCAAAATGAGTTCAAGAATTTACAGAAATTATTTAGAACAGTGTTCAGAGACAGAAATTATTAAAGCAAAAGACAAAGGTAGACACAGAAATTATGAGACTAATTAATACTCCAGACGAGGTAAAGAAAATGGGGTACAACCCAAACTGGTTTTAATGCTCTATTTACCTTTTCTGGGTTCCCATCTTCACTTAGTTCTCGGTCTGAAAAAAAGCTGACAATGTTCCAAAACTGACAACAGATACACATTCAAGAAGTCCAATCAATGCAGAGCAAGATAAAAAGAAATGTAGAAGTTCTGGTTCCAAGTAAAAATATAGTAGGCATACTCTACCTGGTCTCCCATAGCTACACCTCTCTACAACCAGGGCAAAATTCATGGAGCACCTGTCTGAGGAATCAAGAAGGGAAATAATAGTATATGGATTGGGGTAGAAAACTAGAATTCAGTTTCACCAACCCAGTGATAAACCATACATTTACCGCTTTCTTTCCTCTGGCATCACTCAGCATGGATGTAGGCAGCATAAAAACTGGAGTTGACAACAGCATAGACAGAGTTCCAGGAAAAGCACTCTAGTTCAGGCTCAAGGAGTGGAAAAGAAGCAGGGGGATCAACAGGTACCTAAAGCAGTGTGTGAAGAACCTTCCTCTCCAATGAGTAGTGCAACCTTAAGAGAATGGGGCAAATCCCAATTACTTTCTTTTCCTCTGTGTCCTCCCACTGCTAGGTCTGGACTACAGATGTAGTCGTGGGAAGTGCCCAGAACAGGATAAACAAAGCCCCAGTTTTCTGACCTGCAGAACAAACGGAGAGGCCCAGGGAAACAGGGAGATAAGAGAAGGAGAGGAGCTCAGGAAAATGACCCCATGAAGTGGGTTTTGACGACCAAGGCTCATCTGAGTCTGTCAGCAATGCATGAGGATGCCAACTGCTCCACATCCTTACTAACCCTTCATAGTGTAAGTCTTTTTAATTTTAGCCACTCTTCTGGTTGTACAGAGCCTTCCAAAGGTAGTTTTAATTTGCATGTTCCTAACGACTGATGATGCTAAGCATCTTTTCATAAGCTTATTTGCCATCTGTAGATCATCTTTGATAAAGTGTTCAAATCTTTTGCCCATTTTTCTTTACTGGATTTTCTTATTGAGTAGCAAGAGTTTACAAATTGAGTTTTCAGAACTTGATGGCTTGTCTTTTCATTTCCCTGAAGAGTGTCTTTCGATGAGCAAAATATTTTAATTTTGAAAAAGTCTAACGTATCCACTACTCTTGTATAGTTTCACTTTTGTGTCCTGCTTAGGAGGGTGAATTTGACAGCACTCCCTCACTGTACTGAAGGGACAAATGATATGGGAGATAATCAAGGACAACTCCTAGATTTCTGCCTTGTGGGAGTGAATTAGTGGAACACCACCCTGAGACCATTTTCTCAAAGGACATCCACAACCCACTGTTAAACCAAATCATCTTCTCTGGATTTCCATTTCCACTGCGATCCCAACAGCATGCTATGCTGCTTATCTTGGTCTCTCCTCTTTCCTCTTAGGTTCAAACCCTGAACTGTGCTTTGCTATATTCAGTCTGAAAACAACGCTCATAGCTTCATGTTTCTCATCCGTGCCAATAGTTTCCAAAGCTCTACAGTCTCTTCCTGGTAACAGTGCTATCCAGTATTTTTCTGAAGGCCACACTATGTGATAGGTGCTAAAGCTACCTTCTAACTGCCTGTTGCATTTTTCTCGTTGA
Source organism: Lynx canadensis (assembly GCF_007474595.2). NCBI lineage: Eukaryota > Metazoa > Chordata > Mammalia > Carnivora > Felidae > Lynx > Lynx canadensis. The sequence continues at coordinate 82,998,276 of NC_044315.2, forward strand.
CCTGTCATTAAGTTTACCGTCAACCGAAGTCATTCTTCTTGACCTCACTGCCAGTTCTCCCTCCTGACTCACCAGTTTCTGTCAGGGGTGTTTTGATGCTCCCAAATTGAAAACCTTGACATTGTCACCTTCTATTTTAGTTCTCTCTTCTCTCCCCCATATTCAATGAATTTAATAGTTCTTCAGCTATGCTACTTAAAACACTGGAGGTTTGGGAACTAGACTAAGAGGCCAAAAATGGCCTCTTCTCAATTTGCATGAGAAAAATAATGTAATCTAATTTTAAGTTTTCCTACCATAAGTTTTTCTTAAACCTTTCTCACCTGCTATTCCCTGTCTCTTCTAAAATAGAATATAAAATAGTATCAGATTTAGGGAGGGGAAATGTAGTTTGACATTTAATGTATAAATATTTCAGAGTATTCCACACAATACCATGACTTTCAGGCACTCGATCACCTGAACACGTTTGAGCACCACTGAGCTAATAATGTGCAACTCATATTCCTGCTAGATTGTTCTTTCCTACGCAATGTGAAACTTTTCCAATGAGGAAGTCAGTCCAAGATGGGAAAGGTGAGACCAATTTGCCTGAGAAAAGATTAAGAAGTAGGCCATCAGAACACTCTATAAATTTCTTCCTCTTTAATTCCAGGCTGTGAATGCCCATCCTCTGGCACCAAAGAGAATAACCATCTTACAAGTAGAGTAGAAACAACCTTCAATGATCAGTATAAGAATAAATGAATTTATACTGTAGTCACCACAAGTGAGGCACATCCAGGCTGCATCCTCCAGTTAAATCAGCACTTTCTGGACTTTCTCTGCTCCAGGAATAAAGCATAACAATATTAGTCTCCAAAAAGTAAATATTTACAATCCCGAAGGGAATCTGCCAAAAACCACATGATTTGAGGATCATCAGTTATTTGGAAAAATCATAAATAGTTGGGAGTTAAAGATACGAAAAGACTACTGATTATATACTCTTTAAAGATGAAACCTGGTCAACACCAAACTTCTACGCTGTATTAAACATTAATTTTTCAATCTGTATTAACTGAGTACTCACTATGTGCCATGTACTGTGCAAGTCCTTCAAAGTTTAATAGTGAGCAAGGCTCTCACAGTACCTGACTTCATGAAGTTTGTACACTCTGGGGAAAATCAACAACAGTAACAACTAGGGCTGATGGGCAAAGCTCCTCCAAGTGCAGCAGGAAAGGTAAAGGGGATGCTCAGAGGTTTCTCCAGAGCTCTATCTGAGCTAAAACCTGAAGAATGATTGGAAGTGAACCAAGGGTACATGCATGTGTGCTTAGAAGTAGGACATAAGGGGTACTAGAGATCAGGCCAGGGTCAGACAGAATGGAGGAGAAAACACGCTCAGGGTCACACAGATCTGGGATTCAATCCCAATTCCACCACCCATAATCTGTGTCATCTGGGCAAACATCACCTCTGACTGGAATTACTTCATTTGTAAAAGAGGGTAGCAATACTTACCTCCTAGATTTATGGTAAGGACTACATAATATACAGTAGATGCCCCTGGTCAGCTCTGTCACCTTAGGCAACTGGAAATCTCTCTGTGTCTGTCTCATCTGCAAAATGTGGATCATAGCAGTACCTTCTCCATCATGTTGTTAAGAGTAAATTGAAAGATTAAGTGTGAAGATTCAGGGAGATAACACATATCAAGTACTTAGAATAAATACTAACATTCAAAAGACTTCAATAAATGTTAGTCGCTATTTGTATAATAACAGAGTCAAGATCTCAAAGGGCCTCATAAGCCATGTCAGGTGTGTGGACTTTAATCTGGAAGCGTGGGGAACAACTAAAAGATTTTAATCACTGAGTTGACAGGATCAGATTTGCCCTCTGGAAGGCTCACTGTGGATACTGCAGAGATAGACTGGAGAGAGGCAAGAGTGGTAAACAACCCAGTCGGGAGGGATTACAGCCACTATGGTGAGAGATGGTGGCCAGGACCAAGAGGACAGCAATAGAGAAGGAGGAAAGTACACACACACACACACACGACTTGATGTTTGGATTTAGGAGGTAAGAGGTCTTACCCTTCCCTTCCTCCGGCCCTCTATCTGCCTGCTAAAGATTCATGAAATGTCTTTAGTTCTTCCTGCTCACCACTCTGTAGCCAACTCGCAAACTCTATCTTTAGCTCCCACCTTTCCAGTGACCTTCAGGTCCAAGATTATAACTGTCACTGGAGAGCTCCACACGGACAGTAACCTCACACTCCATAGAACCCAAATCAAACCAATAAAAAATCAAAACCCAGAAAATCTCAATTTCCCTCTTCTTAAAGCAAGTTCTGTCACCTTTTTCTTGGTCACCCAAGTGACAAACCTTTGAGTCATCATCCATCTAGCTGTGAAGACTTTCTCCTCTTCTGATATTACCTCTTGACAACCGTCACTGATAGCTGGACTCTTGAAGACAATGTGATGTAAACCAAAAGGAAATACCCAAATATCAGTCCTCATTACGGCTCTTCTATTATAATGGGTTACCTTTATTCACCGTGCCCTTCAATCCTGGTTATAGTCATGGATCGTACACACACACACACACACACACACACACACACACACACACACTTTAATAGGTAGGTAGAGTCACTTATCTCTTGAATTACTTTTAAAATGAGTTACACTGGTTATAATAATTGCACACAAAAAGTACGGTGAGAACAGAGACAAGAACAACTCTAAAGGAGTATACTTTGGGAACTGTAGTTTTTCTGTATATCATTAAGTTTAAAATAGGAGAGTATCAGGCAGTGAGGGAATAAAATTCTACCTCAGTGGCATAAATGCCTGCTAGTCACTAGGAATTCAACAGGAACAGCGAACATGAACCAGTTTTTCAGCTGCAAGATCTGAGAAGGGGACCGGATAGTCACCCAGGGCACAAAAAAACAGTGCCCATGGTAACCCATTCACCCCGCTTATGGCAAACAGCAGATCTAGATAGGGCTCACCTAGCTCAAGGCCATGTGGAAAATAAAAGACCTTTTAAAAATGGAGGAAAGGGAACATCATCTCTTGGAAGAAGAATATATCTCTGAAAATGATTAAGAAATACGTTTCAGGAAACTGGTATCCTTAAATAGAACAGAAAAAAAAAAACATGAGTTTTACAAAACAGGAACAGAAAGCTACAAGAGGATAAAAAAGATGACAAATAAAAGCCTTTAAAAAAGGGGGGGGGGGATGGAAGAAAAAAGAGTAACAGAGTAACTCCAAAGAGAATAAAAATGCATTATGGGCACGTGAGTAGCTCAGTCGGTTAAGCACCCGACTCTTGATCTCAGCTCAGGTCTTGATCTCAGGGTTGTGAGTTTGAGCCCCATGTTGGACGTGAAGCCTACTTTAAAAAAAAAATAGGGGCGCCTGGGTGGCGCAGTCGGTTAAGCGTCCGACTTCAGCCAGGTCACGATCTCGCGGTCCGTGAGTTCGAGCCCCGCGTCGGGCTCTGGGCTGATGGCTCAGAGCCTGGAGCCTGTTTCTGATTCTGTGTCTCCCTCTCTCTCTGCCCCTCCCCCGTTCATGCTCTGTCTCTCTCTGTCCCAAAAATAAATAAACGTTGAAAAAAAAAATTTAAAAAAAAAATAATAAAAAATAAAAAAAAATAAATGCATGGCATTAGACACATTACCTATTGTTTTGTTGCCAAAATGTTTTAACATGAACTTAAGCATGAGGAAACAATGACACAAATTCTAAATCAGAGACATTCTATAAAACAACTGGTCTGGATGCTTTAAAAAGTCAACTTCAGGGGCGCCTGGATGCCTAGGGGGGCTAAGTGTCCAACTCTTGATTTCAGCTCAGGTTGTGATCTCATGGTTTTGTGAGATCAAGCCCGTATCTGGCTCCACGCTGGCAGCACAGAGCCTGCTTGGGATTCTCTCTCTCCCTCTCTTTCTGTCCCTCCCCTGCTCACACTCTCTCTCAAAATAAATAAACTTAGAAAAAAAAAATTTTAAGTCTGTTTTAGAGGCAAAAGGTGGAGGGCAGAAGAACTGTTCTTTTTTTAATTTTTTTTAACATTTTATTCATTTTTGAGACAGAGCATGAACAGGGGAGGGTCAGAGAGAGAGGGAGACACAGAATCTGAAACAGGCTCCAGGCTCTGAGCTGTCAGCACAGAGCCCGACGCAGGGCTCGAACTCACGGACGGTGAGATCATGACCTGAGCCAAAGTCGGACGCTCAACCGACTGAGCCACCCAGGCACCCCAGAACTTTCTAAGTAAAAGGGAATAAGAGACATGACAACTAAATGCAACATATGATCCCTAACTGGACCCAGGTTCAAAAATAAACAGCTGCAAAAGACATCACTGGCACAAATGGGAAGATGTAACCTTGGATTGTTTATTGGATAATGTGGTGTATGAAATTTCTTGATGGTGACAAAAGTACACTCATTATATAGAAAAATACAGGTGTTCTTAAGAGACATGCACCAAAATACGAACAGATGAAACATAATGATGGCCTTCACCTGACATGGAATTATCCAGCCAAAAAAAGTAAAATAAATATGTGTATATAAGGAGGGTGGGAGAAGGGATTACTTATCCCCTCATATTATAGGGAAACACAAATAACCACTGGGGTTAAGGAAATGCTTATGAGTAATGTTTAATTTTCCTAAATTCAATGCTCATCCAAAAATCTACAATCACCAATAATTTATTATACTAAAACCACACCACTTCTGTAACAGTTTTTTAAAATATTTCCTATCCTTTTTGTGATGCCAGAATGACCTTGATACCAAAAACTAACAAGACCATTACAATAAAGGAAAATTACAGCCAAAATCTCTTATGAATATAGATGTGACCATAAAATAAATATCAGTAAATTGAATCCAGCAGTATATATAAAAAGAATAATACATCACGACCAAATGGGTTTGTCCCAGGGATGCAGAGTTAGTTTAACATTTGAAAATAAACATCACTTACATTAACACATGGGAAAGAAATCCTATGATCATCTCAATAGATGTAGAAAAAGCATTTGATAAAATTCAACCTCCATTCATGACTAAAGCTGGCAACCCATAAATCCCCATTGACGCAGAACAAAAAAACTCCAACAAAAGTCTGCCAAAGGGCCAGCCTAACAAGTCAGAAACCTTTTAGGAAAAGAAAAACAAAGACAAAAACCCACCACCAAACACCAGCCAAGCACCCCAGAAAAACTTGTTCAGCCTCACCTTCGCTCAGGTCAGCGAAGGACAAACAGGGAAGAAACCAAATTTCTACCTTGGCGGGGCTGTCATCAAGAATCCCATCCACCCACCACTGCCAAGAAAGTCAAGTAGGGGGTTGGGACTTTCATCATCCCCAGCAGTAATGAGGAGCCCCTCGATGTGGCTTCGGTGGAAACTGGAAAACCTGGACATCCGCTCACCCGTGGCAGTCACTGAGGCCATGGGGAGAGCAGCAAAAAGGCACCACTCTACCCAGCCAGAGAGGTGTCAGCAGAAGCCTCTTGGGGAATCAGAACTCCCACCTACTCCCTAGGTAAAGGGAATTCCCTACCCCGAGTGTTAACAAAGCCTCAACAGGGAACCTACACATATACCCTAACAGTCAACAGGAGGGCAAGTACTCCCTTCCCCTTCCGAAGCAGTGTCAAAGGAAGTCAGGTGAAAGCGGGAAACTTTCTTCAAGTTCTGTGGGCAATTTTTTCAGCCCAGAACTCTAGCAACCATACAAACTACTGATCAGGTGTAAGGGAGTAGACATTTTTCAGACATGCAAAAACTCAAATGCATCCTTCCTGCAAGTCCACTGGTGTGGCTGTCTCTTACAAGAACTTGAGGGGCTCCTGGGTGGCTCAGTTGGTTGAGCATCAGACTCTTGATTTCAGCTCAGGTCATGATCCTAGGTTGTGGAATCTAGCCTCGCATCAGGCTCCAAGCGGAGCGTGGAATCTGCTTAAGATTCTCTCTTTTGGAGTGCCTGGGTGGCTCAGTTGGTTAAGTGTCCAGCTTCGGCTCAGGTCATGATCTCGCAGTTCGCAAGTTCAAACCCCACATCGAGCTCTGTGCTGACAGCTCAGAGTCTGGAGCCTGCTTTGGATTCTGTGTCTCCCTCTCTCTCTGCCCCTTCCCCACTCATGCTGTTTGTCTCTGTCTCCATCTCTATTTCTCTCAAAAATAAACATTTAAGGGGTGCCTGGGTGGCTCAGTCGGTTAAGCAGCCCACTTCGGCTCAGGTCATGATCTCACAGTTCACAAGTTTGAGCCCCATGTCAGGCTCTGTGCTGACAGCTCAGAGCCTGGAGCCTGCTTCACATTCTGTGTCTTCTCTCTCTGCCCCATCCCCACTCATGCTGTCTCTTTCTCTCTCAAAAATAAACATTTAAGGGGTGCCTGGGTGGCTCAGTCAGTTAAGTGTTTGACTTCAGCTCAGGTCATGATCTCACAGTTCACAAGTTTGAGCTCCATGTCAGGTTCTGTGCTGATAGCTCAGAGACTGAAGCCTGTTTCAGATTCTGTGTCTCCCTCTCTCTAACCCTCCCCCACTCATGCCCTCTCTCTCTCTCTCTCAGAAATAAACATAAAAAAAATTTTTTAAATAAACATTAAAAAAGATTCTTTCCCTCTACCCGTCCCCTGCTCTCTCCAAAATTTAAAAAAACAAAACAAAAAACTTGAATATGTACCCCAGCAAATAAATTAAAAGAACACAGGGGCCAGGAAATAATGAAATAGGGACATTCCAGGATTACAACAAAATAGCTAGCTTTGCACAGATCACAACAGGAAGATGGGAAGAAACCAAGAAGGAAAAAAAAAAAAGAGCCTTAATAAAACTGCAAGTATGATCTCAAGTTTGAAAAAATTAACGACGTGATAAAGCAAATAATGCAAGAAGAGAAAAAAGACTAGAAACTCAGGGAGAAGGGGAGGAAGAGACTTACGATTTTAAAAAATCAAAATCCAGATATAGCTCGTTCTTTTCCAGTCTCAAGCACTTTCTGGACTGCGGGCAGCAATGCAGACACAGCCAAGTCCAAGAACCACACCACACATAATCAGTTGCAAAATGGGTCAGAAACAGGAAGCCCTAATCATAAAGATACACTTTGTCAAGTTCCTGAGAACCTCAAACTTTGTCAAGAAAACACACGAAGGATCTAATGAAGATGCAGAACAATAAAATAAAACTAAGACCATCAGGGCACCTGAGTGGCTCAGTCAGTTGAGCCTCCGACTTCAGCTCAGGTCATGATCTCACTGCTCATGGGTTCAAGCCCTACTTCGGGCTCTGTGCTAACAGCTCAGAGCCTGGAGCCTGCTGTGGATTCTGTCTCCCTCTCTCTGCCCCTCCCCCGCAGAGAGAGACTCTCTCTCTCAAAAATAAACAAACATTAAAACAAAATTAAAAAAAAAAAAAAAACACTAAGACCATCAAGGCCTTTGTCAAGTTCAATGTTCTGAAAGGCATGCGCCCCAAGCTTAAGAAACAAGCTTATTACAACACTGCCAGGGTGCCAGCCTCTCTCTGCTGGACTGAGACTACCAACAAGGTCAAAATCAAAGCCAAGGCTCATGCTCCCAAAAGTGCCCCAGCCCCCACAAGGACTGCAAAGTAGAGGCTTCTGTCTGCCAACATGAGGATGGCAGTACTCACATGACACCTTGTGCTGCTCTCTATACAGGGGAGGTGTCCCCCTGTGTTTTTTGTGCAAATAAATGCAACACTAATGTATGTATTAGCATATAGAGCATAATTTTTTTATTCTAGATGGATTATATGGAAAAAAGTTTCTGTGACCCTGATGTTAAGCACATTCTGCCTCAAACGGGACGGTAATGCACCAAGAAGAAAGAAAAGGTTATTCCAGCACCCTACCTGGCCTATGTTGAATAGTATTTAAATACTCATAATAACATTTAATTTTTTTTAATGCTTTAAAATAATGTTTATTTTGAGAGAGAGAGAGAGAGAGAGAGAGAGAGAGAGAGAGAGACGGAGAGCAAGCAGGAGAGGAGCAGAGAGAAAGGGAAACAGAATCCCAAGCAGGCTCCACACCATCAGCACGGAGCCCAGTGCAAGGATCGAACCTATGAACCGTGAGATCGTGACCTGAGCCAAAATCAAGACTTTGGCACTTAACTGATTGGGCCATCCTGGTACCCCAATAACATTTAATTTTTAAGCTTAACCTAAGGATATATAATAAAAGAACTTGGAGGGGTACCTGGGTAGCTCAGTTGGTTAAGCTCTTGACTTCGGCTCAGGTCATGATCTCACAGTTCGTGGGTTCGAGCCCCATGTCAGGCTCTGTGCTGGTGGCTCAGAGCCTGAAGCCTGCTTCAGATTCTGTGTCTCCCTTTCTCTCTGCTCCTCCCCCACTCATGCTCTGTTTCTCTCTCTCAAAAATAAATAAAGATTTAAAAAAATAAAGAAAAAAAATAAAAGACTTGGTTCTGGCCATGGATCAGAACTAAAATAACCACATAAAAGTATAGCTTAGAAGAAACTAGAAAAAAGGTATCCTTCCCTTAGAGAGTAAGGAATTAAGAGACATTATTGAAAGTTAATGGAATAAAAAGGATTAAGTAATTATGTCAAAATAAAACCATTCTAAGAATTCGAAATAATAGAAGTATCTAAAACACTAGAAGAGGAAAAGATAATTACTATAAAGGTGCTCATCGTCTTTCACTTCAGGGAGTTAACAAATATTGCCCGCTTAAGATTCTCACTCTCTGTCCCTCTGTCCTTCTGCCCCTCTCTCCCATTCACACTCCCTCTCTAAAATAAAAAGGAAAAAAAAAAAAAAAAGGAAATGAGGATGACCCCTAGACACTGCTAGAAGGGACTTCTTTACAAGGTATAAAATGAGAAAAAGAGAGAAAAGCACATTCAGAATGCTATCATTACCTGAAGGACTGGTGGGAGAAGGTGTGAATACACATATGTATTTACCTTTTTTTTCTTAATGACAAATTAACATTTTTTTAAAAACTACCTACGAAGGAGGGAAGGAACAGAGTGATGAGGGAGGTATAGAAGTTAAACATTTTTTTTTGTTTTTTGTTTTAAACGCTACATTAAAACCTTGTTTATACTATGTTTATTTTTGAGAGAGAGAGACAGAGACAGAGACAGAGACAGATAGCATGTAGGGGGAGGGGCAGAGAGAAAGGGAGACCTGGAATCCACAGGCTCCAGGCTCTGAGCTGTCAGCACAGAACCCAACGCAAGGCTTGAAAGAATTGCCAAATTAAAAACAAAACCAACCAGTTTTCAGTAATCATATTGTTTATAGTAATGTTGGTGTTGCTTTATAATGTTGGTGTTGTTTATAGTAATGTTGGAGTTATGTGGGTCTTGTGTGATAAAGCAAAGATACTTATGTTGGTGTCACTGGAAATCAGCACTTTTTGGTACGAATGACAGGAGATTCAGATACAAGAGTGATAAAGTTAAATAACAATGCTATAGACTTGAACTGGAAATATCAATATGAAGTTTACCTTTAACACACACACACACACACACACACACACACACACACACACACAACTTCCTAGTGCTGATCCCTGGAAAAGTCTAGAATAATGACTGACAACAGTAGTCATTCAAAACAAAAACAAAAACAAAAACAAGAGTCCTAAAACCCAAAGTGAAATCTCTAATACCATTTCCCACTAAAAGGAAACAAGACTCCTTAAAGAAACAGGAATACAGGTCTGGAGCAGGAAAAATACAAGATAAGCCTAGAACATCTTGTCATACCAAAAAGCAAGGGAGATATTAAAAACTACTGGGAGGGTTGCCTGGGTAGCTCATCGGTTGAACTTCTGACTTTAGCTCAGGTCATGATCTCACGGTTCATGGGTTCAAGCCCTGAGTCGGGCTCTGTGCTAATGGTGCCAAGCCTGGAGCCTGCTTCAGATTCTGTGTCTCCCTCTCTTTCTGCTCCTCCCCTGCTCACACTGCCTCTCTCAAAAATAAACATTAAAAAAAAAAAAAAAAAAACTACTTGGATCCTGTCAAAAGGATTCTGGAAGTTAACTTGAAGCAGTCACTAGACAAAGGACAAATTAAACATCATTGAGAACTACAGTAGACTCAAATATAATAAATAGGTTTAAATTCATGTGTTTAAAGTGACCCTTGGGAAAAAAACAAAAACAAAAAACAGTCCCCTCTGGAAAACACTAGCCAATTAACTCAGTTTGAAAAATCATTAAAAGAAACAAATATTTATCCTGCTTTTCCTAGATAAACTATACCTCAGGGTAACCAAATAGTGGATATGGTAAACTTTTTCTATATAGAAGTATTCTAGCTAATATGAAGCAATGATAGAAGCAAAATATCACCATTTAATAGCTCCTAATAAATTAATGGACCAAAAAGAGAGATAATCAGACATCATGTGCCTCCTGATGGAAGTACCTATCACATTTTAAGTATGCTTGCCAAGAAAATGAACTTGAATCTGATCAAGTAACTAAATCTAACTACCAATTTGTAGGAAATAAAGGGGACAGAACATATTAAACAGGATGCAGTGTAAACTACATAGCATAAATAACACACTTCAATAAATAAATTGCAAAAAAAAGATACACATCAACCAATTGAAAAGTATGATCTTACTTGATTTAAATAAATCAACCCTTAAAAAGAGATGTAACTAGAAAACTTTTTAGTGACTATAGATATTTGATGACACAAAGGAATTTTTTTTAGGTGTGATGTCACCTTTTTAAAAATAATGTCTCTCTTTTAGAGACACATATGGAAATATTTAAGAATGAGATATGACAGTTGGGATTCGCTTCAAAATAATTCAGAACTGGAGGGCAGAAGGAGTTATGGGTAGTTACCTATAAATGGAACTAGATACGCCATAAATTAGTAAGTGTTGAAACAGTGATGGTCATTTGAGGGCTCATTATACTATTCTCTCTACTTTTGTAGATGTTTAAAATTTCCCTAAAAAAAGTTTTACAAACAATCATTTTAAGCACCCAGGAAAAAGAAATCAGCAGTTAAAGAGTAGAAGTGAACAACCATAAAATACCTAGGAATAAACCTAACCAAAGAGGTGAAAAATCTATACAATGAAAACTATACAAAGCTTATGAAAGAAATTGAAGACCACACACACATACACATGGAAAAATATTCCAAGCTCTTGGATTGGAAGAATATTAAAATATTGATACTACCCAAAGCAATCTATATATTCAATGCAATCCCTATCAAAATAACATCAGCATTCTTCACAAAGCTAGAACAATCCTAAAATTTATATGGAGCCAGAAAAGACCCCAAATAGCCAAAGCAATCCTTAAAAAGAAAATCAAAGCTGGAGGCATCACAATTCCAGACTTCAAGATGTATTACAAAGCTGTAATCATCAAGACAGTATGGTACTCGCACAAAAACACTCAGATCAACAGAATAGAGAACCCAGAAATGGACACAAATGTATAGCCAACTAATCTTTGACAAAGCAGGAAAAAATATCCGATGGAGCAAATACGGTCTCTTCAGCAAATGGTGTTGGGACAACTGAACAGCGACATGCAGGAGAATGAACCTGGACCACTTTCTTACACCATACACAAAAAATAAACTCAAAATGGATGAAAGACCTAAACGTAAGACAGGAAGCTTCAAAATCCTAGAGGAGAATGCAGGCAACAACCTCTTTGACCCTGGCTGCAGCAACTTCTTAACAGGTCTCTGAAGGCAAGGGAAACAAAAGCAAAAATAACTACTGGGATCTCATCAAGATAAAAAGCTTCCGCACGGTGAAGAAAACAATCAGCAAAACTAAAAGGCAACCTATGGAATGGGAGAAGATATTTGCAAATAACATATTGGATAAAGCGTTAGTAGTCAATCTATAAAGAACTTACCAAACTCAACACCCAAAAAACAAATAACCCAGTGAAGAAATGGGCGAAAGACATGAATAGACACTTCTCCAAGGAAGACATCCAGATGGCCAATTGACACATGAAAAAATGCTCAACATCACTCATCACCCAGGAAATACAAATCAAAACCATGAGATACCACCTCACACCTGTCAAAATGGCAAACATTAACAACTCAGGCAACAACAGATGTGGGCGATGTGGAGAAAGAGGATCTCTTTTGCACTGCTGGTGGGAAGGCAACCTGGTGCAGCCACTCTGGAAAACAGTATGAAGGTTCCTCAAAAAACTAAAAATAGAACTACCCTACAACCCAGCAATTGCACTACAAGGTATTTGTCCAAAGGATACAGCTGTGTTGTTTCAAAAGGGCACATGCACCCCAATGTTTATAGCAGTGCTATCAACAATAGCCAAAGTATGGAAAGAGCCCAAATGTCCATCGATAGATGAATGGATAAAGGATATATGGTACCTACGACCCAGCAATAGCACTACTAGGAATTTATCCAAGGGATCCAGGAGTGCTGATACATAGGGGCACATGTACCCCAATGTTTATAGCAGCACTGTCAACAATAGCCAAATTACAGAAAGACCCTAAATGCCCACCAACTGATGAATGGATAAAGATGTGGTTTATATATACAATGGAATACTACTTGGCAATAAGAAAGGATGAAATCATGCCATTTGCAGCAATGTGAATGGAAGTGGAAGGTATTATGCTGAGTGAAATAAGTCAGAGGACAGATATGTTTTCACTCGTATGTGTATCTTGAGAAACTTAACAAAAGACCACGGGGGAAGAGAAGGGGGAAAAAAGTTACAAACAGAGACGGAGGGAGGCAAACCATAAGAGACTCATACAGAGAACAAACTGAGGGTGAATGGGGGAGTGGGGGAGAGGGGAAAATGAGTGATGGGCATTGAAGAGGGCACTTTGGGATGAGCACTGGGTGTTGTATGTAAACGATGAACCATGGGAATCTACCCCAAAAACCAAAAGCACACTTTACACACTGTTATGATAGACAATTTGACAATACATCATATTAAAAAAAAAAAAAAAAAAAAGATGTGGTATATACACACAGTGGGGTATTACTTGGCAATCAAAAAGAATGAAATCTTGCCATTTGCAACAATCTGGATGGAACTAGTGTATTATTTAATTGAAATTAGAAAAAAAACAAATATGATTTCACTCATATGTGGAATTTAAGATACAAAACAGATGAAGCTAAGGGAAGCAAAAAAAATAGAAAAACAGGGTGGGGGACAAAACATAAGAGACCCAAATATAGAGAACAAACAGGGTTGCTGGAGGGGTTGTGGTTGGGGGGATGGGCTAAATAGGTAAGAGGCATTAAGGACACTTGTTGGGATAAGCACTGGGTGTCACATGTAGGGGATAAGTTACTGGATTCTACTCCTGAAATCATTATTGCACTATATGCTAACTCGGATGTAAATTAAAAAAAAAATTTTTTTTAATTAAAAAAAAAGGCTAGACGTGAACAACAGCACCAGCTACACAAAGATAAATATAAGAAGGTATAAATCTTATGTAAAGGTGAATAAAATCTTCAAATAGTTTGTGAGAGAAGAGACATGATGTTAATCACTATTGTTCTAATTATTTGCATGCTTCTCTTATCTCTCTCAGTGGACTTTGAGCTTCTTTTCTCCCAACCAGCAAGAGGAACAGTGCCTTGCATAGGATCACAAACCTTCAAATAAATTCAGTAAAATGTAAAACACACCATCCTAGCATACTCACGGAGAGCAAGCAAATACTTTCTCTCTGGCTTTAAAAAAAAAAAAAAAAGCCTATAAAAAAGAACACTTGCTTTGACTCCAGGTGGTTCAGACAGGCGTGCTCGACCTCTCCAAGCAGTAGTAGTGACAGCTGCCATTTACTCAACAATCCTTTCTCCACTGAAGGCGAGATGCAAGGTCACTTCTAGCCCTCACAACCACCTTACAGGTGAATCTGTTAGCTTCAGGACTCAGATGGGGACTGCACGGGTCTCCAAGGCCCACATTCCCCAGCTCCTCTCACACCCTGGAGTACAAGAACTGTTTGCTCGGAGTCAAACAGCATCTTTCTCTACATTAGTTTCCTTCCTCCTATTTATTCATACAGCCTAAGCGAGATCAATGAAACATCCCTGAAACCTTTCCTGTGGCTCAAGTGAGTTCAAAAGTTTATTTCTTCTCTAACATCTAACATGGACAGATTTCCCTTCAGCAACTTGGCTCAGGCCACTTAAAGTCTTACTCATCAAATGAAGCACATTCACTACGAGGCCCTTAAAAGATTTCTTCCCTTCTCGCTGCAGACTAAAACGCCTTCTCCCAATTATAACTTTCCACTTTTCCTCAGAAAAGCAAACACGTTACATAACTGGCCCTCACCTTCCAAACACTCATTTCTAATGTAACTTTGCTAACCTCGGCAAATCATCTTTGATTCTTCTCTCACCCCTTACATGTAATTTGTCACCAAGTCCTGTCAATTCTACCCAAAATCTCTCTCAAATCTGTCCTTTTTCTTTTGACAACTAAAACCTCACATCAGGCCTTGATCTTCTACAGCATCTGTAATGCAGTTCCATGAACCAGTGGTCTCCAATTTTTTTTTCCACGTACTCCTTCCCTATCAAAAAATTTAAGCATACATTTGATACAACGATTTATAAATTATAAGAATGTCTTACTATACTAATATATACACTTGAAAACACAAAAGAAAATTTTGAAGGTTGATAAAAAACATACATATAGAAGGGGTACCTGGGTGGCTCAGTTAGTTAAGCCCCCAACTCTTGATCTCAACTCAGGTCCTGATCTCAGAGTCATGAGTTTAAGCCCCACGTTGGGCTCCACACTGGGTGTGAAGCCTACTTTAAGAAAAATAAGAATAAAAACAAAGATAAGTTCTAACATATTCTTTTCACACCCCAGTGCATCATCTTGTACAAGCCTGAGATATCACTGTTCTAAACTACTGCTGCCACAGTAATCTTCCTAAAAACCCAAATCTGATCGTATCACATTCCCAACTCAATCTTTCAATGGCATCATGTCCCGGTGGCATAAGCTTACTTTTTCAATTTCACCCCTAACCTTTATTCACATATCCTATATTTCAGCTATACCTGTCTTTTACACAGTTCCTTCTGCCTACAAAGTCTTTATCTTTGACAACCACTGATTCATATATAGTAACAGGTCTCTAAGAAAAAAAAATACATTCTAAATACTGTAACCAATTTACAAATGAATTTTGGGAAGGTAACCTATCTTTTCTATAGGAAGTCAAATGTTTTGAACATACCTTTTGTTACTTCCTTTATTTGGCTCCTTTTCAAGTCCTAAATACTTGGAAAGAATGGGTATGGATTCCAATAAAAGTCAAGGAGACCAACTTTGTTTTTGTTTTCTTTGGTTTATTTTTCTTCCTTGTTTATCTTTCCATTTCCCAACAAAATCCTTTTAAGCAAAAGGATGTTGTAAATCCAGAGATTAGTTCCCTCTAGGGCCAGGAAAAAGGCTGAATCTTTGCAACCCACAACTAGAATTCCAGCTAGGAGCTTACACGCAGATGTAACAGTCTGAAACATATTTTCCTAAAGCAACATTCCAGGTTTTACATTCCCTGTTTCAACCTTCCTAGCTGCTGTGCAAAACCCTTGAAGTTGACTGCAATGGGCTAAGACGAGAATGACAGAGTGGCACCCAATACACTGTTCAGAAAAGTCATGACAATTCAAGTGACTGATTCTGGGCACTGACAATGGGGAGCACGGTCTGCAACAAGACTCTCATTCCGCCACCCTTCGTACCATCTTCCACGGGGGCTGGCAGGGGAGCACTGTGGTGGCGAGAGGAAATAGAAGAGACAATAGTGGGAGAAGCCCTGGAGGAAGGCACATATCAACTTCTGCTCTCATCCCACACTAGGGAGACATGTCAGCCATGCTACACACAGGCCTCACAAAGAAGGAAGTCTGTAGTGTATTTTGGTAATGGGATCCTTTGAGGAGCAGTCTGAAAACAAGACTGGAGCCGAGCTATCCTAAGAAACCAAAGCTGCTTCTCTGTACCAGAAAACAATAAGAAGGGGTTCGCCCACTCCCAAGTCATAAAACTTCCGCTGTTCTTCCTCTAAGAATGCCTCCTCCCTTCTCCAAATATCACCTTTCTACGAGAAGGCCAACATGGCGGAGAAGTAGGGGGATTCGTACTTCCCGCGTCTCCCAAACAAACAAGGGCTGAAGCCAAAGGACTTTGAACCCCAAGAGTCTGGGAGGAAAAGAGACAAACATCACCTTTCTTTCAGTTCAAGTTCCAACCTCTGCTGAGAAACCTATCTCTTTCTACGCTGATCTTTTGTTTTCCACGCAACTCATCTGGGCCAAATCAAAACCACAAGGAGATAACCACTTTACACAAAGTGGTACAATTGCTTCGGAAAACAGTTTAACGGTTTCTTAAACAGAGTTACCATATGATCCAGCAATTCCACTCCTAGGTATATACCCAAGAGAAAGGAAAACATATGCCCACACAAAATGTTCACAGCAACATTATTCATAACAGTGGAAAAGTGGAAACAACCCAAATACCTAACAACTGATGAGAGGATGAAAATGTGGTTTCTCAATACAATGAAATATTATTCAGCAATTATTGTATGATTCCACTTATACGAAATGCCCAGTATAAATCTACAGCAACTATAAGTAGATTAGTGATTGCTCAGGGCTGAGAGGGTTTGGGGGGAATGAGAAACAAATGCTAATGGGCATGAGGTTTCCTTCTGGGGTGGATGAAAATGTTAAGTTGGATAGTAGTTATTGACCACACTTTTGTGAGCAAGCTAAAAATCATTTAATTATACGTTAAAAAAAAAAAACAACAAATGTTATAGTTGTGTGAATTACATCTCAAGTTGTTTTCTGACTGCCATGGCCTACAAGGCCCTACTCAGGCCCCAGTCTTGATCTCAGACCTTACAACAAGGCTCTGTCCCATCAGTCACTACCCAAACCTGTGGACTTCTAGCAGATCCTGAAACGGGTCTAGGATTGTCTTGCCTCGAGGCCTTTGTATATGCTCAACTCTGTCCGGAATGGAAAGTCTTGCCCAGTCTCTTTACAGGACTAATGATTTCTCATCCTTGAAGTCTCAGCTCAAATGTCAGCTCTACAGTAAACCCTCCCTCACTGCTTTAAAACAGGACAGCCACCCTGCATGGTCACTCAGCATCTTGTTTCCTTTCTAGCACATCCACATAGCTTTATGGGAATTGATCTGTGATTTTTCATCTGTTGGGTCCACCAGACTATAAGCTCCATGAGAGTAGGAATGAATATGCATTATTCAGCACCGTAATTCTCAGTGTCTAACACAATTCCTGGCATGTGCCTAAAAATGGTAATTAACGTTTTTATTTTCTTAGTATGCCACATCTTCACACATACTGCTCCCTCGGTGGGGACTACTGCCACCACTTGCCCTTTTCACACCCTTATCACCTCTCCTGTCTCAGCTAAAAAGCTCTATGAAGCCACCTTGGCAGACAGCCTCTCCATCCCTTCACCTACTCAGCACAAGCTGCATCTCTACCATAGCACTGCTCGTACTGTATCATACTCGGGTTTTTTGGTGGGGCGGGGCCCCAGAGGGAGTTTGTTTTATTTTGCATTTCTGTCTCACTACTATTTTGGAAAACCTTAACGTGAAGGAAAACCTTTATTTTTTATTTAGTTTATTTTTTTTTTTTTAAGAAAAACCTTTATTTTTGTGTCCCGGGCACTCAGCCCACTACCAGGCACATGATATAGTACTACTAATTACGACAATACTAACATAATAATCACCAACATTTTGTGGGTGAATGTTCAATATGTGCTTCACACTTAGTTCCACAGTGAGTGAATGAATAAACGGATACGCTTCTGGGTCACCAACCTCAAAGAGGTCACAGTCTGACAGGGACAGAAGACAGGTACACAGGCTAATGCAAAATAAATACCACCACAAGGCCAAATGAGCTGCTCTGCCCTGTCCCTATGCCTTCAAATCTTAGAGTATGCTCTTCTCTGCATCCATAAATGTCAGGTTTCCTCAAACTCACTTAGAATACTTCCTTCGATTACTTACAATCCACTTCCTGCCCTCGGTGCCTGGAAACAATTTCTAAGATGTCACCACAAGCAATATTAAACTGCCACACAGTTTCCTGCTATATGTCTGCATTATCAGTTAAATTGCTTCACATTAACCACATTCTAGTCCACCGGGATCACTCGAACACTAAATAAGATTTAAACATACCTGTCGAAGACTGCCAGTTACCCCTGCTCCTTTCATCCCTCTAGATAAAGGTCTGCTTTCCAGGGTGCTACCTGCATACTGGTGACATTTTCCTTCCCTGGTCAAAGTAAATGTTTGGTCTGAAGCCAGACGATATTCCTTAAGTGAACATGAACTAAAAAACACTCTTCAGAAAAAAATAAGTAATTCTCTGCATAGACCAGGGCAACTTGACTTAAAAACATAAAAACTCTTGTCCTCAAGAGTTTAGGTAGCAAACTATTCTTTTAACTCTACGTGTACTCAACCCAGAGCCTTAGTTAGGATCTTAACTCAGATCCTAGCAGACTTCTTAAATCATTCCACAAATTCTTCCTAAACAACCTTATATGGCAGGTACTGGGTCTGACACAGAGAACTCAAAGACAAAGAGAGTCCCTGCTCTCAAGTATGCCTGGCTTAATGTGGAAGACGGTCAAGGAACTAACTTTAGTGCTGTGATGGCGATAAACACAAGGGGCACGTGGCCTCGGCGGGGCAAGGGGTGCACAGATAAAGGGCACCTGTCCTAGGCTGAAGAGAGGACACACAGCTGAGGGGCACCCAGCCTAGGCTGGGGAGGGGGATGCAGAGAGGAGGGCAGCTGGCCTAGGCTGGGGAGGAGACTCAGGGTGCAGAACCAGCATCAGGGCAGGCTTCCTGGGGATGGCATCTAATCTCAGGCAATAAATTCCCATTCTCTCATTTGAAAAATGTGGTTAGTAGTACCTACATCATTGGACAGTTGTGGGATCTGATAAAATGGTTCGCACAAGGCAATACCACCACGCCTGACACAGAGATTGTGCTCAACCAGCCTTAGCCTCAAAGTCTGATCAAGCACTAAATCTCAGCACCTGTGCCTGGCAACTCACCTGCTTTACTGATGATACAAGAGACACCAGCTGCACAATTACACACATTGTTTTTAATCAACTTTTATTTTTTAATAATGAGAGTGTTAAGTCCTGCTCTTCGCATTAACAGTCTAATTCCTTGATCATCAAAACTTTCTTCCATTTCTCATAGCATGCCATTCCCTGACGTTCCTGGCATAAAACAGACTGGTTTTCTTAGGTTTGTTTGATAGAGAAGGTATAAAAGAAAACTAACAGTTACTGAATTTTTAATCTGGGCCCAGCAATCACGTGGACACTGCATTTATTTGTTCATTATGACTCTGCAGCATTATAGTCTCCCCCATTTTACCGTCAGGGAAACTGAGGGTGAAAGAAGTAGTTTGTGCCAAGTTTCACAGTCAGTAGACAAAAGAGCTGGAATTTGAACCCAGATCTGATTCCACATCGTCAGCCTGACTGGGCCACACGGCAGCAAAAAGTGGGAAGCCTGGCAGCCACAATGCTCTCCTGCCCAGAGGGGCCCCACAGTGCTCTCTGTTCCACACTCCCCCTACAAATCCGCACCCCCCCCCCCCCCACTGTCCCTACACAACAGAGCCTGTACACTTAGATTTCAACTCAGGCAGCTCAACACCTTGAGCGAAGTCTGTTCTTTCCTGTCAGGGTGCGACAGGCAGTGGTGGCCAAAGCTCTGTTTCCTCCAAAGACTAGGGCAGCATCGAAGTAGATGGTCCCAAGCCACCTGTCCATCCCCATTCCCAGCTGCACACAGACGCTGCTTAGTCAGAAGTCACCGTAAGTTACAACTACTTTTCACAGCTCCTCTTCCAGTCTCACCACAGGTAAAGCAAACATATTTCCCCAAGCCTAAGTTTTTTACCCCAGAGCAGTCTAGTTTCAAGACCAAGAAGGTTATTCTTTATGCTAATTTCACACCTTAGTAAGTTCCCTTGCCCAAGTGCTCAGAACACTTATGGGTTCCACAAAACGCGCCTGAGATGCACGTTAACCTACAACCTTCAAGATCAAGAGAGAGACCTAGATGCCCCGTCATCTGACCTTCCACTTGTTGGATTTTCACGCTAGTTGTGACAATGACCGCCTCAGGTCGGCCAAGTTTCCGAACGTCTCTGTAACAAGGGTAAGCATCCTCACAAGCATACTCTGCGACCGTAAGGTGGCTTTTTGGGAAGTGTTTCTAAGTGCTATCGAAATCCAAGTTCACAACTCTTACTTGGAAGCAGGAGTTGAACTTGGAGTACCTCCTTAATCCCGAGGCTTCACACACCACGTCTTTTTACCTCCCAAACCCCTTAAGCTCTTGTTTGGAGCACACTTGTAACTTTCTCCCCTCCTTTCCACAAAGTCAAGAATGAACAGTGGGCTCCCGCACCTCTTCCGTTTTCATTATCATAAGCAAACTTTCGCAGCTTCACTTAGCGCATGTCTCAGGGCTGCGGCAGCACAGGAGACATTTAGTGAATGGGAAGCCTGAGTCAATCAGGGGACTACAAGGATGGGCAAGGGTCACGCTACAAGGACACTGACTGCACCTGAGAGGCAGCATTTGAATAAGTAGGAGAGTTCATCCTCAAGGCCCTTCCTTCCCCTTTCAAACTTCCCAAGCAACATTCTCAAAGCGCTGAAATAAACACATTCAGCAGACTTTCTTGTAAGCAGGTTTCAAGTGTCCTATGAAAGCCGTTTAGGGAAAAGCCTATGCTGTCCACTTTAAGTGCCCTCAAACAATTCTATTACTCATAGAGAAAACTGAACATTTGTTAGTGATTAGAGATAAGGCATCTCATGCTCTGGAGCTGAGGAAGGGAGAGGCCGAAAAAGGACCCGGCTGGGAGGGGAGATAGAGCCCAAAGCAACACACCCAAATTGGACTGCATAAAAGTTTGCACTTTCCAAAGTCAACTTCTAGGTCTAGAAGCAAAGGCAACAATGTTTCCACGGGTTCTGAAGTTCCATGTATCAACAACATCCCCGGAAAACGAATCCCCCACTGAGGATTCCAGGTGAATGAATGAGTGGAGGAATTTGCCAGATTGGATTACAAAGCCTTTCCAACCACCATCAGGATCAGGTGCTCAATTACGACACAGAGGCATCTTCATAGCCTTTGGCCCTTGCTTTGTGGAGACTTTCACAGATAACAGGGCTTTTAAAGGAGGAAAGAGAAAAGGGCCCTCCTCCCTCGGGCCATCCAGACCTTAAATCCACGAGTGGCCCCTCCGAGAACCGCAGGCCCTAAGCAGACCTCTCAAGACCTGCCCAACTCTCAGGGGAGCCCCAAACACGCCCATTTGGGGAGTTGCTTCCGGAGGTTTCTCGCCCTCCCCCCCCCCAACAGTTGTATGAGCATTTTCAGAGATTCTGTTACCCCAGGAAAGGGGCCACCTCGTAATCTCTGCGGCTCCCGCCCTCAGGTGAACAGGGGACACCTGACCACCAGAGCCCTTCCACCACCACCACCACCCCCCCCGCGTACCCCGCCCTCGCGCCTCCCTGGATCGTCATGGCAACCGTCCCCCTCCCCGCGTGACGCCGGCACGCGGGGCGCCCCTCAGGCCCCAGCAACAAGTCCCCCGCGCCGCCCGCGGCCTGCAGCCCTCGCCCGGCCTCGCCGCCCCGCGCCCGGCCCGGCTCCGCCCGGCCGCACTCACTTGATCCTGGAGCCCATGGTCCCCGGGCCTCCTCATGGGCCCGCGGGCCCCGCTCGGCGCTGCGCTGCCCGCCCGCCCGCGGCCGACCGGCCTCCCTCCGGCGCTCTCCCCGCCCCTTCCTCCCTTCCCTCAGGCTGGGCCCGCCCGCTCGCAGCTCGCTCCCTCGTCGCCGCCGCCGCCTCCCGGGGTTAATGTACTCGCTCCAGCCCGGCGAACGCCATGGTCGCCGGCGCGCGTACCCGGCGCGCACCGCCCCCTCCGCCTCTCACACAGCCGCCTCCTCCTGTCCGCGCCGCCGCCGCCGCCGCCGCCGCCACCCGCGGGGGCTGCCGGGAAGTGTAGTCCGCTGCCGGGGGGCGGGGCCGCCTGAGGGCGGTGGGGGGCGGGAAGGGCGCGTCTGTCCGCCGGCCTCGCGGAGCTGGGGGCGCGGTGTTCCCGAGGGCCTCCCCCACTCCGACTGCGCTCCGGTAGAGACCTTACAGTCCCCTGAAGAGAGACCCTCGTCCCTTAGAGACTCCCGAGCTCACCTGAAGAAGCCTGCACCCATTCCTCCCCTTGGAGTCCTCCCGCTCAGTAGCTTTGGCGTTGAGATCATGTCTCCCAATCAGGCTTCCGTGAAAGCACAAGTTTTCCCTTTTTTAAATGCCATACCTTCCAGTAAGTTCCTTAAGGGAACCGCAGACCCTCTCCTCTAGCACACTATCCACTTCCCCAGCATGGTGCTTGATGGAAGCCCCTTCCTCTCCCCTTAGATCTGTAAGGAGACCTCACATACCCGCAGGAACGCCACCTGGGGGCTTTGTACTACCCGTGTAGTGGCTCTGCTCCGCCCTACCCATGAGGACCTCTGCCTCCCTTTATAAGCCATTTGGGAGGTTCCCATGCAGGAAGGTCGTGTCACCGTAACGGCCCCTGACAAAGAGTAACAACGCCAATGAACGTATTTGAGTCAAGCACCAACATGCTGCCTGCCTCCTTTCCCCCTTGGGGCTACTTTCATGAACACCTCAGTATCCTTCCCTCTAAGCCTGGAGGAATCACAGAGGGAGTAATAAAGACAGCTACCAATAGCTACTGTTGGCTGAGTGGGTGAGTGAGTGTTCTCACTGAACCGGGCACTATATTTCCCCTACATGGTTAGCATCTCACGATAATCTAGTGAGTTTACAGCCCCCCCCCCCACCTCCATCTCTCAAAGAGGAAAGGTTACATAACTAGCAACTGGTGGACCGGAGATTAGCATCCAGGCTGAATAATTCCAAACACATGTGACACAGTTATGCTTTAGGATGGCACCTTTGGCCACACGTCAGAAAACATGCCAGGTTCATGGTTCACTTTTGAAATTAGTCTTTTCTTTCTTCTCCTTCTTCCTCCACTTCTTTTTCTTTTACAGTCTTCTGTCCTAAGATGCCATTCATTCTTTCTGCCGTTTTGGCTCTTGTAAATTTGTGAAGTGTCCCCCCACCCCTCAATCACTACAGTAACTGGCCCTAGGTCCCAGCCAGGCAGGGAGCAAAGAAAGCAAGAAGAACTGCTTCTTTTGGAGTTGTATTCAGTATAAAGGTAATCTCTCTCTTTGACCTATGCCTTGAGATTGTTAAAAGAATAAACTTTTTTGAATTAAAGCAAAAAAGAAAAAAGAAAGAAATTGAAAATCCAAACCGCCATTTTGAATTCCAAGTCTTCTGCACCCAGACACCAACACCGACTTATAAACACCCCCAGGAGCAAAACTCTGCTAGACGGGCAGGGCCTCTGTGGTGTTTATTCACCTTGTTTCTTATGGACCCTCTCCAAAGAACAGTTGTTATCAAGATCTTCCCTGGAATGAGCAGCCAGTTCAAAAGCTCTGAGCAGGAGACTATAAATAAAACAAAGTTATTTGGTGGAGGGCAAAGCTGGCTGCCTTTCAAAGGAGGTTGTAGCCATCCTGGCCACAAAAATGTCTGGGTGCCTGCTGGGTGGTGTGTGTGTGTGTATGTGTGTTGGAGGGGAAGACTGGAAGTGGGCTTGGGGGGTTATGTATCTGTCCAGGTGGCCTCTGAGACTACAGGGTGGTCTAGGGAGAGAGCATTGAACTGGGAGTTAGGACTCTGGCTTCTAATGCTAACTGCACCGCTCTCTAGCAGAGCAATTTAAAGCAAATGATCAGAAAATTGCCTGCTTCAGTTTCCTCCTCGGTAAAATGGCTATAGAGGATGAGGAGGAGCTCACATCATAAGAGAGAGTATAATGTAGGAGTTAAGAGCCCAAGATCTGGAGCCAGGCTACCTGGGTTCAGATCGCAGCTCTACCTCTCACTAAATGTGTACCCTTGAGAAGGTATTCACTCTCTCTGTGCCTCAGTTTCTCTGCCTGTAAAATGGAAATGATGGTCATAGATCTTGCTGAGTTGACCTGAGATTTAAATGAATACATGACACCTATAAAGTATTTAAACAGGGAATCGCTTATGAAAAGCACACAAAAGTTATCAGCAACTATTATATGCACAACTCGGCCCAGTTTTGCTTTCATGATTAACAGTAATAATCTTCATAATAAATAGTCCTGTACTTGGATTCGGGAGACCTGAGTTTCCAACCCAGAATGCAATTGTTTATATTCTGAAGCACAATTTAGTTCAACTGTAAATGATGGAAGACTCAAATAACAGTGACAGAAAAAAAAAAAAAAAAAAAAGAAATTTCTCTTTCACCTAAGGTCTGGAGCTGCACATTCCAGAGCTGGCATGGCAGTTCTACAAAGCATACTCTAGGATTTGAAGGCACAGAAACAGGACAGGGCAGCTGATTTGGTGCTGTGGTAGTGTTTACTCTGCATTAGCTTGTGTACCTGTCCTCTGTCTGTGTCAGACTCTTTGGGTGACCCGGAAATCTATCATATTGCTCCCCTGTTCTCCCAATCTTCTACCTCGTGGTCCAGGAAAGCTGCTTGAACTCTGGCCATCTAATCCGCAACCCAGCCAGCAGGAAGAAAGGAGGTCATGCCCATCCCAACCCATCTTTAAGTACACTTCCCTGTAGTTCCTCCCACCACTTCCATGTACGTTCTATTGGCCGGAACTTAATACAACCACATCTCGTTAAGAAATATAGCCCTTTTTTTCAGACAATCATGTGCATAGCTGAAGGGGGTCATTTCCAGGGAAGAAAGGGAGAACAGACAGTGCAAGACAACCAGCAGTCTCAGCCAAGCTGGGTGTGGCTATATGACCTTGGGCAAGTCACCGTGTTTCTCTGGGCCTTAGTTTCCCTATATCCAAAGTAGGAGAAATAAGCCAGACGACCGCTCTTCAAAGTCCTTACCAGTTCTAAAAGTCTATAATTCATTGGCTTATTGTTTTATAAACCTAGGTAAATCTGATGTTATTCAAATAAAAGGAGGCCTCTCTGCCAAGTACATGGCATAATCAATTGTTGGAATTGAAACCTTCCGGTGATGAGGAAGGGCTTGGGAACTTTGCCTTCTGGACTGTTGTCAAAATAGGCTAAGCGTACCTGGCAGATAAATAGTCCAACGGTGTGTGTGATACCACCTGCACAGACACTTTGATGCTCCTGTTTCCAAGCTTGCCCCCACTCTCTGTACCTGTTTGGGTTTTGCTGCTTAGGATTTTGAGATCTGTATCTACTTAGGGAAGGACCTGCAACCCCAAAGATTTCTAATACCTCATCAACAATACAGTATGAAACACCGGGACCAATGGGTCGGTGACATGTTGTTCCTAGCACACTTAGTTGTGATTATATATATATATTTTTTTTAATTTTTTTTTAACGTTTATTCATTTTTGAGAGCATGAGCGGGGAAGAGAGAGGGAGACACAGAATCTGAAGCAGGCTCCAGGCTCCGAGCCATCAGCACAGAGCCTGACGCGGGGCTCGAACTCCCGAACCGTGAGATCATGACCTGAGCCGAAGTCGGACGCTCAACCAACTGAGCCACCCAGGCGCCCCTATATATTTTTTTAAAAATGGAGATAGAATTCCCATGCTATAAAATTCACCATTTTAGGGGCGCCTGGGTGGCTCAGTCAGTTAAGCATCCAACTTTAGCTCAGGTCATGATCTCATGGTTCGTGGGTTTGAGCCCTGCATCGGGCTGTGTGCTGACAGCCCAGCGCCTGGAACCTGCTTCGGATTCTGTGTCTCCTGTCTTTGCCCCTCCCCTGCTCGCGCTCTCTCTCTCTCTCTCTCTCAAAAATAAACATTAATTTTTTTTTAATTCACCATTTTAATGTGTATAAGTCAATGGTTGTTAGTATAGTCACAAAGTTGGACAGCTATCATCACCTTAACTTTGTAACACTTCATCACGCCCCAGAAAAGTCTGTACCCATCAGCACACACTCACTTTTCCTGCCCTCCTTCCAGCCCCTGGCCTTGAATCATAATGTTTTCAAAGTTTATGCATCTTGTACTACCTCTCAATACATCATTCTTTTTTATTGTCGTATAATATTCTATTGTGTGACTAGACCACATTTTGTTATTGATGGACATTTAGGTTGTTTCCACTTTTTGGCTATTATAAATAGTGCTGCTATGAACATTCACATATAAGCTTTTGTGCAGACATATGTTTATAATTCTCTTGGGTGTTGTGGTTATATTCTTTGGAGAGAATCCACAGCTCATTAATAGGGGGTACTGCTCCCTTCACCCAAAAAAGAAGACATTATATAATGAAGTAAGTTTGGGATATACAGAACCATATCAAGTTAGTTTTTTTTTTTCCCTGAACATCTCATGGACGTTCATGTGGCAAAGTGTATTGGGGATCTCCTAAGAGGGGAGCACAGGCACTCCCAGTAGTTAAGAGAATGGACACCGGAATCAAGGAGACCCAGCTTGCTAGTTGAGTGAATTTAGAGAAAGTTACTTAAACTCTTTGAGCCTTAATTTTCTCGTTTTTTATAAGGGGATGATAATACCCACCTCATGAAGATGAAATGAAATAAATAATGTAGGATTCCTACTGTATATATATTTGGTATTCGATAAATGGAAATATTATTGTCGTAAATGCCAGATTGATAAAGACAGAAACCACATCAGGCTCATTCATACCTAGACCTCAGTATATAGTACAGAGCCTGGCATGTGTGCAGTGACCAACAAATATTTACTGAATAAATAAATGACCTCAAAACCTTCATTTTGAGGCTCATCTCCTAGAAATAATAAGCCACAGAATAAGATTTGGGAAATGCTTTCTTTCTTAAATTTGAACTTAGTGTATTAAATTAATATATTTCTTTACTTTCTATTTTTTTAAGTTAATTTATTTACTTTGGCGGGGGGAGGAGCAGAGAGAGAGGTAGAGAGAGAATCCCAAGCAGGCTCCATGCTGTCAGCACAGAGCTCAATGCGAGGCTCAAACCCACAAACCATGAGATCATGACCTGAGCTGAAATCAAGTGTCGGATGCTCAACTGAGCCACCCAGGCACCCCTTATCTTTTCTTTTTAAAATTGTGATAAAATATACATAACATGTTGGGGCGCCTGGGTGGCTCGGTCGGTTAAGCGTCCGACTTCGGCTCAGGTCATGATCTCACGGTACGTGAGTTCGAGCCCCGCCTCGGGCTCTGTGCTGACTGCTCAGAGCCTGGAGCCTGTTTCAGATTCTGTGTCTCCCTCTCTCTCTGCCCCTCCCCTGTTCATGCTCTGTCTCTCTCTGTCTCAAAAATAAATAAACGTTAAAAAGGTTAGAGTGGGAGAGAGCCAAAGCATAGGAGACTGTTAAAAACTGAGAACAAACTGAGGGTTGATGGGAGGTGGGAGGGAGGGGAGGGTGGGTGATGGGTATTGAGGAGGGCACCTTTTGGGATGAGCACTGGGTGTTGTATGGAAACCAATTTGACAATAAATTTCATATATTGAAAAAAAATAAAAAATAAATAAATAAATAAATAAATAAATAAATAAATGTTAAAAAATTTTTAAAAAAAGAAAAATATACATATTTACCACTTTCACCATGTTTAAGTATACAATTTAGTGGCATTAAAGATATTCAGAATGTTTTCCTACCATCACCACCATCCATCTCCAGAACTTTTTTTAAAACCTCCCCAAACTGAAACTCTGTACCCATTAAGCAATAACTCCCCATTCCTCCCTCCTCCAGCCCCTGGCAACCACCATGCTACTTTCTGTCTCTATGAATTTGACTACTTTAGGAACCTCACGTAAGTGGAATCATACAGTATTTATCCTCCTGTGGCTGGTTTATTTCATTTAGCATAATGTCCTCAAGGTTCATCCATGTTGAAGCATATGTCAGAATTCTCTTCCTTTCCATTTCATGTGTATACCACATTTTGTTTATCTATTCATCCGTCAATGGACACTTGGGTTTGCTTCCACCTTTTCGGCCACTGTTTTTTAATGCAGAAGTGGAGTTGCCAGATCAT
Source organism: Lynx canadensis (assembly GCF_007474595.2). Lineage (NCBI taxonomy): Eukaryota > Metazoa > Chordata > Mammalia > Carnivora > Felidae > Lynx > Lynx canadensis. Next base: position 83,026,560 of record NC_044315.2, read on the forward strand.
ATGGTAATTCTATTTTCAATTTTTTGAGGAACCCCCATACTGTTTTCCACAGGGCCTGCACCATTGTACATTCCCACCAGCAGGGCACACGAGTTCCAATTTCTCCACATCCTCACCACCACTTGCTGTTTTCGTTTTTTTCACGGTAGCCATCCTAATGGGTGGGAGGTGGTATCTCACTGTGGTTTTGATTTGCATTTTCTTAAAGATAGCAAAGCTAAACATCTTTTTACATACTTGCTGGCTGTTTGCATATCTTCTTTGGAGAAATGTTGATTCCAGTTCTGTGTTCATTTTTAGAAAAAAAAATTTTTTTTAACATTTATTTGTTTTTGAGAGAGAGAGCACTAGTGGGGGAGGGGCAGAGGGAGGAGGGGACACAGAATCCAAAGCAGGCTCCAGGCTCTGGGCTGTCAGCACAGAGCTTGACGCGGGGCTCGAACTCACAGACCACGAGATCATGACCTGAGCCCAAGTCGGCCGCCCAACCGACCGAGCCGCCCAGGGGCCCTGTTCCTTTTTTTAAATGGGTTGTTTTTTGTTGTTGTCATTGAGTTACAGGAGTTATTTATATATTGTGGATTTTTTTTTAATTTTTTTAACGTTTATTTATTTTTGAGACAGAGAGAGACAGAGCATGAATGGGGGAGGGGCAGAGACAGGGAGACACAGAATCGGAAGCAGGCTCTAGGCTCCGAGCCATCAGCCCAGAGCCGACGCGGGGCTCGAACTCAAGGACCACGAGATCGTGACCTGAGTCGAAGTTGGACGCTTAACCGACTGAGCCACCCAGGCGCCCCATATATTGTGGATTTTTAACCTCTTGACAGATATATGATTTGCAAATATATTCTCCCATTCTGTGGGTTGCCTTTTCACTCTGGTGATAGAGTCCTTTGATGCAGAAAAGTTTTAAATTTTGATGTAATCCAATTTATCTATTTTTCCTTTTGTTGCATGTATCTCTGGTGTCATGTCCAAGAAATTATTGCAAAGCCAATGCCATAAAGTTTTCTCCTGTGCTTCTTTTCTATGAGTTTTATACTTTCAGCTCTTACATCCAGGTCTTTAATGCATTTAGAGCTAATGTTCGTATGTAGTGTAAAGGTCTTTACCTTCTTTTGAGGGCAAACGGATTGAACCCTCCCTCTCATGTGATTAGTAACCCCAGCAAGAAAGCTCACCTGCTCTCTGAGTACAAGGTTCATTCTTTTTCTAGTGTTTAATAATATCACCTTGTAAATACTTAATGGTTTCAATTTTTCTAACTGCTCAATAACTGGGAAGAACTGTTATCCTTGCTTGCTGATACACAGCTGGCCTAAGCGACTTCACTGAAATCAAACAGCTAGAAAAGAGAAGCCAGGACTCAACTCAACTTCCCCAGCTCCCACTTGTGGGTTTATTTGTTAGTTCCCTAGGATACAGTGTTTTATCTCCCTCTGCTTTCCTTCGTTGATTTATTCATTAATTCATCAAATATTATTTTTCTTAGTGATATTAATCATTTTAAATTATTAAAAAATTTTTAAAAAGAATAAATAGCACATACAATCCCTTTGCAGTCCTTTCCTGGCTCTACATGAATTTGAAATTATGTACTTAAGTCTTTTCTGGTTGAAGCTAAGAAGCATGGACTCTGGAGCCAGACTGCCTGGCTATGTGTGTGAACTCGGACAAATTACTAACCTCTCTCAGACTCAGTTTCCTCATCTGTAAAGTGGGGATAATAGTACCTTCCTCGTGGGGTCGTTGTGAGAATTAAATGTGTGAATATATATGAACCACATAGATCAGCCTTGAATTTAGTAATGGCTCAATGCGTGCTGTTATATAGTGTCTTCTTAACAACAAACTCTAAAAGACAAATTTTATTTTTTAAAAATTTTTTTTTCAACGTTTATTTATTTTTGGGACAGAGAGAGACAGAGCATGAACGGGGGAGGGGCAGAGAGAGAGGGAGACACAGAATCCGAAGCAGGCTCCAGGCTCTGAGCCATCAGCCCAGAGCCTGACGCGGGGCTCGAACTCACGGACCGCGAGATCGTGACCTGGCTGAAGTCGGACGCTTAACCGACTGCGCCACCCAGGCGCCCCTAAAAGACAAATTTTAAGAAAGGCCAATGAGAATTGATGATTTAAGGCTTTGCTTCCCATAATGAGCTCTGTGCATCAGCACCACTGGTGAAGCCTGTTTGTAATGTGGAGTCCGGAGTTCTGGTCCAGGAAACTCTGATTCAGAAGCAAGATCAGAGCCTCTGTATTTTAACAAGTTCCACAAGTAATGCAGATCCACAACCAGGTAGGGAATCACTGATTTAAGCCTTACCCAGATGCCAATAAGAATTGAATTCCTATTAGTACCTACAGAGCTCAGCAAGACACCTGCTCCTCTCCCAAGATTCACCAGCTCTAGATCCTGCATTCCACCTGCTGGCTTCCTAAGACAGTCAGTGCATTGGGCTGAGCCTCGTTAGTACTCGGAGACCCAAGGGAGGTGTCATCAACAAACAATTCACTCATGCACCAAATTCCTCCTTCGTGCCAGGTCCGGTGCTGAGGACTATTTCTCGCTCCCAGCTGAGACCCATCCCTCTCCCCACCCCTGTGGTGTAGCCTTCAGCAAACATTCCCTGTGAGATTACTGTGTGGTTGATCCCCATGCCTGTGCTAAGGATACAGCTACAAATGAGATGGTCAGTAGATTAGACACAGTACAGGGTCTGGCCTGGTGTGATCCCTACAGTCACCTTGCTTCCTCCTGGTGTCTCATGCTGGACACCTTGCAAAAGGACCTCTGTGTTCTGGAACTTGCTTCCAAGACCCTTACCCCTGTCCCGGTCCTCAGACCTCTGAGCTCTCTGGCTCACTCTCTTACAATGTGTTATTCCACATCCTCCTCTCTGCAACTCTGGGATTCGACGCCCATTGTCTTCCCAGCCCTGACCCTTTGTCCTAGGGCTGCTCCCGTTTCCATCTGTTTAACCCAGTCTTCTAGGCAAGACTCAGGCCTGAACTCCAGAGGCACAGCCCTGTTCCTCCTTTCCACGTTGAAGATGGTAACCACGGGCCTCTACCCTTTTGGAAGTAAACCATAGAGTTTGCAGGACTCTGCCCCATTGTACTCTTGGACTCTCTTGCCAGTTTTCCTTTATTTTATACTTTTCCACCCCATATGCATGCATATATATATATATATATATATATATATAATTACTATAGGTATTATATGTTATTTTTCCCTCTTGATTTCAACTACCCTTTCTCCTAAACTAAACGTTTTAGTATTTTGGTTGTGAGCAAAAAATCCGCTGAATTCTCAAGTTTCAGTCCTAGCATTCCTCCCATTTCCCACATCCGGGCACACAAAATGAGTGACAGTGGTGGCCTGCCTAGCATCCGAGTGGAGATTAAGACCCCTGTTCTCTGACCTCTTGGCCTGAGCAGAGCTTCCACTGGTCAGAGTGGCCATGGTATTAGAGAGATCTTCTGACCCAGTTCTGTGACAGTGTTGTTCCTAGTTTGTAGGGAGCTTTGTGAGGTTCTCAAAGGAGATTCTTCCCCCTAAAAACAATGACCCTCCTGTGAGCTCTGCTTCCAGTAGTGAAAGTCCAATCTCTTTAGGAGTGATGCAGGCAGCATTGAATGGTGGTTAGGGCACAGGTTGCCTGGGGTTGCATCGTGGCCCTGCAAGAGCAAATTACTCAACCTTAATTTAGTTTCCTCATCTGGAAAATGAAAGTACTGTCAGTACTTGCTTCATGGTATGGTGATGAGGATAAGATGATTATATCCATAAACACCGAGAACCCAGTGACAATGAGTATTTGATAAATGAATAATTATCATAGGTACAATGGGTAACCAGTGACCACATGCTTTATTCACATTATCCTCAGTTTTTACAACACCCCAGAAAGGTTGGTACAGTGATACACATTTTCCAAAAGGGAAGGTGATTTGCCCACGGTCACCCAGCCAAAAGCAGTGAGAACTGATAGTAATGTTAAAGGGCTGTCTGATTCCCAAGCTGCCTCTTCTTCCAAAACAACTTCTACCAAGCTCCATTCTCTCACCCTCTCTCTCAGCTCAGCTAAAAATATCTAGAACAGCATCCTCATCAGCTAATATGCATACATTATTTTTTGCTTTTTTGAACATAATCAGTTCATTCAAAGAAAAGGCTCCCACCAACATGAAGGAAGGAGCTGAGCTTTTCCTTTCCTTGAGTGAAAACTCATCTGAATTCAGAAAAGGAAGCTGCCTGTTGAGCCCCCCCCCCGCCCCCCCCGCCACTTCCAGGCTTGTGTCTCTAGCTGGATGGCAGCATAGCAGAGTGGAAAACAACCCCCCATCATTCACACATTCCCACCACATTTGGGCAAGTCCCTACTCATTTCTCAAGAGCCAGTCTCCCTGGCTGTTACACTGAGCTCATAGAAGCACTTGCCTCAGAGTTCTGGTGAAGATTGAGTAACGATAATCCATGGAGCCTGACATGTAATATGTGGTCCGTCAAAAGCTGGGAGCTTCTGTGATACAGGCCATGTGCGTGGAGTAAATCACCAACACTCGGAGGAGAGGCAGGATAGCTTCGTGGTTAAGTGCACAGGAGGGGGCTGGATCAGACCCCAGCACATAGCATGCTCTGGTTCTGTGACAGTTTCTTTCTCTCCCCAAGCCTCGGTTTTCCTAGAGTAAAAAAGATATAATACATATAAAGAGCTCGATAATGAACGGTGGCTGCATTCACAGCAAGCCTTCCCAACCAGATCATCTCTCTAATAGCAGTGGGAGTAATTGATTTCTGCTTCTAGGGCAACGCATACACGGACACCACAGAGTGTTCATCCTGGGGCGGAGCACACGTGCTCCGGGCAGCTAAAGCCGAACTGTCTGCCCTGGCTTCTCCTGCTGGTAATGTGGCCGATGACAGCTTAATGGACTCTTTACCCTTGAATGCTAAGGAGAAAATAACTCATGGCATTATAACATATGAATGTAATATGGGGTTTTTCTCTTGAGCAATGTGGAGAGAAATTCAGAAACATATGTGGACTTGAGCCTATACTCTGAATCTCCCTCGTCCCGGCCCTGTCTATACAAGGAGAAGATTTAGCCACTGCAATCACCCAAACCATTCACGTTTGTAAAGTATAGCCATATCCGTGTGTGTGTGTGTGTATGTGCGTGTGTGTGTGTTTTTGTGCTTGTGTTTTCTGGAATGATCTGAGGCCAACAAAACAGAATATGCAGTCAGTTTATACACACAGGACTGTGAATGCCCCTAAGTTATTGACTTTCCAGGGGCAAGCATTTCCTCTCGGAATGGATGGGTAAATGTACATATTCATGCATGCACACACACATGCACACACTCTCTTTGTTGTCATGGGGAAGCTGGTCCAAGATCCACCCGCACGAATTTCAGAGAGCCATGCCACCCTCACTAGGCAGATGGGGGGCCCCCACTAAGGGAAGTTAAAACTTTCTTTAGCCTCACAGGCTGAGAGAGGAGGTCGTTAGTGGCAGCTGCAGACACCTCCATTAGACTAAGGAACTGGGTAGGCAGGAATGAGGGCAGGGGGAATTATGTGGGAGAGTGGGGGGGATCAGAGACCTGAAGAGTCCGGTGGAACGGGGTTCAAACCCACCACTATGACTTTGGGCAAGCCTCTTTCTCATGTCAGAGCCTCGGTTTCCCCAGCTGTGAAACTGGTTTCATAACAGCCATCTTACGCGGTGCTTGAGAACTAGTAATAAAGCAGATAAAGGCCTGGCGGGACATGAGGCACAGTGCCAGGCTCAGGATTGTGCTGGGTACAAGGTGGCTCTTCTCCCTCAGGAGGAAATCCAGGCCAGGTGGGAGGTGTGCACGGTCCCAGCTACCATGCAGCGCAGGCAACGTCCTTTCCAGCCACCCAGAGCCTTGCCGAAAAGGAAGCGTGGGGAAGCACGGCTCTCCATCTGGCTAATGTTCACTTGTGTTTCCTACTGGAGAGCATCGCTTTTTTCACCTCACCTGGTTTGTTTACCCAAACAAGCTGCTCATTAACAACACGAATTGCATTTTTTGCAATTCTGTTGACAGCACAAATGTCTGCAGTCAGCTTGGGAGTTTGGTGGGAACCGTCGCCGGATCCCACCCAGCCCAGCCTGCACAGCTTCTGAGGAAAGAAATCAAGGCCACGCTGGGGTCTGGCAGCGGGAGGGGGGGGGGGGGCTGGCTGGGGCCCACCGGCAAGTCCAGCCCAAGGTCTCCAGCCCCTGAGTGGAGACAGCCCTGGGCCTCCTGGGAGAAATGAGGCACTTTCCAGAAAACAAGGAGACGGATTTTCAAGTAAAGGGGAGGAGCCAGACATGAAAGAGTGGATGAAACCCCAGGCAGAGGTACAGATCTGGCAGGGGGGGAGGCAGGCCTCCAGCAGAGAGACCCTGAGGGGCTTTCCTTGTGGACTCAGCAAAGCCCACAGTTCATCGGCCTTCAACACCTATGGCAACAAGAAGCGGATGAGAAAAATAAAAAATAATTATCCCTCTACTTGGTTTGGCCCCAAAAGGCTGAGTTCAGCCTGGTTTGCCAAAGCACCGCTTTCTCATCTCTGCTGCACAAGCAGGAGGAAAGACAAGGGTTTTTAATGTGTGTGTTCATTTATTTCATATTATTGCCCTCGGAATGCTTTCTCTTCTGTTCATTTCCTCACTCGATAGGGTTCTATAGAGACCTCACTGATTGCTATGCAATTGTTGCCCAGGGATATGGACCTGAGAAGAGACGCCACCCCTGCCCCTCCCAGACTTGGCAGTCTAGCGGGGGGGGGGGGGACGGAGTAGTAGTGATGTTAAATTACGTGACAAATAATGGCAAATCATGATGAGTAGGATGAGGGAGAAGTCCACGATGTTAAGGAAACAGGGGACCTGACCTCTGGCATGGGCCATCAATGGCATCTTTTAGAAAAAGTGAACTTTAAGCTGACATCCCAATTAATAGGAGAAGTTACCCAGCCAAAGAGCAGCAGGGGGCAATGGACCTAAGTGGTTGCTTTCAGGTTTCATCAAGACATCAAAGAAAGTCTTTGGTTTTCTCTTCTGTCTGAGGGAAAGCTTCTATGGCACCTGGGAAGTCAATGGTACCTGCCTTACTATTTGAGCTAAGCTTTAGGAAGCAAGGACCCACTCAACATCGGTGTCCGGCCTATAGTACACATACATGCATATTTGTTAATTGACAAAGAAAATAGCAGGGCTGGCATGGGGGTTGGGGATTCCATGCAAGGAACAGCATGTGCAAAGGCTCAATATGTGCCCACCCCTCTTCTCCTCTCTTGTGAACATTAGTAAGAAATCAATAAATAATACTGTTTAGGGATGCCTGGGTGGCTCAGTCAGTTAAGCATCTGACTCTTGATTTCAGCTCAGGTCATGATCTCACGGTTTGTAGGTTAGAGCCCCACATCAGGCTCCACGCTGAGTGTAGAGCCTGCTTTGGATTCTCTCTCCCTCTGCCCCTCCCCTGATAGTGCTCTCTCTCTCTCTCAAAATAAATAAACATTTAAAAAATAATGCTATTTAACATGCACCTGTATATATACATACGTGTGTGTGTGTGTCTCTTTTGGACACACACACACACATATATATATATATATATATATATATATATATATATATAAAATCAGAGTTCAAACTCACAACATTCAGTGAGGTTAGGCACCATCTTCAGAGCTAGGGAAATCCCAAATTCCGAGTTCTTCCATTCTTCCATTATGATAAGTCACCATTCACTCATGTCCCACTTGACCTTGGCAGACTAGGTTCTTGACACAGCTCTTCTCTCAGGATTGGGTGATGCCAGGTATCAGACCAGACCCCCACACCCAGAGGTAGAACAGACAACACTGGGTCCTTCCCCTCCCTGCTAGGGGATCAAGTGATCCTCATTGTGACTTCTACTCTCCCCACCGCCCCAGCAAATGACTGATTCATTTTGTATGGCCTCCTGATCCAACCTAAAGTCAAGAGGAATAAGATAATATTTAAAAAAAATTTTCTTTTTACATTTATCTATTTTTGATAGAGACAGAGCACAAGCGGGGGAGGGGCAGAGAGAGGAGGAGACACAGAATCCGAAGCAGGCTCCAGGCTCTGAGCTCTCAGCACAGAGCTTGACGCAGGGCTCGAACTCACAAACTGCGAGATCATGACCTGAGCCGAAGTCACACGCTTAACCGACTGAGCCACCCAGGCGCCCCTTGGAATTAGATAATATTAACAGTGGAGATGTATTGAGAGCTTACCCTGTAGCAGGCACTGTTCAAAGTCTGTTACCTGTATTAATTCCTTTAATCCTCCCATTCACCTGATGAGGAAGACGCCTGATCATTCCTCTTTTACAGATGAGGAAACTGAGGCATCAAGCTATTAAGCAACATGTGAGTGACAGCACCCATCGTACCTCCCCACCGCTTGTTCCTCCTCAACTCTTTCTGGTGGTAGGTCAACAACTGTTGACATCTGTGCACCAATATTCATACACTGCTTTGTTTAATCCTCACATGAACCACTGGGTGGGCAGAGGTCCTTACCTCCACGTACAGAGGAGAAAATGGAAGCTCAGAAAGAGAAGCGATGCATCCCAGGCTCCTGGGTTAGAGCAGATCTTGAACCCAGGTCTGCTGGATTCTGAACCCCGGATGCTCACACAAACTCCCAAGTCAGGCAGATTCTAGTGCAAAGAGCACAGAATCCATAAAAAACGTCTCAGTCCTTTCTTTCTAGCCCCACTTTTACCCATTCTGCTGCCTCCTGCAATTCTCACCCTAGTAGTATATCCACGGTGGTATCATCACCCTTCACACAGTTGGGAAATGCTAAGACAATGTGGGAGAAGGAGGCTAACCTTCAATCCCGTCACTTGAAAATGGAAATAAAAATCCCTAAATCCTAGGATTATTTACCAGATTAAACAAGACATGTCTCTTAAAATACCGGGCACACAGAGGCGCTTGAGGAATCCTTCTTTGCTCCTTCTCCCAGTTTGTTCTTCCCAGTCATTCAGACAGTCCTGGTTTGTGCCAGTCCATTCAGTTCCTATGGGCACCCATTCTCACCACCAGCCAAGGCAGGATGTCCCTCGAGGGCGGAAACTTTGCCCTCTGTTCCAGTTTCCTCTGGGCATTGTGAGGGGCTGTATACACCTACGGCCCCATACAAATAATCACTAATAGTGGCAATAAACCCCTCAGCTTTCATTTGCCGCCAAGCACAACGTATCCTGACACGTCTCTCCAGAATGGCAAGCCTGTGGCTGCACAGACACGGGAAGTCATTTTCCAAATGGGCATTTTCTTTGGAAGAACTAATTTAGCCTCATTTCCATCAGGCTGCATTCCTGAGGTCCCTAAGTCCAGAAATTCCAACTGGCTGGGTGCATCCGGGGCTCAGGCGGGGGCCAGTGTTCAAGAGAAAGAAGGCTATCGACTTCAAGAAGCACGCGTTGGCTGGAGTGCATCATACAGGTGGAGAAACCATACGGAAAAGCAAAGCAACAATAACAATCAGCCTAGCTTCTGTTTACCTAGCTGAAGAGGATGGTAGAGACAGTTCCAGAAAACTCTCCTCCAACAGGAAGCACCCACCAGGTAGAACCATCTAAATGAGCCTAAACATTCTTGAGACGGGTAATGAAAATTTTTCAGCCTTTTCAGAAAGCAGTTTCGTGTACACATCAAAAGACTTTTAAAAGTTAATTCTCTTTGATATAGTAATTTCCCTCTCAGAATCTGTCTGACATTAACAATCAATGCTGTAGACAAAATAAATGCATAAAAATGGTCACGGCAGCATTTATTTGTCTCATTTTTTTAGTTTAGTTGAGCACCTATTATATGTCAGCTAATGCATGATACTGTCCTAAGGTTGATTAGGCCTCAGGGTACCCACAGTCATCAGTCCCCTCCTCTGGAAGGTAATGTGGCAGATTAGAGGGCACTCGGGAATTGCAAAAACCTGGATTTCTAGTTCTTTCTTTCTTTCTTTCTTTCTTTCTTTCTTTCTTTCTTTCTTTCATTTGCTAATTCATTCCATAAATATTTATGAAAAGCCCCCACATGTAGACATGGAATTACCATCGACCTCGCAATTCTACTAGGTAGATAACCAAACTAATTGAAAACAGGTATTCAAGCAAACACTTATGCATGTTCTTATCAGTATTATTCATAATAGCAAAAGGTAGAAACAACAAAAAGATCCATCCACTGGCCAATGGATACACAAATTGTGGTATATCCATACAATAGAATATTATTCAGCCATGAAAAGGAATGAAGGACTGATGGTGCTACAATAGGGAAGAACCTTGAAAACATGATACTAAGTGAAAGAAGCTGGTCACAAAGGCCACATCTTTTATGAAATGCCCAGAATAGGCAAATCCATAGAGACAGAAAGCTGACTGGTGGTTATCAGGGGTTGAAGGCAGGAGGGAATGGGGAGCGACTACTTAGTGGGCACAAGGGACGCTCCTGGGGTGATAAAAATGTTTTGAGACTACGGGGCACCTGGGTGGCGTAGTCGGTTAAGCGTCCGACTTCAGCCAGGTCACGATCTCGCGGTCCGTGAGTTCGAGCCCCGAGTCGGGCTCTGGGCTGATGGCTCGGAGCCTGGAGCCTGTTTCCGATTCTGTGTCTCCCTCTCTCTCTGCCCCTCCCCCGTTCATGCTCTGTCTCTCTCTGTCCCAAAAATAAATAAACGTTGAAAAAAAAATTTAAAAAAAATGGTTAATTTTATGTTATGTGAATTTCATCTCAAAAAATAAAATCCGGGCCACCGGGTTGGCTCAGTGAGGTGTCTGACTCTTGATTTCGGCTCAGGGCATGGTCTCGTGGTTTATGAGTTTGAGCCCCACATCAAACTGCACTGTCAGTGCAGACCCTACTTGGAATTCTCTCTCTCTCCCTCTCTCTCTTTCCCTTCCCCACTCTTGCTCTCTCTCTCTCTCTCTCTCTCTCTCTCTCTTAAAATAAATAAACTTAAGAAAAAACTTTAAAGGAAAAAAATCCTAGGGACATCTGGGTGGCTCAGTCGGTTGAGCATCTGACTCTTGATTTCGGCTCAGGTCGTGATCCCAGGGTGGTGGGATTGAGGCCCCATCAGGCTCCGTGCTGAGTGGGGAGCCTGCTTAAGATTCTCTCTCCCTCCCTCGGCCCCTCTCCCCTGCTTGCTTTTGTTCTCTCTCAAATTAAAAAAATAAAATAAATAAAATAAAATAAAATAAAATAAAATAAAATAATAAAATCCTTATGTGATTTTTAGGGGCTTAGGCATTTAGGCGCTTGTTCTAAGAATGAGACAAAGCCCTGCTTCCATGGAGCCTAGGACAGGCTGTCAACAAACAAGCAAACAAAACAAAACAAAAACAAGGTGATGGCAATGCAAAGCAAGGTAAGGAGCTAGAAAAAACTGGATGGGGAGGGGGGTGTTCTAGGTCAACACTCAGGCTTTCTGGAGAGGTGTCACTTAACAAAGATCTAAATGAGGTGAAGGAGTAGGGGATGTGGCTATCTGGGGGGAAGAAATTTCCAGGCAGAGGGAAGGGCAGGCATGAATGTGCTAGAACAAGGATGAGCCTGGCAAGTTCTAGCTGAGCAAGGAGGCTGGTGTTATGGAAGCAGAGGGAAGAGGAAGAGCCTGGGAGGGGTGCCCACGGTCTGCCGAGGCTGTCTTCTCTGGATCGAATCCTCATTTCTGATGGGGCGTCTGGGTGGCTTAGTTGGTTAAGCATCTCTTGACTTCAGCTCACATCGTGATCTCACGGGTGGTGAGTTCGAGCCCCACGTTGGGCTCTGCTCTGACAGCGTGGAGCCTGCTTGGGATTCTGTCTCTGTCTCTCTCTCTGCCCCTTCCCCCACCAAAATAAATAAATAAACTTAAAAAAAAATTAATAAAACTGGGGCCAAAATTCCTACCTTGAAGATCAGCCACAAGGGTGGGAAAAGATCTTTGGCTTCGATGGCCTTGAGGACAATGCATTAATTAGTACACCAAAGTCTTCTCTCTCTCGTTAAGAAGTCCAGGCTTTCGCGGTTGCAAAGCGGTTCTGGGATTCTCAGCGCGCCTACGTGTGTCTGCATCACAGACCTGGACGTTGCTCGCTATATCACCCGGCAGGGTGGGACCCACACCCATCCCTGCTGCGACCCACACCTGCACAGAGGGGCACTTCAGGTGCCTCTGGGCCTATGTTTGAGTCACCATCTAGGGACCAGGAAGCTGGAAAGCTGGAAGCCCCCCTCATGACCCTTATCAGGTGAGGAGAACATGCCTCCTGTGTGCTCAGTTGGTGACAGCGGGTCCCCAGAGCAAGGCTGTTTGAGCCCTGAGAGTCACAGAAGTCAGCGAGGTATTGAAGTTCTTTCCATTCGGGCGGGAACAAAGCCCTTTGCTCCCTGGGGCAACCACAGGACGAGTTTTGTTAGTGCCTGTGTTCACCTTCCTGGTAAAGTCTCACTCATTATGCCAAACCACTTGATGTTAAAGTCTCTCGAGCCCTCATCCTTACCCTGCAGTGTGGCTTTTGCAGGGTCTCCATCACCCAACCCTATCTTGTCTGGATATGTCCAAACCTCCGTGGTGCTTGGGATTCAGTGCGTGCTGGGAATTCTCCGTGTACTCCCCAGATCCGGTCTCCACTCTGCTCTAGGCCCTGGAGGCTGAGCATACAGACTGAGTCCGCCAGGCTCCCTTATAGTCTGGCTTCCGGTCAGGTCCAGCCAATGGGAAACACCAGCAGCAGATTGGAGGGCAGGAGGGGGAGGGGGAGGGGATGGAGGGGGAGGGATGGGGCTGCATGTGGTTTGGCAGAGGCTGCCTCTGGTCTCCAGGGCCACAGGTTCTATCGGTGACATCTGTCCTCAGCTACTACTCTCATCAAATTCCAGTAACTTCCCCTTCTCCTTGCCTCCTCACACCAAGGAGAGTAATGTCGCCCTGGTGTTGCCCCTGTGGTGTTTCACCATCCTCAATGCTGCCCGTCCTTGGAAATAGTCCCTTCACACCAAACTCTTCTTAAGCATTCCCTTTTGAACGCGTCCCTTCTTCCCATCCTGGCCCCTGAGTGATATGAAGTCTTTTCCCCGGAGCTCCCCAGCTCCCCTGCAATCAGCGAATATAAGTAAACGTCACCAACCCAGGGCCCATTCTCGGGCCAGACAAGTGGCCGTGTTCCTTAAAGAAATGAAGAGGGAGCTCTTTCCGATCCAAGTTAGAGATGAAGAAAGGTTAAGTAAGGTGAGGCACTTGGAAAGACATCTAAGGATGAGCTCCTTTCAAAGCACGTAGAGCTTTGGATCAGCGGTAGGTTGTGTTATGACTGGTGAAAGCAGGGATGGGCTACAGCTAACAGGAACCTCTGCTGGGTTCTCAGTGTCATGGTTCCGACCCACAGACATTAGGGACCGAGAGGAAGGACTGAAACCCCAGGTCTCACTGCCGGAAAAGATGGCAGGATGCAACCATTTTGGAAAGGCCCAAGCTAATAGTTTGATGGCTCTCAGCTTTTCACAGGGAAAAAGAAGCAAAGGTGAGATGTTTATTTTCAAAGCAAGCAACATTTTTCTTATGTTCTTACATTTCTTATGACAATATCTCCACTTAATGGCCCCATCATGTCTAATAACTTAGGAGATAAAATACGTTTCTTTGATCTGAGCTAGTCAAGAAGAGTGACAGCTGGCATTCTGCACAAAAATTTAGTGCCTTGTCTAATTGTGTTGACTTCTCATTATTGCAAAGTCTCACAACCAGTAGAGGATTTTTTTTTTTAACTTTATCAAACTGTTAACCATTTTCTGGCTCCCATCCCCTCCCGCCCCCACACAGCTCCACTTGGAACTGACACCCTTTTAAGAGAGGAGTCAAAGTTGAGTATGACTCAGCTCTGGGCTATGATTTGCATGAGGGGCTCTGGGGAATTTTGCTAATCAAGAACTCCTCAATCCCGTGTGTATCTTCTCTTCCAATCTGAGATGGTTATGTCCATTTGAACGTGATGCGAGCATTCACCGGGACTGTCTTTTTAAAGGATGTGTGTGATTTTTCACCCAGCCATCAGAGGTCACACAGCACTTGTGTTTCAGGCCCACTCGTTTATAAAGATGAGAAAAAAGGAACACATCAGTCAGTCTTGGTCTCTTCCGGGAAGGACTCACTATCCAGTGGAGGGATAGACACGTAAGAAATTGCACTGCTGTGTGCTAATAGCGTTAGAATCCTGGCCCAATTGTTTCCTCCCTAAGTGGTCTTGGGGATGTCACTTCCTCTTTCGAAGCCTCAGTTGTCCCAAAGGAAAACAGTTTCCTCAAAGGGGAGTGGCTTGCCAACTTCAGATTACATTGGAATCACTTGGAGGTAAAGCACAGGTTGCTGAGCCCTGGAGTTTCTGATGGGGTAGGTCTGGGCTGCGGCTTGAATTTGCATTTCTAACAAGCTCACAGGGAGACCACACTTTGAGAGCCACTTCCGTGGCCTGATGGGGCCAATTCTGTGAGCTAAGGTGTATGCAAGGCCCGGTGCAGTGCTCAGTAAGTTCTCTGTAGAAACCACAGAGCTATGTGGGCCAGTGTGACAGGGGGCTGGCCAAATAGGAGAGGCGTCTTCCCAGAGGTCATTTGGCAACAGAGGCCAGAAGGAAGAGGTAGGCTGCGAAGCTCATTTGGGGGGCTAGCCAGCCCTCTCCTCTGCTCCTCCTCCCTCTCTGCTGAAAGCCATTCACCATTTGCCTCTGGAGGCATTGGCTTTTTACTGTGACCCACTGGAAGAAATTTCTTTAACATTGCAACCCTGAGCACACACATGCGTATGTATTACAGCAGAAACATCAAATAGGACATTTCCCTATTCTGTGTGACGCACTCTAACTTCTGTTTTATTTGACATTATAAATATTGATTGCAGAATTCACTTAATATTAGCTAACTTAAACAGATTCTGTAATAGATTACAGATAAGTCAGATTTAGAGAGGCATTTAAATCGGAATTGGGGCTGGGGCAGGGAGGAGGCTGGGAAGTTTTCGTATAATAACTAACCCTGGGAGGTACTTACTATGGGTCAGCCTCTGTTATAAAATCGAGCTAAATTTTATGTGAACAGATTAAAACACACACACATATATTCGTGTGTGTGTTGACTCAATCTTCATACCAGCTCTTAAAGTACATAATATCATCATCTTCATCCCCCATTTTATAGACAAGTTTAAGTGATCTGTCCAAGGTCAGGCAATCAGTAGGTAACAAACCTAAGATTCAAACCTGAGAAGCCAGGCCCCAGACTCCCAGCAGCTATGGCATACTGTGTCTCCATGCGAATAGACTGCAAACCACAAGGTAGAAATCTCTCCCCGGAGACCCTAGCCATGGCCCACCAACTGGGTCAAAAAACATTTAAAGAGCTCCTAAGTGCCAGCCAGAGTTGTGCACGTTGGCCCAGATCTAAGTGGTCTGATTAATTTATTTCATCTTTTCTTGAGTTCCTAGCAGGTGCCATGCTTGATGCCGGGTACTGGAATACGTGCAAATTAATTAATTCACTTGCTCACACGCTCAACAGGTAATCACTGGTACCTGCTCTTTGCCCAACTCTGTGCCAGAGCAGCCACGCCCCGGCTCAACATCCAGGGTTTAGGGGTCCAGGAAGGATCGGGGCGCCCTCCCTCAGTTTTCCACGCACTGACTGTCCGATCCATCCGATCCTTTCTCTTTCCTTGAAGACACAGAATGTCAGGACCCTCCTCTTGTTTCCCCCTCCCTGGAGCTTAGACACATAAAATGCCAGGCAAGCAGGGACGATTTATAGTAGGTATTCACCAGGTCAAATTTGCGGTAGGTGGTTTGGGTGCAGTCACTCCATCGTGTGCACTGGACAGCAGGAGCCCCCGGGAAGCACCTATTAAAGGAATTCTGTGGTCCTGTCTCTGGCCCTCGTCCTGCTGACTTCCTGCCTCTACCAGGGTGCTCTGCAACAGGCTTTGCTGCCAGGGTGTGAGCAGTCTGGCCCTTGGAGGGACCCCCTCTGCCAGTGGCTAAGCCAGAGCTTAGCTTGATGGCTTTGCATGACTCCCAAGGTGCACACTCACCAGCCTGAGTCTCTTCCTTACTGAACAGATTACCCGGACTTTGGCTGTGTTTCGAGTAGATCATGCTGAGTTAGTATTCTAAAGCTGTAAAGCCAGTTCTCTGTGCTTTAGTCTTTTTTTCTCCCTCTGAGCTTCTTATTCTCTGTGTGCTGATGTGATTCGGAACATTGGACTTCTTTCCGATAATTTCTTTATGAATGGTAAAGACTTGGGCTTTGAGTCAGACAGACCTGGGGTGGAATTCTAACTCCACCCCCTACTGGCTCTGTGACCTTGGCCAGGGACTTAATTACCTGACCCTCGGTTTCCTCAACAGAAAATGAGAATAAAAGAATGCACTTAAAGATTTGCAGAGACTAAGGAGACATGACTAAGTGCAATGTCGTGTCCCGGATTGAACTGTAGGACAGAAAAAGGACATTAGTAGGAAAGCTCATAATATCTGAATAAAGTCTATCATTTACTTAATAGTGTCATACGAATATTAACTTATTTTGACAAAGGTGCTTTGATTACGTAAGACGTTAGTTAACATTAGGGGAAAGTGGAGTGAAGGCGATACAGGAGCACTTTGTACTATCCTTGCAACTTTTTTATAAATCTAAAATTATTCCCAAATAAAAAGTTATAAAGCAACACAGATAAAGCCCTGAGCACAGTACCTGGACCCAGTAAGTTCTTGAAAAATATTAGTTATTATTTTCACCACAATGGCAATCTCATTTATTCCTCACAGCAAGCCTATGAGGTAGGTACGGTTATCGGCCCATGTTGCGGACTCGGAAACCCAGAGAGGTGATATCCTCACCCAAGGTCACGCGGCCAGGAAATGGCAGAGCCCAAATTCAAATGCAGCTGCAATCTAGCTCTAACATCCATGCTTTTACCCTCTCTGCCTCCCACTCCTCCGTACTATCATTACTATAGTAAATGATGACAAATAATGAGGAGGAGTAGAGAAGAGCGGGTATAAAACAAGCATAGGTTTTAGACCCAGAAAGGCTTGGGTTCAAGAGCTACCTCTCCAAGGCAAGTTGTTTCATCTTTCTGAACCTCCGATCCTTTATCATTCACATGGAAATGAACTCTCAGGTATAACCTGAGAGGGTAGTAAAGGGATTAATACAGAGGAGGAGCTCTGTTAATATCAGCTCTTGGAACAAGAAAATACTTGACCACCTGGTTTGGACACCTGCCTGGCTGTAGGAGCACACGCAGGGGAAGGGGCAGGCGCTCTTACCTGACTGTCAGGTCTGACTCTGCTATTTACTCATCGTGCAGCCTGGAGCAAGCTACTTCACGTCTCTGAGTGCCAGCTTGCTCCAGGATTAACTGAAGATAGAAGTCCCTGCTTCGGAGGATTGTTGAAGGCATGAACAGATACATCCGAAAAACCCTCAGCACAATGCCTGGCGTGTGATAAGTACTCAATGAATGGTGGATACCATTTGACAAATATTTCTTTTTTTTTTTTTAATTTTTAAAATGTTTATTTATTTTTGAGAGAGAGACAGAGCGTGAGAGGGAGAGGGGCAGAGAGAGAGGGAGACACGGAATCCGAAACAGGCTCCAGGCTCTGAGCTGTCAGCGCAGAGCCCGATGCGGGGCTCAAACTCACAGACTGCGAGATCATGACCTGAGCCGAAGTCGGACGCTTAACCGACTGAGTCACCCAGGAGCCCCAACAAATGTTTCTGATTCTCTCCACTAACAGGCACACAATAGGCTCACCTTGACCCACTGGTGATTGCTTGGGCCATGTGACATGTTCTGGCCCACAGAATTGTGAACAAAAAGTGACATGTGTCACTTCCAGGCTAACGCAGTTCATTAACCCTCGGAGACCCCCTAAATCCCTTTTTCCCCTTGGATACAATAATCATAAACAAGACGGTGGCTTATCCTGACTCCCTCTGTGACCGCAATGAACAGCATGTTCTCATGTTGACCCATGATGAACACGAAACATGAGTGAGAAATAAACATTTGTTGGGGTGCCTTGGTGGCTTAGTTAAGCATGTGACTCTTGATTCTGACTCAGGTCATGATCTCCCTGTTCACGAGTTTGAGCCCTGCATTGGGCTCTCGGCTGTCATCGGGAGCCCACTTCAGATCCTCTGTCTCCCTCTCTTTCTGCCCCTCCCCTGCTCATTCTCTCTCTTCCTCTCTCTCTTTCTCTTTAGAATATAAAATGAACATTAAGAAAAAAGAAATAAACATTTGTTGTGTTAAGCCAGTGAGTTTTTGGGGTTGCTTCTTATTATAGCAAAATCTAGCTTATTCCAACCTGTATTGCTGTTATATTAAATGACTATTATAATTTTTACCTCCTACAATTCTAAAAAGGAAGTAAAAAAATAACATGCATAATAATTTACAAAACATGTCATTATTCCAATAAGCCATGATTGATCTCCACTATACAGACTCAGACATGGAGGTCAAGGACACTTGACCAAGGCCACATAGCTGGAAAGTAACTGAGTCTGAGTTGGAACCCAGCTTCAAATCTTCAAATCTGTCTATTTACAGCATGGTTCCCACCCACAAGCTATACCATTGAAGGTGAATTTGGGTCAGAAACTTGGATCCTTGAGAAGTTTCTGGAAGGTGGTGACTAGGCTGAAGTTTACTTTGTTCTCTTTCCATCTCTGCCTTTCACATCTTGCTTTGCTCTTTCATAATTTTAATATCTGAAACCTCACACCAGCCACGTTAAGTGATGTGAATGTTTTCAGAAAACATGTGCTGGGCATATGATTTCGGCTTAAATTCTAGTGCTTTGTAACATCCGTATTTTTTCAGCCAGACGGATACTTCTCCACTCTGCACCTCCGTTGGATGTTGTGTCTTCCCTGTGAGTTTATTTTGGAGTCTCGCCCAAGCTCCAGCCTCTTATTCTTCCTGTGGCCCTAGTTCAGTTACCGCACAAGCTTCATCTGTGAAATGGGATCATGAAACCTACCTCCTCCGTCTGATACAAAAGACAGGCATTCTGCAAACTCTGTAGAGCACTATACACATCTTAGTGATTATCTAGCACTTTATGTATTTATTCAACAGCAAACACTTATTGAGCACCTACTGTATACAGTGCTGGGGGGCTGGAGAGAAGAAATGAATGAGATGCCATGCATGCCCTCAAGGAGGAAGTATGTTGTCGTGGCTAAGAGCACAGATGGTAGAGACAAAAAAACCTGGGTTCTGTTCCTTATTCGGCACTCATTTTTGCCCTGAGTCCTTTTTCTTCAACTGCAAAATGATGATGATATTAATATTTAACCCAAAGCCCTTTTGTAAGTTTTTTTTAAGTTTTTTTTAATGTTTTTACTTATTTTTGAGAGAGAGAGAGAGAGAGACAGAGCATGAGTGGGGGAGGGGCAAAGAGAGAGGGAGGCACAGAATCTGAAGCAGGCTCCAGGCTCTGAGCTGTCAGCACAGAGCCCAACGTGGGGCTCGAACCCACAAACTGTGAGATCATGACCTGAGCCGAGGTCGGACATTTAACTGACTGAACCACCCAGGCGCCCCATCTTTTGTAAGGTTTAAATGAGATGATGCCTTGAAAGTGCAGTGGCTGACAGATGGGAAATATCAAACAGGACCATTGTAATTAAGCAGCGTTCAGAACCAGTAGAAGTTCTATTAACGTCTGTTGAGGAAAAGAATGAAGAGCGTTGAAT
The DNA here is from genome assembly GCF_007474595.2 of Lynx canadensis. NCBI lineage: Eukaryota > Metazoa > Chordata > Mammalia > Carnivora > Felidae > Lynx > Lynx canadensis. Next base: position 83,046,383 of record NC_044315.2, read on the forward strand.
GCACACGAGTTAATACGAACAAAGATCCTGGTTTTCCATTAGGGATCTGGCCACACTGACTTCCACATGCGCTAAGATGAGGCCCACGGGCCTAGACCCAGGAAAGGCTGAGCAGCCTCTAGATTTTCCACAGCAGAAGCGCCGCTCAGGGGTCAGGAGCCCTCAAAGCTACCAGGACATTCTTGGCCCCACCAGGGTGCCTCAGAAAACATGCTTCTAGCCAGCACTCCCTACTTGGGTAAGCAAGGGTTAACATGAGAAGCGAGAAATGAGGAGTGAACATATGGAATGCCAATGTAATACAGAAACGTGGGATTAAACAACTCAGTGGCATGGGAACAGCCACCCTCCAGGCTCCAACACTCTGCTGGGCTCCCTCTTTCTCTCTCCGCTTGCATTGGCAGTTACTGCACGTTCCAGTTCTGGAAAACAAGCTTCCGTGCAGGGATGAGGTCACGTGTGGGTGACCCCAGGGCCCTGGAGTCAGGAAGATCAAGGTTTGAATCCTGGCACCCCACTTTCCCTCTGCAAGTTATGACAAGACACATCACCTCTCTGAGCTCAGATTCCTTATTTGTGAAATGGGAATGATAACACCTTTCTCACCAGGTTTTGGTTGTGTTATTATGAATGGCTAACATTTATTGAGTGCCCTTTATGTACATTTCCTGAATCCACTCAATTAACGCTGACAATAACTCTTATAAGGGTGATTCTTATCCCCATTTGACAGGTTAGGAAACTGAAGTTCAAAGAGGTTATATAACTTGCTCATGGCAGGTGAGAGGCTGTGTCGTGTCGAGATCTGAACTCAGGTCTGTCAGACATTAACACCCATGCTTTCTCCACTTTGCCACTGGAAGACATTTGGCCCACATTTTCTCCACTTCTGATATCTCTAAATCTAGGAGGACATGGTGGGGGAAGAAACCCCATTTTTTTTTAATTACCAATTTGAATAATTACATTTGGCAGCAGAAAGCTTGGTATCGGAAATACATTTCGCCACCCGATTGCTGAATCTGTTTAATGCATTTGAACCAGCCTAGCTCGGCTGGTTAGGAAATGGAGTAGGAGTTTCAATTTGAAAGTGGCAGCGAGGGGTCACATCTATATGTTGTTCAGGGAAGTCTGCGTTCAACCCTGGCTTGCCACAGGAGTCATGGGGAGGTCACCCTCACCTCTGAACTCATCCGGGGCTCTTTAAAGGCAAGAACAGCAAGAGAGAGGGCACGAAGGAAGACTTGAAGAAAGCTTTGCGTCTCAAGCCATTTATTTCCATAACAAGCACGTTTCATCTTCAAAGCCCTTTACAAGCCATAATTAATCTTTGCAACACCTTAGTGAGGTGGGTGCATGGCATTACCCGGGTTTTATAGGCCAAGGTGGCCCAGGGGAGGCCTTTGGATGGTCTGGCAGGCCAGTCTCAGATTTCCCAATCCCAAGCCAGGCCCACTCGATTAATCTTCAGAAAATGTTTCCTGATGTGAAGAAAGGTGGATAGGAAGAAGAGGCAGAAAAACTGGGGACACATGCAGAATGTAAGTCCTGGTGTTGTCGTCATTTAAATATGTTTCATTTTAGGACACCTGGGTGGCTCAGTCGATTGAGCGTCTGACTCTTGGTTTCAGTTCAGGTCATGATCTCACTGTTTGTGAGTTCGAGCCCCACGTTGGGCTCCACCCTGGCAGTGCGGAACTTGCTTGGGATTCTCTCTCTCCCTCGCTCTCTGCCCCTCCCCCGCTCTCTCTTTCTCTCTTAAAATAAATAAATGTAAAGGGGCGCCTGGGTGGCTCAGTCGGCTGAGCGTCCGACTTCGGCTCAGGTCATGATCTCGCAGTTCGTGAGTTCGAGCCGCGGGTCGGGCTCTGTGCTGACAGCTCAGAGCCTGGAGCCTGCTTCGGATTCTGTGTCTCCCTCTCTCTCTGCCCCAACCCCACTCACCGTCTGTCTCTCTCTCAAAAATAAATAAACGTTAAAAAAAAATGTAAAATAAATCTAAAACCTTAATTTTTAAAATAAGTAAGTTTCATTTTATTGGGATTATACATTGCTGGTTAATTTCACTTAAATAACCATGAGTAATGGTTATTTAGTAAAAGTAATAAGAACTCCCATTTGTGTATATATATATTCAGCATTTCCAAGGGCCTTTCGTATGCAGTATCTCAGCTGATCCTTACAAGAGTCGTTCCAGTCAATATACATTTATTGAGTAACTACTTTGTGCCAGGCTCTGAGAGCTTGGGGATGGAGCACCTTATTAGGGAGGATTGCTATTATTTCACCTACCCCCCCTTTTTTTAACAGATGATGAAATTGACGCTTACGTTCATGCAATGAATGGGTGGTACACGTTGAACTCCTTCCAGGATTGCGTAGCTTCTGTCCTAGCCGGGCATAAAGATGCTCATCACAGTTTCGTTTAAAATGGCAAAGGACCGGAAGCAACCTGTATGTCCGTCAGCAAGGAGATGAGTAAGTCAAATGTGGGAAATGCATGGGATGAAATACGACACCTGTCAAAGGGAATGACTTACATCCACTTACAGATAATGTCAAAAGAAGAAAGTAAGAAACAGGATTAGATGTACGCCGATATCACCTCTGTAGAATTTTAAAAGTGCACGCAAAGCAATGCTATATATTTACGTACATGTGAATAAAGATACGGAAGATGGGCTGAAAGAACACACACCCGATACGCAAAGGTGGATGCCTTGGGGGCAGGGTCAAGGTTATGAAAGAAAGGTAGTGGACCAAAAAACTAGGGGCGGGGGTCATACTAGATGAAGACAGTGGGATGCCACGAATCTGGGGACCTGGCCGAACGGACTCAATGCACGTATGTACCTTCTTAGGGTCCCTCTAAAATCAGTAACATCACAAGACACGCACGTCGTCTGCTCTTTTACAGGCTATGTTCTCTCCCCTCGATCTCAGTGTTGAAATTGCCTGTCGAACTTGAACCAGCCAAAAATCTAAATGAAAAACAGGAACAAAAAGAGCAAAATTTAAAACCAACTTGAGAAGTGAACAGTGTCTGTTTGGGCTGCAAATGGGTGCTGTTGAGTGTGTGTGACAGCGTCACGGAGCGGAGACCAGTAAGCAGCGGAGCTGTGAGCCCTTCTCCGGCTGGGCCTGGCCCGCAGGCCAGGTCGGCCCCGATGGCATAGAAGCCGGGAGGGGGGCAGGGGAGGGGGCAGCTGAGGAAGTCGTGGTTGGAGGTTGCCCACAGAACCTTGCTTATCGACTTCTCAAAGCCACACTTGCCTGCTTCTTTGTTGGTTTCCTGCCACAACATGATCGATTCTTACAGATATGTTTTCTAGAAGTCGAGTTGTGCCAGGCAAACCATGCCAAAGCAGCCTCATTTCCATGTGTGGTCGGGGTGGATTGGGGGAGGCTGTAGGCAGAGTGAGTCTGGATTTCAGCAAGCCGCTCGAAGGAGGGTCTCGCCTACCTGGAACTCCCTAAAACACAAGTCTGACCTGGCCCTCCTCTGCTAGAACCCACAACTCCACATTGCCTGTAGGATAGATAGCGAACTCCTCAGCTGTGCGTGTAAGACCTTCAATGATCCGGTCTCTACCACACCTCCCGGCCTCCTACCCTGGTGCTCTCCCCGGCCCTCCCCTTGTCAGCTACACTAAAGAACTGCGGTTCCACAGAACATCCTCACTTCTATTCCTCCAACATCTTACAGAGGCTGCCGCTGCCCGCTGCACCTTCTCTGCCTTGTTGCCATGGTTAATCTGCGCTCCGTTTCAGGCTCAGCTGAAGCGATGATTCCCCACAAAACTTCCCAGGCCTTTCCCTGTCTCCTGCTCCCCCCAATCGACATATCCACTAAATCACCCACTTCACATAAAATGCTTAGGACAGTAAGCATCAGGGCTGGGTGGGCCTCGAAATTCGGAATTTTCTCGATCTTGCAAAATATATAAAGCTCATATACCATATTGTATACAAGAGCTTAAACAGAATATGGAGCAGGTCCCCATAACAAAACTCATTAATGTGTCTGCAGTGACTGCATGAATATTCACACGCTAAATGAGGACTAAAATAGCTTCGTGTCAGGTCAGGTGAGGTTTTAGTCAGTTCTGAAAGAAAACGTTGGTGTGTTGGTGCTGTTTTTCAGGGCATTTAGGATTTTTGAATTGGGGGCCTGGATGATGATGGTGATGATTCCATCTTTGGTTCTCCCGGTGTAATAATAACGATCTTTAGGATGAATACAATGGCTTGCTATTCACTAAGAATTATGCAAAGCAGTTGCCATAAATGATCTCATCCTTATGGCACCAGGAGGGATGAAAAGTCTCAGTAACTTGTCCTAGTAAGTTAACAGCTGAGACTTGAACTCACAGCCTTTCTGATGCCACGGCCCACCCTCTCGGCCCCACCTGAACTGCCGTTCCTTGCTGCACTTGACATCAGGGTGCTCAGTTCCTTGCTGCAGTTCATTCTTCATGAGTTTCTCTCTCCAACTTGGCTGTGAGCTCCTCAACTGTGGGGACTGGAGCTGAGCCATCTCTGCCTGTGAATGAATGAATGGAATTCATATGCACAGGGTGGTGAAATGCTGTGAGCTTGATAGGACTCCCTTGCCTGACTGTGTCACATGTTAATGAGTGGGATGGTGCCGCCCACGTGTTCACGCACCAACAAGGATCGCGCACCTGACTGCTAAGGGTCCTAGAGTCGGGCAAAGAAGCCAAGCCAGAGTCCTTCCCTTCAAGGGGTTCACAGTCTAAGAGGAGAGACGGGATGCATCTCTGTGCCACTGTAACATAAGATTGAGGAACATCCTCACTGGGAACTCAAGGCTGGAGCGCCAATGCCACTGGGGATCACACAGGGCCTCGGGGATGTATCCATTAGGTGTTTTTGCCTAACACATCATCCCAAACCTTAGACTTAAAACAATTTCTTTAGCTTATGAGCCTATAGATGAGCTGGGCAGTTCTACTGCTTCAAGCCAGCCTTGGCTGAACTTTGTAAAGCTCTCCAGTGGCTATGAGGTCAGCCTGTGGGTGCACTGGGGGCTGGTGGTCTTGGGTGGCTGTGGCTAGGTGACTCAGCGGTCTTCTACATGAGCTCTCTCCTCTTCCAACAAGTTAGCCCAAGCTTATGCATATGGCAGAAATTGGAGGCCGATAGACACTGAGGAAGTGTATAGGGTGCCTTAAAGCCTAAGCTCTTCTCTAGTGCTTCTGGGAGGACTAACTGAGCTGATGCAGGGAAGGTGTGATGGTTAATGTTACGGGTCAACTTGACTGAGCCACAAGGTGCCCAGATATTTGGTCAAACATTATTCTACGTGTATCTGGATGAGATGAGATCAATTTGACTCAGTAGACAGAATAAAGCAGATGGCCCTCCTTAATGTTGGTGGGCCGCATCTTGTCAGTTGAAGGTCTGAATAGAACAAAAAAGCTGAGTTAGCGGCAACTCCTTCTGCCTGACTGCCTTTGAGCTTGGACTTCAGTCTTTCCCTGTCTTCTGACTTGACGTGAAACATGGCTCTTCCTGGGTCTGAGCCTGCCAGCCTTCGGACTCAAACTACACCGTTGGCTCTCCTGGGGATTTAGCTCGCCCACGGCAGATTTTGGGACTTGTCAGCGTCCATAATCATGTGAGCCTATTCCTTATAATAAATATATATCTCTTGTTGTTTCTGTTTCCCTGGACAGCCCTGACTAATACAGAAGGTGTCAGGCACAGAATAGATTATTGGTGGCATGAGAGTCATTTATGCATGTCTCCCCAACAACAAGGTTAGTTTTTTTTTCTTTTTTAACTAAACTTAAAAAAAATTTTTTTTAATGTTTATTTATTTAAACAGGGGAGGGGCAGAGAGAGGGGGAGACACGGAATCCGAAACAGGCTCCAGGCTCTGAGCTGTCAGCACGGAGCCCGACACGGGGCTTGAACTCACAGACTGTGAGATCATGACCTGAGCTGAAGTCGGAGCTCAGCCGACTGAGCCACCAGGCGCCCCTAAACTTTTTACTGAAATACAACAGGAACACAGAAATATTCACAATTTACAAATCATAAGCTTGATGAATTTTCTCAAATAAGCACCCCAGTGTAACCATCATTCACAAGAAGATAACCAAACATTACCAGCACATCAAAACATCCTCACTGCTCCCTACCTGCTCCCCTAAGATGACCATTTTTCTGACCTCTAACACCATAGGTTCATTTTGCTTGTTTTTGAACTCTACGTAGATGGAAACCGGCTTCCTTCACTCAACATTCTGTCTGTAAGATTTATTCCTGTGGTTGCTTGTAGTAATGATTTATTCGTCCTTATTGCTGTAGAGTGGTAGTCCCTTATACAGAGTTATCACAATTTATTATCCATCCTATTCCCTTTTGTTTCTGATCCGTTCTATCCTGAATGGATATTTAGGTCATTTCTAGGTGGATGAATATGAAAAAAGTCGCTCTGAATATTCTTTTCTTTTACTGTGGCAAAATGGACATCATAGTGACCATTTCTGCCAGGTTTCAGTGCACAGTTTAGGTCATTAAGTACATGCACGTCGTTGTGCAACCATCATGGTATTCATTCCCGGAATGTTTTTATCTTCCCAAACTGAAAATCTGTACCCGTTAAAAGATAGTTCCCCACTCTCACCTCCCCAGCCCCTGGTAACCACATTCTACTTTCTGTCTCTGAATCTATGAACATTGTTGTACATACATTTTGGTGCATCTGCGCTCTCGCTTCTATTACTAAATACTTAATAATGGCTATGTTAAGTGTGCATGTGATCAGCCTTTGAAGATAATGCCAGTTTCCCAAAATGGTTGTGCAAATTCACATTCCCACCGGCAGAGTACAGAATTCTGTTGCTGTACATCCTCACCAAGACTTGAGAGTGTCAGATTTTTATTTTATTTTTTTAATTTTTAAACATTTTTTAAATGTTTTATTTATCTTTAAGAGAGAGAGCACAAGCAGGGGAGGGGCAGAGAGAGAGGAGGGCAGAGGATCTGAAGCGGGCTCAGCTCTGACAGCAGAGAGCCCGATGCGGGGCTCAAACTCACGAACAATGAGATAATGACCTGAACTGAAGTCAGACACTCAACTGACTGAGCCACCCAGGTGCCCCAAGAGTGTCAGATTTTTAAATCTTAGCCATTCAAGGTGTGGGGTGATATCTCACTGTGATGGTGACTTCCACCTCCGTGATTTCCTCTTTTTTTTTTAAGATTTTAAAATTTTTAAAAAATTTGCTTAATTTTTTTTAAATTCATTTTTGAAAAAAAATAAAATGTAAATAATTCAAATAGAAAACATGAAAGCAAAAAAAATTTATTTTTGAGAGAGAGAGAGAGAGAGAGAGAGAGAGAGACAGAGTGCGAGCGGGGGAAGGGCAGAGAGAGAGGGAGACACAGAATCCGAAGCAGGCTCCAGGCTCTGAGCTGTCAGCACAGAGCCCGACACGGGGCTCGAACCCACGGACCGTGAGATCATGACCTGAACCGAAGTCGATGCTCGACTGACCGAGCCACCCAGGTGCCCCAGATTTAAAAATTTTTTAAAAAAATCTCTATGATCAATGTGGGGCTTGAACTCATAGCCCCAAGATCAAGAGTTGCACACTCCACCGACTGAGCCAACCAGGCACCCCTCCACCTCTGTGATTTCTAATGATGCTGAGTATTTTATCCTACGTTTACTGGACATTTGGATTCCTGATTTTGTTAAGTGTCTTGTTAAGGTTTTGGTCCAGTTTTCTATTGGATTATCCGGGGAGTTTTTTGGTATTGATTTGTAGAGCTCTTTGTATATACTAGGTAGAAGTTCTTTGTTGGATAAACACATTGCAAAGACTCTCAGTTCGTGGCTTGCTTTTTACTCTCTTCATGATGGGTTTTGATGAACAGAACTTTTAGTGAAGTTCAATTTATCAATATTTTTCTTTACGGTGGAAGGTTTTTGTGTGTCCGGTTTTAAAAAAAATCTTCGCGAACCCAAGGTCATGAAGATAGTCGCCTTTGTTTTCTTGGGGAAGCCTGTGTTTCAGCTTTCACATTTAGAGCTGAATAAAAGCTACTTTCCTCTGTGAGCTTTCTGACTCCTCTGTGCCCACGTCCCCTCTCTTTCCCCGCAACATCCTCCACCACCTTCCCTCCTTACCTTGTCCTGGCTGATGGAGGAGGAGAGAGAGGATGTCCTCCTCTCCAGGTGGGCGAAGAAACTCAGGACCCCGGTTGGCGGACATAGCGGGGAGAGAGATGCTGGCTGGACCGGCAACTGTCACAGCTGCACGCGCTGCACCTGCCGCCCGTTTTCAGCTCAGCAGGGAAGCCAAGGCTGCCCTTCCTCAAACAGACACTCCTTTCCCCTTCCAACCCGGTGGGTCCTCCTAAGGTTGGCGGAGCACTGGGCGTAGATTTCTTGCAGGTCCTATGTGAACAGTCTGGGTCCCTCAAAACCAGCAAGTCAGCATCATTTTGGTGGCCTAATGTCACAAGATTCTGCAAAATTCTGCATTAGCCACCAGGAATGACTGGCTTGCCAGGCCACCTTCCTAGAACTGGAGTCTGGCCAGCCCGCACAAGCACAAGACTTGAAACTCTCCAGGCATCGGACTGAGGGGAAGAAATGGTTTCTGTGGTCCACAAATTTCTAGCCCGAGCTCAGGGTGTCCCAGGCAGATGACACAGCGACCTTAGCCAGTGCCAGCCGTGAGAAGGGGGCCCAGAAAATGTCAAGACACCCCAAAGCATGTGCCGTTCTGGGTCACACCAGAGTGCCAACAGGGTCCCCTGGTAGGCCTTTCCTGATCAAACCTTCACAGTTCCGTTTCTCTCTCCTGCTCACTTTCCCCTGGCTTCCGTGTCACCTGAAAGTCCCGTGGGCCAGCTGAGTTCTTGGTCCACTCGCTGTCTAGCTCCCAAGAATCACAGCGTCATGTCCATTTCTCTTTTGGGTAAATGTTGCCTACTTCCCCCACCCCCACCCCGCCTTCTCCTCTCCATCCCACCTTCTCTTTCTTCTTTCATCCTCGATCGCTCTCTTTTTCTCTCTCCTCCTCCTTTCCCTCCTCATTTATCTCCCCTGCATCCCCTCGGTTCTCCCCTCCTCCTCCCCGCACCAGGCACGCACACTTTGAGCCCTGCAGCCCCCAGAGCCCTCCCGGCTCAGCCCTTCTCCTGGGCAGGCGGGCAGGCGTGCAGACCATATGTGGTGCCAGGAACAAGCAGAGCCTGGCGGATGTGGCCTGGCAGCCTGGTAACCATTTGGTTTCACCTGGTCCTCACGCTGCTAACAATGTTGGAGCATCTCCATGCTTTAACCCTCTTGCTGCCAGTCTCACAATCTTGAAGGAAAAGAGGCAGAAGGGAGAGACTTTGAGGGTCTCTTGTCTATTATCCATTCATTCACTCAGCAACCATCGCCCGAACGGTGACCTGCCCTCCACGGGGCCTGGCGAGGCTCGGGGGGGACGGCGGTGAGACACCCCCAGTCCAGCCTGAGAGAGGAGCCACTCATGGTCTAAGGAGGGAGACACACAGAAAAACGGTTCAACTCCAGCCTGATACGCACAGTGACGGAGGGAGGGGGCACGAGACACCAGGGAGGGCACCTAACCCAGTTTGGGGGTCAGTGAGTCTTTCTGGAGGAGATGTTGCCAGAGCTGAGTCGTGAAGGTCAACGTGAAGGAGAAGTAGGAGCTAGCTGGGTGAGGAAGGGGGACAGAACATTCTAGGCAAAAGAAACAGCAGATGGAAAGTCATAGAAGCTTAAGAGAGCTTCCAGGAAACTGTTCAGAATGGCAGTGTGTGTGTGTGTGTGTGTGTGTGTGTGTGTTTGAGTGTGTGTTTAGAGTGGGGGTGGAGGATATGGTCAGAAATGATCCTAGAGAGGAAGGCAAAGGCCAGGTCAGAGGACCTTGAACGCCAAGATAAACAGCCACCACTTTATTCTGAGGGCCATTAACAGAGAATGAATGGTAGAGTCGGGTTTGTGTTTTCAAAAGACCCCCACGGCTTCGGGGTACAAGAGGAGTGGGAAGCAGGGAGAGCAGAGAGGAGCCTCTGCCTCTCTCTAGTGCCCCTGGCCTTCCAGTGAGGACCGTGGGCCGTCTTCCATCACCCTCTGCCTCCACCTTGGGCTTGGTGTGCCAGAGACTAGCTCATTACGAGGTGACCACACTCCCTTCTCCAAGAAGGCCTGCAGGACTGGCCAGGAGGGGCCATCCCACACAGGGCTGTCCTGACCCCAGGCATAGCCTTGGCCCACAGCGCACCAGGCTTCTGGACTTGTCTTGACCAGGGCGGGGCGGTGGAGGGAGGGCACAGACACCTGCCCTTTGGGCAGGTGGAGCCCAGGAGCAGTCTGGCCATCACCCATCTGGTACCCATGTGTCTGGGGGAAACTCTGAGGCCCCAGGTGCACCCTGGGCTCAGCTCTTGCCCACCCACCTGCTGGCTGAGGGTTGACTTGGTAGGAACACCTCAACATCAGGCCACAGAAGGATCTGGGTAGTGGTATCATGTCCTGTAGGGACTTATGAGTCAATCCGGGTGTAGGGCTTACAACAGTGTCTGCTACATAATCAACTCAGAATATTATCTTCTTACTGGAGTTTCCTGCCTGAATTGTACTATTTTCTCCGGTTTGGAGCTGGCTACTGAAGCCAAGACCCCTGAGAGCCAGCTTGAGTCCGAGCATCCCCCAGGCTCGTATTGGATGAGGAAGTGCGCCTGGTGGGATTATGCCTAAGACGTTTCACAATCCAGACTCTTTGGGCAGTGAGATGTGGGTTTTGTTCGGTGAACTGTCCAGCTGATTTCCACACTGGGTGACAACCGCAAGTCACTTCTAGGTTCGAGTAGTTCGCTCATGTATTCGGTCAACAAACTCCGATACCTTCTCTGTGGCAGAGAGGGATGCTGAGCAAAGCACCCTGAAATCACCACTTCTTATCAGCAAGCAGGCGGGTTCCTGGATTTTCCCAGGTGGATGATGTAAGCAAACTCCACTTCCCTGCAAGAAAACCCAAGAGCAAAATTGTTTCTCCTCTTCCAACGATTCCATATGATGCTTCCAGGTCTGGCAAAGGCACTCCCTCCATTTAAAACCACCGAGTTAGTAGCTTTCCGAGAAAACTCTAAGGTAGCATTTGCAGACGACCCTGTGAGGGAGAGATTATTAGATCCTTCCCACAGAGGAGGAAACTGAGACCCAACAATCCATGCAGATCGCCAGCTCGAGAGTGGCAGAGCCAGGATTAGAACCCGCTTCTCCCCAACTTTGAAGTTCACGCTCTGTTCACTGCACCATACTGACATTTACAGACCTTTCCACTCCCTAATTACTGTGATTCTTGGCCTGGGTGGAAGGAACTATGTCTCCCAGAAGGAAGATTCCACTCTCTGAATAAGCCTTGATTCTGGATGGTTGGATAGTCACAAGAATGGTCGGCATCAGATTCCACCCCCCCCCCATCTTTATTTTTTCTTTTTACCAAGGTATTGCGTGTCTATTTTTAACAATTCAAACATTATCGGAATGTTTAAAAAGTGAAAGTCACAGGTATTCCCCTCCCCCCAAATGACAGCTGTTAACAACATGGAACATATTCTCCCAGTCTCTTCCCATGCAAATATTAATAACACACACAAATAACATAATAATTGTTAGTGTTACAGAAATTAAGCACACCATACACCTTAAAAAAAAATTTAACACTACATCGAGAACATCTTTTACTGTCAGCGCATTTAATGTGCCTCATTCTTTTTAACAGATTGCTATAGACCCAATGTTTGTCCCCCCCACCCCCCACCCCCCACCCCCCACCCCCCACCCCACCGCCAAATTTGTAGGCTGAAGCTAATCCCCACTGTGAGGGTACTGAGAGGTAAAGGTTTGAGAGGTGATTAGGTCATGAGGACAGGGCCCTAATAAGTGGGATTAGTGCCCTTATAAAAGGGACCCCGGAGAGCTCCCTCAGCCCTTCTGCCATGCGAGGACACAGCAAAAAGACAGTCATCTGTGAATCAGAAAGTGGGCCCTCACCAGACACCAAAGGTTCTAGCGCCTCGGCCTTGGACTTCTCAGCCTTCAGAACCGTGAGAAATGAATGTTTGCCGCTCATAAGTCACCCAGTCTATGGGACTTTTTGGTTATGGCAGTGCTCACGGACCAAGACATAGGTGCACGGGAATCCCAAGTATGGATGCACCCCAACTTCCCTTGCCGCTAACCCGTGGATAGATACCTGGGCTGCTGCCTTTCTTCACTTGCAAAAGCATTGCTTGTACCTTGTCCCACCATGCCTTGCGTTGCTCACTTAAAGGACTTGGTATAATCTCAACTAAGGAGCTCTGTGAATGGCTGTTCGACTTTTCTCTCCCCCACTAAGCTCTGAGATTTTTTTTTTAATTTTTTTTTTCAACGTTTATTTATTTTTGGGACAGAGAGAGACAGAGCATGAACGGGGGAGGGGCAGAGAGAGAGGGAGACACAGAATCGGAAACAGGCTCCAGGCTCTGAGCCATCAGCCCAGAGCCTGACGCGGGGCTCGAACTCACGGACCGCGAGATCGTGACCTGGCCGAAGTCGGACGCTTAACCGACTGCGCCACCCAGGCGCCCCTAAGCTCTGAGATTTTTAAGGCATCCTAAGGGATCACGTCTGTGTGTTCATGAACACATTCTTAGTACCTAGTTCAGTGCCTTGCACCTAATAGGACCCCAACAGTTCATTTTATGTGAACAGTAAAGGAACAACTTCCCGTACGAATCAACGCATACTTGTATTAGCTTCTACAGGGCACAGTCCTCAGGAGACCCACCAGGTCCCAGGGTATGCATTTTCAGAGCATGTTCACGGGTTGCAAAGTTGCCCTCTGGAAAAAGTGAACCAACGTGGGGGAATGAGAGGGCTGATCTCCACACCGCAAGGAAGACACTTGGAGCGTTCGAGAGAGTATAGTGTGTTCCACTTAGTCCCATACAGGACACGGGGAAGCCAGCCATGAATCTTCCCGATGCTTCCTCGTGGCGCTCTCACCTGCTACCGAGAGAAGAAAGCAAATACGAACCTGCTTGGCCCCAGCAGGGGAGACGGCCCCCTCCCCGACCCCAGCACGTGCAGCACTGCCCGATGCAGGCCGCACCCCACCCTGCCCGCAGCCCCTTGGCCTCCGGCTGCCTGGCAACGAGCGGTTAAAGAAGCGGACTTTGAAGTCTATGTCTGCCTTGCCAGCCGGGCTATGGCTGCCCTGTGCCCTGTCCTCTGAGGAAGAACAGCAGCAAAACCCAGTCTGGCTTTAAAGCCCGGGACTGCGCCACAGCTGCTCGGGGGCCGGGAGCTCGGGCAGCAGGCAGCGACGCGGCCCGGGGGCCAGGAGTGAGGTGAGCGAGGAGATGGCCCATGGGACCTCTCTGCTCCGAGTCAAGTTCTTGCTTCTGACTGGAGGGATGGCCCGGTGGGGTTTCAGGCGTGTGCCTGTTGAGAATGTCAATGTCCTCGATGTGCAGACATCTCACGGACTGCTCTGCGGCTCACCCACCTTTAAGGAAGCAGTGGGGAGGGGGGGGAGCCAGGAGGTTCAAGGCCTGTGGCTTGATTGGCCTGTGGCTTTGCTGGCAGACGGGGAGCAACGGAACCCCCCCGCCTTGTTTAGGCTGCCCCACTCTTAGATAATGGCTCACATTGTACCTTTCCCTCATTCATCCAACAGATAAGAACTGAGCACCTATTACGTGCCAGGCACCACTCAGCGCCCCAGTGACAGCAGTAGGAAGAGGTCAGATAAGGTCTCTGCTCTCATAAACTTTGTGTTTTAGGAGGGCGCAGAACAGAGGAGCAGAGGCAAATAAAGAAACTAAATAACTTCAGAGGAAGTGTTTTGAATGGAATAAAACAGAGAGTGCGCAAACGAGAGCAGTGGAAAGTTGCTTTAGACTGGGTGGTCAGGGAAGTCCTCCCCGAAGAGGCAGCGATCGAGCTGGGGCTAGAATGAGAAGAGGGAGCCAGCCCAGCGATGACCTGGAAATACAGTGTTTCAGGAGGAGGGCATGACAGGCGCCAAGGCCCTGATGCAAGAATGAACTTGCTCTTTTGGTTGTCTGCAAGATGAATAGAACCGAACATGGTGGGCCAGGGTCCGATCAGGCAGGGCCTGGGAGGCTGTGGAAAGGGGGTTGGATTTTATTTTGCCTTTTCTAAAGATTTTATTTTTAAACAATCTCTACACCCACCGTGGGGCTTGAACTCTCAACCCTGAGATCAAGAGTCACTTACTCTACTGACTGAGCTAGCCAGGCACCCCTGGGTTTTATTTTATTTTATTTAAAATTGTTTTAATGTTTATTTATTCTTGAGAGAGAGCCAGAGTGAGCAGGGAAGGGGCGGGGGGGGGGGGGGGGGGGGGGGGAGACACAGAATCCAAAACAGGCTCCTGGTCTCTGAGCCGTCAGCACAGAGCCTGACACGGGGCTTGAACCCATGAGCCATGAGATCATGACTTGAGCCAAAGTCGGATGCTTAACTGACTGAGCCACCCAGGTGTCCCATCCCACTGCATTTAAAATAAAATCCAGGGGCACCTGGGTGGCTCAGCTGGTTAAGCGTCTGACTTCAGCTCAGGTCATGATCTCATGGCTCATGGGTTCAAGCCCCGTGTCAGGCTCTGTGCTGATGGCTCAGAGACCAGGAGCCTGTTTCAGATTCTGTGCCTCCCTCTCTCTCTCTCTGCCCCTCCCCTGCTCACTCTCTCTCTTTCAAAAACAAACATTAAAAAAATTTTTTAATAAAAATAAAAAATAAATGCAGTGGGAAGTCATGTCCATAAGTTGTATGCAACTTATTATCGGACATTCATTCATTAGCTCATTCATTCACTCAGCCAGTTGACTGGTCAGTCAACAATCCTTTTCTGAACACAAGCACAGGGAATGAGAATATGGAGATGAATGAGAGACAGTCCTCGCCCTTGCAAAGCTTATAGCCTAGTGAGCAAATACAGTGTGGACACAGATACCTGGAGGCCAAGAGGATAAGCAGAGGACTATCCAAAGTGCTGGGAACCCAGAGCAGAAAGCATTTGTTACTCAAGTGAGAGAATCAGGGAAAATCTCCAAGAACACATGATATATTTGTACTGAATCTTGAAACACCACGCACTGTGCTGGCACACCGAGGTGCTCAGTATATATTTATGAAATGAAAGAAGGAAGGGAGGGAGGAAGAGAAGGAAGAAGGAAGGATGGGAATTTGCCAAGTGCTAAAGAGAGAAAGGGCATTCGAAGCAGAAGGAACTATGTGTGCAGAGTTTTGGCAACGTCACAGTGTGAAGAAGGGGTAACTGAGCCCGGCAGGAGTCCCCAGGGACACCCCAGGGGTAACGCGGGGGCAGAGCACTTCCCACCTCCCATTCCGGAACTCCTACCACGCATGCCACATAGTAGGTGCACAGTAAATGTTGATGCGTGCGGTTGTACTACTTGCTACTTGCTAAATATTTCCGTTGCTCTGCTTTCAAGGCACATGCTAGGATTGCACTTCTCTGCCAATTTGTAAAATTAGGTTACGTGACTTGTCTTGGCCAGTGAAATATGAGCAGAAATGACGCGAGTCACCTCTGAACAGAAGCTTTAAGAGCTAGCGAGCGATTTGTGGTGTTGGCTTTTCTCTGCCTCAGCAATCATAGGGGCACAGAGGAGGAGCCTTCCTGAGCTTGGTTCCCTGAGGGAGAACAATGTAGAGAAGAGGTCCCTGGCCACCCCGCAATGTGCACACAGAAGGAGCCACTGAAATTCTGGGGTGGTTGTTACCGCAGCAGATCTTATCCTATTCTGACTTCTGGAATCAGTAAGGAAATGGAGCGGAACTAAGGGAAGGTTTCTGGGTTTGGACAGGGGCACGAGGCCCCTTCAGAAGTTATGAGTGTATGGGGTGCCTGGGTGGCTCAGTCGGTTGAACATCCGACTTCGGCTCAGGTCATGATCTCACGGTCCATGGGTTCAAACCCGCGTCGGGTTCTGTGCTGACAGCTCAGAGCCTGGAGGCTGCTTTGGATTCTGTGTCTCCCGCTCTCTCTGGCCTTCCCCCGCTCACACTCTGTCTCTCTGTCTCAGGAATAAATAAACATTTAAAAAATTAACAAAAAGAAGAAGTTATGAGTGTAATGAAGCTGTCAAAGAATTAGTTGTCCTAAAGCCCATTAAAAATATTTCTTGAAAAAGAATCTTGGGGCGTCGCTTTTCATTTAGCCAGTCAAAAGAAACTGGAATCTCCCTCCAGCCACGCTGACCTCTCCCTCAGGCTTTTGCTTCTCTCCTTTCCCAGGGACAGCATTTTGAGCCTCCCGTGACCACATCCATAACCTTCGTCTATCCCCTTGGCTCATCTGTTCTTTTCCAAGCATCTCACATGCCTCGTCTGTACTGCACCCTGTGCTAGGGACAGAGAGCTAGAAGTGGAGGTAGAAATAAGAGAGAGAGGCCGGGGCCTGAGCGGCTCAGTCGGCTAAGAGTCCAACTCTTGATTTCGGCCCAGGTCATGATCTCACAGTTCAGGAGATCGAGCCCTGCATTGGGCTCTGCACTGACAGTGTGGAGCCTGCTTGGGATTCTCTCTGCCCCTCCCCCTCTGTGCTCTCTCTCTCTCTCTCTCAAAACAAATAAATAAACATTCAAAAAGAGATAAAGGCAGGAATAGAGGTAGAGAGAGAGACAGATATTAAGAGAGAGAGAGGAGATGTCCCAGCAGGAAAGATTGAGTTGGTTTCCCTGATGTCTGAGCTCGGTGCTGAAGAATGGACAGGAGTTCGCCGAATGGGAAAAGCAGGAAGGGGATCTCAGGCAGCTGGGTCAGCATGTACAAGGGCACAGGGCTATGGAAGAGTGGTGAGGCTCTCGGGAGGGGCCGAGTGGCAGGGAGTAGGGCTGGGGGGTACAGGGTTAGACGTGGAGAGCTTAGGAAAAGCCTTGCGTGCCAGACAGGGGGTTGTACTTTGTCCCAGCATCAACAGGGAGCCAGCAAGGGTCTTTGGGGTGAGGGACTAGGTAAGAGCTGCGTTTGGCTGTGAGAAGCACCCAGTGGGGTCCTCCAGCCCCCTGTTTCCACCTTGGTCTCCGGCAGTGCAGCCCCAAAGAGACCAGTCCCTGCTCTGTTTCCAGTCTCTCCTTAGTGAGACTTAGCAACCTCCTGTAGACTCCACTACCTGCCTTTCAGATTGCAACAAAGCCCGGCCTTGGCCCAACTGATAGGATCTTTGCCCCCATCCCCTTGTCTAGCCAGGAGCTTTTTTTAAAGTTTATTTATGTATTTTGACAGACAGAGAGTGAGCAGGAGCAGGGGAGGGACAGAGAGAGAGGGAGAGACAGAGAATCCCAAGCAGGCTCCACACTCTCAGCGCGGACCCTGACGCAGAGCTCGAACTCACGAACCGCGAGATCATGACCTGAGCCGAAACCAAGAGTCCAACGACCAAACAACTGAGCCACCCAGGTACTCCTAAACAGGGTCTTTTTAAACGAACTGAAGAGTGCAACAGCGATAAGTAAAGGATCTAGAGCTCACAGACCCAGATTTGAGCCCTAGCCTACCAGTTCTCAGCTCGATAACTTCGGCAAGTGAAGTAACCTCTGGGAGCCTCAGTTTCTTCATCTGTAAAGTGGGACTAGCAATTATACATCTCTTGATGTTGTAAAGAGAATTTGTCCAAGGAAAGAACTTAGCAAGGTGCCTGGCACGCAGTCAGGGTCAAGAAATGAGAGATGTGATTATTATTAACAAAGGGCGACATCGTAGGGGACAAGAGTGACATTTAATGTGTGTGCAGAGCTGAGAGGGAAGGAATATGACATATTCTCAGCTACTTGGTGAGCCTTTGGGACTCATAGCTTGCATCCAGTATGCCTTGAATCTCCTGAAGTTCCCTCACTTCCCCGTGTCTTGGGGGGCAGACTAGCGAGGTGGATGGGAGGTCTGCATCAGGGACATCTCCCTGAGCACAAGATCTTGTGTCTGCGTCACTCTGGTTATAAACTCTGCAACCAGGGATGGGCAGCTTTGATGTGCGGCTACAAAGGTCCACCTGCCCATTCCTGAGGTGATGACACTCCAGCCATTTTGGAGGGTGTCTTTAATAAGGGGTGTTGGAGATGCTGGGTGTGTTCCAGAAAGTCCCGAAGGCTGCTTCTGGAAGGAACCTGGTTAACATGGGCACAAAACAGACCTGGAGCTTTGCTTACACCCAAGTCCTTTGGCTAATTGGGATCATGTCCCCCTTAGGCCCAGAGAGGAAGGAGTGAGCCTTGGTGTGGTGCCCACCACACCCACGGGCGCTCGCACATCCAGAATCCCACCCAATCCCCTCAGCACCCTTGCAGGTCAGTCTCCTTGTCCCTGACTCACAGTGAGAACTATAAGCTCAGAAAGGGCCAGCCACCTGCCACACAGCTTTAAGAAGAGCCAGAGAGGAAGCAAGGCCTATCTGACCCCAAACCCAGTGACTTATTTCTATGAACTTAGGGGGATCATGTTTTATGTGCCCCCTACGGAATCTCTTCTGTCAGTCTCAGCCCCGGCCATGCTCTTTCCAGAGAGTGAATCTGGTGATGCCACCTTCTCAACCTCACCTTCAGTCGCTCGGAAACTTGTCATGGCCCTCTTGGCCTACAGCTCAAAGCTTCCTTAAGATGGCGGCTCCCTCCACCCTTCACTGGCCAGTGCCCACCCTCCCCCAGCCTCCTCCAGCCCCAGCAAGTGCCCAGTCCTTCTGATCGATTCACCGTTCCTCAGTGGTGCCCCCATACCTTTGCCCACGCCTCTTCCGCTGCCTGCAGGATGTCCCTCCCCCTAAATCTCTGCCTTTTCTCTCCTGGTAAAGCTCCAGCATTGCCTCATCCGGAAAGCCATCCTTGGGGCCTTCCAGGCCCCAGAAACCATCCAGGACCCCCCTACCACAGCCCTCTCTGTCACTGTCTATGAAGGGCCTTTCTCCCCCATGGCACCATAAACTCCTTGAAGGTCAAGGTACTTATGCCTCAAACTTCTAATTCTGGAGCTCATAAGATTTCTTTTTTTTTTTTTAAGTTTATTTATTTATTTTGACAGAGGGAAGGGGCAGAGAGAGAAAGGGAGAGAGAGATTCCCAAGCAGACTCCTTGCTGTCAGCACAGGGCTCAATCTCATCAACTGTGAGATCGTGACCTGAGCCGAAATCGGGAGTTGGACACTTAACTGACTGAGCCGCCCAGGCGCCCCTGGAGTTCATAGGCTTCTTAAGCAGATATTAATCTCTGCACATACTATTTTCCCCTCAGTAAAGGAAGCTTGAGGGCTATGATGAGGGCACATTTACCCCAGCATATGGTACCTACAATTTGCTAAGGCCTCACAATGAGTGAGTGTGCCAGGCACTTTATGTAGAACCTCCCATCGACTCCACACCCCTTGTGAGGTAGGGCCTTTTATCATACCCATTTTACCCATGAGAAAACTGAGTCCTGGAGAGCTTGAGCATCTTGCCCAAGGCCTCTCCAGCTGCTTAGTGGCAAATCCCAGATTGTTAACAAAGTCTGAATGTATTTTTTTCAATTAACCAAAATGTACTGAGGGCCTGCTCTGGGCCAGGTGTTGTTGTAGGCACTGGGGACGCAACCGTGAACACTAGAGAAGGTCTGTGTGAGCGTGCGTGTGAGTGTGTGAGCACGTGAGAGTATGTAAGTGTGAGCGTGTGTGTGTGTGAGAGTGAGTGTATATATACAAGTACCTAGGAACATATGTGTGGTGCAGGCTGCAGGCGAGAATCGGGGAGGGCTTCCCGGAAGAAGTGATGCGTAAGCTGAGGGAGACCTAGGAATGAGAAGTGATTAGATCAGCAGAGAGGGGGTGTGAGGGTGCCTGTGGGAAGGGAACAGCAGGGGCAAAGGCCTGGGGAGAGAAAGAGCGCAGTGGCTTGGGGGAGCTGGGAGGAGGGAAGACAGAGGCTGGTGACAAATGAGGCTGCAGAAGCAGGCAGGGATCTGTGCGTGGAGGGCCATCCCAAGAAAAGTCACCTTCACAGGTCTTTAATGACTTAATCAGTCCAGTGCCCTTTGGGGCCGGAAGAGGATTTCTGTAGTTTCAATGCCAAGAGATTTCCTGGGCCCACAGCCCTGCTGGGTGTTCCTCTTGCTGGACAACCAGACAGGGGGCCCCCAGAGGCTGGGAGGGAAGCAGCCTCAGCTCTCAGAAAGCTCCAGAGTGGAGGGTAATATCTGCTGGGTCCTGGGCCAGAAGCCAGAAGCTGGTTTTGGGCCTTGGGAACTGACCAGCTGTGTGGGCCTAGGCAAGTTGCTTTACCTCTCGGAGTCAAAAGTTATTCCAGGTGAAATAAAGAGACAACTTGCCACATAGGTGCCCTAAAAAATGCTTTCCCCTTCATTTCCTCCCGGAGAAAGGAGCTTATTTTGCCCAAGAGAGCCAGCTCAGGATAGAATAAAACATTTATTGGACATGCTCTGATTCCTTGCAATTCCCAGCAGGCAATAAAACACGGGGAGGAGAAGCTGCCCCAAGGACTTTTCTAAGATACAAAAAGGGTGTCCGCCACAGGAAGGGCTCCCTACCGGCCTCTCATAGACCCTCTTTGCCAGCCCCTGGGCTGCCTGTCCACCCTGCCTAGAGGTCAAGTATGCCAAGGACTTTGACTTCTCCCCGCTTTTCACTCTGCCTCTGCACCAAAAAGAGTCTGACAAACAGGGCTGCCACTTTAGGCTGTGCTCCTTTGGGCAAGTTCCCTGTGTCAGCACATGGGCTCCGGGCACCTGGGTGGCTCAGTCGGTTAAGTGTCCCACATCGGCTCCAGTCATGATCTTGCAATTTGCGAGTTTGAGCCCCATGTCCGGCTGTCTGCTATCAATCAACACAGAACGTGCTTCAGATCCTCTGTCCCTCCCTCCTTCTGCCCCTCCCCTGTTCATGCGCTCTCTCTCTCTCTCTCTCTCTCTCTCTCTCTCTCTCTGTCTTTCTAAAATAAATAAACATTTAGGGGCACCTAGGTGGCTCAGTGGGTTAAGCGTCCCACATCGGCTCAGGCCTTGATCTTGCACTTCGTAAGTCTGAGCCCCGTGTGGGGCTCTGTGCTGACAGCTCAGGGCCTGGAACCTGCTTCAGATTCTGTGTCCCTGTCTCTCTCTGTTCCTCCCCCACTCAGGCTCTGTCTCTCTGTCTCTCTCTCTAAAACAAATAAACATTTAAAAAAAACTGTTGAAGCAAATAAAAATAAATAAACACACATTTAAAATCACACACAAAAAAGGGAGTCTGGGTGGCTCCGTCCGTTAAGCAGCTCAGGTCTGACTTCAGCTCAGGTCTTGATCTCACAGTTCATGAGCTCGAGCCCCACATTGGGCTCTGTGCTGTCAGCACAGAGCCCACTTTGGATCCTCTGTCCCCCTCTCTCTGCCCCTGGCCTGCTCGTGCGCTCTCTCTCTCAAAAAATAAATAAATATTTTAAAAAATAAAATAAAATAAAATAAAATAAAATAAAATAAAATAAAATAAAATTAAATTAAATTAAATTAAATTAAATTAAAAAGTCACAAAACAAAACAAAACAAAAGAGCACAGGCTTTAGTTACTTCCTAGCTGTAAGGCCTGGGGTGTATCTCTGTGATACTCAGCCTCCTCACGTGGAAAACGGGTACCGCTGTGACGGTTCCAAAGGACTAAACAGATGATGCATGGAACTCAGTTGCCACGGTACCCAGCATGCTGTGAGCCCTCACTAAAGATCACACTGCACAGGGGTCCCTGGGTGGTTCAGTCAGGTAAGCATCCAAGTTTTTGTTTGTTTGTTTTTTAATGTTTATTTGCTTTTTGAGAGAAAGAGAGATAGAGCACGAGCTGGGGGAGGGGCAGAGAGAGAGAGGGAGACACAGAATCCCAAGCCGGCTCCGGGCTCCGAGCTGTCAGCACAGAGCCCGACGTGGGGCTCAAACCCATGAACCGTGAGACCGTGACATGAGGCGAAGTTGAATACTTAACCAACTGAGCCACCCGGGAGCCCCAAGCATCCAACTCTCGATTTCGGCTCAGGTCAGGATCTCGAGATTCACGAGTTCGAGCCACACGCTGGGCTCTGTGCTGACATCGCAGAGCCTGCTTGGGATCCTCCTTCTGTCCCTCTCTCTACCCCTCCCCTGTTCTTGCCCTCTTGCTCTCAAAATAAATAAATAATTTTTTTTAAAAAAAGATTACATAGCACATTGTTCTTGATTTTTGTTTTTACCTTTTCATCTGGGAAGACATTTTATTAGAAATGGGGGCGGAGTGACTGGGTGGCTCAGTCGGTAGAGCATGCAACTCTTGATCTTGGGGTTGTGAGTTCGAGCCCTGCATTGGGTGTAGAGACTACTTAAAAATTAGATCTTTAAAAAAAAAGAAGTAGGGACAATGTCAGCTTTGGTTTTTTTAATGGTGTTAAAATATTCATAATTTAGAATTTATCATTTTAACCATTTTAAGTTTTCAGTGCCATTAAGCGCATTCACACTGTTGTGCAACCCTCACCACCATCCATGTTCCACTTTCTCATCTTCCTAATCTTTTTTTTTTTAAGTGGGCTTCATGCCCAGTGTGGAGCCCAAAATGGGGCTCGAACTCACGACCCTGAGATCGAGACCTGAGCTGAGATCAAGAGTCAGACGCTTAACCGACGATGGGGCCACCCAGGTGTTCCTCTCATCTTCCCAATCTTCAACTCCGTCCTCATGAACATGAGGACTCCCCATTCCCCAGTCCCCAGCCCCTGGCAACCACCATTCTGTTTTCCATCCCTGGGAACTTGCCCATTCGAGGTACCTTATATAAGTGGGTCCGTACAGCATTCATCCTTTTGTGTGACGGCTGAATGTCAGCACAATGTCCTCGAGGCTCATCCGTGTTGCAGCAGGGGTCAGAATTTCTTTCCTTTTTAAGGCTGGATAATAATCCACTGTATGCAGAGACCATATCTTGTTTGTCCTTTCGGCTGTCAATGGACACTTGAGTTGCTTTTACCTTTTGGTTATTGTAAATAATATTGTATGAACATGGGTGTTAGAGTCTCTGCTTTCAATTCTTTTGAACGCATATATCTAGGAGAGAAATTGCTAGATCATGTGAAAATTCTTTTTTTTCCAAGTTTATTTATTTATTTTTAGGAGAGAGAGAGAGAGAGAGCATGAGCACAAGTGGGGGAGGGACAGAGAGAGAGGGAGAAAGAGAGAATTCCGAGCAGGCTCTATGCTGTTAGCACAGAGCCCGATGTGAGGCTCAATCCCACAATGTGAGATCTTGAGCTGGGCTGAAATCAAAAGTCAGATGCTTAACCCACGGAGCTACCCAGTCACCCTGATCCTGTGATAATTCCATGTTTCATTTTTACAGTGTGTGTTTTTTCATGTTTATTTATTTATTTTGAGAGAGAGAGAGAGAGAGAGAGAGCATGAGCGAGCCCGGGGGGGCGGGGGCAGAGAAAGAGGGAGACAAATAATTCCAAGCAGGCTCCATGCTGTCAGCACAGAGCCTGATGCGGGTTTTGAACTCACACACTGTGAGATCATGACCCAAGCCAAGATCAAGAGTTGGACGTTCAACCGACTGAACCACCCAGGCGACCCTATATAGGGTGTTTTGAAGTCTCCATTTCTTCAGCTTAAACAGAGACACGATGGCCAAATCGGGGCTCTTCTCCACCTTCCCCAGGCCTGGCACAGAGTTAATGCAGGTTCTCCCCACCACCAGGCTTTGCACCCAACCCAAGGCTCCTCTGGGCCATGCTGACCTCCACTATGATGGTGTCGTTGTGTGTTCCTGGCCCTCCGCTGACACACGCCATCCAGCCATCCCGCGTCAGGAGCTCCTGCTTCTTGCTCTCACTTCAAAGGGGAATTTAGGAGCCACCCCCTGTTTCGTGGAAATCCCTAGATGAGGCTGAAGCATAGACACCACGGAGTCCAATTGCCTTAAAGCGCCACCGACTGGGAAGATTACCTCTTCCTGCTGACAGCCCAGGGAACCCCACTCCCAGGGCATCATTGTCTTCCAGCCCCACCGGCTCTCCAGAGTGTGCACCCAAGCAGCTTAGTGTCCTAGTTACAGTCATAGGCTCCGGGACCAGACAAATTTGGGCTTGACACATAGTTCTGCCAGTTGCTGGCCGTGTGACTTGGAGAAAGTCACTTCTCCCTCTGAGCCTCGGTTTCCTCACCTATAAAAGGGGACAGTGATAGGCTCTGTTAATAAGAAAAGTGAGCCAATCCAGTGAAATCCCTAAGCCCTCTGCCTGGTACCATAAATGGAACTTTCATGACCAAGGCCATCATCTGGTCACCAGACTGAAGGAGGTGAAGCTTCCAGATGGAAGGGAGCTAACATGGTGAGACACTTCAGGGTCCCAGCTGAGGACATTTGGAAGCAGATCTCAGGTTGGCCAAACCTCTCTCCTCTGCACAGGTCTATCTATCTCCATTTAATTTTTGTCAAATGTTTATTTTTGAGAAAGACAGACGGCACGAGCAGGGGAGGGGCAGAGAGAGAGGGAGACACAGAATCCAAAGCAGGCTGCAGGCTCTGAGCTGTCAGCACAGAGCCCGAAGCGGGGCTCGAACCCATGAAACCATGAGATCATGACCTAAGCCGAAGTTGGACGCTCGACTGACAGCCAAGCGGGCATTCTGGGCCTATCTCCATTTAAATTCCCCTTCCTTAATATAAACCGATGGTGGGGAAGCAAACACACATTTATGGAATATCACTAGTATGCCTTGTGTCTCACAGAAAAAGTGTCAGTCCCTACAACTTAATTTATCCTTCTTTAATTGAAGAGAAAAATTTTTATCAGAAAATTGGTCCTGTTTTTTGCCACTAAAATATGACTAAAAGGGCATGAGGCAGTCATACGGAGGTTGCTTTCTTATATTTCTTTAATTCCTTGTATTTGAACAGGGCTTTCTGTTCAGTTTTTCTGTTCAATTTTCACACAATTCTGTCACATGGTGCGTTGGTCATCTTGGCCCACTTTACAGATGGTAAAAATGAGCTTCTGAGATGGGCGCCACAGAGAACCGGAGTTGGAAATTGCTCTATTTCAGGCCACCCTCACTAAGTCCGTGTCGTGTGCCAGGCACTGAGCTAGGCGCAGGGCCTGGGAGATGGTGATGATGTGGGTGTGCGTCTCTCCCTCCCTCCCATGTAACAGGATTTCTTCTGTCCTTGGCCTGGGAGTAGACAAGTTTCCTAAAAGAGTCAGTGGCTCTGTATCTCCAACCCTCCTTGCCCCCCTCAACCCATGCTGCTCTGGGGTGGCTTCTAGGGCTCCTAAGTCACGGTCAACTGTATCTTGGCCTGGGGTGAGGGAGGAGGACACCACACTGCCTCCCTCCCAACCACCCCTGCCCCAGCCGTTGGTTTTCCAGGTCCCACAATAATCAACAGTATGATTCTGAACCTTCCTATTCTTGCCTCCGGTTGTCCTTAGAATCTTTACCACTCCTTGTGCCCACTTTCAAACCCTCTTCTATGCTACTCTATAGAAGCGGAAAGGCTCTACATGAAATTAGAGAGTGCAGGTCAGCCAAGGTCCAAGCATGGCAGGGCCGGAGGACCCCCCCCCCCCCATCAGTGCCCTCTCCACTTCACTTGGGCTGCTGTTGGCCAGGTCTCCCTTCTGAGCTGATGCTGTTGGTGCTTTGGAGCCAGGGGCAGGTGTTCATGTTTTCCCCTGCCTCCCCTCATCTTGTAAACCCCATCCTGTTGAGATCATTTTGGATGCTTACCACACTAAATGTGCTTGTATGATTTCTCCACTGAACAGTGAGCTCTATAAGGGCAGGTACCTGTCTGTCTCTCTGTCTGATTCTTCATTATTCTACCAGAGCCTAGTTCAGGTCCTGGCATAGTAGGCACCCCTCTACTACTCCCCCATCAAAAAAAAAAGAGTGTTATCATTCAGCAATCTCTGGTTCTTCCTTCCGGAAACCATCTGCCAGTGGGACAAGCAGGCTGTCCAATGATCGGCACCATCACATGTGACTTGGGTGGACAGAACAGGGCCTAGTATAGAGGAGCTAAGGTACCCCACTAGAGTTCTTTTTCCATGAAACAGAGACCTGTCAACACCCTTTGATTATGGGTAGTCAACTTCCTAGTCATCTTCAAATCCATCATACGTCTCTCTGTCTTGTTCGTAAGAACACAGTGAGAGGCTGGGCTCACTCCATTCACCACATCCTTCATGATCTACCCATCCAGTGACTCCGGCAAAGAAAGAAATGAGACTGATCTGGCACACCTTGTTCTTAGGGAATCAGTGTGCAGTCCTGAGAATCACTGCCTTCTCTTTTAAGTGCTCTTGCAAGCCCTGAGTTTTCTGGAAAACTGCTCAGAGTAATGTCAAGCTCACCACCACTGTGTTTGTTGAATCTCTTGGCCTGCAGACTTTGAAAATGCAAACCACCCTTGTCCACTTCTTAGGGTCTTGAGCCTTCTCTGGTTCTCCCAGATTCCCTGGGAAACCAGAACAGTGGCTTGGCAATCCTGTGTGCAAATTCTCTTGTTGCCCTGGAATGAACTCCTCCCAGCCGGGATATATTAAATTCTGTGCCCCCTGGTGCCCTCTCACCACGGCCTCATCTTTCCTGGCCTCCTGATTCTAATCAGCAATATTCATTCAGGTCTCTCGGGGTCTGGGGATCATTTTCCTTGCTGGTTGCAGTGGGTTGACCCCAAAAAGTCACGTCCATGTCCTGGAACCTATGAACGTGAACATATTCGTGAAAAGGGGTCTTGGGAGACATAATTAAGGGTCTTGAGATGAGAGCATCTTGTATTACACAGGTGGGGCCTATATCCAATCAATGGCAGGTGTCCTTCTAAGAGACAGAAGAGAAGACACGGAGGAGAAAAAAGCCACGTGAAGACGGAAGCGGAGATGGGAATTAGTCACCAGCCAAGGAACACCTAGAACCAGCCAAAGCTGGGAGAGGGAAAGAAACATCCTCCCCTACAGCCTTCAGAGGGAGTCCGACCCTGCTGAGTCTCGAATCCGACCTCCAGCCTCCAGGGTTGTGAGGGAATACACCTTCCTCGTTTTCAGCCACCCAGCTTGCGGTGATCTGTTACAACAGCAGCAAGAAACTCGCGTACTGGTGGCGACCAGAGCTCCTAGGTCTGCCTGCTCTTCCTCATAAGCCGTCTTGGGTGGCTTCATCATAAGCCAGCCTCCCCTCTGGCCTCCTTGCCTCCAAGCTCACCCCCTTCCGTCACTCGGCTACACCGTGACGGACAGAGTGATGTTACTAAAATACACATGGTGTCACATTCCCGTTTGAAGCCTATCAGCTAGAATTTCCCGTTCCAAGTGACGGAAAACCCAACCCAAACTGGCTTACACAAAAAGGAATTTATTGGCTCACGAAACGGGGGGCTAGGGCTAGCTAGCTTCATCTTGGCTGGGCTTGAAGGCCAAACGATGTTACTGGAACTCCTTTTGATGTGTGGTGCCGCCTTCTGCTCTGTTGGCTTCGGTGTCGAGCTCTGCGTGGCAGCGGGAGGGTGGCAGCAGCCCTGGGCCCTACATCCTGCTATATTAGAGAGGGACACAAAACTCAAAGACCTCCCCCAGGCCCTCGAGCCTGAGCCCAGGAGCGGCTCTCCCCCATTGTCCATCCCTCAGCCAATCACTGTGGCCACAGGAATGGAATGTGCTGATTGGCTTGGGCCTAGGTCACGTGCTCCCTCCGTTGGCGTCTTGGTGGCGTTGCTTCTACCAGAACCAGGTGGACTGGAAAGGAAGAAGGAGAAAAAGGCAGGGAAGACAATTCCCAAAGAAAAGTGCCAGTCCGAGGATAGCAAGTGCATGCTGAACAGGCACAAACAAACAGACCGTAAATGCCCGCCCTGGTGCTCGTCAATGGTTATGCCAAGACGCATCAAGATTCGAGCCCCTGGTCTCCTGCCTGACCTCAATTCCGATTCCCTTGACATCCCAGATGTATCCTGCCGTGTCTTGCCCACATGGTTTTGCTCATGGTCCCCTTTACTCGGAAGATTCTTTTCCCCTTCCCCACACTCTTCATCTGACTGATTTCTACTCCTCCTTCAAGATTGCTCAGCTGGAGGCTTTACCTCCACTCTGGATCCCCCACAGCATCCTGAAGTGCGTCTGTACGGACCCTTACTCCACTGGAGTAAACTTGACTGCTAATGAATGTATCTCTTCTTTCGAACTCTGTTCTCCATGAGGGCAGAGATTTATTTTATTTTATTTTTTAATTTTTATTTTATTTAACACACACACACACACACACACACACACACACACACACATACACGGCCCTATCCGGGGCCAACCACCATTCTAAGCTCTTTACAAATATTAACTCAGTTAATCCTCATAATAAACACAGAAAGTAGGCTCAATTATTAACCTCAGCTTAAAGATAAGGAAATTGATACAGGAAGATCATATCTGATTCATCTCTATTTCCTGGGCCCAGCTCAGGGCAAGATACATGGTTGGCATTCAAAAAATATGTCTTCTAGGTTGTCTCTCCTGGTTGTCCAATCTTACCACAATAGCCATATCCTCGCATTGCCCCATTACCCAAAGTGGCCCGCATTCTGGGTCTTCCCAGCCTGGAAAGGGGCGTTGCTGAGGCAGCCTCAGCCAGAACACCCTGAGCTGTATCTCTCTGGCTAAGCATCTGGTGCCCAGGCTAGCGACCCAAGGGCTGGTACAGAAGTCTATGAAACGTGAGGGGCACCTGGGTGGCTCAGTTGGTTGAGTATCCAACTTCAGCTCAGGTCATGATCTCGCAGTTCGTGAGTTCGAGCCCCACACTGGGCTTGCTGCTGTCAGCCTATCAGCACAGAGCCCTTTTCGAATCCTCTGTCTCCTCTCTCTGTCCCTCCCCCACTTGTGTTCTCTCAAAAATAAATAAAACATTAAAAAAGAAGAAGAAGAAGAAGAAGAAGAAGAAGCAGCCTATGAAATGTGGAAGGGACTACAGTCTGGACCCTTTAGGCCCAGCAAATCCCTGTAATTAGAGGATGAGCCCAGGAGACTCCCCAGGGTGGTCTTCTTCCTCATCTGTCTCAGTGTCCCCACCCTTCTGTGTTCCAAGAGCCCAGTCCTGGGGTCCCAACCTGATGGTCACTTGCCTGAACAGACTCTCGAGGATGGCTTCTGTCTCCGGAATCCTAGCCTGAGACCTCCTGAGCTTTAACTGGCTCAATATTAACAAGCATCCACCTCTGCAGACCCTTCTGGTTCTGTCTCTTTGTCTCCGTCTCCCTACTGGGCTCATTCTCCATCCCTTCTCCACCACCCTATCCCAGCTGCCTCTTCCTCACAGGTCCTGTCTGACCATCCATTCCTGTCCTTGCTCTGCCCCTCTTCCTTTGTCTCTTGTCCCGGTCTCTTTCTGTCGGCCTATGTCTCTTTCTCCTGTCTCTTTCTCCTGGACTCTTCTCTACTATGTCCCCCAGTGTGTGTCCAGCTGTCTGTGTCCCCTGGATCTCTGCCTGTCTCTCTCCCCGTCCTTGGTTAGTTGGGATGTCTGGAAATAGACCTGGGACCTCTTGCTTTCGCATCAGAGTGAGAGAACCCCTCTGTAGCAGGGCAACCTCAGGATCCCTCACTCAGGACTGTCTCCCATTCTACGAGCTTCCTCCCTGCTCTCTCTGTTGCTACAGGCCCCTCTGCCCAACCCAAGAGGCAAGAACCCTCAGGGCCACATGGGCAGGGTGGCCGTCTGCTGCCCTGAGGACCCAGGCCGCAGCGGCTTTCCTTAATGAGCGCGCCTTCAGTGACACATTCATTATTCCTGTTTGGTCGCTGAGAGTCAAAACTGATTAGTTACACTTACCGCTGCAAAGATGTAATGATTTTATTGTTTATCTTCAATTTATTTTGATTAACATCTCCGTTCTTTTCATTGCAAGAGCAATTAGGTGCAATCTAACAGCGACTACTTTAATTTTGTTGAAATTAAGATGAATAAGTGACGGCTTATGGTGCTTTGTTTAACAAATAAATCATAGTTAAGAGGAGCGTATTAGTAATAAATGAAAAAAGACAGCTTAATTAAAATGCATGGAGCCAGCCTCTTGATGTACATCCAAAATCCAAATCTGAATTCCAAAAATCAGAGGGAGCCGAGGGTTAGGAAAACCCTTCGCCGCCGCTCGAGATGGTGATCACGAGATGACAGTGAGTGTGGTTTGGTTTTGAAGCCGCTGCCCAGAGAAGAGCAAGGTGTATTTTTATAATAAGCCTTGGGAGACGGTCGCACCTGGTCAGCAAATACCACCGGGAACCCTGGCAGAGACCAGGCTTGGGAGGACACAGGAAGAGAGGCCTTATCCGTCCAGGAGGAAGCTGCTGTCAAGCCCACATCCTGAATCCTCCCTGGGGACCCACTTAGGGCAGGGGGCAGTTTGCCCTCACCCCACTGAGGTTGCCTTGGGAGGCTCCCTGCCTTGGGAGGTTGCCTTGGGAGGTGGGGGAGCCCGGTGCCAAGTGGGGAACCCCAGGGCAAGTCTCTCAGTGCGATCTCCTCCCTGCTGGGCTGAGAGGGACTTCCCCATCTCTTGATTTGGAAACAAAGTGCAAGAAGTCAGCCCTGGAAAGTTTCCCGTGTGAAGTTGAAAAGCGCTTGTGCTGAGGAGGCTGGCTTTGAAGCAGCTTGCCGGGGCCCCTCGGCAGGCTCCTGCGAGTCAGAGGGCCGGCCTCGCCTCAGATCCGCTGCGCCAGCCTCTGCAGGGCTGGGAAATGGGAATTGTTTTTAAGCGGAAAAATTACTCGTGGAGCTCACTCCTTTGCCACAGCTCTTCTTTTGTTCTCGGTTGTCTCTTTCCTCTGCCTTTTCCCTCCTCTTTTGCTTTCTTCTTTAGTGAAGGAGAGCGGGCGGACCTGGGTTCAAGTGCATATGCAGTCTCTTACTAGCTGTGCAACCTGAGCCCAGTGACTTCACGTCTCTGGGCCCCAGCGCTTATTCAGAAAATCGAGGTCAATAGTGCTGATGAGGCAGGGGCACTGTGGAGGTCAGCTAAGGTAACTGCACGAAAGTGCCCAGTACCCGCCTGGCCTGGAGAAGCTCAGTAAGCATTATCTCCCTCCCTGTATACAGACTCTTGGGTCTCCTCCCGTCTGTGTATTTCTACTAACCAGATCTCCACGGGCAAGTCTCCTTATCCTCGCTTGGCTCACTGAACTCCTACTTGTCCTTCACCCTTAGTTTAACTATAGGATCATTTAAACCTTAGTTTTCTTTCTCATCCTCTCAACACATGTCACCGAGTGCCCACCTTGTGCCACACCCTTAAGACCACACCAGGCGAGTAAACCTGGGATGGGCCTGCCATCAAAGAGCTTCCAATCCCACATCCCAAGTTCCTGTGGGACTCCTTCCTGATGGCCGTCCTAGTCCTGTCTGTTCCGAAGTGTCGTCCCCACAAAACGAGCACTTTGTGATGGCAGGGGCAATGCCCAGCATAGAGCCCGGCACACATCAGGCACTTGGTAGCTACTGATTGTTCAAATATCAAATGCCGGCTGTGGGCACCTCCTGTGGGACTGACTGTAAGGGCCCAGAGAGGAACCAAGCCTGGGTGTGTGCCCAGGGGGTGGGGACATAGGTCCCAGGGACATAGGTGCCAAAGCAGGCGATGACACTGTGGAGTGGACAGTGCTGGGACAGAGCAGAGGAGGGGACAAGAGATGACATCCCCAAGAAGGACCAAAGGCAAAGGATGTATATGCGAAGTGGGTCTGGCTTCAGTCTTCCTTCCACTTCAGAACAGGAGAAATCAGGACTCCTGGGGTTCCCCTGTACCTTGGTACAGCCTCCTCCTCAGAATCTACAAGCCCCGCCCCCTCCATGCCTGGCTCTGCCCACCTTTCCAGCCTCATCCGCACCCGTTTTAGCCTCATGCCCCTCCTTCCTTCTGGTCCAGCTACACTGGCCTTCCTACCACCCGCCAGGCTCCCTCCTGCCTCCCAGCCCTGTCACATGCTGGTCACTCTGCCAAGAACAGTCTCCCTTTAGCAGCTCCTTTCCACTTCCTGCCAACTGCAACCCTCGCCCCACACCTGTCTTCAGGTCTCAGCTTCTATGGCACCTTGAGAAAACCCTTCCTGAGCCCCCACCCAGGGCAGTTTCCCTGATGTTAGGTCTCACTGCACTCTGTATTCCCCCATGGCACTTGTACAACTGTCGTGAAATAATTATGGAATTGCTGTTCACAGTCTGTCTCCCTAGCTAGACTGCAAATTGCACGAAGGCAGAGACCACGCCTGCTTTGCGAATTGCTGTGTCCTCAGTGCCAAGCAAAAATACTTAATAAGTATTTGTTGAAGAAAAGCTGAACAGAATGAATAACCTTCTATAGGCAGGGCACTTTATGCATACTACGGATAATCCTAAAATAATCCTAGAAAGGAGGTAGTTATTGTTCCCATTTACAGATGAGGACACTGAAGCTTAGAGTGGTAGGACTAGCCCAAGGCCATGCACTAGGTAAGTGGTCTTGACACCGAATCTGTCTGACTCTGAAATCACACTCTATCCAGGAAACATCTTTGAAACTTAAAGTCACTCATGGTGTGTGTGTGTGTGTGTGTGTGTGTGTGTGTGTGTGTGTGAGCGCGCGCCCGTGCGCGCACGTATGCGGGTGTAAAGTCAGGAGAAATAGGTTTTCTCCTGCTTGGGTCTAAGGACAGGAGAGTACTGCCCCTCTGCTTGATGTCAGTGAGGGAGAACCAGCAGGTGACAGAGGCTGAAATGTCGGTTCCAGCTCTGGGGAGGTGGAGAGAGGACTTTGGGGACCCTAAAAAGCCCTTGACTCTCTCTGCTCAACTGGCTTTCTGGTACTCGTCCTGGCCCTCAAGGCTGGCGACAAGGGTTTTGCGGGGCACACGTGGCACCCCAGGAGCCCTGGTTCCAGGCGGCTACCACAGTGACTGCTGCCTCCGGGTAAGTATGAACTCCGAGAGGGGAAACCAGAGTCACTGAGCACCTCCTGCGTGCCCCCCACCCAGTGCCCCTCCCAGCCTCACCACCAAGAGCCGCTTAACGCCTTTTAGAGAAAAGGACACTGCAGCTGGGAGGAAGTGACTTGTCCGAAGTCTCAGCGGAGAAATGACTTAAGCTGCATTCCCGGGCTGCCGTTCCAAGAAGGGATAGAGGGAGGGACAGCGAGTCCTCCTAGCAAAGGGAGAGAAGGGTGGAGAGTGAGGAGAGGTAGCAAGAAGGAAGAGAGGGAGAAGATGGTGGGAACGACCGAGGGGAGAGGGGTAAGACAGCACCACCATCCAAAGCGAAAAAGAGAGGCGCAGTGAGCAGGACCGCTGGGGACACAGTGAGAGACCGGCAGAGGAGGGCAGACAGAGAGACGCGACAGAGACCGGGAGATGAAGAGAGACAGAGGGAGGACGGCAGGGACGGCCAGATCCAACAGCCAGAGCTAGTGACAGCGACCGGGGGCTTGGGGGCCCAAGAGCGCGCGGAGCGGGCGCGGGACGGCGGCGGGCGGGGCGGGGGAGGCCGGGGAGGGTGCGCCGCGGGGCCGCCTCCTCCCGCCCCCTCCCGGCGCCGCGCCGCCGCCCCCGCCCCCGCCCCCGGCCGCACGCGCCCGCAGCCCAATGACCGCAACCCAGCCGGAGACGCGCGGCCCGCGCCCACTCGAGGCGGCCGGCAGCTGGCGGCGCGGGGCCGGCCGGGGAGCCGAGAGCGCCGCAGACACGGTGCCAGTCCCCCGGCTCGGCGGGCCCTGATTGATTTGTCAGCCGAGGCGACAAAACAGCCCCTCTGATCCGCGCGCCCGGTCCTCGGCCGCCCGGGCGCCGGGCCTCCCTCCCCGGCGCCTCGGCCGGCTCCCGGGCCGGTCCCGCAGGCTGGAGCCCCCCGCCCCCCGGCCCGGGCCCCGGCGCCCCTCCTCGGCCTCCCCCATCTCGCACCTCCTCCGGCTGGGCCGGGCTCGTCCCCACGCCCCGGGGCTGCCAACTGCCCCGTCGCCCCCCCTGGGCACCGTGCCAGCCCCCCCAGCTCTCACCCTGCCGCTCCCCCCCAGCCCGGCGCTCCCGCCCCCTGCCCCCCGGCCCCGGCCCGGGGCCGCCCGCAGAGCCGGCCACACCCGCTGCGGAGGACTCGGAAAGGTAAGGAGGCGCCGAGGCTCGCCCCAGGAGTCTGGGGGCTGCGCGGGGGTGGGGGTGGGGGCGGCGCGCGCAGGGGCCCAGAGGGCACCCGCCGACTCTGACCCGGAGCTACCTCTGCCACCGAGCCGGGGACGCGCGAGAGCCCCGCCGGGGCCGGGAGGGCTTTGGGCGAGTTAGAATTGCACAGGGAGGACCTGGTGGGAAATGGGTGAGGTAGTTACCCGTCCTTCCGTCCTGGGATCGGGGGCGAGGGGGTGGGGGTGGGGGGGTCTTGCTCTCGGGGACAGAGATCTCTGTTCTTGTCGTTTATCTTTCAAGGAATCCTCATCCTCTCTCGCCTTCATCTCTGTGTCTCTAAAAATTTATGGGACCGTTTTCCTGTGTCTCTTTTGAGGATTCAACTCTTTGCCTCTCTCTTTCTCCGGCAGAAAGAGACTCTTCTCATTTCTTTCCCCAATTAAGCGTATTCTCTCCCTGCTCCGATTTAGGATTTTCTTCCTCTTTCTCACTCCCCAGTTTATAAGGAAGTTCTCTCTCCTTACAATTTACAACCGTCTTCTGTCTCACTCTCCCATTTTGAAGCCTAGATCCCCTTCTCTGTCACCTTTTTAGCCCACTTAATTCTGAGTGTGCAGACTCAATTTGAGGTTTCGGCCAGGGGTTGGACCTTGTGTTTTTCTGGTGCAGGGGCCAGTTATGGGGACTCATCACCCAAAGCAGGGTACCAGCCATCCATGTTAGCCTCCAGGCAAAGGGCAACTTCCCCAGTGAACAGGGCATTTGTTTCCAGGGGCAGGGAGGGAAGACTTTACCCCGAAACAAAGAATTGAGGGCAAGGAGACTGTCCCAGCCCCTTCGAAGGCTGAAGAATCCCAGCCTCTGGGCTGAGGGGCCACATCGAGCCTCCCTCCCCCATCCCTTTAACTTTAAAATAGTTTAATGAACACAGAGAGAGAAATCATTTTTTTTTTTTTTCTGCGTGGTGAGCAGTCTACAAAGAGAATGGGGAAAGGAGAGAGAGAGCTTTAACTCTGATCCCCGCAATTAGTTCCCTGGGATTGGGAAGGGGGGGTAACCGGGGAGCCTCAGTTCTTCAGATACAAAAGCATTTAGATCGCTTTAGACCGGTTAATCCTGAGTCTGGCTCGGGTCTCTTTTGTTTCCCAACTCCATTGTGGGTTTTGTGCAGTTTCTCTCTGTTCGCGTGATTGACTAGCCAATGGATGGTAATTATCCAAATGTCCCCTCTGTCCTTTGACTGACTTCTCCGTATTATGGGCAACTGTCATGCATTCTGTCATTCCATATCATATTACACGTATTATCATATGAAGTCTCCCCCCCCCATATAAAGGAGGGAGCCTCAGCCCAGATGCTGCTGCTTTTAGAAGGAAGGGCCCCAAGAAATTTGTCCCGGGCACGGTTCGGAATACAGAGCAGGGGACTCCCGAAATGGGAGGTTCTGCAGGTAATATGTTTCACTGGCTGGGAGAGGGGGGTGAGGGTGATCTCTGGAGCTGGGGTTAGATGACTGTGCTGTAGCCTTGGAGCAGGCTTGCCAGCTGGTATTCCTGGGCTGGACCCTTGGAGCAGCTTGGACAGATCGGGCATACCTTATGGAGAAACTTAGAACCAGCCTTCTGACCCCTGAATATCAGAAGAGTCTGCAGGGCTAGGTCCTTTTGGGGGGTACTGGAGGTTACTGGCACATGCGCAGGACATCAGCCCTTGAGATCCCAAAATACACCTCTTCTACTTGTGGCCCTTTGCAAGACAGACCCTTTGGACTCTTGTCCCTGTTTGCTGGCAAGCAGACTGAGGACAGAGGAGCCAGCCACGTCTATTTCAAACCCTCACAAGCTGATGCTGAAGGTCTGAGAAGGGACAAGCTTCCCCAATGATGCTTTTGCACAGATAAACTTAGTGCCCCTTGGTGCAATTGTGCGTGCCATCACTTAAGAGGGAGGCAGGATTTATAACAAGGAGGCTTTGCAGACGGAGACTCTGGGGTCCTCTGAATCTGTGGGCAGGACTAGCCTTTCTTCTGCTAAAATGGGAAAAAAGTGTTTTATTATTGCAATGGATATGAAGTGCCACCCAGATGTACAGCCTCGCAGTTAATTACCTTGTTCTTCATCAAATATATGAGCAATAAATTCTCCAGAAGGGAGGGGCGTGTGTGTGTGTGTGTGTGTGTGTGTGTGTGTGTGTGTGTGAGTAAATAGATGGATAGATAGATAGATGAATGCAGAAGAGAGAGAAGCTCACACTCTTTTCAAGACCACAGAAAAAGGCAGGCTATTTTATGGGAAGCTTGATACAGTGCTGCAAGATGCTTTGAATTTTTTGATGATCAAATATACATGATCAAGCTGTGCATGTTAGGGTGTGGGGTTCACTGACGGTCAATGGCTATTGATCAGGCTGTTAAGTATTTCTGCTCGGTTTTATAAATATAGATGGATCCCAGATGATTTAAAGAATTGGATAGTTACAAAAACTGGCATTCTGCATTTCTTTGGAGAAGTAGAAATAGCTGGTCAGTTACAAAAAACACAAACCATTGTTTAACTGCCCCCCCACCACCAAGTGCTTTGGAAAATGTGAACTTCATTTGAAATGGTGTTCACAAATAGGGTAACGATATTCCAAGGGTTTTTGGGGGGAGTCTACCCAAAACAGTCACTTTATTTGAGGCTTATTCACAGACTGGGAGTATACTTCCTTCTCTCTGTCTCGTTTTCTCTCTCTCTCTCTCTCTCTCTCTCTCTCTCACACACACACACACACACACACACACACACACACACACACACACTGGTAGCCACAATTTTGCTCCAGACTGATGTGCTATTAAAGAGATGGAGAAGAAGGTGTCATTTCTGGGAGTGGAGTCTAAGGTCCTTAAGACCTTTTTGGTTAGGAACAGGGTGAACTGGCCACAAGTCCTTTCCAATTAACTAATTTCTCGCTAATCTAAAGATCTATTTAGAAAGGTGTGGAAGGGGTGGAGGGATAGAGATTTAAAGATAACCTCTAATTGGTCTAAAAAAAATCAGTCGACATCTAGAAAACCTTTCCCTTTCATTCTTTTCCCCTCTCACCTCCTCTCCTACTCTCTTTCACATCTCTTTCTCTCCTTTTGCCTTCTAGAAGTTAAAAGTGGACTTTGGAAGGAAGGGGTAATAAGAAATAGTTGGGAAGGG
The DNA here is from genome assembly GCF_007474595.2 of Lynx canadensis. Taxonomy (NCBI): domain Eukaryota; kingdom Metazoa; phylum Chordata; class Mammalia; order Carnivora; family Felidae; genus Lynx; species Lynx canadensis. The sequence goes on from NC_044315.2 coordinate 83,083,767, forward strand.
GGAGGAGAGAGAGCAAACTTTTCATTTTTTTGATTGAGTTGCTTGGCAATCTTATTTGCAATCATCCAATTAGCTATTTTATAGAAGGATCATGTTCAAGAAAATCAGCCTTCACCCAGATCAGTGAAACTTAAGCATACAATTTATAGTTAGGTTTTGGTTTCACATCTTAAAAAGACAGGGTGTAGATTTTAGATTTCTCTATCTGCAGAAAAATCTTTTCCAGCTAAGAGCCGCTCACTGGGGGAGCTCAGGCATTCCTATTGATAAATCCTCCCTGGAAATAGAACTGAAATTGGCATCCCTCAAAAAAGTTGATCCACCAAGAAATGGATGAATCAGTCCTGATTGGGTGGACATGCCCTTTCACCTCATTGTGTCTGACCTATCACTTAATTAATCTCTCCCAGATGCAGAGCTGTTGACAATGCCAAAGATAAGCAGTATTTTGAACAAAGCAGGACGCTTTTTAAAGAACAAGGCATAGTGAGGTTTGAGGCTCTTAAAAATGTGTAAATCATCAGCATTTAGATGGAGAGTTTGTTATAACATAGCTGGAGCCGAGGTGGTCCCATCTCTGCACAAAACTTTCTGTGTCTTTCTTTAACCACTGATACCTACCTACATTCATTTTCTGCCTCTCCTCTCTGATGGTCCCCTTCCTTCTGCCACTCCTTCTCTGGATTCAGACTATCCATGGTTGGTTTACTGAAAATTGTCTTCTGCTTCCCAGCCTTGTCTCTGAGTCTTCAGATCCTTTTTATAGCTTTAGGACAATCGAGGCGGTCAGCTTCGAAGGCTTTGGGTGACAAAATATTGACTGCATTTGCTAGTACCTTGTGAAGGAGGACATTTGTACTGGAGGCACCTTGGTGACTTACAGGGAATAGTTCATTAATTAAAAGACTTGCTAATTGCTACTTGAATTACTGTACAGAGAGAATGAAATGAGTTTATAAAAGATAACAATTTGGAGAATAAATGTGTGGGGGTTTTTTGTTTTTTGCTTTTTGCTTAAAATATTTTTATAAACAGGTCCTAGAAAATGTGTTGCTTTTACTCATGCCTCTATCGTCAACTATTCAATTGAGCCTCAATTAATGATAATATATGGTCCGGGATCCTTAGCTGGGTTGACTGATGGAAGAGCTTTGTTGAATTTGGTGCAGGTGGCACTGTTTAATAAGCACAGGAAAGAGTGAATAATGTAGTGCTTGCAAAGAGAAGTAAATGCAAAATAGATTGCTCTAATTATGGCAGCCCCCAGAAATGGAGATACAAGCTGAAATGGCCAAGTAGCTGAGAAATTCCAAATAGAGCTGATTGTCCCCTGCCTTTTTTTTTTTTTTTTTTTTTTTTTTTTTTTCTTTCGAGGACTAGCACAGTAATGTAAAAGTGAATTTGGATCAGCTCATCTGACTCAACACAAGCACAAATTCAAAACCTGTGTCTGATGACCTATCAATGTTTGCTTTAACTGTCTAGAATCCTTTACCAGGTAGTATAATTCAGCTCTAAAACGGGGGCCATCTGAACACTTCTAGTAAGAGATCAGCACAAGCTCGTTACTACTAGTCTTCCTGCTTTATTGCAAAGTGTCAGGAGATTTTGTTTTTGGTTTTGTTTTGTTTTGTTTTGTTTGAATTTCTTTATGCCTGAGAAAATGAGTCTATTGGAAATCAAAGTGTGAATACTTAAGCAAACAGAATTTCCGGTATACCTGCAAGGGCCCATAATGATTTTCATTCACGCAAAGATAATCGATGGGACATTAGTTGTTTTAATTAATGGAAGAATAAAAATGGGGGGGGGGAAGGCATGAGGGGCTGGGCTTCAGCTGAAACATGTGGGAAATGACTGTTCCTCGCCTAAAGAGACAATGCCAGCTTCCCAAATAGCAGTAGAGATTTGCTAATGGGTCCAGTGGGAAGTTGGGCTGGGGTAGGGGAATGGTTCTGCCGGAAGTTCAGGGTGAGAGATGGTGGCCACAGTGAGCATTTTCCCTTCCTGCAACCTTACTGCTCCCCTCAGAAATGTACATCCTACATCACCTCACAGAAGAGGAACCTTCTTACCTCGAAGGAAGGTGCAATTTCTTCTAGGAGCCTAGAGTGTTTTGTGATGGTAAAATAGTGCCAGTGGCTGGGAAGCCAAAATCAACATTCTTTAGCCTAAATTAAGTAGACGCTGGCGCTATGTGTGGGTTTCTTCGTGAACTGGGCTGAGAAACGTACTGGGTCTGCTAGACACAGGGTGATCTATACAACAATGCCTACAGCAAGTGTGTAGAGACTCTCATCCTATGACTGGGGACCCAAGGAGGAGCCTGGTCCAGCATCTTTAGCCAAAAACCCCTCTTTTTGTTCTCTGGAAATGTTTACCAAACCCATTCCCTGGTATGGTCAGTGCTGGCTGGGCACCCATGTCGATTAGTGTATGTAAAGCTCATAAAATGTTTATGGGGAAACCTTCGCTTAGAAAGAGTTTAGGGGTATCCTGCTGTCAGAGAGGGATGGCAGAGATGCCTCTAAATTAAAAAAGACTGTGGTGGGAAATACTCCCAGTCTCCAGGGCATGCATGTAGATACAAGAGTTGCCAGCTAGTCGAGAGTTCAGCTTCTTCCTCCCCCATCCCCCTTTTTTTCACACAAAGTCTTCCTGATTTTCCTTTCAGCGAAACGTGGTTCCCTGTGTGAAGAAATTTATTGCCGTTTATTTGTGTTTCAACCTAAAAGGCAGTGAGATTAGCAAAATGGCCCCTCTAGGACTGGGTCGTATTCTGGGTTAGATTAAAAAGAAATTACCCTCAAGGAATGGCTGTAGTTATACCGGCTGAAAAAAAAAAATTGACCATCTTGTTGCAATATTTACTGTGTGTGTGTGTGTATGTATGTGTGCCCCAGCCCAGGGCAATCTACATCTTTGCATGGAAATTAGTAGGTGGGGGAGATACAATCAGCTATTGTGTATTTTGTTACAAGTGTTCTTTAAGAATAATCTGATAGGACAGATTTACATTGTTGACAATGTGATTTAAGCAGGACCCAGATACAAACTTTCCCCACCCAAATCAATAAGGGTAAATCCGTTTGCTGGGGTGAACCGTCTCTGACCTAGTATTCATATTTTTTTTTTACCGATTCGCTGTAATAAAATTGAACATTTTGTCACCACTTTGAGAAACACTGCCAAACACCTTAAAACACATGTCACACGCCAGCAGCCCCTCATTTCCCTCCTCCGGGAGTTTCTACATCTGGAATCATAATCACAGATAAAAACCTTGACAAAATTGCATCTGAGCATATTCCTCTCCGCAGCCCTTACTTCCTCATAACATTTAATACAATATTAATACCTGCTACCGAAATGCAGGAGGGAGGAAAGGGGCTGCCAGCCTCCACGTATCCTGATGCATCATGTTCAAACCTGAAATTCACACTTCGTGTTTCATTTTAAGTTCTGTGCATTTAACAGGGCCCTAGAGAGAGGGCCCTGGTTAGTTCCCCCAACCTGCTCAGCTGACGCCCAGGGAGGCGGTTTCGGAATTGTTCAGATCGCTGCAGGGAGAAGAGAAGGAAGAATTGGGCTTTCTCTGCCTGAGATGGGCATTTATCTGTCCACAGACATGAGGTTCTTCTTGGAAACAACTAAGGCCCCACCAGTTTTTATTATCGATAGCGGCGACCACCGGATTTTCTCTAAGGTGTGACCAAGGCAATGAGCTGATTTCATAAAGAGGTAGCCATGCCTGAGCTGATTTGCTGCTGACTGACAGCCTCTCACATCAATATAAAACACTCCCCCTCTTTGCTGAAGGAGGCCCACAGGCCTGGGAAGGGAGGGGGGAATCCTTGTTGAAGATACGGGGCTTTTCTGCCATCCCTGTGACTTGGCCTCACCCCATCTTTTCTTGAAGATGTCCACAACCCCACATTCCTGCGCAGTGGCAAAGAACCACCATTAATCCCTCTGCTGTATAAACAGGAGACAGAGGTTAGAAAGGGGAAAGTGCAGGAAGCCTACCCCACTGGAGGGCGGCGGGGGGGGGGGGGGGGGCGGATCCTGGGGGCTAGTGTGATACCTTCGAAGTGGACTTTCAGATGTTGGTGGCTTTGTTCAGTCCCTGCCATTCTCTAACCAGAATTAGGGTCAAGACAGACTATAGCAATCCCAGGGAGCAATGCTCCCTCTTCTTTTAAAATTTAAACCTTCAGGTTTCTGGAAGGAGTAACCAGCACTTCTAGTAGCAGCCTCACTGTAGAGGGACACACACACACACACACACACACACACACACACACACACTCCCCTAAGCAGGACCCACTCCCGGGAGCAAGGAATATAATTTGTTGAATGGTGCTACTGGAAAAACCGGCGACATTACACTTTACGCAGGCAACGGAGGCAGGCAACTGGCCTTGTGACTGCAACCAGCGGCTTTAAGAACACAGTCCTTTCTGCTTCAAGGCAGAGAAGAAATTGTTTTTGCCTCTTTTTCTATTTGCAGTTATTATCCGAGAGGCTTCCCCGACCCCAATCCCCAAGACCATCCTCAGAGTTTCAGGTCATCCACTGGCAGTGCCCAAAGGGGGGGCCCTAGGCAGCCGGTCTGGGGCCAAGGAGGGCGGCTCCCTCCGCGCGGAATCCTTCCCTAGTGACTCCCAAATCCGGCGATTTCTCTGCCTGCCTTTCCCTCGGGGGAGACTCTCGGAGAGGCTGCAAAAATCTGGGCGCCCGCTCGCTCGCTTGTCAAGAAGCAAACTGTCTTCACATTCTCCAAGAGCAACATCCCTGCCTAGGAAGAGGAAGGAAGAGGCAAAATAAATAAAACCAGTTAATGTTGTAGTTAACTTGCAAATCAAGTAAATCTGTTGGTGCCGTATTTGAGAAATAAACCATCAGAGCGTCACAGCAAACACACACTTCTGAACGTCTTCATTTTGATTTAATGGTATATCAGCGTCAACTATCGCTTCCTCTGCTGGTACACACGGCCTGATGCCGCGGGAGGAGGGTGCCCATGTTTATCACCGAGTGAGATGACTAATTACACCTTGTCAATCACCGGCTATGAAGACATAAAACCAGCGCGCACAATGAAGTAGTTGCCTGCAGCGTCAATTAGTTGGCGATTCGGAGGTTATTGCGTGGCCCTGCTTTGGCCGCCTCTAATAACGGGACCGAGCACCGGGAACAGCGCACTGATCAATCACCCTCCTTCCGCGGCTCCCCGGATCCCACCCCCTCGTCCCCCGCCCCGCCCGGCCTCACTTTCTCTGGGCCGCGTGTGCTTCCTCCCTCCGCGGCCCAGGCTCCGTGGCGCCGGCAGCCCCGGGAGCCCCGGGAAGTTTGCGCGCGGCAGCTCCGCAGCCGGCAGCCGGGAGCCCCGCAGCCTTCGGGGAGCGCCGGGGCTGGTGGCCCCTTTGTTGGAAGAGGCGTGGAGGGAGCGCTTTTGTTCTGAGTTAGTCACGGTGGCCGGCTGGAGGCTGCTACCTCATTATGCGCCGGGTCTGCTTGTCTGCGAGGAAGCAGATGGTGGGGAGGTAGGCAGCGGCGTGAGTAGCCAGACCTGAATCCCGTTCACCTGTCACCTCCCACAAAAGGCAGGTTCTGGGGATTTCGGGATTCTTTTTCCCTATCTGGGGGAGGGGCGCCGAGGGGCCGCCGTTTCCGACGCCTCGGAATATTACTTTTACCTGCTCCCCCTACCCCCTGCCTTCCCCTCGGCTGCGGCTTCTCGCACCGTGTAAATGTCACTCACGTGTCAGGATGTGTGTTTACAGCCTGTTCCTTTCCTTGTTTAGTCTTCACGGACAGGGCTCAGCGGTTGTGCGACGTCCCCCCCACCCCCCACCCCCGCCCCGCCGCTGGGGGAGATTAGCAAAGTTACCCGCCTCTGAGCCCAGGGCTAGGGCACCCAGATCCCGCCCCGCGGCGGGAGATGCTTTTGAGTCTCTAGCGGACCCGGGCGCGTCCCAGCCTGACACCTAGGGATGCTTAAGCGGGCGCACCGGCGGGAATCTTGACTGCCAGGGAATTTGGGGTCGGTCAGGGATGGGCGTGGGCTGCGGGTCGGACAGGCGATAAAATCGTGTACTTACATTTGTGAGGGTGGGGGGGGGAGTGAAGAGCCGCAGGGTGCGTTTCCCTGTTTCTTGAGAAGCCCGCGGCAAGAGTTGCCGAGTGCTCGTCCTCCCCCACCCGCCCCCCTCCTCCTAAAGCAGCCCCTAGAATTCTCGAAAGCGTATTGTATCCATCTAGCCTGGGCGCGGAGCTGCACCAAGGACACCCTCTCCAGCGTTGTTACAATTTTTTCTACCCTTTGGGCGACCTCCAGATGAACCCCGGTGACTCCCAGATTAGGTTTTCATTCCTTACTTTCTTTGAAAGAAAGTGCCCCAGATGCGTCGGTAAAACATGCCTGTGTATACGTGTAGGCGTCCGCGTGCCTGGGCGCGGGCCGTGTGCAGGCGCCAAGGCACACGTCTGTGTGAACACTCGCGCACGCGCGCGTCTTTGGGTTGATGGTCCTTCCGTCGCATTGGGGCATCTGTGCATGTGCAGCGTGTACACACATACTTGTAACTTAAGGAGTTTTTTCAAATACGCAAAACGTGGCCTCGGAGAAGCGCACGCAGTGATTTAGGTAGTATTGTCTGAACATGCAATTGCATGTATAACATGCAATTTACCCGTTTACAAGTGCATCCTCCCGCCTGGCACTGGACACTTACACATGATGTGTCTGTGTAGACCCTAGCTCTACATCGATGCTGGTCGTATTTTATGCCAACAGAGATGAACATGTGTGTTTGCACACACGAACACTAGTGCATGTGCTTGGGCAGTACAAGCACACATATATTTATGTTTGAAAGTTACGTCCGGTAGGTAGAAGGTAGGACTTTGTGCCCCCCCCCAAGCTCTGCCCTCTAAGATGAACCGCACAGATCAGACTGACCCGCCTCCAAAGCAGACCCAGAAAATGGGACTCTGTCACTGACTTGCTCACTGAGTTTTTCCCCACAGTCACTTTTTATCTCCTAAATCTCAGCTTCACCACACACCTAGGTGTCATCCTTGAGTCCCCAAGAGACTAGGTTGAGCCTGAAGTCTGGGGGCTGGGGTGGCAGTTGAGATTTACCCACAGGCCGGGTTGTTGATCTTGGAGAAGTGGTGCAGTCAGGCGGCAGGGTGGACGTCTGTCAACAGCTGGGTCTGTGGCATGATGCAACCAGCCAGCAGAGGATGGGCCTGTGGTCTTTAGGAACCTCAGGAACGCTGAATGTATGTTGCAGTAGGAAAGTTTTTAATAGGGGGAGATGGAAAAAGAAAAGAGGGAGTGATGAAAGTTTGGTGAGCGCCTACTGTATTCTAGGTACTTTAAATCCATGATCTTTTTTTCTTCATTACATCTGTGTGGAGGGTGCTGTCTTGGCCCTCGGTGGAAAGATCAGAAACAGGCTAAAGGAAGTTAAGTCACTTGCCTAAGGTTACATTGCACGTAAATGGCAGAACTGGGATTCGAACCTATTCCTTTCCTAGTCCCTAAAGCCATGCGCCCGTCCACTCTTCCAGGCTGCAGAGGGACAGGGAAGTGCAGGAATGAGCTACACGCTCCCATAAAGTGGGCCCTAGCTTGCTTGGAGCGAGGCTATTCCGGCTGGCCCTCCTCTCCCCGGAGTCTTAACAGCTCCCGCTGGCTCTTGCCGCTCTGGCTCAGCCCGGTCCTCAGGAGGCCTGCGCGGCCGCCCGCAACCCGCAGCGCGGAGCCTGGGCCGAAGGCTGAGCTCCGCGGGAAGCAGCCGAAGGCTCCCGCAGCTCTGCCCCAGGCTTGCCTTCCCAAGCCTCCCCAGCCGGTGCCCGAGGCGGCGGCTCTGGGCCGAGGGGAGACCCGAGCGAGAGCTCTTCAAGCATCCTCTGGCTGCGCCTTCTTAGGATGGAGACGGCGGGGAGAGAGGGTTTAATTTTCCGTCCCAAAGAATCGCAGGAAACTGTTCGTAGCTTAAAAACTCCAAACCCCGCGCTCTCCCTCCTCCCTCCCTTCCTCCCGCCCCCTCCCTCCAGCCTTGCCCACCAGCTCCCACCATCTCGTCGCTCCTCTCCTCCTCCTGCTTCTCCCCTCCCTCTCGGGTCTCCCGCCTTCCCGGAGCACGCGCTGCCAGGGCCCGGGGTGCTGGGCGGCCAATGGCGCGGCGGCAGGACGTGATGTAAGGCGCGGCTGTAGAAAAGGCGCGGACGCTTGGCTGGCGCGGACTGCAGAGCCGGGGCTGGGCTCGGCGCGCTCTTGGAGAGCATTGCGCGCGGCTGGGCCCGCGGTCGGCGGCTCCACCTCCCACTCTGCTCCTCCTCCTTTTTCTCCTCCTCCTCCTCCTCCTCCTCCTCCTCCTCCTCCTCCACCACCACCACCACCACCACCACCACCACCACCACCACCACCATCACCACCACCACCTCCTCCTCCTCCTCTTCCTCCTCCTCTTCAATTCTCTCGGTGTCTCGGCTCGGCTCGCTGGCTTCGGAGAAACCCGTACTACAGTCGCCGACCCAGCGCCTAAGCGGGTCTCCTAGGGCTGGGGGCACACCCCAGGGAGGGGAGAGGTCCAGGCAGCTGGGCCGCCGCGGGCACCTAGCCGTTCCCGAGTGAGCCCCGACCGCAGCCGTCGCCGCCTCGGGCAGAGTTTGCGCTCCTGCTTTGCGCCCGGGGCGCTGAAGCCGGGCGGGCGATGCCCGCGGCGTGAAAGCGCCCGCGGCGGGCGCCGACCTCTGCCCTCGGCTTCCCCCTTCCCGCCCCCCCCCCGCCCCTTGCCCTTGTGACCCTGGCTTTGGCGCCGCCGCCCAGGCGCCCCGCGATGTAGCTGCCCCTGCGCCTCGGCGGGAGGCGTCCTGGCCCGCGGGCGCCCGGGGCCGGAGCCCGGCCTGGGGGCGCAGCCGAGCTCGGGCGGGGCCGGGGCCGCGGTGGCGATGCACCGGGCCCGTTAGCGCCGGGAGCGCCAGGCAGCTGAGGCGGGGGGCAAGCCCTCCCGCGGAGGAGCCGCGCCCCCGGCCCCGCCGGTCCCGCCGCGATGCTGTTCCACAGTCTGTCGGGCCCCGAGGTGCACGGGGTCATCGACGAGATGGACCGCAGGGCCAAGAGCGAGGCTCCCGCCATCAGCTCCGCCATCGACCGCGGCGACACGGAGACGGTAGGCGCACGGCTGCGGGGTCGGGGCTGAAAGCTGGGACGGGGCCGGGTCGGTCCGCGCTTCTGCTCTCCGAAGTTTGGGGGCACTTTGGGGAGCGTCCTTCGTGCCGCACGGGACTGGGCGCTGGGGATCCGCGGACAGGATGCAAGGCCCGTAGCTCCCGGCTCGGGGGAAACCCGGCTGCTGGGGCGGAGGAGGGAAACAAGGTTTAAACCGAAATTTCAGACCCCGAGGGTGCAAGAGAGCATTTCTCCCGAAGTGGGAGCGAAGTCCTACCCGCGTCCCGGGATGGCCCTCTTCTCACTACACCGGGCCCCTCTGGTCGCCAGCTCCGCGTTCCCCTCCACTACTCGGCTGTAGCTGCTGGCGGCGCCGCCTGCGGCGCTGGGAAAGGCGAACCAAACGGGAGCACTGGGGCTCCAGCCGGTGTGGGCCGCTCGCGTCCCGCCTCCTGGCAATCGGAGTTCCCTCCCCAACACAATTTCAGGGGTCCAAGTCTTCTGGGCCAGTGCTTTTCGTTGATCACGCCCCTGGCCTCCTGGCCGGCCGACCTGGCCAGGCCAGGCCAGGGCTGGGACTTCAGGCCCTGGCCTGGCTCTTGTGGAAGGGGAGTCCATTTGGATCTCCACACCTGGCTTTGCCAGCCCAGCTCCAAATAGCCAGTTCCTCACCTCAGACCTCCCAGAGGGCCAGGCAAGCAGTCGCTATCCAAGTTGGGCCCAGAAGTGACCTTTAGAGGCCAGGCCGAGGAGGTGGGGAGCAGGAGGGAAGCCTCTCCACTTGGAAAGCAAGGGCAGCAGCCTCAGTGCCTCCGGCTTCTGAGTTCTTCTTCCTGGATTAAACTCTCATTCTGTCCTGTACTCGGAGACTTTGAGGGTGCCTCTGCACTCCACTCACCATCTCCCAGAACCCAAGAGGGCCCCAGCCAGTGTGGCCAAGGTAGTGGAGGGGCAGACGTGGCTGCGACCTGTCCTGGCCTAAACCTTTGGCATACGGATCCAGAGATCACTGGGGCTCGGGGCCAGGAACTCTGTGTGTCTCCCGAGAGGAGAGGAGTCTGTGTAGAGAGAGGGGGACTTTTAATGGTCATCTTACCCCTTTTCCTGGGGCCCAGCAGAGTGGCTCCTTTAAGAAACAGTTTTGAGAGAGCTTTTGGAGGGCTTGACTGGAGTAGCCACTGCTGCCCCAGCCCTCAAACACAGCCCAAGCCTTTCTGGGAAAAGGGCAGAGGGGGCAGGAAGGGGGAGAACTAAGGAGGGAGATCCGTCCAGGCCAGCAGCCAGGCCTGGGCCTGTGGCCGGCTTGGGCTGTGTGGGCGGGCCTGGGTTCTGAGCCTCCTCACTATGGGCCTTTTGGGGACGAGGAAGCCACCGCACACCCCGGCGGCCCTCTCTGGGTTTAGGGCTAGCCCGAGCAACCGGGGGGGAGCTGAGGGTGCCCGTTTCCAAGCGGTGGTGAAGTCGCAGGCTGACGCAGGCGCTGCGGTCTCCCGCCTCCCTCCCTCCGCAGACCATGCCGTCCATCAGCAGTGACCGAGCCGCGCTGTGCGCTGGCTGCGGGGGCAAGATCTCAGACCGCTACTACCTGCTGGCGGTGGACAAGCAGTGGCACATGCGCTGCCTCAAGTGCTGCGAGTGCAAGCTCAACCTGGAGTCGGAGCTCACCTGTTTCAGCAAGGATGGGAGCATCTACTGCAAGGAAGACTACTACAGGTACCCCCAACTCAGGACCCTCTGCCCCCCAGGACCCCCTGATCTCAGACACAATCTGACCCGGTCTTCTTGGCCTCCAGTCCCAAGGGAGGGTTCCCCACCTGGGTCCCCCCTTCTCCAAGCCAGTACAAATGGGGTGACAACCTTTTCAAACAGGAATTTGAGGGAACTCCTGGAAAGGTCTGAGAACTATAGGGACCCAGAGTAAAGGGCTCTCTTCTGAGCTTAGACCATAAATAAGCTTGGGTTGGAGGGGGGGGGTCTTTGCACCCCTCTCCCTTTGAAGTTTCTTGGGTCAAGCAGAGGGAACAGAAACAGGCAGCACCACCTCCCCCACCCCATACCAAGCCCAGGCAGCCTGGGCTGGTGTGCGACAAAGTTGGAGGGAGAGCTGGGGGATCAGTTGGGTGCGTTTCCGGGTCTTTCGTGGAGATGGGGGTGAAAGCTGCCTGTGGGGTTAAAGAGCCAGAGTCACTAACAGGCTACAAGTTTCTTGTTTCTCCCCTCTGGTTTAGGGTTAGGGTCTGTTTATATTCCTTCTCTCTCTCTCTCTCTCTCTCTCTCTCTCTCTCTCTCTCTTTCTCCCTTCCCCTCTCTCTTTTTCCCTGTCTCTGTTCCCCCCTCCCCCCTGCCAAATTACAAAAGTCTGTAGGATTGTCAGGTACCGGTATGGAGGGCAGGGGTAAAGGTTGAGAAAGGGTAAGTGGGTAGCCCCCCTCTCCCTGCGTTCCCAAGCAAAGGCTTTCCTGGGGCTTGCCCAGACTCTGGGTAAGGTCGAAGCATTGTGGACATACATATGCTTAAGGGAAACTGTATTTTAGGGTAGGACAAGACCTGGGCCAAAATCTAGTTCCCTCTTTCCCCATCCTCCAACTTAAGACTGGTTCCCATTTTAAGGAGTAGATCTCCCCCCGTGGCAGCAGCGGCACCTGGAGGAGGGATATGGGGGGTACCCAACCGTGTGTCCCCACAGTCCCTCCCTCCATGGTCCCTACAGGCGGTTCTCTGTGCAGCGCTGCGCCCGCTGCCACCTGGGCATCTCGGCCTCGGAGATGGTGATGCGCGCTCGGGACTTGGTTTATCACCTCAACTGCTTCACATGCACCACGTGTAACAAGATGCTGACCACGGGTGACCACTTCGGCATGAAGGACAGCCTGGTCTACTGCCGCTTGCACTTCGAAGCGCTGCTGCAGGGCGAGTACCCCGCGCACTTCAACCACGCCGATGTGGCGGCAGCGGCAGCCGCAGCGGCGGCGGCCAAGAGCGCCGGGCTGGGCGCAGCCGGGGCCAATCCGCTGGGTCTTCCCTACTACAATGGCGTGGGCACGGTGCAGAAGGGGCGGCCGAGGAAGCGCAAGAGCCCCGGCCCCGGGGCGGATCTGGCAGCCTACAACGCTGGTGAGTTCGAGGCGCACCGAGCGCCCCCGTCGGGTTGGGGGAAAGTGCGTGGCTGACCACCGCCTGAAGCCGGAGTGAATCTCAGTGTGATACGCATATGTATATATCACTCTGGGTGCTCTAGTCCTTAGATTCCCCCACACCCTAGGTGCCACAGGACCTAGCAGAAGGGACGTTTAGGCTCCTCGGCTCCAGCCTCCGCGCACTTGGCTGGGGTGGAAGGAGAAGGTGCATTCGAGTCTTGCTGACCCCGGTGCAGGGCCTCGTCGCTGAGAGAATTTTTAGAGGCAGTTTTTTGGTTTGGGCCTCTCCCCCACTTTGTTGGTCAGAAAGCGTGAGGATAGAGAAAGCAAGGAGGAGCCGGCACCAAACAGGCTCTGGGTTGGCGGGGCTGAGGACAGGGAGCTGTGGCGATGGATGAAGGAGGCAGGGCGGCGACGGTCCCAAGAGAAAGGACTGGTGGTGGCCTGGGGTAACTTGCTGGGCCTGGCGTTGGGCCTGTCAGGTGAAATGTACTGAGGGCAGCAGGCTCCGGAAACTTGGGCCCAGGACCCTTATGAACAAGAGCGGGTCACTGTGCCCCGCGGATCCTCTTGCTCCACCAGGTCTTGATTTTCCCCCAGCTCCTTCCTCGGAGTTCTGGGCGCCAGCGGGGTGCTGGGATGAGAGCGGCGACCCTTGGAGGCCGGCGCCCGGGGATGAGAAGACCGGAGTAGGCCCGGCCTCTCACGGAGTTGGGTGGAGGGCTCGTTTCACATTTCCGGCATCTCAGAACCCCAAGCCTTTCCAGGAGAGGCTCTGCCCCCTCCCGCACCCCTCCCCGCTCTGGACAGCTGTGGAGGTTCTGGGGCCCGGCAGATTGAACCGTCAACATCTGCCCGACGTCTGCAAGGCCGGGAAAGGTTTATGACTCCCCGGGCTTCTGAACTAGATAGAGTTTATTTGCAATTATTTTCTTTCTTTCGTTTGCGACAGAATCGGATTCCGGGATTTTGTTTTCTTCCTCCTTTTCCCCTTAGTCTAATGCGCAAGTGGAAACAAAACAAAACAAAAACCCAGGATTGGGGGGAGAGGGCAGCGTGGGGGAAGAAGTCAGGGTTATTTTGATCTTTAAAAATCTGAGCTGGCTGGGGAGGAAAATTCAGCCAGGGGCAGGGTGGGGTGGGGGTTGTCCCCTGTTCGATCCAACGAAGTTGCTTGTTGGAAGATGGATGGGTGTATGTGTCTCAGTGTGTGGAGTCGGGAGGAAAATGCAGCCCCCAGTCTGGTAAATGGTGAAGTGGCCGCAGACAGGTCTGTGGCGGCAGATTAAAGATTTGTCGAAGGTTCTGCCGGAGATGCCGGCTCTCAAAAACTTCCATCCTTCATCTCTCAGCACCCTGAAAATAAACTAAATCGGGTCCAGGCCGGGTCCCCCCCCCCAAACAAAGCCACCTCTATTTATCAAATGGGGTCGGCCCCCAGTAGGAAGCAGCAGGCTGACTCGGCCGCAGAGCGCGTGGGGAGTGGGATCATGTTTTTCTACGTGGGCAGGTTTGCAACTGGGTTTGGAATTGAAAGGCAGAAGAGTTTCAGAAATTTATTTGTGTTTCTTGCTGCTCTGCCGCCTTCGCTGGCGAGGTCCGGCGGCACCGAGCGAGAAGATGTGGCTGGAGGCTGAGTTTCAAGGGATCTGGCACCACTACAAGGCATTCCCCACCCATGCCATCTCCTCGGTTTTTGTTTTTTGTTTTTCTTTGACCCTTCTCTCTTTTTTACCTTTCAACTCTCTCGATCCCCCTTTCTCTCTGTCTCTCTCCCTCTGTGTGTTTTTGTCTGGGTTTCTCTGTTCCGGTCTTTTTCTCTCTCCCGGCGCGCGTCTCTGGCCTTGACTCAGGCGGAAGAAACCGCACACGGCGCGCCGGCGGCGGTGGCCGCGCCGCTCGCGTATTCGGGGCTCCCGGGGCCGGGTTGGGAAAAGGGGGCGCCTCCCTGGCCGCGCCGGGCCCAGCCAGGCCTCCCTGGGTCTGGCTGCCGTTCTCCTCCTCTCCCCGCACCGGGCAGGAGAGAAATGGCCGCAGTGTGGGCCGTGGGGCGGCTGGAAAGGGCACCGTGGAGGGTGGAGGGTGCACTGCGGGTCGTGTGTATGGGCAAGAGCGTGTGTGCGTGTTTCTGACCGTTGAGGACACGAGCTTGCTGGTGTGAGTGTCCCACACCCGGGAGCCCAGCTACACCGACCCCTTGCAAAGCCCTTCGCTCCGTGGGCCAGTCCGGTGGCGGAGCGGCGGCACCTCATTCCAGGGCGGCGAGCTCGGGCAGACTGGGGAGGGACGGCCGTCGGTGCGCCCAGCCCGCCGCCTGGGGAAGGGCAGCCAAAGCGGCGGGGCCGCAGGGTCGGAAAGTCCTTCCGGGGCGGTGGCCGCGGCAGCCCTGCTCCGGCTGCCCCTCGGGTCCGAGAGCGCAGCCCCGGTCCCAGAGGCAGAAGGAAACCCCTGAGCGGGGTTGCCAGCGGGCCGGGGCGCGGACGAGGCCCGGGCCGCGCACTTTGCGCCGGGGTTTGTAAGCCACGGCCGCGGGAGTCCCGCGCGGACCGGCCGGACGCCCGGGCCTCCCCCAGCCCCAGCTTTTTGTGTGTGTGCCTGGCGGCGTAATTACTGATTTGATTCCAATCCATTATTTAGACAATTGAACCTACAATCTCGTCTTTAGTAAAATGAGGCGAAGTCAGATTTGATTACAGGTTCAGTCCCAGCGACAAGAGCTCGAAACCCGATGGGTTAATAACAGATCACGAGTAAATTATTCATGATTTTACGAGCTCTTTAGCTCCATTGAATCGGCCTAATTGAGAGGAAAAAAAAAAAAAAAGGAGAGAGAAAGCCTGTTTCTCCCCCTCCCCTCAGCCCCTCGCTCCTCCCCGGATCCGATCTTGGGGAATCTCGACCCGGCCGGGGCGTGGGGAGGGAGGCGGGAGTGAGGGTGCCTGGGGTACCGGACAAATCTGGACTCAACGGCTGCTTCCCGGCTGCTTTCACTCCCCCAGCGCAGCCCCCCTGCCCGGGCCACTGGCCACCTCGGCCTCCCAATCTTGGGCCAGCTCCTTTTCTGCCCTCCCCTCTTTTCCCCTCTCTCCCCTTTCGCCACTCCCCGGCCAGTAACGGCTCTGGAATACGCTTCCCCGAAGGGACCTGGTTTCCTTGAGATCCGGGATTCTGTTCCTTAACCTGGGCCCTCCACCACACAGTCCTCCTTTTTTTCCAGGCCTCGCTGTCCCCTCAGGCTCTCTCTGTGTCTTTTCCTGATTTTTTTTCTGTCTTTGTAGCTGTCTCTCTCCGGTTCTCCCCATCTCCACTGTTTCCTTTTCCTCCGTCTCTCCTCTCTTTCTTCCTAGCCCTGTCCACCTCCCCTCCCTCCCCCCTCTCCTTTACTCTCTCTCCCTTCTGTCTGTCTTTCTACCTCTGTGTCTTTCTCTCCTTTCTGTGCCCTTTCTGTCTCCCTCCCCCAAACCACCTCCTCCCATCTAGGCCGCACTCAGGGCACGTCCCTTGGGTGAATGGGGCGCCGGGGTCCCCACGGAGCTCATTAAGAGCAGCAAGGCCCAGGCGGGGACTGGGCAGAGGGATGGGCCCAGAGATCCCCCGTGGGGAGGCCTGCCCCACCCCCCCGTGGAGCTGGGGACTGGGGGCAAGGAGAGGGTCGCTCCCTGCAGTGGGGGCAGGGCAGTTTCCATGGATTCTGTTTGGAGTCATTTTCTGATCCCTTTTAAATTGCTGGACCCCCGTTCTTCACCCTGGGCGCTCTCAGTGGGAGTACAGCCCTGGTGGGGGACTTGGGTGCCTGGGTGCATGTGGGAAGGGACGCTTAGGAAGTGTAGCCACTTGCTGACAGCTTCAAGATTTGTGACAAGACCAGCATCTTGCAAATTCTTTCTGCAAGGGACTGTTCCCCACCTGAGCAGTGGGTGGAGTAGGTCACCAGGAGATCGGGAGTACTTCTGAAGTGGTTTTGCCAGATAAAATGCAGGACATCCAATTACACTTGAATTTCAGGTAAACAACAAATACATTTTTTAGTGTGAGTATCCAGTGCAGTATTTGAATTTTAAATACATGAGTAATTTTTTAGTGTAATTGTATCCAATACAATATTTGGATTTTAGGTAAACAGCAAATTAATTTTTCAGTATAGGTATGTCCCATGCAAAATTAAAGCCGTACTAAAAAACTGTTCGTTGTTTATCTGAAATTCAGATTTAACTGGATGTCCTGCATTTTTATTTGCTAAATCTAGCAGCTCTGTTACGGGCATGTGATGGGGCACAAGACATATTCCCAGTTGTCCGCTTTAAGGGGACTGAATTGATCTCCTCTGAGGTTTTCCCCAAACTAAGACTTTACATGTAGGATGGCTGGGGATGTGATGAAGGAATCTTGGAGTTCCTGATGTCCCCATCAGGCACCAGGTTACCAAGCAACTTTCTGAGGCCTTAGGTTTCCACCCCTGTCCCTCACCCCCATTGCCTTCCAGGCATTGGCAGCCAGGCCCCGGCTGGGCCCCTTCTGGATGGGGACCGGCTCCCCAAAGAGTCGTGCGTCATCTTTGCCTGCCTTTGTGGCGTGGTGGAAGGAAACGGGCAAGGACTGCAATACTGAATCTAGGCTCAGCCCTTACCAGTGGTGTGGCTGTGTACACATGGCTTCATTTCCCTTCGCAGGAGTTTCCTCATCTCAAAAATGGGATGAAAAGCAGTAGCCACCTCTTGGAGCAGTAGTGAAGGCCCTATGATGTATGTAAAGCCAAAAGCATACCCTCGGTGTCAGATACATGTCAATTTCTTCCTCCAACTTCCTTCTCTTTCGGGTTAGAATCCTACCACTCCGTGAGATTTCTAGAGATCGCTTAACCTCTCTGGCCCCTTCAGCCCATTTGTGTAACTGGAAAACAAGTACTTCCCAGGGCAGTGGTGAGGATGAGGATTAAACTGCAAGATACAATTTCCGACCTTAGCCCAGTGCCGGCGGCCCAGTGTCATCCAGAACTTCTGGTTTGGGGAACCGATGAGGGTGAAATCAAAGTGAGTGGAGAGATGTCAGTCAGTCATCCACTTTCAGGTGCCGGGTGCCGACACTGTCGGGGGGAGACAGCCTGCCTCCTTAGAGAGTGCAGGGGGAAACAGGAAGAGTGTGGGTCCAGGAGTCCTGAACACTGCTCTGTATTCAAGTCAAGTGACTCCCGTTTCTAATCCTCAGTTTCAATCCTCAGTTTGTAAAAAGTTTGTAAAAAGGAGGAAATAATGCTAGGCTCTTAGAGTTGTTTTAAGGATTCGGTGAAAATATATAAAGCCTTTACGCACATCATCCATCTGGAGTCGAATAGCCATCAACAAGTTGTAGCTGTTGGTTGTTATTATTCTGACACGATGGCACAGAATGGTTTTTGGATTCTCTTAGAGCTGGGTTTGAATCCCGCCATTTCCTAGCTGAGTGACTCAGGCAGGTGGCTCTCGGGGAGCCTCAGATTCTCCTATAGATCTAGAAGATGGGGATAATATTTTCACCTCAGCGCGGTGCAGTTCCCGCTGTGTGGTCCTGAGGCTAGAAACATTTGGTGGCAGGTGGGGCGGTGTAGGGGGCAGGTCAGGAGGTTCACCCGCCGCCTCTGCGTCCCCTCCCCAGCGCTGAGCTGCAACGAGAACGACGCGGAGCACCTGGACCGCGACCAGCCCTACCCGAGCAGCCAGAAGACAAAGCGCATGCGCACCTCCTTCAAGCACCACCAGCTTCGGACCATGAAGTCTTACTTTGCCATTAACCACAACCCCGACGCCAAGGACTTGAAGCAGCTTGCGCAAAAGACGGGCCTCACCAAACGGGTCCTCCAGGTCAGCTGGGCCGGGACAGGGGCTGAGGGCGGGGGCACCCGGGGCCTGCCGGGCCTGCGGCCGAACCCCTAGCTGCCATGGGCTTTGGAAGGACCTTCCATTCTATGTGTGCCCTTCTCTTTGTCATTCTCTACCCTTTCTCTACCTCCTCAGACTCTAGCTGTATTTCAGGGATTTTTTTTCTTTCTAACTTTTCCTCTTCCAATTTTTGTCTAATCTTTCTATTTTGTGTATGTGTGTCCCTCTTCCTCTTTGTCTCTACACTCAGCCTCTTTCTTTCTTGTAAACACTTCTTAGTTGCTCTTTATTACTAGAGTGACACTCAAATATGTTCACGTAGTAAAAGGTTCAAGCATTTCAGATACAAGCTAATTGCTGTTAGCTCTTTCCTCCTTCTGCTTCTTTTCCTGACTTGCCGTCTCCAGTTTCTCTTTCTTTCTCTAGATTTTTCTTCTGTCTCTTTGTTGTTTCTTAGACTCTCCCAGAAGCAAGGTTGGGGGGGGTTGTGGGCTGATCCCCTGGGTGGGCCCGGGAAGCTCATCTGCCTGCAGGGAGCTGGAGGCCGATGGGCACCTCTGAAACTGCGCAGAATTGCACTTGTATGTGAGGGCGCTTTCTGGATAGAGGATCCAGAGCTTTCCCTAGACTTTGAAGGTCCTGTCCCTACCTCAGAGACGTTAAGAAGCCCAGTTTGGGGAGTCCCAGGCTCCTGTTTGACCCAGATTCATGGCAGGGATTTGGAGTAGCACTTCTCAAATCTTTAGCTCTCCCTGTTACTCGTTTCACAGTCCTGGGCAAATCATTTAACCCCTCTGGGCCTCAGTTCCCTCATATGTGAAACAGACGCAAGAAATTATCTTGCTGCAGGCTTATTTGAGGAGCCATTGAGATGAGGAGGTGTCCACCACGGTAGCTGACACGTATCTGCTCAGTGGTGGTAGCTAAGAATAACATGAGCTAGGTTAAGAAGTCAACTGGTATTAAGTAGTAGGAGCGATTCTTCTGGTCACTGGACTTCAGTTTCCCCATCTGTACAGCGATAAGGTGGGACAGCATCTTTCTTTATAGCACAATGTAACCAGTTTATTCTTTAGAACCTGTGGCTGTGGGGAGAGCAATTTACATTTGGGGGGGGGGGAGGAAATCGAGAGAGGAAGATCTGACCAGAGTCTCACAACTGGAGGGGAGGTACTGAGATTCAGGTCCAGGCCAGTCTGATCTCCCCCTCCAGCCCCAGGTGGTTGGGGACTTAGGGCTGGGGGACTGCAACACTGCAGGGGGGGGGCGGGGGGGGGGAGTGAGAATGACGATAATGGAAACCAAGGGCTGCGCAGTCACCCTAAGATCTCCTGCGAGTATGTCATGGGGAGGGGGAAGCGTTTTGGGTGTGATGGCGGCGGCGGGATGGACTGTGACTGGGGCGCTGGTTGGTTGATTCCTGTAGTCGGGCCTGCACCCCTGCGCAACGCGAGGGGAGCCCCTCTCTGGAGGGCTCAATGACGTAGCTGAGGGAGTTGAGTGCTGGCCAATGGGGCGCCGATGCGCCTCTCTGGGCCCGCCCCCTACCCCCGGGGCTCCGCTCCTTGTGGGACGCTCCCCTCCTTGCGTCCCTTTTGTCTGAGGGGTCCCTCTGGCCTGGGCTTGAGAAGGGGTGAGGACGTTGCTGCGCCTGACTGGGTCTCAGATTCCCCTTGTCCATTTCCCTTGGACTTGACCTTCTTGGGTTAAGTCTGGGGACCCTTCTTGGCAACCCCCCCCCCCCACACACACCGCCATTCCTCAGCCCTGGGCGAATCTGGTCATCAGCCTCTTCTCTGGTTATTAGGATACTTTGTCCCTTCCCCTCTCTAGAGCCCCTTATGGCATGTTGGTGGGGGCCATTTGGTGAATCAGGCCAGGACAGGAGCAGGCACTTGGAGTCAAGCAGAGAGCTCGGTTCAGGAGGGCCTCGGTTCAGTTCTGTCCCTCTACTCACTCGCTGGCTGTGCATTTTAAACAAATTAGTTACCCTCTCTGAGCCATAGCTTTCTCACCTATATAATGGGCACCATTAGGACATATACCTCTCCCTGTTATCCTGACTAAATGATAGAGACTAAGTGTCCATTGTTGAGTCTGAATCCGCATAAGGAGCCACACTCTGCTGGCCTTTGAGGCAAGAGGCTTGGTTACCTGATTTAGGAACAAATCGGATTTCCAGTATCGTTGTCTCTCATTCTTTCATCTGGCCAAATATCTATTGGCACCTTGGGGTGCCAATATCTATTGGCCTTGGAGACACAGAGATGAATGAACCACAGTCCTGGCCCAGAAGAAACTCACCTATTAGCTTTAGAGACAGACCCACATTCGGTTTTTCCGTAGTGTGATCAGTTGGGAGGGGCGTTCTGTTGGAGACCAGAGGAAGAACTAACTGTTCTTTGTTTAAGGGAAGGTTCACCAGAGGGACCTGGGTGAATGCTTGCCCTGAGCCTTCCTCCCCTACAATCCCAAGCCAGGCCTGCTCACACCTGTGTGTCCCCTCTACCATGGGGACTCAGAAAAGCCAGGGACATGGAACTAGCTGAGAGAGAAGAGCACGGACAGTCATGGTGGGTCTACCGATCAATGAATGTTTGAGTGCACTACTGTGTGTCAGGCACTTTGAAAGGCCTGTGAAATACATTTGCTCATTGAGTTCTCACTGGTAGGCATCATGATAACCTCCTCCCCACTGCACAGATGAGAACATTGAGGCCCAAATGCTTTCCACTTGCCCCAAGTCATACTTTGCTAGTAAGTAGCAGAGCTGGACCCAAATCCAGGCCTGTCTGGTCCATGGATGTAGCTCTTTCTCCACTAAGCCAACCCGGCAGTGCCCGCTCCTGAGTGGGAGGATCATGTAGGGCCTGTATGTTGCTGGGAGTGGGGGCGTACTAGACCACTTTTCTCCCTCTTCTCAGACATCCAGGTCTCTTGCACTGATCCTTAATAGTCCCTAAAGCACAACTGTTCATGATTATGCAGCAGTTTGCAAAACATTATCTTTCCAGCCACTCATCTACCTTCCCTTAATGTTTTCCTGCCCATGTTACAGATGAGAAGCTTAAGAAGTAGCGAGATGAAGTGATTTGCTGGAGGTCTCAGGAGCCAGGCATTGGCAGGGTGGGGCTCTCTCCCAGGGGTCCTAACTGCTGCTGGGCCAGCTGGGGGAGACGGGGTGAGGGCAGTTTGGGGCCAGGCAGGTGGTGGTGTGGCTTTGGAAGGTAACAGAGTGGTTCAGATCCTTTTGGACTTACCAGCAGTGTGATTTAGGCACTTTAACATCTCCTCCTGGAGCCTGATTACTTATCTATGAAACAAAGGTAATAATAGTTTGTATCTTGAGAACTGAGGATTGAGAAGGCGTTGGCAGCGTGCTGCCTGCTACAAAGTAGGTGCCCATG
This sequence comes from Lynx canadensis, assembly GCF_007474595.2. Lineage (NCBI taxonomy): Eukaryota > Metazoa > Chordata > Mammalia > Carnivora > Felidae > Lynx > Lynx canadensis. The sequence continues at coordinate 83,105,353 of NC_044315.2, forward strand.
AAATGGTTCCTCATCACTTGTCTGCACCAGCTTAATGGTACTAGGCCTTGGGAGCCCCGCGGAGGTGGTGGTCTACCTCCACCCTTTGGAGAGAGTCTGTGTGGCAGGGACAGGTTGAGATTGAGGCTGTGTTCCCAGAGGTCGGTGATATAAGGTGTGTGTGTGTGTGTGTGTGTGTGTGTGTGTGTGTGTGTGTGTGTAGGTTTTCTGGGCTGCTCCTGGATCTGTAATGCAGAAGCACCATCAATATGGGAGGCCTGGGATGCAGTAACCCTGCTGGAATTTGGAGTCAGTTGATGTGAGGTCCAGCCTCAGCTGTCTCACCTACTTTCTGAGCAATATTGAGCAAGTGACTTAACCTCTCTGGGCCCCAGCAGCCTCAGCTATAAAATGGAGACGATACTAATACTCACTGGGTGTTTGCAAGGAGCCAATGAGATGACTTCAAGTGTAATGTATAAAGTACAGATTAGGGGGGCGCCTGGGTGGCTCAGTTGGTTGAGTGTCTGACTTCGGCTCAGGTCATCATCTCACAGCTCGTGAGTTTGAGACCCGCGTCAGGCTCTGTGCTGACAGCTCGGAGCCTGGAGCCTGCTTCAAATTCTGTCTCCCCCTCTCTCTGCCCCTACCCCACTCATGCTCTGTCTCTCTCTCTGTGTCAAAAATAAATAAAAACATGGGGCGCCTGGGTGGCTCAGTTGGTTAAGCATCCAACTTCAGCTCAGATCATGATCTCACAGTCCGTGAGTTCTAGCCCCACGTCGGGCTCTGTGCTGTCAGTTCAGAGCCTGGATCCTGCTTCAGATTCTGCATCTCCCTCTCTCTCTCTGCCTCTCCCCTACTCATACTCTGTCTCTCTATATCAAAAAATGAATAAATGTTAAAAAATAAATAAATAAAAAATTTTAAAAAAATTTACAGATTAGGGACTCAATGCACATGTACCTCACACACACTTTTATACAGTAGGGTTCAGTCAACCTACCTCTCATACACAATAAAAAAATTTAATTATCTTTATTTTGCAGATGAAGAAACTGAGGTTCAGAGAGACTAGGACCCTAGCCCTAAGTCCCACAGCTAGTAAGTGAGGAAGCCAGGAGTCGAGCCTAGATCGGTCTGATTCCACAGCTATTTCCAGCATCGCCCAGTGTAGGGCTGTGGCCCTCCCGCCTTGGGTCTAGCTGTAGAATGCAGTGGTACAGGTGGAGAGAAGGGAAGGGAAGGGGCGGGTCATAGATGCCATGTCTTGGTAGCAAAGCATGGATCCTGCTGTAAAGCCGTAAATGCATAAAAAGTGCTCAAAATTGTCATCACGGCACGGCCACCACAATTCTCACATTCTACCAGCGGGTGAGGTCACGGGGAGAGAGAGAATTGTCCCTTGGACAGAGGTCCACGAAGGCCTTAAGCTTTGTAAATGCTTGCAGACCTTCCCGCAGCACATAGATGCCCGTCTGAGCAGTCCCTCTTCCTTCCTGGGGAAGGGTCAGGAAGGCAGAGTAGGCCAGGCTTCGGGACAGGGGAGGTGAGCTGACCGATTTGGGTGGCTGAAAGTCTCCTTAGGGCTTCCCGGTGTGACTTTGGCAGAAAATATATTTTAGCCACCAGCAGCTTAAAAACATTCTTCAGATGACTGGTTAGTGGTCACTGACTTGTGTGAGAACACAGGAACCGAGAATGCTAGCTTTTCTCTGGCCACCCATTTGTTCAACAAATACGCTGACCTTCCGCCATGTTCTGGATGGGGTGTGACCCAGACAGTGAATGGGACCCGCTGGAGCTGGAACTCCAATCCAGAAGGGAGACAGATGTGCAACAAAGAATTGCAAATGGCAATCATGTTAGCGCTCACTTGTGGGGCGCCTGCGTGGCTCAGTCGTTTAAGTGTCTGACTCCTGATTTCGGCTCAGGTCATGATCTCTCGGTTCTGTGAGTTTGAACCCGCCTCGGGCTCTGTGCTGACAGCGAGGAGCCTACTTGGGATTCTCTCAGGTTTTTTATTTTAATTTTTGAGAGACAGAGAGAGACAGAGCATGAGCAGGGGAGGGGCAGAGAGAGAGGGAGACACAGAATCCAAAGCAGGCTCCAGGCTCTGAGTTGTCAGCACAGAGCCCAACACGGGGCTCAAACACATGAGCCGCAAGATCATGACTTGAGCCAAAGTCGGACGTTCAACTGACTGAGCTACTGAAGCACCCATCAAAGTAAATAAACTTAAAAAAAAAATAATGTTAGCGCTCACCTTGTAAAGCACTAATGAGTTACTATGTGTGAAATGCTTAAAACTCTCCTTAGACAATGCCTGCTACTTAGTGAGTGAATATTATTTGTCGTCATTACTTTCTTTATGAAGTTGCTGTACCAGAGGACAAATTCTCTCTCTCTTTTATTTAAGCTTTTGTTTTTAAGTAATCTCTACACCCAAAGCGAGGCTTGAACTCTCAACCCCGAGATCAAGAGTCGCACACTTCACCGACCGAGCCAGCCAGCCGGGCTCCCCAAGACATAGCCTCTTTATTCTTTTTTTTTCTCATATAATATTCATCATAAGACATTACCCCTGCAACTGCATGGAGTGTCTGTGTCATGATTTCCACTTGCCCCATCTGGTTGGACACTTTGCACGCGGCCATTAGTTGATGTTATTTAAAAATACCACAATGGAAAAATGAAATGTTAATAAAGCCGGGGGGGGGGTGGGTGGGAGGGGGAACGGTGCCCGGCTGGCTCGGTCAGTGGAGCACACAACTCTTGATCTCCGAGTTGTGGGTTTGAGCCCCATGTTGGGTGTGGAGATTACTTAAAAATAAAATCTTTTTTTTTTTTTTTTTTTTTTAATGCCACAATGGACATCTTTGGGCATAAAGCTTTTGTCGTTGGGCTGGTTCCCTTAGTGACCCAGAAAGGGATTTGTGAGGCAAAATGGGTTTTCCACTTACTCCCTTGGTCCCCTTGATGAAAGAATCTTAAGGAAGGGAATTTGTGAGTCAAAACACAGCGTGCAGGGCCAGTGGGTGCCTGAGGAGGGGCATGCGGTAGTGTGGGCTTCTTCATTCACCCAGGACTTACTGGGGGTCCCCTGGGCACCAGGCGAAGGCACTCCTCGTGGATGAAGAAAAGGGGCTGCCAGTTTAAGAAGACGGGTGGGTGGGGCAGATCATCTCGCGCCTGCTGGAAATCCCAGACTGTCAGAACCCCAAGGGCCATAGAGGTCATGCGGGGGTGGTCTGGCCCTCTTGTTGTGCAGGTAGGGAAACTGAGGCAGTCCCAGAGGTAAGGGACTAGCACAAGGTCACTGGACTGGTCAGTAGCAGAACCAGAACTGGAAACTGCAGCTGGTGCTCTGTCCACCTCACCACAGTTGCTTTTGTGCTCATTCACTCATTCACTCACCCATTCATTCATTCATTTATTTGCTGACTCAGGATCATGTGGTAGGGAGCGTATGGACTTAATGGCAGATATTCCTGGATTCCAGTCTCAGCTTGGCCTCTGTGTGACCTTGGGCAAGTGACTTCACCTCTCTGAGCCTGTCTGGTTTCAAATCTATAAAGTGGGGATGCTTGGCTTATCTTGAAGATAACCTACGACTGCACGTTAGAGGGTGGCATGGTGCCTGGGACATGGTGGTCCACAAATGTTATCTATCATCATTGCTATTAATTCAATGCATATTATTGAATCTTAGTCTTTGCCGGTCCCTGTACCACATCCCAAGGACATGAAGTGGACTTAGACAGGGGGCCCTGCCCCAGCAAAACGCTCAGGAGGGGACTTTGTAAAATGGTCAGGAGAGAATTCTGGCGAAGCCCTGCTTCAGGTGAAAAACACAACACCAAACCCCACAGCAACCCGGCTTCTAGTTGAGTTGTTGATTTTCACCCGCCAGATTTCCAGCGCCTCAGATTCAGTAAAGCAGAGAGGGCGGTTGTGGAAGATGGTGTCATTGTTTACAAATCACTGTTAGGGGCAACGCAGGAGAAAGAGCAAACAGCTGGCAGCTAACTGGTTCCAGCCCTTCCCGAGGGCTTAGAGCCCTGGACCTGGGAGCCATGCACCCCACCCCCGGGGCTCCCTGCTCCAGCTACTGCTTGGAGAGAGACACACAGGCCAGGACAGAGGCAAAGGGTGGCCCCAAGGCTCTCGCCTTGTCGGAGGCCGTGAGACTTTGGGGAAGTCGCTTCCTGTCCCTGAGGGCCTCTGCAGACTTTATCCATTTTACCATCAGCCATTCCCGGGGCCAGCGAGACAGTCTCACCCCTGCAGACTTCTGCAGGCTGGGCAGGGAAGGATTCCCTACCCTAAGAGGAGCACGTTGAGGGTGGTCTTAGAAGCACTATACTTATCTGCAAACCTCCAGAAGAGGTGATGGGCTTGCTTTGGGCAGAAGGCCAGGGGAAAATGTGCTTTCTTCCCGGGAAGATCCAGCATGCTGGGGAAAGAGCTTTATTTCCTGACTTCACAGGGTCCAAGTCTCTCTCCTTACCCCAGGATTCTCCTGGATGTGCTTTTTAAATGAGCACAAATCTTATCAGGCAACTAGAAAGGCTAGTTTGACACCATAGGCCCAAGTCGTGGGGTGGTCTCCAGGGGAAGGTGGGGCCAGGGGTGAGGTCTTCCCACCCCTGCCTGAGACACTGGGAAGACAGGCAGATGCAGGCACATCTGGAAATATGCAACTGGACACCCCAGAATCCGTAGAATTCTCTAAGGCCCTTTGTTTTATGGGGAGGCTTCTGGCGGGTGTTTTTCTCATGCAAAGGGAAGTGAAGGGGCCCTGCCTTTCAGGCTTTTTTCTTTAGGAGACACAACCCCCCCCCCCTTCCAACCAGCCCCATGGTGGCCTGGATTTCCTAGGCCTCTCTCAAAGTACTCTGAGGACCTCTGGGTACAGCTAGATCTCTCTGTGCAGTTAGACAGGTGGTCATAGTTGGGGGAGGGGGTGCCGTGGAGATGAGTTTCCACACATGTCTTCCTGAGAGCGAACAGGCTTGTGTGCAAAGGTATGGGCGTGGATGGGTGTGTGTGTGTGTGTCTGTGTCTGTGTGTGTGTGTCTGTGCCCAAGGAAAAATGAAAATAAACCCTTATTCTTTCTCTTTGGTATTCTTTTCATACCAAGCTCAGTTCTTTTTTAAAAAATTTTTTAATGTTTATTTATTTTTGCAAGAGAAAGAGAGCGGAGGAGGGGCAGAGAGAGAGAGAGAGAGAGAGCAAGCGCAAGCAGGGAAGGGGCAGGGAGAGAGAGAATCCCAAGCAGGCTCGGCACTGGTAGTGCCATGTGGGGCTACAGTCCACAAACCATGAGATCATGACCGGAGCAGAAAACAAGAGTCAGATGCTTAACCCACTGAGCCACCCAGGTGCCCCTCTGTTGCCTGCTTAAAGGTGACTTTCAAGGGGGAAGAAAAAAATCTCTCAACCATTGTGAACAATGATCAAGATTTGATTTGTGCACATCTTCCAGAACAGTGCTGTCAAATAGAAATGCAACGTGAGCCACGTATGTAATTTTCCATTTAAAAATTTTTTATAAAAAAAAAATTGAAAAAAAAAAGGGGGTCGTCTGGGTGGCTCAGTCGGGTAAGTGGCCAACTTCAGCTCAGGTCATGATCTCATGGTTTGTGGGTTCGAGCCCCACGTCAGGCTCTGGGCTGACAGCTCAGAGCCTGGAGGCTGCTTCAGATTCTGTGTCTCCCTCTCTCTGTTCCCCTCCTCTGCTCATGCTCTCTCTCTCTCAAAAATAAATAAATGTTAAAAAAAATTGTTAAATTTTTTTAGCAGCTACATTCAAAACACAAAAATAAGCTGATAAAATTAATTTTAAGAATATATTTCATTTAGCCCAATATATCCAAAATATTATCATTTCAGCATATAACAGGTAGAAACATTATTATTGAGATATCCTACCTTCTTTTTTTCATACTGAATCTTCCAGTGTAATTCTGTGTTTTCATCTACAAGGAGCCACTTTTTGGCTAGTCATACTTTTTTTTTTTTTCAAGTTTATTTATTTATTTTGAGAGAGAGAGAGCGAGCACAAGCAGGGGAGGGACAGAGAGAAGGAGAGATAGAATCCCAAGCAGGCTCCCCGCCATCAGCACAGAGCCCTATGTGGGACTCGAACCCACAGAACCATGAGATCATGACCCAAGCCGAGATCAAGAGTCTGAACATTTAACCGACTGCACCACCCAGACGCCCCCTAGTCATATATATTTCAAGTCCTCAGCCACCTATGGCTAGTGCCTACCATGTTGTTTAGCTCTAGAACCTTCTAACAGAAAGGGAAACCCAGTAATAGCCAATTAGGGCAAAGGCAAATTTTATTTTATGAAGAGCAAAATATTGCCAGCCCAATTTTTTATCCCCCCCCCCCCGAAAACCCAGATTAGCATCCCTGGGGAATGCTCTGCTACTCTCCAGTCCCTGCCTCTCTTCCCCTAACCAGTCCTTCTTTTCTCTCTCTCTCTTGCCCCACGCAGGTCTGGTTTCAGAACGCCAGGGCCAAGTTCAGGCGCAACCTCTTACGGCAGGAAAACACGGGTGTGGACAAGTCTACGGAGGCAGCGTTGCAGACCGGGACGCCTTCGGGGCCAGCCTCGGAGCTCTCCAATGCCTCGCTCAGCCCCTCCAGCACGCCCACCACCCTCACAGACTTGACTAGCCCCGCCCTGCCAACTGTGACGTCAGTCTTAACTTCTGTGCCTGGCAACCTGGAGGGCCACGAGCCTCACAGCCCCTCACAAACGACTCTCACCAACCTTTTCTAGTGACTCACGCCCTCCCCACCCCACCCCCCGCCCCACAATTTCTTTAAAAAAGAAATTATCTTTAGTTGAATTCCAAGTGTATTTTAAAATAGAGGCTTTGAGCAACTAACTAACCACATTTTAGGATCTCGCCTGGAAACAGAGGAAGAAAAAATTGTGCGTCCGGCTAATGCAGCGGTGTGGATTGAGGAGTTACTTGGAAAATCTATCTGCAACACAACATTTGTGTCACTGTACAGTTTTGTGGACTGAGCGAGGAAAAACAACAAATAATTTAAGTTGGCTAGAGCTTCTGTATTTTCAAAGACTGCCACGTGCCTTAGGAATACTGTTTTATGTCCATACTTTGGATGACTTGTTCATTTTTCTCTCCCTCTTTTTCTCTCTGTATATTTATGACCAGAGCAAAAATGCAAAAAAAAAAAAAAACAAAAACAAAAACAAAAAAAAAAAAACCAAAAAAAAAGTTTGTTACTTTGAATAGTCCTAAAAAAAGAAAAAAAAAAAAAGAAAAATCAAACCCCCTCCAACGGTCGCTTTGTTGTTTTAGAATTTTAAGGTGGAAGTCTGTTCGAATATCAGAATTTGTAAAATCTAACCAGTAATAAAACCACTTATTGAAACTAGTCGGTGTCACTGCCGTTTAGTTGGGCGCGAAATTCACAGGACTTAACTGTCTTACTAAAGTCCAGACGTATATCTCGGGTCTACCCTTATTTATAATATTTATTTTTAATGTGCATGGGGTCCCTTCTTCTGTGCCAGGCTTTGGAATGCCAGAAATTTGGATCCAGAGACGAAGTCCCTACAGGCCCTGCCATCAAGGAATTTAGAGTGGAGGCAGAGACAGAAGAGATCATCTTTTTTTTTTTTTAAGTTTATTTATTTATTCATTTTTGAGAGAAAGCGAGCAGGGGAAGGGCAGAGAGAGAGAGAGAATCCCAAGCAGACTCCGTGCTGTCAGAGTGGAGCCCTGTGTGGGGCTCAAACTCACGAACCATGAGATCGCGACCTGAGCCAAAACCAAGAATCAGATGCTTAACCGACTGAGCCACCCAGGCGCCCCAGAAGAGATCATCTTAACATGGTGCCATAGGTGCCGAGTGGAGAGTATGTCCACAAAGTATATCATTAGTTCATTCATTTCAAATATTAAGTACATCCTGCTGAATATAGAAGTCAAAGGTCATCACATCTGCCTTTTCTGCTCTTCTTTGGGCTGGGAGGGTGGTTCAGGCAACAAGGAAGGCCTATCCCTATTAGGAGTGAAGCCTGTCACCAAAGGGCAGCTTAAACTCCAGTTTTCCTAATGAATAAAAAAATAATTCATTAAGTCAATAAATCATTTGCCTAGAGGGCAGAAGCAAATGAATTTAGCTCCTTTATTAAGGCTTCAGGCAACCTCAGAAACCCACAGAAAAGACACATCCAGGGAGGACAGAGGATTAGCGACAGGCGGAATGAGGTTGGAGTCTCTCCTGTTGCAGTGTGAGCTGAGGGAAGTCACTTTACCTCTGTGGGCCTCCATTTCCTCAGCTGGAAGATGAAGATAGTGACCTTTATGAACAGCTCTAGTGAGGACGAGGCAAGGTGTGTTGAAGGGCCCAGCAAAGGGCCTGGCCTATAGTAGAGGCCCACTATCTCTTACTGGGTCACAGACATGACTCATGAGGATGTTGCAGGTGGAGAGCAGGCATGTGTGTATCCAGGCATCGCCTGCCATTGCCGGATGCATCAAGCGGGTGTGGTATCTGTCCACTGGGCATCTTACATCCCTGATTTCTTGCTCTGAGCCCTCCTGCAGAGCATCTTGTTCCCAGCTTCATCGAATGCCAGCAGTTACCTAGCAAAATGTCCCTTAGTGGCCTGCCAATGTGAAAATCCAGAGGGAAAATCAGAGCTGCCCTCAGGAGAAAACAGCCAGGAGAGATTGGGCAGGGGAACAATCCAGCCCAGGACTGGGGACTCCCCTGTCCTCCCTGTGCCATCCTGGTTGGGACAGGATTGGGGAGGAATGGGTTGGGAGTGCTTAAAGCCTGGACTGACTCACTTCCCGAAATGTTAAAAACACACACTCACAAACACTACTGCGGTTATTGCTGTTGAGTGCCTGGAAAACGGCAGGAGCTCAGTAAGTTTTTGTAAACTATTCTATTCATGTATAATGTACATAAAGTGCCCACATCTGAAACGAACAGCTTGATTAATGGTTTCTAAAAGAACAACCACCATGGAAACACCACCCAGATCAAGATCTAGGACATCGACAGCACCCAAAAGGCTCCCTTGGGCCTCCTCCCTGTGAACCCCTCCCAAGGTAGCTCCTATCCTGACTTCTAGCACCATGGATTCGTTTTATGTGGTTTCGATCGATACATTTCTGCTGAATGAATTCAGGATTGTTCAGGATTAGCCAACTTGCCTGAGGTCAGGCGGCCAGTGGTGACGAAGCCCGGATTTGAACCAGATCTGTCTCCAGACCCCAAGTTCTGTCAGACAGGGTAATAGGATCTGCACCGCACGGATGGCTGCATGAGAGAACGCGAGCAGGGGGCCTGGCGTGTTGGATGAGCACAGGATACAAGTCCAGGTATTCCCGGGGGCTTGTACACGTGCCCACAGACAAGCGCACGTGTCCGCTCTGGAGACGCTCATGGAGGCTGCTTACACCCAGACAGCCCTACATACAGACACACATACAAGCTCGCAGACAGACATAAACAGGCCCAGACACTCACAAATACATCTAGACAGACACCCAGACCACCCCACACAGGGAGACCCGCACACAAACCCAGATGTGCACACGTGCAAACGTTTGCAGGCACCCAGGCGCCCCCGCATAGCCTGGTTGTGCCCCCTTGCTCAGGCCCGGACAGAGCCGAGTCCGATCCCTATCTCGTCTGTCAGCACTGCCACCCAGATGGAGCAGACCCTGGAATGATGCCCGGGGGTCCCCCTCCCCCTGCACGGGAGCAGCTTTAGAAGCTGCTGTCAGGCCAGGGATGGGGGCGCTGTGGAGGAGACACTGCTTTCCCCAGAGTCAGAGACTGGGAGAGACACACACACAGAGACTCGGAAAGATAGTGCTCGAGACAGGGAGATAGGGAGGGTGGCAGAGAGACAGTGCAGAGTCTGGGTGACAGAGAAAGAAAGGGACAGTGACAAACATACAGGGGGCAGGAGGCAGAGACAGACGGATCAACAATAGACCGACTTTTGAAAAGAGAGAAACAGCAGCAGAGTAGTGAAGAGGCAGAGAGGCAGACAGACAAAGACGGGGGCCAAGATTCAGAGTGTCAAGGCACAGAGGACAGATGACAGGACAAAGAGACTGAGAAGAGAAGCCTCAGAGATAAAGGCAGACCCCGGGACAGATTCGGAGGCTGAGAGAGGCCAAGACAGAGAGAGCCAGAGAAACAGTGAAGGGCGCTTAGAGACTGATAAAGGGAGACTCTCAGAGAGGGCGAAGGGAGACAGAGTCCCAGGCCGAGGGAGAGACAGACATAGGAGGGCAGGTGCTTAGTGGGGAAGGCGCTGAGGCTGCCAGTCCAGCTCGGTCTACCTGTGCTGGGATCGAAGGAGGAGGTCCTCTCAGCACTGCCATCTGTGGCTCTGGGGCACTGTCCCCACCTCCCCTCATGCTGCCACAGAGGAGACCGAGGGACCGTCTCCAAGACCCTCTGGGCTCCCCACTTGTTGTGAATATGGGGAGTCTCTTGGTTCTTGGGACGCATGCCCAAGATCGTCGTTAGGCACTCTACAGGAGCTGAGGTCTCGGCCGTGACGTTCCCCCCGTCCTGTCCCAGCCTACCGAGTCTCCTTTTCCCCATAGTGGGGAGGCCTGGGGCAGATCTTCCAGAGTCTTCTCTGCTTTGAAATAATTTTGGCAAGGTACTTGGCCACTCTGAACTCCAGTGTCTTAATCCGTAAGATGGGGCCAAGGGTATCCACTTGACAGGGGCATTGTCAGGACCCATGTGTACGTGCTGTATTTGTGTACATGTTGTATTTGACCAAATACAGGGGGGGAGCCATGGAGGAGATGTGAGGAAGCGTCCTGCGAAGTGGGGAGACTCCAAGGAGGAGATGGTATTTGAGCTGGAAACTTGGATGAACCAAATGTGACTGGGTGGAGGAGGGGAGCAGGGGAGCACTCCTGGCTGGGGAAACAGCCAGGGCACAGCCGAGAGGCCACAGAACACATTCAGGAGTGGAGAGTGATTTAACGGTGGGGGTGCCCCTGGACAGGTGGGTGAAATTTCAGCACAGATAACCTTGAACACCGGGAACTTCGTCCTGGGGGCTACGGGTAGCTGCCTCTGACACCCCTCTTCTCTCCTAGGCTGCGGGCCCGACAGGCCCCCTTTCCCACCGTGTGTTCAGGCTGGAGTCCCACATGGGACTTTCTGGAGAGGAAGTGTTTGCTGCTGTGACCTATGTGTCCTGCTTTAAGAGTGGAGGCTGTCAGGCTTCATCTGCCAGCGGAAGCCCCAGGGAGGGCCACCTGGACCCTCTGGCCCCTGGGGACTGTAAGCGTGCCAGTAGGCCCTTCATTTCTCCCTTTCCACCTTGCCCTTCTTCTGCCCCCTCCCCCCCCCTCCTTGGCCCAGTGCTGGGCATTGGGGACCGGGGACATGGAGATTATCTGGCCAACAGCCCCTCCCTCTGGCTCCCGGGGCTCTCTGGGAGACGGACGTGTCAACAGCCAGCCACTTCCCAACATGAGGGAATCCCAGGGGGTTACAGGACCCCCCGCCCCGCCCCCAGGAGGGAGAGGCTAGCTCTGCATGGGGTGACCATCTTGCCACACAACTTGCCACACCTTTATAGTCATGATCTCACTGAGTCCTCCCCACAGCTTTACGAGACAGGGATTATCATCCACTTCACAGAGTGAGAAGCCAAGGAGAAGCGTTTTGCCCAGGATCACACAGTTTGGGGGCCCCAAAGATACCTTCATCGCAATTCAGCCAATCCAGTTGACCCGTATCAATTCCCCCGCCATGCCAGGCACTGTGGCGGGGGGGGACCTTGACATTTCAGGCCCAGGCTAGGATCTTACAGAAGCAGACCGGGTGCGAGTGTAGCTGGGACTGGGGGTTCCAGATGCGGGGGAAGCCCAGAAGAGGCTCCTGGCAGAGACTGATGTTGGGGTGGGGGGACTTTTTGAGTTGGAAGATCAGGCGACTGACCTAGAAGTGTTTGGGGCCACAGGGGGATTAAGGGAGAGGACAGAAGCGTGCGCTCAGGGTGTGGTATTTTTCCACCAGTGAACGGCACTCACGTGGGCAGGAGAGAATCACTGCCAATTTTTGGAAGCAGCCTCAGAGAGCCTCTAGCCAGAGACGTGCTTCCGAACCGTTCCAGCAGCTTCTCCCAAATACCCTTACTAGCTCTCCACCACTCACTGGGGAGGAGCCCTGGCTGGCGTATCCTATAAAAAGCTTTTTATTTTGAACAATTTCAAACATATACAAAGTAAACAGAAGAGTGTACTGAACGCCCGCCCGTGCACTCACTGCCCGGCTTCCGGAGGTATCAACATTCACTCAGTCTTGTAACGACTGTCCCTCCATGCACCCACCACTCCCAATTCGATGATGTCGATGGTGGTCACCTGGGCGGTTTTGGAAAGTCCCTCAGGGATTCTGATAGGCAGCGCCACTTGGGGACCTAGCGCCTTCGTTTTAGGGAAGAGCAGTGTAAGCTCACAGAGGGGAAGGGACTTAGCTAAGGGCGCCCGGTCAGGAAGCAGCAGAACTGGGTTTATCCTGTGTAAGGACCCTTATTGAGTGGCAGGTCCTGTGTCGGTCACTGGGGATACCAGTGAATGAGATGGTCCTTGCCCTCCTAGTAGGGCAACTCCGAGACTAGTGGAGAATACAAATGTCCAACAGCCTCGAGAGTAACTTCTTAATGATGTCTGTGATAAGGCACATGGGGGACCGTGACCGCGTATACACACATGAGGAAAAGGACAGCTTCCTGGAGAAAGGTATCACTGAGAAATCAGACAAGCGAGTGGCAATTAACTTAGCAGGTGGGACGGGGAGGTGGAGAAAAAGGAGTAACGGTGTGTGCAAAGGCCCTGAGCCCAGCTGGTCCAAGGCATTAAAAGGTGTACCCCTCCAGTGTGGCTGGGGCTCTCAGAGGAAGGGCCAGAATGGTGGTGGTGGCGGGGTGGTGGCTGAAGACACAGCCATGGGCTTTCCTGGCAGCATGATTAGGTATTCATTCTGGTAGCACCAGGAAGTTGGGAATGATGAATCAAGGCAGGAGGGGACAGGGATGGATGAGAGGAGGCTCTTGAGATCAGTCAGATGATGAGGCATCTGACTGGGTGGAGAGAAGGCAGACTGGCTATGAGGGGGAAGGAGGGAAGCGGGGGACAGAGCCATAACTGGGTAGATGGTGATGCCCTTCACTGCAATGGGAGAAGTCACTGGGGAAAAGGATGTTGGGGGGGTGGTGGAGGGACGAGAATTAAGGATTTGGGGTTGGGACTTGCTGAATTTTTGATGCCTTAAGACATCATAGCGCTAGCTGGTTCTTCCCTTTGGGGCCTCCAAGCCACATGAGAAAGGCACAAAAGAGACCTGGGACATTTGCCCATTGCTTCTCTTCTTTGAGTTTCCCATCCCTCCTGAGCAAGTTGGTCCTTAAGCTGGTGTTTGAGACTTGGGCACAAGCTGGTCCCTGCCCACCTCTCCGGCAGGACTTGGGACCCACCTGTCTCTGGGCTCAAAGTCGGCCAAGTGCACCAAATTCATCCAGGCTTTACATGGCAGGTGGGCCCTCCCTGCCACGGCCAGCACCTAGCTCCTAGTAACACATCTTTAGTAAGTGAGCCAATTAATGATGAACTGTAGGTACGTATTCTGGGACTATTTTACTATTTTTCCTGCCACTGTAAGTTCCATGACTCAGTGCGTCTGTCTTTATATTACACCCAGACGATGCCTGGCAGGTACGGGGTGGGTCCTTAAATACTTTCTAACTCCTGCAGAGAAGAAATGTCAGTAGGGGCAATCACTGTGGTTGAGGGTCTGTCTAATCCTTAGAAATTTGGCCCTAGACCCTGTCCTGCCACCTCATGCTCCAAGGATCCTGTGCAAAATACTTAACCTCTCTGAGCTTCTAGCGTTTTAAATCTGCAACACGGGTAACGGTAACACCCGCTTCCCAGGGTGTTGTGAACACTGTTAGAACTCAGGCAGCCGCAGCGTCGAGCAGGGTGCCTGGCACGCACGCAGGGATGCGCTGCTCGTGGGAAACGGCGCGGTCTCTCAGCTCAGGCACCTCTAGGAGTCTCTGCGTGCGCTGTGGGATGGTCTCCGAGGTTCTCAGAGCCCGGGGTGGGGGTGGGCTTGGGGCGGTTCCGGGCCGAGGGGGTGGCCGCGGGCCCGGAGCTGTTGGAGATGGCCCCTGGGGACCAGGGAGGGGGCGGCAGCCGGAGCCGAGGTCGGATCCGGCGGGGTGGGGAGCCGAGACATCCTGCGGGGGCGCCCGCCAGGACCTAGGGAAGCTCCCAGGGGAGCCGCGGGGGCACCGCGGGCACCGAGGGGCTGGGAAGAGGGACGCCGGACGCGAGGCGACTGAGCCCCCGCAGGGGCCGGGCGGAGGGCGCCCCCTGGCGGTGCACCGCGGCATAGCCCTGGGGTTTCCAACCCCCTCGCCCGCCCCAGACACTCCTGGCCCGGGAGGTGTCTACACTAAAGAAAACTCGCAGGAGAGAATCAGAGACCTGAGATCTATTCCGGGCTCCGCACTCTCTCCTCAGTTTCAAAACGGGAGTGATAATTTTGAGCCCCTTAACGTGTGTGTCCGGTCTAGTGGCTGTGACAGCATATGGAAGCCCACAGCGCAGAGACTGGCACACAGTAGGTCCCCCCATTGCCCTCCTTTTAGGTTCATTCCTGTGCTCCTATGGGCAGCAGTGTTGGGCTCAAGCCTGAAGAGCTCCCCAAGTACGGGAAGGGGTGAGGAGGTGCAGTTCCAGGCACTCACCCTGGGCTCCCCGAGGGGCTCACTCTGCCCTCCAGTGGCCTCCTTGAGCACTGGAGCCCGTGTGTGATGGGGGCGGGTTGTGGGGCGGGGGTCGGAGATGTAGCTTGCATTGAGGTGTGGTGGGTGTAAGGGGGTGTGTGCGATCATGTTGGTGTGGGTGTTAATTTGGGGGCGCCTTTGTATTGTTGAGATGTGTGTGTCTGTGATCAGATGTGTGTGTGTGTGTGTGTGTGTGTGTGTGTGTGTATTCCGGGGGTGTGTCTATGTGTGTCTCTTACTAGGAGTGTGTCGATATGGGTCTACGTATGCCTGTGATCAAGGGTGTGTGTGTGTGTGTGTGTGTGTGTGTGAGATCAGGGGTGTGTCTGTATTCAGGTGTGTGTGTTAGTGTGCCTCTGTGTGTTCGGGTGCACACAGGCGTTCAAGGTGGTTGCTGTGTACTGCAGGTTGGGAAGTGTGTGTTGGGGTTCAAGGGCGATCGGGGCCTGTCCGTGGAGGGGGTGAAAAACCCTAACCACATTTCCACCCAACAGAGAGGTGGCCAGGCCCCCGCCCTGTCCCTTTGCTGCAGCCCTCTCAGGACCACTATCTTCTTTTCCTCTCCCTTCCTAACCCTCACCTGTACCTGAGTCCAGCTCTCTAAGCCTCATTTTGGAGATGAGGAAACCGGGCTTAGAGCCGGGAGGGACGGGCCCAAGGACCCTCCACCAGAAAGCAGTGGAGCCAGGGTATTGGTCAGACTCTTGACTCCCGCCTGAAGTTTTTCCTCTCCCAGAAGGGCACTGCACACCCTTTGCCCAGCCCGGGGCAGGGGTGGGGACAGGTTTCGGGGCTGGGCCGCGTGGGGAGCAGGACACAAAAGGCCCAGTGTCTGCCCTCGCCTCCCCTTCCTGGCCCTGCCCTGCTCCAAGAGCCGAGTGGGTGTCCAGTGACAGACTGGGCAAAGATGGCCACTTGTGACATTCATGCTCCCCTGGGAGCCAGCCCAGCACTGGACCCACTAGCCTCACCACCCCATGGGCTGTCATTGGGTGTGACCAGGAAATAAAACTTTGCCCACAGTTTAGGCTCCTGGCACCAGCTCTCAGCTGGCACCCACCCAGGGCCGGAGAGCTCCAGCTTGCCCTGCTCGAAGAAGGGACTGATGAGTAATTAAGATCGTGATGATATCAACACATATATTAATAAAATCATAATAACGGCTACTGTTCGCTGAGGCTGGACCATGTGCCATTTCTAAGTGCTTTACGCAGCTTCGGGGAGGCAGGGAGGCAGGGTGGCCAGGACCTTGGACTCCAGTGCCAGCCAGACTGCCAGGATTGTTTCCTGGCAACACTTCCCAGCTGTGTGACCTTGGGTAGGTTGCTTAAAATCCCTCTGCCTCAATTTTCCCAGCCGTAAAATAACAGTGGACAAATTCATAAATAAAAATCACTTTAAAGCCCTGTCTGGCATTGAATAAGTGTGCAACAAGTACGATCTCTTACTCTGATTTTCTTGGCCCCTCACGTCACCCTGGGAGATATTGTTATCCCCACTTTACAGATGAGGAAACTGAGGCTGAGCCATTAGCCGTAGGTCACAAAACAAAAAGGTGTCCAGGCTGGGTCCTGAGACCAGGTCTGATACCAAAGCCTTGTCCGCGGCTGTATTCGCCCGACTGGCCTTGATAGGATAGTTTGTAGCTGATAGAATGAACCCTCTGAGAGCCTAGAAAGTGCTTCCACCTGCATCGACTTGTTTGAATCCCACTGGAGCCTCCCAATGGGTCATTAATAATAGCATCTCCCTTGATAATCAGAGAAACCGAGGCCCCGAGAAAGAGTACTTCGCTAGAGCTTACACAGCAAGTAAGCGGCAGAGTCAGTGTTTCATTCTAGGCCTTTCCACTATTAAATAGTATCGCTTTATGTAATTAAGGTTTTGGGGTGTACCTACTGTGTGTCCTGCTGCGTGCCAGTGCTCTGTGCACGTGATTTCGTTGTAATTCCCATAACATTCTTAGTGATGTCCAAATCCACTGGGTCTCCTCATTGCCCCTTGCTCTGTGTACCCATCTTTACCCCACCAGGCTAGGAACCCCTGGAGGACAGGGCCAGAATGTGATTTGTCTCTGGATGCCCAGGGCCAGCACGAAGCCTGGCACACAGCGGGTGCAGAGTCTGATGGAGAAGACACAGGTCTGGGGTGGTTACGTGGGCAAAGAGGGTTTCCAGGAGGAGTGGAGAAGGGGGACTTGGGAGGGAGTATAAGTGGGGCACCTGACCTATGGCGGGGGTCAGGAAAGGCCACCCTGAAAGGCAGATGTCCGTGCTAAGATGGAAAGGCGGATATTTACATCTATGGGGACATGCTCCTGTGTGATATTCTGCGCCAGACATTATGATAGGCATACTTTAAGGGTTTCGTATTCATTATCACATTTAATCCTCAAAATGTCTGGTTACGGTCTCAAAACTTGAGGTTGGTACAAGAATCGGCTTCATTTTATAGATAAAGAGACTCGGGCATAAGGTGATGATGAGGTCGTGCCGCTGGCAGAGCTGGGATCTGAACCCTGGTCATCTGCCTCCCTCCTGGCAAAGATGGGTATGGGCTGGGGAGGGGGGACGTCCTCCTCGGTTGGTTGTCTCCTTTCTGCCTTTGACAGCTCCGTGAAGGTCTGCCTCGGCTCTCCTTCATTCTGAAAAGCAAGAAAGGAGGCCCCGCGGACGGCTGCGATTCCCCGCTAAGGTTCTCCTAGCACAGGCTCATTCTCGGCTCTTTCCCGGTTCCCATACCTCCATCGCCGCCGCCCCCCGGAGCAGGGCCGGGCATGCAGCGAGCGCCGGGTGAAGCGGTGCTGACGGATGCCTGAAGCGGCCCCTCCTGGGCTCCAGGCTGGGGCGGGGAGAGGAGGGCCAGAGCCGCCTCCCCGGGAGGCCCAGGCCGGTGCTAGGGCCGGAGGGAGAGGGGTGAAGACCCTCACTGATTAACCGCCTCCTGCATGCTGGGCTCAAGGGCGAGGCGGCCTGGGCTTGGCGGTGGGGCTCTGGGTGGCCCCCTAAGAGCCAGTCTTCCGGCACAGGGGACCCCCAGAGTTTCGCCTGAGCCCCCCGGGGAGCTGTCTGGACGGAGCCTCTCCGGGGTGAGCCAGCGTCTGGGGCCCGCGGCTCCAAGCAGGCCAGGAAACGCCTGCTGGTGCATTTGTTTTTCCATCAACAACAGGCTTACGTAAACTCCTCGCCGGCTCCGAGGGCTGCCAGCGCGGGGGAGGCGGCCTTATCTGATGGGGGCTGGGCCAGGGCCGGGGTTCCCTGCGTGTCCCGGCACAGGCCCCGCGAAGGGAGCCCTGGCGGTGGGTGGGGGGCGGGGTTTGGCGCCTGGGGCTCTGCTTCTCTCTCTCAATCCCGAGGCAGAAAGCGCAGGGTCCCCTTCCCCAGTCTCCGTCCCCAAAGCCCGGTTCCCAGTCCCCTGTCAGGCAGGTGCCCGAAGGGAACAGGGCCCTCTTTACCTGCGCCCTGGAGGGAAGCGGCCAGCAGTGAGATGCTGGGGTGGCCCAGTCACCAGGCGCGGTCACCTGGCTTCTCGCCCCACCTACGTCCTGGTCCGGTGGTGCTCAGAGTACAAGGGTGCTTGGGAGAAAAAGTCGGTTTGCCAGCCTTACCTCCAGGGGTTCTGACTTAAGAGGTCGGGCGGGGACACAGGAATCAGCAACTTTTAAACAAACAAAAAAAACCCACCAAAACACTTTATTTGGGAAAAATTTCAAAATTGCCGAGAAGGCGATAATACAATAACTCCATGAACCCCTTTGGAGATTCACCAGTTGTTAACCTTCGCCACTTGTGTGCCTTCTCTCCATCCTTAGGTGGGCAGTGTTACCATTCTCACTTTACAGCTGGGGAAGCTGAAGTTTAAGAGCTGAAAAAAAACGTGTCCAAGGAAATGGTGGCGCTAACAGTTAAACTCGGATCTCAGATGAAAACGTTCACTTTTTGGGGCTTTCTTCAGGATTTGTTGTTGTTGTTTGTTTAATATATTCGAGTTCTTTTTGGATGAGGAACACCTGTATGTAAAATAGGAAGGTTTTAAGTATGTAGTCACCTTGATCCAGCGTCCTGGTTCCTTAATTAAAGGCGGTCTCTGTTATTCGTGTTTTCTGTATCTTTGGGGAGACGTTCTGTGCCTATGAAAACACGTCCATTTGTGTAGGTCTTACACAAATGGTATTATACTGTCCGTGTGGTTCTGAGCTTTGCTCCCCGCCCCCCACTCCCTGCTTTTAACTACATATCAGAGATTTTTTCCACGTCAGAAATAGGAAACTGCTCCATTTTCAAAACGGTCCATAGTATTCCACAGAATGGATGTTCCAGAACTTATTTGGCCAGTCCCCTCCTGATGGAAAATTAGTCTATTTCCAATCTACTGCTACATTACAAGCTGCAATAAATATCCATATCCATAGTCAACTTGCCATGCGCATGTATTTTGTATGGTAAATTCCTAGAAATGGGGTTGTTGGTGGAAGGGTATGTAGATTTCTAATTTACTTAGATATTGCCAAATCCGCACTTCAGGGAGATCGGACCAATTTGCCCTCCCACTTGCAATGAATGACAGAGTCTGTTTCCCACAGCCTTGCCAGCACAGCATGTTATCAAACTTTTGGATCTTTGTCAATCTGTTAGATAGAAAATGATATCTCGTAGCTGTCATTTCATTTCTCCTGCTACAAGGGAGGTTGACCATGTATTCGTATGACTAAGAATCATTTACATTTCCTTTCCTGGGAACTGTTTGTTTATATCCTTTGCCTATCTTTTAATTAGGTTGTTTTTTTTTTTCTTCCTGATTATGTAGGAGCTCTTAAAATAGCAAGGCTATCAGCCCTTTGTCAGGAACATGTGATATGTCTATAATATGTGCCTTTTGACTTTGTTTATATTATTTTTCATAAAGAATTAAACATAATTTTGTGTAGCCAGCTTTATCAATCTTTTCACTTATGGATTCATTAAATTGTTTTATATTTCATAAGGCCTTCCTTAGTCTAAGAACACTTTTGAAATTACTACCAGGTCTTACTCACTCTAGAATTTGTTTTGGTGTAAGGTGTGAGGTAGGGGTTCAGCTCTTTCTCTGGTTGGCTACCGAGTTGTCTCAACATCTTTATGGAATAATCCATCTTTTTGGTACTGATTAGCAGTATCACTTTTGTTCTAACTAAATTCCTATACACATTTAGCTACTGTATTAATTTCCCAGGGTTGCTGTAACAAATTAGCACACAAACTGGGTAGCATATAACAACCGAAATGTCTTCTCTCAAAGTTCTGGAGGCCAGAAGCCTGAAACCAAGATGTCAGCAAAGCCAGACTCCCTGTGGTGCCTCTGGTGGGTCACATCATGCAATTGGACTGTCCTAGCTTCTGGTGACTTCCAACAACCCTTGCCATTGCATGGGTTGTTGCAGTGTAACTCCAATATCTGCCTCAGTGTTCATATGGCCTCTCCTGTGAGTTTATGTCAGTGTCCAAATTTCCTTCTTCTCCTAAGGACGCCAGCCATTGGATGACAGCCTAATCCAATATGACTTGAATTCAATATGGCCTCATCTTAATTTGATTATATCTGCAAAGACCCATTTTCAGTTAGGTCATATTCACTAGGTTAAGACTTGATCATAACTTTTGGGGGGACACAATTTTATCCACTACAAGTATGCTTTCAAATGTCTTATTCTGTTCTGTTGGTCCATCTATCTAAAATTAGCACACTGTTTAAAATATTGTAGTTAAAAAAATTTTTTTAACGTTTATTTATTTCTGAGAGAGACAGAGTGTGAGCAGGGGAGGGGCAGAGAGAGAGAGGGAGACAGAATCCAAAGCAGGCTCCAGGCTCTGAGCTGTCAGCACAGAGCCCAAGGCGGGGCTCGAACTCACGGACCATGAGATCATGACCTGAGCTGAAGTCGGATGCTTAACCAACTGAGCCACCCAGGCGCCCCTTAAAATATTGTAGTTTTATATTATGTTCTAATATCTAAGACTGGTCCCCACTCATATTCTTCTTTTTTCAGAATTTTTCAGAATTTCCTTTTATTCACATTGCCATAAGGACTTTAGAAGGAGCTTCCTATTAGCCTTTTACCAGAATATATGTATTATATGTATCCAGAACATAATACATATATTCAGAATATATATATGTACATATATATATTATATACAAATATATAATATGTAAACTAGGAAAGATTTGGTATATATTTGTAATGTTGAGTCATCTAATCTAAAACCATTCGACGTGTTCAAGCTTTCTTCTAAGCCCCTCAGCAATTTATTAAAGTCCCTTTCTTTCTTTCTTTCTTTCTTTCTTTCTTGTTTTAAATTTTATTTCCAAAAATAAAATAAAATAAAATTTAATTCCAGTAACTACACAGCGTTATATTAGTTTCAGGTGTAACGTACATTCCTAATAATCTTGTATATTTTATTTTTGTTAAATTTATTTCTAAATATTCTATCGTTTTTGCTTCTGTTGTAAACAGGGACTTCTCTTTCATTATCTCTTCTCACTGACTGTTTTATTTTTATGAAGGCTTTTCATTTCAGTATATTAATTTTGCGCCCAGCCATCTTACTGAATTCCCTTATTATTTATAAAGGTTTTTCCGTTGATACTGTAAGTAATGATCAATTTTCCTCCTTTTTGATTTTTATACCTTTCGTTTCTTTTTCTTGTCTAATCATAAGGGTTGGTATCTTCAGACTATTTTAAATAATAGTGTTGGGGGCGCCTGGGTGGCGCAGTCGGTTAAGTGTCCGACTTCAGCCAGGTCACGATCTCGCGGTCCGTGAGTTCGAGCCCCGCGTCAGGCTCTGGGCTGATGGCTCAGAGCCTGGAGCCTGTTTCTGATTCTGTGTCTCCCTCTCTCTCTGCCCCTCCCCCGTTCATGCTCTGTCTCTCTCTGTCCCAAAAATAAATAAAAAACGTTGAAAAAAAATTTAAATAATAGTGTTGAAAATAGACACGCTTTTCTTATTTTTCATCGTAATGGGAATGCCTTTAAGGATTTCCCCTAAAAACATGACACTGGCTTTTGGGTTAAAATAAATATATTCTAGGGGTGTCTTGCTGGCTCAGTCATCTGAGAGTCCAACTCTTGATTTTGGCTCAGGTCATGATCCCAAGATTGTGGGATAGAGCCCCACGTTGGGCTCTGGGCTGAGCCTGGAGCCTGCTTAAAATTCTCTCTCTCTCCCTCTGCCCCTCTCACCTGCTCTCTCTAAAAATAAAACTAAAATAAATATATTCTATTGCATTTAAATATTTTCCTATTTTATCAAGAAAAAAATTCTTTCTAAACTGCCTCCTTCTCTGGCCTCTTCCACGTACAGCCTAGACTCTGTGGTACAGAATCCCTCGTTAATCCCTGAGCAGCTCTGTTGTTTCATGCTTTCTAGTCCTTGCCCCCAAACTAGTCCGTCTTTCACGGAACACCTTTCGCCCTGGCTTCTCTCAGGCCCAGAATGAAGTCACTTCCTCTGGGAAACTTCCCAGGTCTTTCCCTCTGTCTTGTCTCCTCACAGCCTGTTTCATGCTGGACTATAACTGCCTGTGTCTTCCTCTGCTCTCCACACCAGCCTGTGAGCAGCTTGGTGTGTGTGGGGCGGGGAGGGGGAGCATGTCTGGGTTATTTGTGTGTCCTCAGTGCCTAAACTGGGGCCCAAACAGACTAAATATACGATAAATGTTTTTGAATGAGTGAATACTAGAATAAAAGCTAACAGTCTATGAGTAGTTACTAGATGCCAGACCTTGTGTGAAACATTTCCCATTCATTATCTCATTTAATATGTGCAAAACTCCTGGGAGGTAGATGCTTATTATCTCCACTTTGAGAAGACCAAGTAGAAGCACTGAGAGGCTACGTAACAAGTACAAAGTCACACGGCCAGAATGTGAACCCAGGTTTGTCCCGAAGCAGCGCCCAGGCCTGAACGTCTCTAGGCCATTCTGAAGGGCTATACGTAAA
This sequence comes from Lynx canadensis, assembly GCF_007474595.2. Lineage (NCBI taxonomy): Eukaryota > Metazoa > Chordata > Mammalia > Carnivora > Felidae > Lynx > Lynx canadensis. The sequence goes on from NC_044315.2 coordinate 83,128,163, forward strand.
TGTATGAATGAAGAAATGCTACGCTATCAGGCCTGGGGTGGCGGCTGGGCCTGGACGTGGTACCCCAGGGAGAGGATCCCTGAGGCGATGTCTCCTAACCGGCCCAGAGGGTGGAGCTAGGAACGGGGCGACGAACCTCCTGGTTTGCTCCAGATTGAGGGCTTTCCTGGGACACTGGACTTGCAGTACCCGAATTGGGAAAGACCCGGCCAAACTGGGACAAGTTGGTCACCCTAGTGATGGAGCTACAAGCCACGGATTTCCTCTCCTTGAGAGCAAGGACTTGTTTAGTTAGGACCAGTTAGGGAGAGGAGAGGTACCTTGGAAGGTAGTAAGCTCCCCATCATGGGAGATGTAAAAGCAGGAGGTGGAGACTCCTTAACTTTCCTATTTTTCTCCCTAACTCTTTGGGATTCTTGAGTGATCTTATCTTGGGTGGAGGGGTGGGATCGTTGCTTTGTTCCAAGTTCCAGGGTCCCTGGAGAAGACAGAGACAAGCCGAAGGCTCAGTTGCTAACTGGTGGCTGAATGTTCCTCTGTATGGCTTAGGAGGAGCATGAGTGGGCAGAGTTGGCCTATATGTCATGTGGCTAGTGGTGCTCCCGCCAAGCCCGGGGGGGGGGGTCCTCCTCCTCCTACCCTTCCTGCAGAAAGGGCCCCAGAAAGGGGGACAACAATCTGAGAAAACTGGGCCTTGGCAGGGTGGGTATGGAGGTGGGCTGCAACTCGTCTCCTGCCTCCATCAAATGAATGGTGGGTTTCTGGGGGCGCCTGGGTGGCTCAGTTGGTTGACCATCTGACTTTGGCTCAGGTCATGAGCTCACGGTCCGTGAGTTCGAGCCCCACATTGGGCTGTCTGCTCTCAGCACAGAGCCTGCTTTGGATCCTCTGTCCCCCTCTCTCTCTGCCCCTCTCCCGCTCTCGTTCTCTCCCTCAAAAAGAAATAAAAATATTTTTAAAAATGAGTGGTGGGTTTCTGAAGGCAGGGAAGTCCTCCTGGTTCATCTCCCAAGAATGTTCCTCCAGACGGACTCCAAGACCCACAATGGAATCTGACACTCAGCAGGGAAAAGTGGTTGGTGTTGGGAGAAGGAGAGCTAGAATTTCTTTTTTTTTTTAATTTTTTTTTTCAACGTTTATTTATTTTTGGGACAGAGAGAGACAGAGCATGAACGGGGGAGGGGCAGAGAGAGAGGGAGACACAGAATCGGAAACAGGCTCCAGGCTCCGAGCCATCAGCCCAGAGCCCGACGCGGGGCTCGAACTCACGGACCACGAGATCGTGACCTGGCTGAAGTCAGACGCTTAACCGACTGCGCCACCCAGGCGCCCCTAGAATTTCTTTAAAGAACTTTGCATTTGTCAACTCCTATCAGTGACCGTGAGCTTATTTCTTCTTTATGTTAAGTAATCTCTACACCCAGCACCGGGCTCGAATTCACGACCCTGAGATTAAGAGTCACATGTTCTCCTGACTGAGCCAGCCAGGCACCCCCATGTACTTTTATAGCTTATATACACTGAAAACATTTTTATTTTTGAAAGTGGCATTACATGCAGTAACGTGTGTAAAAATGTATGGTTTGGTAATCTTTTTACTTATGTATGTACACCCATGTAACCACCCAGGTCAAGGTGTAGGCATTTCCAACACCCCAGAAAGTGCCCCTACGCAGTATGTATCTGCCCCCAGAGGTAAGCGCTGTCCTGTCTTCTGTTGTCTGTAATAGTTTTACCTGTTCTTGAACTTCATGTGTATGGCATAATACAGAAAGTCCTCTTGTCTGTCTGGCTTTCTTGGTTCAGCATAATAAAGGTGTGAGTCATCCGTGTTGCTGCACATGTCGGTGGCTCATCCCCTTCTTACTGCTGTGCAATACCTCACCGTGCAAACACACAACTCATTTATCCCTTGATGGCATTGACTTGTCTCTGGTTTGGAGCCATTCCAAACAAGGCTGCTGTGAACATGTGCGTCAGGTCCTTTCGTGGCCATACGCACTCATGTCTGCATACACGAGTAGGAGTGGAATTGCTGGGCCGTAGAGTCGGTGTGTATTTATTTAGCAAAGCATGTACCACCTTTGTTATAAAAGAAATTTGGAAGAGTCGACAAGTGATTTAATGTCACTTTAGAAGGAGCACATAGAGAGTGCCATATGGAAAGTGAGCCCGCAACCTTCAGGGGCCCCAGTTCCAGCTTCTGGGAGGGGAAGGTCAAGCACAGTTATTTGGGGGTGGGCTGGGAGATAATTAGCTGTGCCTGGGCCCTCTCAGGTCCCCTTCCAGGGAAGAGAGGACAGGGTCTGCCTATATGTTTTCTCCAATGGGCAGATCTGATGGGCATTCCTGTAGAGTCCGATTTGGGGCCTCACTCTCCCTACCTGTGCAATGGGCCGGAAAGTGGTGGACTCAGTGACTTCTGAGGCTTTGGGGTCTTGGCAGTCTTCTGGTGGCCTTCTCTTTTAGCCCCTCTCCTCCGACCCCCTAGGCTGCTGCCTGCGGCAGTACTGACTCTGGCTGGTTTTAAGGGGTGGGGCAATGCCCTGGGCCCCAAAGTTCTGCCAGGGTAGGCTCTGTGGAACTGGGCCCCAGAGGCTTCCTCCTACCCTCAACCTGGCCTCAGCTGTGCCTCAGGCTCCCTGGCAAGTGGGAGTGGGGGGTCTGGGGGAGACAGGGGGAGAAGGAGTAAGGTGTGCCAGCCTCAACTATTTCCATGGAGTCAGAACAGCTGCTGTGTACTTTGGGAAGCCATCCTGCCAGGGGGGCACCCAAGGGAGGTGCCAGAGACAGGGCCCTGGCCACGGCTGTGTGCTCAGTTCACCCCCGGATGAGCTTAGGACTTGCACCCATACCCGGCCGCTGGGCAGAAGTGCTTACCAGTGTGATCAAATACTCCTCGGCCTGGCGACCAGAGTCAGCAGCGCGTTGAAATGACTCTGCAGCCCAGTGACACCACTCACAGGCGGCTGAAGACACTCACTAAGCCTGGAGTGGTGCGGATGCATCCACAAGCACTCGCTGTCTTGGAAAGCAACAAAAACTAGAAACATTGGACTGGCTCTGGGTTCACGTCCTGGCCCTGCCCCTTCCTGAGCTAAACTTCTTCTGTAGGGATATTCACTCCGTGTGTGTGTGTGTGTGTGTGTGTGTTTACATTTATTTATTTTTGAGAGGCAGAGAGAGACACAATGGAAGTGGTTGAGGAGTAGAGAGAGAGGGAGACACACAATCTGAAGCAGGCTCCAGGTTCCGAGCTGTCAGCACAAAGCCCAACATGGGGCTTGAACCCACAAACCATGAGATCATGACCTGAGCCGGAGTCGGAGGCTTAATTGACTGAGCCACCCAGGAGCCCCATGGGATGGCTTCTTTGAACAAAACACGTGAGCATTACACACCGCTTGAAACATCATGCGACCCTTCAGGGTATCTTTTCAGGTGTACTTTCTGGTTTTCCTTTGACTGTGTCTTAGAAAGCCCTGACCCCTACCCAGATCCATTTCTCTTTCTTTATCAACAACAGCCACCATCTAGTTTTTTCTGGGCTCTGGCTTCAGAGCTATTGGATTTGAGCCCTGTGTACATGGTTGATTACAGTGTATTAGGAGTTGTAGTGACACTACTAATAATATCAATATAATTGATAGAATTCTCCCCTTTTATCTTTTTCCACATTATGAAGAAGTAGCCACATGAATTGTTTGGAGGGTATGTTTGGGATGGTCTGACTGGGTGTCTTTGTCTGTTTGGGCTGCTACAACAAAAATACCATAGCCCGGGTGGTTAATAGACAACACAAATTTATTTCTTATGGTTCTGGAGACCCAGAAGTCCAAGAATAAGGAGGTGGAAGATTGCGTGTCTGGTGAGGACCTCTTCCCGGGTCATAGGCAGCCATTTCTTGTTGTGTTCTCACATGGTAAAAGAGGTGGGGGAGCTCCCTGGATCTCTTTTATATGGACACTCATCCCATTCATCAGGAATGACCTTATGGCCTCCTCAAGGCCCCATCTTCAAATACCATCACATTGGGGGTTAGGATTTCAACATACGTATTTGGACAGGTGGATACATCCAGTCTAAAGCACTTGATGTCCACCACATCACTCAAGAGTGGTTTAGGACGGGGGGCATGGGGCAGGGTCAGAGAGATGGGCATTACCCATCCTTGTCCTCCAAGGCTTCTCACATCAATGGTTATTGACAATCCATTGCTTGCTGATTGGGAGGCCACGTGTATTAAAATGGCAGAGAGAACAACTGGGGTTTAAACATGAATTCCAAATCAGCAGTCACTAGGGAAGTCACTGATTGTGGGTGTTAATCTATAATCAAGCTGCTTCAAATGCTGGGAACTCTGTATAGCTGTTTCATGATAAATAGAGGCAGGTAGTGATTTATTTTACTATGGGTTATTATCTCCCCAGCTAAGCAGGGGAAGCCACTCGGTAAACATTATAAGAGCCAGCATCTGTTAAACATTTTCTCTGTGCCCGGCACTGTGCTAGGCCCTTTTATGCACTTTATCTCCCTGATTTCTCGAAATAACTCAGGGGATGGATGTGATCATTAGTTCAGAGAGACTAAGTAATTTATCCAGCTAGTAAGTGGTAAATCCAAGACTCAAACCCAGGTTCACCTGTCAGATGGCAAAATCCGTGCTCGAAACACATAGCCTACACTGTGTCCTGACTTGGGTTCTGTAAGTCAGCAAGTCCAAAGCTCCCCATCTTTCCTGCTGGAACTAGAAAGAAAGGGATTGAGGTTGCTGGATATGAGGTTAACATAGAAAATCCATCATGTGCTTATCTACCAGGAACCAATGAGACTGCAAATGTAACAGAAAAAAAAGATAGGATTTTAAATGGTCTAGTAATGAACGAACAAAGAATGTGTAATAACTTAGTGAAGAAAATACAAAATATTATTGGAGAACACACACACATACACACACAGGCACACACACAGAAATGAAGATATGTACCATGTTTACAGAAAGGAAGACTCAACTTCCTAACTACTTTAACTCTTCCACAATTAATTCATAAAATCTACGTAATCTCGATTTAAAATTCCAACAGCATTTCTCATCAAACTTGTTAAGCTGATTCTAAAATCCACCCAGAAAGGTAAAAGTGCATGAATAGCTAAGATCACAAATAAAAATCTGAGGATAAATCTGAGGAAGAACAAGGTAGGGCTCTTCTCCTAAACGTATCCAGATTTATTACAAAGCTTTGATAAGAATGTATCCTGGTGATTAGCACAGGAGTGGACTAATAAATCAATGGAACAGAAGAGAAATCCCAGAAACAGACCCAACTTATATGGGACCATAGTGTAAGTTCAAAAGGCATCACAAATCTGTGAGGGGAAGGGACAGACTATAAAAAAATGGGGGTTGGAGAAGCTTTCTGTATGGGAAAAAATGAAATCAGGCCCTATCTCACAGTGTACGCAAAATAAGCAACATGAATTAAGGCCTTAGATGTGAAAAACAATCTTAAAAGTTTGTAGAGAATGAATAGGAGAATTTCTTTATGACTTGGGATAGGAAAGGAGTAAATTATAAAAGCCAGAAATCATAAAGGAAAATATTATTTGCTTTAGGCTCAACCGAATCCAATACTGTAGTGCAATAAAAGGCCCTTTGCAAAGTTAAAAATCTGAGCAAGAGTCTGTGGGAAGACATTTGCAGCATACGTAGGATTAATGTCCACATATGTAAAGAACTCTCATAAATCAATAAGAGAAAGACAAACCAATAGAAAAACGGGTAAAGGCTATGAACGATTCACAAAAAAGGAAGCAGGAATGGTGAATAAGCATACGAAAGACACTTAACCTCACTGCTTCAAAGCGATGCACATTAAACAGCAGAGATTCCATTTCACACCCATCGATTGGCAAAGGTTCAAAGCTTGACGCTATTAAGTGTTGGTGAAGATGTGGGAAAATGTGAACTCTCAAATACTGCAATTTGGCAGTAACTTACGCAAGTTGGAAATACGCATACCAAGTGGCCAGCCGTTCTGCTCCCCAGAATGCACCCCAGAGAAATCCCTGCACGGTGGTCAAGGAAATGTCATGGATATTAAACTAGGACACAACTCGCGTATCTCTCAATAGAGTAATTAAATAAATCGGTATTACCTATTTATAAAAGAGAACATCATACCATACACCAAAGGGCCTCGCCTTACATTTATCAACACTGGATAAATATTAAAGAGTATAATTTTGATTTTTAAAAGTGTTATGGAGGGGCGCCTGGGTGACGCAGTTGGTTAAGCGTCCGACTTCAGCCAGGTCACGATCTCGCGGTCCGTGAGTTCGAGCCCCGAGTCAGGCTCTGGGCTGATGGCTCGGAGCCTGGAGCCTGTTTCCGATTCTGTGTCTCCCTCTCTCTCTGCCCCTCCCCCGTTCATGCTCTGTCTCTCTCTGTCCCAAAAATAAATAAAAAACGTTGAAAAAAAATAAATAAAAGTGTTATGGATTGAGTTGTGTCGCCCTGAAAGATATGTTGAGGTCCTACCTATGAGCGTGGCCTTATTTGGAAACAGGGTGTCTGCGGATACAATCAAGCTAAAGTGAGGTCATTAGGGTGAGCCCTAATCCAACATCACCGGTGACCTTATAAGAAGAGGGATATTTGGACACAGACACGCTCAAAAGGGAGAATGCCAGGTGAAGGCGGAGACACAGAGGGAGATGGCCACATAATGACAAAAGCAGAGGCTGGAGAAATGCAGCGGGAAGCCAAGGACTGACAGCCAACCACTGGACATCACAAGAGGCCAGAACCTCAGAGGAGCACAGTCCTGCCAACACTTGATTTCAGACTTCTTGCCTCCGAAACTGCAAGAGAATAAACTTCTGTTGTTTCGAGCCGCCTGGCTTGTGGTACTTTGTTAGAGCAGCCCTAGGAAACTCATACAGAAAGTAAGTTGGAAAATGCTAAGTATAACATGACATCATCTGTGCAAAATTTTAAAACTCACACAATACTATGTGTTGTTTGTGGGTTTTAAAAAACGGCCTGGGGAAAAGACATACCAAATTCTTGATGGTAGTTGCTTCTGCATAAGGAAGGGAAATAGGGCTGAGGAGGGGTATCATAAAGGACTTCAATTTAAAAGTCTTCAACATCGGGGTTAGGGGCGCCTGGGTGGCACAGTCGGTTAAGCGTCCGACTTCAGCCAGGTCACGATCTCGCGGTCCGTGAGTTCAAGCCCCGCATCGGGCTCTGGGCTGATGGCTCAGAGCCTGGAGCCTGTTTCCGATTCTGTGTCTCCCTCTCTCTCTGCCCCTCCCCCGTTCGTGCTCTGTCTCTCTCTGTCCCAAAAATAAATAAACGTTGAAAAAAAAAATTTAAAGGTCTTCAACATCGGTTTCTTTCATAAAAACCGTCTAAAGCAAAAATGATTCATTGCATCCACGTCTTAACTCAAGGTAGCAGGTGTGTGTGGGTTTTGTTACGCTATATTCTCTGGGTTCTCTGTTACTCCTGACTGTGTATGTGTGACCATATATGTATCATGCACATATGTGAATTTCGCATCTTTGCTTAAGGGCTATGCGCATCTCTGTGTATTTCCCATGTTCCTGTTTGCTCTGGCTGCCTTGCTGGCATCTTCTGCTGCTGTACACATTCTTGTGGCATGGTGGGGGCAGGCTTGCTGGGTCTGCACCCAGTGACTTGGGTGACAAGGACAGCTTGATGGTATATCAGAGACCTACTTTGTTCATACCGCTCCTGAAGTTTCCGGATAACCAACAGCCCCAGAGTGGGAGGCTACAGGGGCATGAGGCTCATCGGGATCCGGCAGGAGCCTGGGCAGAGGCAGGGGCAGCCTCCCACAAGCTTCTCAGTCCACTCTGCATAAGTTAATTCCTAGAAAACTCACAGATGGGGAAGGAAGCACCAAGAAAATTTCTCCCCGAGAAAGCAGGAATGATCCAGTGCCAGATGGGGGAAAGAATCTGGCCTGGGCAGTGTCTGTCTCCACTGGGCACCATCTATGTCCTTTGAGACCATGGGCAAGTGGCTCCCATCTCTAAGTCATACACTAAGTTAGGGGGACGGGTGAGAACGGGATGACCAATAACACTTCTGTGTTCATGGAACACCTCGTTGATCAATCACAGCACCTTTTCTTTTTTCTTTTTTTTTTTTTTTTAAATTTTTTTTTTCAATGTTTATTTATTTTGGGGACAGAGAGAGACAGAGCATGAACGGGGGAGGGGCAGAGAGAGGGAGACACAGAATCGGAAACAGGCTCCAGGCTCCGAGCCATCAGCCCAGAGCCTGACGCGGGGCTCGAACTCACGGACCGCGAGATCGTGACCTGGCTGAAGTCGGGCGCCTAACCGACTGCGCCACCCAGGCGCCCCTCACAGCACCTTTTCTGTCTGAGGTCCCACATAGCCTCAAGCAGGCCTCCAGGGCCAGTCCGCCCCAGCTGCATGGGAGATGAAACCACTCCTGGGGTCGGGGAGCCTTGAGGCTCTTTCTGACTCGAATGTTCTGGGATCCTGACCTCTGGGTGGCAGTAAAACACCCTGGAAGCTTTCTCAGTTATCTCGTCTCGAAAATGGGGGCGAGAACCCCGCTGAAGTCTGCTATTAGCCTAAACGAGGTAGGAGACAGGAAATACGCGCATAGCGGACAGTACTGAGCATGTGGGAAGGACGTTCGTGTCCTAGAAAGTATAGGAGAGGCTGGTACAAACTGGGACGTTCCCAGGTCTCTCCTCATGTGTCTTCCCCCGCCTTCCCTTCTCCCTAGGCTGGGAGGGGCAGCCAAGATGTCCCGGGCTCCTATGGGCACTGTGCTGAGTGCATTTAATTTCACGTTCACCTAAACTCTGCAATGTTAAACATAATGATTATAATGATGACAATCATAATAACAAACAGCTATAGATTTATGTGTCTTGCATGTTTATTCTAAATTTTTACATACATTAATTCATTTTACCTTCATAACTACGAATAAATAGGTACTATTATCAGTCCCTTCTTATACATGAGAAAAACTGAAGCACAGGGTGGTTAAGTCACTTGCCCAAGCTGACACAGCGAGCAAGTGTGAGAACAAGAGCTCGGACCTAGAGAGTCCTGAGTGTGAGCCTTTCCCTGCCTTTCACAAGGGGGTGCCCCCGCTCCCACTGAACAGATGCAGAGAACGAGCTGTGGGAAGGGCAAGTGCCCGGGTTGCCCAGGCCTCCCTGAGTGAGTAGCGCTGATTTCAACCCAGGCTGCCTGGCTTTTCTCCTGCACCATCCTGATGTGCCCTGGAACCCACATACCCCCAGGAAAAATGGCACAGCGTAGGGGCTCCAAATTGGGGGTCCTTTGAGCCCTCAGGTTTCCCATGAAGAAGCCAGGCCCACTGCCCCTGGAAAAGGGTGAGGCTGCCGGCTGGAAAGGTGGAGGTCCCCGGCAGGCCCAGGTGGGCAGCCTCTTTGGGCTGAGGAGGGGGCAGGGCTTGACATTACCAATTCGGCTGGGCCCTCCTTGGGGTGTAGGACTGGGCAGGGCCGACCACCCTCTGACCCCTTGGGGCCAGGAGGGCAGATGAGGTGGGGCCATTTCTGGGCTGTGCCCTGATCACTTATGTCCAAGCGTTCTCCTTGGGTCCCAGGTCCCTGAGGCTCCCTCTGCCAGGGTTATTTAGACGCGTCTCTGCACGGGGCAGGCGCCCCTCTGGAGGCCATGCTGCTGGGACCCGGACTGGCTTCTGAGTGTAGTTATCAGAGGAAACTTGAGGAGGTGGGCCAGGCTGGCACCGAGACCGTGTCAGGAACATGTGCATGCGCACGCACACACACACACACACACACTCATCTCCACACATACACATATGCCCAGGACTTACACTGTCACACTGTCACCTACAGACATTGTCACCACACCACCCTCCACACACCCATTCTCACACCCACACTCACACAGTCTCCGCTTCACACTCAGTGCCCCCACCCACCAGAGGCCGTGGGAGGGGCGGGAGGATCTTGGCTCAGGAGCTGCTGGGGCCCGGGTTCCAATACCAGCATTTCTTGGCCGTGTGACCTTAAACAGTGTACTTCGCTTCTCCTGCGTTACTCTCCTCGTCTGTGAAATGGGCATAATAATAACCCAGTAGAAACCTCTCAGCTAACAAGTAGTTGATTAGCGGGGCATCCGGGTGGCTCAGTCAGTTAAGTGTCTGACTCTTGATTTCGGCTCGGGTGCTGATCTCGTGGCTTGTGGGATCGAGCTGCAAGTGGGGCTCTGCACTGACAGCGTGGAGCCTGCTTGAAATTCTCTCTCTCTCTCTCTCTCTCTCTCTCTCTCTCTCCCACTGCCCCTCCCTGCTCGAGTGTGCTCTCGCGTGCTCTCTCTCTCAAAATAAATAAACATCAAAAACAAAACGAAACAGTTGATTACGTAATCGAAAGGTCGGCTGAGAAAGGTAGTCACTATAATGGATTTACAAATACTTTAAACACTTTATTGTAACATAAAATAATCACAGGGGGCTGGAGCTGCTGCCCCGGGTTCGAATCCTCTGGCTGGAGTTCTCCTGTGCCTGTTTGCCTGTGGCCACAGAGCCCTGCGAAAGATTTCCAGCCCCTTCTTCTTTCTAAATGGATCGTTAGAACCCTTGTGAAGCCGTCTGAGTTTGTAATTCTACATTGTTATTATTCCCTCCCACCCACCCTACATCTTCCCCCAAACTACAGCAACAGATCTAATTTTAGCAATCCGTCTTTATTGCCTATTTCCAAAGCATCGGACTTAGTTGTTCTCAAAACGTTACTTCCTCTCTCTCTCTCTCTCTCTCTCACAGTCAGATTTCACTTCTTGTTTTATTTAGCTAAATTACATAATTATAACGATCAACGCAAATTGGCCAATCCTTTCTGGAGGCAAACTCTGCAGATTCTGGTAGCTCACAGCTCAGCCAGGGGGAGCAGAGCTCAGGCAGGCTGGAGAAGGCTGCAGAAGGTTGAGCCGCCAGCCTTGGTGGGCAGTGTCAGTGTGTTTCAACCAGGGAAGGGAGGGAAGCCACCAGTCCCGCAAATCGGTTACGTGCAGGTCGGTTTAGATAACTTCTACCTCGCATACGTCACAAGGCCCCAGGGAGGATCGGGAACATTCAGGCCTCTGCCCAGCATGGGAGGGCCCTCGGCAAACTGTTGTTCTGGCCGCTCCCCTGGACCCCAGGTCCCTTGTACGTCCTGTCACGGCACTCGTCACCCTGGCTTGTGAGGGTTAGTGACTGACTCCTTACACTGTGGGGGCTTCTCGGTTTCCTTAGAGCCCAGTGCTGGGGTTTGATATGGTGTCTGCCTCCAAAACTTGTGCCCTTGACCGCTAAACCATACGCTGCATGTGCACACAGGTGCTGGGGCACAGTGCCACTATTCAGTGCCAGGCATCCTTCCGGACACCAGGGAAGGACCCAGCCTTTATCACCCAGTTTCCAGGTCCCTCGTGAGCGCCCTGTGGAGAGCCCTGCAACTCAGGTTGGGCCCAGGCAGCTGTGGGTTGACCTGCTCTCACGTCTAGAGATTGTTCCTGGCCCTGAGTGGAGGGCGGGAGGCAGGTGGGCTAAACCCTCCATCTGGACACCCCGCGTAGTCCCTGTGGTTTGTTCCTTTCCTGCGACCTTCTAAGATGGCATGCCCTAGGCTCCCCCTGGGTAAGTCTGGGCAGGTGCGCACGGGGAGGAGATAGTCTGGGGCAGGACAGAGGGTCCCATTATGTTCAACAGCCTAGCTGCCAGGGTTCCTTTGCTGGAGAACAGGTGCTGATATCGCTGGGTCTGCTCTGGCCTCCTCCCCCAGGCAGATGCGGGGGGGGGTGTTTGTTCATGTTGAGGTGGGACAGGAATGAGAGAGGCAGGAAAGGGGCAGGGAGAGCTTTCACTCACTAAAGAGGAATGGTTACTCATCCAAACTCTTTTTGTTTTCTTATTTTTTATAATGTTTATTTATTTTTGAGAGGGGAGAGGGGCAGGGAGAGAGGGAGACACAGAATCCGAAGCAGGCTCCGAAGCTGTCAGCACAGAGCCCGACGCGGGGCTCGAACTCACGAACCGTGAGATCATGACCTGAGACGAAGTCGGACGCTTAACCGCCTGAGCCACCTGGGCGCCCCTGTTTTCTGACTACAAAAGTAAAATGCAGTCTAGTCATTAGGGAAATGCAAACTAAAGCCACAAGGAGATGCCACTTCACACCTACTCGAATGGCTAAAATAAACAAAACAGATAATAGCAAGTGTTGGCGAAGATGTGGAGCAGCGGGAATGCTCATATAGCACTGGGGGGAGTGTAAAATGGTGCAGCCACTTTGGAAAATAGTTTGGCAGTCTCTCAAAAAGTTAAATATGCACTTACTATAAGACCTGGCAAATTCACACCTAGGCATCTTCTACCCAAGAGAAATGAAAATGTATGATGTCTACACAAAGACTCATACATGAATGCTCCTAGCAGCGCTATTCATAATAGCCCAAAATTGTAGCCAACTGAAATGTTCATTCACTGGTGAGCAGACAGACGGAATGTCGTATATCCGTACAATGGAATAGTATTCATCAAATAAGGGAACAAATGACAGGCACATAATATATTATGGACAAACCTTAGAAACACGATGTTGAGTGAAACATGCCAGATATAAGAAACCACATATTGTACGATTCCGTTGATATGAAATGACCAGAAAGGGCAAAAATATAGAGACAGAAGGAAGAGTGGATGCCTGTGGTCAGAGTGCTGTGAATGGGGATCAGCGGCAAACAGGCACGAGGAACCTCATGGAGAAGGAAATTGTCTGAAAACTGATCTATGGTGATGTTTACACTGGTCGGTAAAGTTGCTAAAAATTGTTGTATTATACACTTGAAATGTGTGAATTTTATAATATGTAAAAATATGTCTCAATAGAGGTGTTGAAAAAGATAAAATGCATATACATCATAAAAATGCAAATATCACACAACCATACACCAAACAACGTGTGTTGGGTACTTACTATATGTCAGTTTATATATATAAACTATATAAACCGTAGTTTACAAGGTAGTTGTATTTAAGGGCTGTTATACTAAGGTAGTTAAGTTCATTCTCATCTGATGCATGAGACAATCGAGATACAGAGGTTAAGTGACTTGCCCAAGGCTTCTGAGCAGTGGAACAGGGGATCCAACCTGTTGGGTCTGCCTGGCACAAACCCTCAATGTTGAACCTCTACGCTTTGCAGCCTCTGGGTCCACCGGCTCATTTAGTCCTCACCCCTCCCTGAGATAAGTAACCATCATTCCCACTTTACAGAGAAGGGGATGGACGACTGTCGAACGCCTTGCAGAGGTCACTCTGCTCGTTGGTGTTGCAACGGGGCGCTGTCCCATCCTGGGCAGTGAGACTGTAGTGTTGGTTCTTATTACCCACTGCATAGACTGCCTACGGACACTAATATAGTAAGCAAATGTTTCCCCATGGCTTTGCCTGGCAAGAGAAATCTCTGTGAGTATTTTGCTGTCTAATCTTCTAGACAGCTTTTTCTATGCAAAATGAAGATCTGCAGTAGTAATGACTTTTTCAAAAAATGGCGTCATCATTCCATGCACACTCTTTTGCAACTTTCTTGTTTTCGTATAACGATATGCCATGATCATTGTACCCTATCTGTAACGACTTCATTTAAACAAAATTGCTGCACAGTATTCCATGGCACTGATGTCTCAGAATAAATTTCACCCCCTCCCCTTACTGAGGGACATTTAAGTTGTTTCTAGTCTTGCCAAGTTATAAGCAACACTGCAATGAACATCCTTATAAACATATATGTTTGGTCTCTTGTATTTCTGTAGGATGAATACCTAAAAGCGGCACCGCTAGGTCAAAGAGCATACACATTTTTAATTTTAATAGATATATTTGGATCAGAAGTGTAAGGGCAGCCTGGCCACCTTGGACTTCACTAGTCTATAAAGACGAAGGCTATGTCATCGACATTAGCCCCCAAGTCCCAGCTGGTCCTGGTCTCTGCCTCGTTGCTTGCAAGGCTTCAGCTGTGCCATCAGCCTCTCCACTTGTTTGATTTGTCCCCAGGGATGGGGGGGACTGGCAAGTGCTCAGAATGCATCCTTCAGTTCCAGGTGCCACGTGGTCATTTGCCAATCACTCAGGGAGGAGCAGCCACAGGTGCCCTTCCTGTTTCCTTAGTCGCTCTCTTAACCATGGATACGTGTACATTCAGTAGGTGTTAAATACATTCACATCTCTGTGCCACCAATCCCCGGAACTCTTTGCATCTTGTACATCCCAAACTCTGTGCTCGTTAAACAACAATTCACCGTTCCTTTCTCCCCCCACAGCCCCTGGCAACACCATTCTACTATCTGTCTCCAAGAATTTGACTGCTGTAATACATCATGTCGAGTGGAATCATACAGTATTTTTGGGGGGGGGACTGGATTATTTGCTTTCCTTAATGTCCTTAAGGTTCACCCATTTCGTGGCACGTGTCTCAATTTCCTTCCTTTCTAAGGCTGCATAATATTTCATTGTATGCACATAACACACTTTCTTTATCCATTCATCCCTCAGTGGACACTTGGGTTGCTTCCCCATTTGGGCTACCGTTAGCAATGCTGCTATGAACATGAGTGTTAAAATATATTTTTAAGAGCCTGCTTTCAATTACTTGGGGTATACAGCCAGAAGTGGGACTGCTGGGTCATATGCTAATTCTATTTTTAATTTTTTTGAGGAACTTGCCTACTGTTTCCCATTGTGACTGTGCCATTTTATATTCCCACAAACGGTGCACAAGGGTTCCGATTTCTCCACATCATCTCCAATAGTTGTTATTTTATTTTATTTTTTTGCATAGTAGCTATCATAAGGGGATGCATTTGAGGTGGTATCTCGTTGTGGTTTTGATGACTTGCATTTCCCTGATAAATTCTACCCCGTCTTCAAAGCCTAGACCAGTTACCTCCTCCATGTAGTTTTCCCCTCTCTTCCTGTTTTCACACAATTCCTCTTCGACTGTGACCTCTCTCTCTTTCCCCTTCCCTCTCCCTCGTCCTCTCTCTTCCCCACCCCCATACCTCCTCTCTCTACTTTTCTCCTTTGGTTCCTAGTGTCTATTGTTTGCATCTCGTCGAAGGTCCGGAAGATGTGCCTGCTTGACTACCTCTGCCCAGAATCCAACGCAGACTTTTGTACAGAGTGGATTCAAAGGGTTTTTGCAGTGACTGAATTGATGCGTGGATGGATGTGCAGATGGAAGGAGGCAGAAGCATGAAGGAGTGGTGGAAGGTTGGGTAGATGAACAAGATGGGCGAAAGACGGAAGTGTGAATGATAGGAGGAAGTCAGGAGAGCACTCTGTTGAGTGCTCTCCTATCACCTCTAGACACTGAGTGTCTTCACGATTCTGCCTGTGGGACCTGCAAAGATTGCCTCTGTTAGGAGCTCTCCTGCTTCTCTTGAATCAATACAAACTGGCCTTTGTGCTCTTCTGATTCACCTTCCTGCTCAGGGGGACCAAGCAAGGGGAAAAGAAGGCCCGAAATCCATCCCTCATTCTTCTTGCCAAACCTCATGCCCTGGGAAGAGCTTCATCCATCAGTAGGAAGGGACATCTTTTTTTTCTTTCTTTTTTTTTTTTTTTTTTACACACAATGTGTTCCTTGCAGCTAAGCTCGTAGGGCTGCGATGGCTCAGAGGGGTGACTTTCCCTAATATGGACGAAGACACGTGTTAGGTAACACGAAGCTCTGTCCCCACAGGCTCTCCCTCTTCTACCCCTGTTTCTCTCCTTTCCTTCTTCTTCCTTTCCCCACTTTCTCTCTTCTCCCCACTCCTGCTCACTGTTCCCCTCTTCACTCTTCCCTTCCACGGTGTGGCGGGGAGAAAGAACCAGGATGGTGGATTGATATTGACTTTGGTTTTAAGCTGCTATGTCTTTGATAAAGTCACTGCATCTCTCTGATCCTCAATTTTCCATCTTTAAAATGGGGCTCACAGTTCCCGACCAGCAGGGTTGTTTGAATTAAATGACATAATGTGTGCAAAGTGTCCTATAACAGGGACAGCAAAGCATAAACTGTCCCAAAACAGGGACAGCAAAAATGGTACTCATTGCTTTTATATGCCAGTCAGAGGCCCATGGTGGCATCATAAGAAAGAGAGAAAGAAAGAAAGAAAGAAAGAAAGAAAGAAAGAAAGAAAGAAAAAAGAGGCACCTGGGTGTCTCAGTAGGTTCAGCGTCCGACTCCTGATTTCAGCTTGGGTCATGAACTCACAGTCGTGAGATCAAGCCCCGAGTCAGGCTCTGTGCTAGGCATAGAGCCTGCTTGAGATTCTCTCTCTCCCTCTTCCTCTGCCTCTGTCCTACTTGCGTTCTCTCTTAAAAAAAAAAAAAGACAAAAGGAAAGAAGAGTCTTTCTGCTTCTATATGCTTGTTATCCAGCTATTTAACAGTATCTGTTTCTACTAAGAAAGCCTCCCGATCTACTCTCCTGCTTGAGGGGAGTGTGGGTGTGAAGGGCCAGCCCATGGGTAACTTCATGAGGGTGGGGCTTGTGCTGGTCGATCGTCTCTGTAGCTCCAGGGCCTGGGACAAGACCTGGCACACACACAGAGGCTCCTGTAAGGATTTATTGAATAAAGGGATGAAAGGTGTGGCTGTTGGGCACATGCTATCGGCGGCCTCTCCATGTCCCTTCAGCTTATCCCAAGGTCACAGGCAGACAATTCCCTACAAGCTGGGAGCCTGCTCTCTCTACCTGAGGCTGTTCTCTGGTCATGCTCTGCCCACCTGTGGGCACGGGGAAATGCTGGAGAGTTACTGCCCTAGCAGCAAACCTCAGCAATGAGGGGATGGAACTGGTGGATGAATCCCCCAGCTTCTTGCCCCTCAGCTGACGCTTTGAGGCATGTTCCATGCCCTTGCTTGAAGATCCCCAGGTGGACTAAGCCCAGACTGCCCACGGTGGTCACCCCTGCAGTAATGCACCGTTACCGGCTTTGTTCCTTTCTCTGACCTGCTTCCCTGCTCCTTCACCATCCTCCTTGGGACCATCTCTCAAATAAGCTATTTGCACCCAAATAGTTGTCTCGAAGACTCCAAACTAAGATAAATAGTATGAAAATTTTGTCTTTCAGCAAATGAATCACTCAATGTAAGAAAGCTAATTTATTTGAGTCCTTCTGAATCAATCCATTGCTCGAGAGACCAAAAATAGTCCTGGTATTTTATCCTGGCATTCATAATTTCCCCCCTGCCCTCTAAATGCATTAGAAATTTTCTGTATCTAAGAAATCTGAACAAGCCTCACTCCAAATTATAAAGTGCATCTCAAGTAACTATCACAGGGTGACTTGAAACAAATAAAGCACTTCCAACGAGTGATTGCATGAGGATTGTATGTGTGGATGGACGTACACACTGGCTCACCAGAGAGGGGCAGAAAGAAGGCAAATTCTGTAACTGAATAAGACTGGCTCAAATCCCAGCTTTGCACATTCCCGCTGGAACCTTGGGCAAAGACACTGCATTTCTCTGAGTCTCTTGGGATTCTGTGTGTGTGTGTGTCTCTCTCTCTGCCCCTCCCCCCATTCATACTCTCTCTCTCTCTCTCTCTCTCTCTCTCGAAAATAAATAAACATTAAAAAAATAGAAAAAAATTAGATTCTTACATTTGTTCTTGGCATTCTATCTATTGTGATATGTTGTTTTGGTTGAAGTATGTAAGAAAACTCTGATCTCATGCAAATAGTTGTTGGGAAAAGGAGGAGAATTTTAATAGTTTTTTCAGATAACTATAGATATATTCTACGATACTACACTAAAACTTGAGAAGTAGTAGTTTTTTAAAAGTTTATTTGTTTATTTTGAGCGAGCGAGAGAGAAGGGGAGGGGCAGAGAGAGAGGGAGAGAGAGACAATCCCAAGCAGGCTCCACAAGATCAACACAGAGCCCAATGCGGAGCTCAGACTCACGAACTGCGAGATCATGACCTGAGCAGAAATCAAGACGCAGCTGCTTAACTGACTGAGGCACCCAGGCGCCCCGAGAAGTAGTAGTTTCTAAAAAGCTCATTGCAATGTTTACTCTGAATCATAGCAGTGAGTTTTTCATATTCTGCTTCATAAAAATCCACTGGTCTATTTTGCATTTTTAAAATAAAATACGTCTATTTTTTTAATTTCGATTTTGAAAATTTGAGTACAGTTGATATCTTGCATCTTGAATGGAGCTTTTGCATAATTTTGTATTATAACTCATTGTCATTTGGAAAATATTGGTTGACTGTACTGTGCAGAGCTTCCAAATATTGACACATCTTGATATACAACATCAGAAAGCTGCACTTGATGACATCTCGTTAGTCTTTAAGTATAAGGCGGTTGTCAAACTCGGTTTTCACTTGAATGCTCAAGTTTTGATCGTATTCTATTTCTATTTTGTTATATTTGAATTATAAGTCAGATTGCTTTCCCAACATCCAAGACAATCCATCTCAATGAGAGTAATGGAATTTTTCTGGAAGCTAAGGGAGAAATAAGAGGTCACTCTAGAGCCTTGCTCCATCAAGAGACAAGCAGCCTGGTAGATGTTCTAGGTATCGGTGAGGTGCAAGACAAGTGTGAGAATGGAGTCAGACGGGGGCCATGAAAGGGGAGAAGTAAGATCTCAAAGACACAATTGGCTGAATTTTATGAATTGCTAGAGGTTGACCTCTTCATTTGACCTGGAATACAATGCCATGCTGGTGTCATTCTTTCCTTTCACTTCTTCAGGGCTATCCTAGCCTTTTGGGCCAGAGTTTCTGCCATGGTCCATCAGTAAGTCGTTGTGCACAATATTCACTCAATAAACATTTCTTCAAGACCTTTCTACTTCAGGCTCTGAGTTGGATGCTGGAGATACAGACACTGCTCAGCCTCTGTTACTGCCTGATGGCTCTTGATCTTATAAAGGAGTCAGATCATCAAATATAACTCATTGTGGTGAGGTTTGTGACCAAGGGATGTCCATGAGGCTGTGAGTCCAAGAACATCTCCCTTACCTGTTCCATGATATTAGAGTGGGGCCTTGAAGGATGAGTAGGAGTTTGACAAGCAGGGAAAGGTCCTTCTAGGCAAAAGTATATGCAGAAGCATATGGAAGTATGAAAGACCATAGTTTACTCTGGGAGAATGAGAAATTATAGGATTAATGGGAAAAGCATGGAAAGTGAAAAGAGACCAGGTGATGAAAAGCTTTGAATGTCATTGAAAGGAGTTTGAACGGGGAGGAGAAGTCAGCCAGGTGGAGTCAAACTCAAGCCATGGTTGGCATAACACTCAGTTAAAGGAGTAAGAAGTCCCCTGACCTGAGCAGGCACATCATATATACTCCCTGATGGAGTAGAAAACAATTCCAGGATGTTGGAAGGTCTAGAGGCAGCTGCATAGCAAGCAATGTGATATTCCTGAGTGTGAAAGGCAGGGATGGGATAAGGACAATTCAATGCATTTCCAAGTCATCCAAAGTAACGCAAGTCTCATTTAGCAAGTATTTGTTTAGCTCCTACTGTATGCAAGACAGAAGCTCTCGGTGTGTTCCAGCCAAAGGTCAAATACTCATCCCTGAGAACTGGATTCTATTCTGCCGTTGATTCGCTGCATGAACTGGGGCACATTTCTTCTCTTGTCTGGGCCAAAGTTTCCCCATTGATGCATTGCAGGAGTTACATTTGAAAATTTTGACTGTGACTTCTAGCTCTCATGTTCTGTGACTCTGACTTGCTCTTTGATCTTGGACAAGCCCCTTCCCCTTTCTGGGCCTCAGTTTCGTCATCTGTAAAATGGGATGTAAGGCTAGACTTAGCTCGAGATACATGGAACCTGTGCAATAGACACCCAAGTCTCCCCCTCCCCCCAGCCCGGGCTCCCGAGCCATCCCTGCAGCACACTTTAGCTTCCTCTACATTTCTCATCAAGATGCAACATACTTTAAATAGCATCTGCATGACTGGCTGGTTTTTTTCTTCCCGGAGAAGCTCTCTACAAAGTGTGCCAAGTGGCAGCTGTCAGGGCCGAGGTGGCATTTCCCTCAGTGATGCTGACAGCAGCTGTCCCGGCACAGGCTGAATGGAATGGAAATGACATCATGTTTATTCAGGAAAGACGTTCTCAGACCCAGATCAGTGTCAGCAAGATGCTGGGATGCTCGAGGAGGGAAAACACGCCCGAGACCAGTCCCTGGATCTCCTCTCCTGGAACACACGCTATGCTACACATCATGCCCCCCCCCCCATACACACAGCACACATCATGGCTCACAAACCCATGCCACTCCACACAAACAGATCTCCATATATATCGCAACCCCTCACACACACACACAAACACATACCAACACAGGACTTACGCTACACATACCCCCATATACACACACATATCACACAGACATATCAGCACATGCTACAATGATAGCACGTACCACATGTTCACAGACACACAAACATCCAGAGACACACGCAGATGCCCATGGTCACTCCCCACCTCCATATAGGCAGCTGCACATCACATATGCACTCAGGTGGGGGCATAGCAGTTAAAGTGGGGAAGAAGCTATAGGCGCTGAAGTGCATAATCTGATCTTTCTTTTCCTTCTCTGTTTCTTCTCTATTAGGTATTGCACCATCCAATGCTTAGGGCTGTTTCAGGGGCTGAACAGCAGAAGCAATATCTTGTGCTAGGAAGATCCCAGGCTTTGGAGTTAGGCAGACTTTGAATGGAGCCCAGATTGTGAATTCTAGCTGTGACCCCGGGTGTGTTATTTAACTACTCTGAGTCTCAGTTTCTACATCATTAACATGGGATGTTTTGAAAAATGGGATGCCCAGAAAGCCTTAAAGTCTCCAGAAAAAAAAAAAAAACTGTTAGAATAAACAAATCCAGCAAAGTTGCCGGGAACAAAATCAACACAGAAACATCGGTTGCATTTCTATACACTGACAACAAACTCTTTGAAAAAGAAATAAAGAAAATAATCCCCCTCACAATAGCATTACAAACAATAAAATGCTGAGGAATACATTTAACCAAGGAGGTGAAAGATCTGTACAACAGAAACTGTAAGACACTGATGGAAGAAATTGAAGAAGACACAAACAAATGGAAAGGTATTCCATGCTCAGGGATTGGAAGAATTAATATTGTTACAACGTCCATACTATCCAAAGCAACCTGTAGATACAATGCAGTCCCTATCAAGATTCTAATGACTTTTTTTTAAAGAAATAGAAAAAACAATCCTCAAATTCATATGGAACCACAGAAGACCCTGAAAACCCAAAAACAATTCTGGAAAAGAAGAGCAAAGCTGTAGGCATCATGCTGCCTGCTTTCAAAGTATGTTACAAAACTATAATCAAAACAGTATGGTACCGGCATAAAAATAGACGAATGGAACAGAGTTGAGAGCTCAGAAATAAACCCAACAATCTATGGTCAACGAGTATTTGACAAGGGAGCTAAGAATACTCAATGGGGAAAGGATAGTCTCTTCAATAAATGGTGTTGGAAAAACTGGATATTCACATACAGAAGAATGAAATCAGACTCCCACCTTACACCAGTCCCCCAAATTAACTTGAAATAGATTAAAGACCTGAAACCATAAAACTGCTAGAAAATAAAACATAGGAGAAAAGCTCCTTGACATTGGTCTTGGCAATGATTTTTTGGATATGATATCAAAAGCACGAGCAAGAAAAGCAAATACAAACAAATGGGGCTACATCAAATCTAAAAGCCTCTGCACAGTGAAAAAAACAATCAACAAAATGAAAAGGCAACCTGTGGAATGATAGAAAATATTTGCAAAATATATGTCTGATAAGATGTCAATATCCAAAATATATAAGGAATTCATACAACTCAATGGCAACAAAGCAAATAATCCAATCTCAAGATGGGCAAAAGATCTGGACAGACATTTTCCTAAAGAAAAGGTGCTCACCATCATTAACCATCAGGGAAATGCAAACCAAAACACAATGAGGTATATCACCTCACACCTGTTAGAATGGCGGTTATAAAAAGACAAGAGATAACAAGTGTTGGTGAGGATGCAGAGAAAAGGAAAACCAGTACAAATGGTACAGCTCCTATGGAAAACAGTATGGAGAGTCCTCAAATAATTAAAAATGAAACTACTCTGGGGTTCCTGGGTGGCTCAGTTGGTTGAACGTCTGACTCTTGATTTTGGCTCAGATCATGATCTTGTGGTTTGTGAGTTCAAGCTCTGTGTTGGGCTCCACTCTTAGTGTGCAGCCTGTTTGGGATTCTCTCTCTCCCCCTTTCTCTGCCTCTCTCTCTCTCTCAATAAATAAACTTTTAAAAAATGGAACTGGGGCTCCTTGGTGGCTCAGTCAGTTAAGCATCCAACTTCAGCTCAGGTCATGATCTCACAGTTCATGGGTTTGAGCCCCGAGTTGGGCTCTGTGCTGACAGCTCAGAGCCTGGAGCCTGCTTCAGATTCTGTGTCTCCCTCTCTTTCTGCCCCTCCCATGCTCATGCACTGTCTCTGTCTCTCAATAATAAATAAAATTTTTTTTAAAAAAATTAAAAAAAAATGGAACCACCTTATGATCCAGCAATCCCACTTTATGTGTATATCCAAAGGAAATGAAATTACTATCTCAACGAGAACATCTTCATGTTCATTGCAGTATTATTTACTATAGCCAAGACATGGAAACAACCTAAGTGTCCATTGATGGATGAGCCAATAAAAAAAATGTGTTAATATATGTATATATACATGAAAATGTGATATATATGTGTATATACACATCTATTACACATATAATGGAATATTATTCAGCCATAGGAAAGAAAAAATCCTACCATTTGAAACAATGTGGATGGGCCTTGAGTACATTATGCTCACTGAAATAAGCCAGACAGAGAAAGACAAATACTGTGTGATCTCACTTATATGTGGAATGTTAAAAAACCTGAACTCATAGAAAAAGAGAGTAGGTTCATGGTGGCCAGGGGCAGGGGTGTGGGAGAAATGGTGAAAGTGGTCAAAGAGTACAGACTTCCAGTTAAAAGATCAAGAGATTCTGGGGATCTAATGTACAGCCCAGCGACTACAGTTAACCATAATAACTGTGTTGTGCACTTGAAAGTTGCTAAGGGAGTAGATCTTAGATGTTCTCACCACACACGCTCACGAGGCTAACAACATACACATGTATCACATTATCGTGTTGGACACCTTAAACTTACACAAGGTTCTATGTCCATTATATCTCAATAAAGGTGGGGAAAAAATAAGCGCTCCCTGGGTCAGTGCTCATTGCAAGGTGGGTCAAAGAGAGCAGGTGTTGGATTGAGGGTTGCTGGTGGCGGGGATGGGGATATCCTTCTCTATCCTTCTGCTGCACACAGCTGGGGATAGCATAAAAACACAGGGTCTGAAATCAGATGGTCCTGGGTTCGAATTCCAACATTGCCACTTCCTTGGGCAAGTGACTTCACCTCTCTGGGCCTTAGTTTGAAAAGTGGGGATAATCAGAGCACCTACATCATGGGCTTGCTGTGAGGATTCAACAAGATAATATATGCATAAGTAGAGAGCTTAGCATATGGTGGTGGTGGGGTGCATAAATGAAACAAGATTAGCAAAACATCAATAGCTGTTGAAGCTGAAGCATGAGTACATGGGGGTTCATTATACCATCCTATTTTTGTACATGTTTGAAATCTTCTATAGTAAAAAATGTTTTTAAAGAGTTTATCCCAGTTCCCTGCCACTAATGTAGCTATTATTATAAGTGAAGCCTGTTCTTAGAAGGCAGGGGTGAGGCGGAGGTGGGCGAGAGTGGGAGGAGCTTTTTCATAAGAGGACCCCACCCTGCTGCAGTTGAGGGAGTTGGGAGTATCATTATAATGCAAGTGTCATTTTAAGACAGGCACAGCCACCCAATGGGACAAGGGTAACTAACTGTTAAAAGATCTCACTGACTTGCCATCTTTGTCTAGTCTCCTGCTTGTGCCTCCATACTCCTGATAAGGTCCCACTTGTCACCCACCCCTACTTCAGCCTGGGTCCTCCTGGCTTCATCCTGTCACTGCATCATGAATGAAAAGATGATATTCTGGCTTCATTCCTTCTTTATTTCCCATCTGTTTTCTTCTTTCTTTTTTTACACAGCTCTATTGAGATATAATTCACACACTGGCTACTGGATAAATTCTTTGAAGAAATGTCTATTTAGATCCTTTGCCCAATTTCTAATTGGGTTATTTGTCTTTTTATTATTGAGTTGTAAGTATTCTTTGTATCTTCTGGATACAAATCTTTTCTCAGATATATGATTTGCAAATATTTCCTCCCACTTATGGGTTCCTTCTCTCTTAAGTTGGAGTCTCTCATTCCAGATGCTGCTCTGATCTCAGCTCTGCTAAATCCATGGGAAATGTTCCTTTTTGACTGTGTGACCTTGAACAAGCAACTCAGCCTCTCTGAGCTTCAGTTTCTTTACCTGCAAAGGGTAGGCAAAAATGCCTGCTTCACTGGGTCATTGGGAGAACTGGACATGGTGAGGAAATGAAAGCCATCTGGAAAACAGAGTACCCAACAGCCATTACAATTAGAATCTGCCTTAAACCTACTTCAAGTTTGTAAAAGTGTTACCATTTGGTGGACAGTCATTTACTTAATGTAAATTGTAGATACTGAATTATCTTATTCTACAAACTTACTTTATTTAATGCAAAGTCATTACTCTTACTGTTTAGAACCTGTAAAATGTGGTACCCATTGGTCATTCCTAGCAGAATCCAGGCATTCAGTACTTCAAGTTTAAGATGAACCACTGGACCCATGCCTTTGTCCCCTATCTTTGATCCTGACATACCACAGAAATAAAAGAAGAAGAGTTAAGTTAAAGAAAGAATATGTCCACAATAGCAAATGCTGGGGTTGGGGAGGCTCACCATCTTTCTCTTAAAACAACAGATTCAGCAAATGTGTGAAAGGTAGAAAACAGATAGGAGAGGGTTGGTGGGTAGAGTGGGCCCAACATAGAATACACTCCTAGAGGGTCACAGAGAAGATGGCAGTGGAGGTCCATGGGCACATTCAGTCCTAGAGTCAGCAGGTTTGGTGGAGGACAAAAGAGAAGAAGGGGCTAAAGGCAGCATGTTACCTGTAGGCCTGTACATGGGATTACATGTATGTCTCTTCAGCCCTGTCTTTTACCTTGCATAGAAAGCAGGCTGCAGCATTTACCCCAGGCCAAAAAACAGAAGATTGATTGATTGATTGATTTGAGAGAGACCATGAATGGGGGAGAGAGGCAGAGAGAGAGAGAGAGAGAGAGAGAGAAACTTAAACAGGCTTCACGTTCAGTGTGGAGCTCAATGCAGGGCTTGATGCAGGGCTCCATCCTGCGATCCTGGGATCATGACCTGAGCTAAAATCAAGAGCTGGACACTCAACCAACTGAGCCACCCAGGCACCTCTGGAAGACTCTTTTATAAAGAGCTAAGAAAGTTGTCTGGGAAAGCTAAGTCTCCTGGTATGCGTTTTAGTGACCTAGAGTGAAAGTTTTCTCATTATAACATTTGGGGGCTGACTCTTGGCATACTTGCCTTAAAACAAAGCCTTGCCAGTCACACACTGCACCCTACCATTTGCAGAACATGCAGTCAAAATCTTCAGTTGGTGGGAGTCCCAGTAGAAAACTAAACTTATTACAAAAAAGCAGAGGAAACCCACTGTCCTTTTATAAATATTAACAGACACCCAAGGAGCAGCAAGCATATGAAGGGAACCAACATTATTAAATTTTCAGAAAAGATCAAGCTAAACAGAAAAACTGACCTGAGAGGAAATAGAACTAATTCTGAGAACAGAAGAAATTTTTAAAATATCCTCTAATATACTCAGGTTATAAAGTATTATGCCCATAAAACCAAGACAAGTTGTCATGAAAAAAATTAACAGAGGATAAGAAATAACTCTGAAGGATTAAAATTATGATTATAAAAAAAATTCACGAGACCCTGAAACACATAGGTATGTATGTCTTAGAAAGATAAATCTATGGACCAGTTTGAGCCTTAGAAAGAGTGGACAGAAAACAGAAGGGGTTGGAAGCAGCCAAAGAAATAGGAGCACACAATTTTGCAGATAATCTTTACATTGAAAGGACCACCAGGTGCCCAGCACAAAGGATCAGAAAATACCTGCACCTAGGCACATCTTTGTGAAAT
Organism: Lynx canadensis; assembly: GCF_007474595.2. NCBI lineage: Eukaryota > Metazoa > Chordata > Mammalia > Carnivora > Felidae > Lynx > Lynx canadensis. The sequence continues at coordinate 83,154,458 of NC_044315.2, forward strand.
ATCAAGGTAAAGGAGAAGTCCTAAAAATTTTCAGAGAGAAAAAGCAGTCCACCAACAAAAGAATGGAGTCAGATTAGCACTAGCCATTTCATCAGCAACACTGGGTTCAAAAAGATGAAAGAAATATTTTTTAACATTCTGAAAGAAAATTATTTTCAACTTAGATGCAGTGCCCATCATTATTTACCAGTCAAATGTGAGGGAGAGACTATTTTTAGGCATGCAATGACTCACAAAATTTTACTTTCCATGCACCCTTTTTCAGGAGGTTATTTGAAGATGTCTTCTAGTATTAATAAGGAAATAAACCCAGAGAGAAAAAGGCATGAAAATTAGGAACAGTGAGTCCAATCGCAAAACAGAAGAATGACAGTGCGGTTCTAGGGTTAGAAAGGAGAAGAGGAGAATGGGTGGGTTAGAAAGAGAAGTATCTGAAGGAGTGGGGATTAATTCAACAGATTAGTGGATAGAAATAGAAATAGAATATATAATAGAAATAAATAGAAATATATAATAGAAAATTTGAAAAAAAATGGAAGATGTAATGAAGCATAAAAAAGAAAAGAAAGGCAATTATAAACTCCAGGAGAAGCAAACATTTGTAAGAAAGTCATGGTCCAAATACAAAGTACACTAAACTGTGGCAATGTTTTTAGTGTTTGATAGATCATATGAAAAGAAAATCGATTTGACTATGATGTTAGGAAAAGTTTCCCACCAGTGAACCAAAGGTCCTGAAATTTGATTTTAAGAGCAGTGAGATCCTAAGATATCACTTGACTCATCAGTAAGTAATATCTATACCATGTTAATAATTTAAATGCTATTTCTTGACTCTCGACCTACAGTCAAACTGTGGACCAAGCACAGAGGTATTAGTTGTGGTTGAAGATCAGAATGTAAATGCTAGTGACAATGTAAATATAAAACAGAGTCTGACAGAAAGGAGAAGCAAAGGGCAGGAGTGCAAAATAGTTACTTTCAAAGTGAGGAGTCAAGAAATATTTTTTTAAAAAGTAGGTTATGTGTTGTGAACAAGGCACAATGGTTTTAAGTAAATTATTCACATATCATTTAGTTTCAAAGGTAACAAATAGGGGGTTTAAAAATAATTAAGCACCACATATTGGGAGAAAAAGAAAAAAAGAGATAAACTAAGTGAGCCGAATTCCCATCTTTTAGATCATGGAGTTGATATTGTACAAAGATGATAAACCAAGAAAGAGAAAGAAAAACAAATTAGCTAGAGAGAGTTAGAAAGACAAACTATTTTTTTTTAAGTTGTTTTTCCCCGGTGGAATTGGCAGGTGGGAGGGGTAGGAAGGAGTGGAAGACTTGCTTTTGATCACAACCATTTCTCTACCATTTGATTTGTTGCTGTGTGTGTGCACATAGTGCTATGGTTCAAAAAGGATTGTTTAATCGGGGAAAGAACGATTTCAGGTATTCTAAAAGAAACAACTCAAGTGGGTATCAACACTCCCTGTCTGCCATATGGCTGCCATTTAGACAATTTCCCCTTCTGTTGAAATCCCAGCTTTGCTTCCTGACAGTTCTCTGATTTGGGCATGTCACTTCTCTCTGCCTCAGTTTTATCCCTGGTAAAGAGGGAACGATATCCTTACCTGGTCAAAGTAGCACAGACTACATGATGAGATATAAACATCCCAGTGCCTCCCTCCTTCCCTCCCTGCCTCTCTGCCTCCCTCTCCACCATCCAAGGGGGCTGTTTGGAACCTGAGGTGTAAGACTGCCTTTAAAAATTCAATAGAAAAAAAAAAAGAGGCCTCAGTGTCTGAGAAACGGTCTTTGCAGCACAGCGGTGAATGGATGTTTTGCCTCCGTGCTGCTACAGCCTTCCAAGGAACGGTCTGGACCAGCTGGTGTGTGTGCGCGCGTGCCTGTGTGCGTGTGCGTATGTGCGCGCGCACGTGTGTGTGTGTGTGTGCATGTGTGTGTGCATCACAGCCTAGTGGTCCCTATTTAATACTTGGGAAGGGGGTGTCAGCTGGAGGCTGCCGTGCGGCAGGCTTCTCACTGAAAGCGGAGGGCAGGGGGGTGACTGCTTAATGACTAGATGTTAAATGTTCCAAACAATTTATACATTTAGAATCCTAAGTTTTCAAAACTCAGCCCGCCGCGCAGTTCTGCAGATCTTGTTTATAACACATTTGGCTAAAATTATCTCAGCGCATACTGCACCTCCTATAGCACAGATGCTCCGGAACCTGAAGCTCTGTTTTGATCCCAGATATTCGTGCTGAAGCTATTTGTGTTCGCCGTAAATGAAACACGAAACCGAGGAACAGTGGCTCTGGTGATTTTTATAAATATATGCCTAATCTTCGCAGCGGGCACAGGGGTTCAAGTTTTATTTATGTGTGTTTTTGCCTCCTGGTGCCCCAAGGGGCTTGTTTTCCCGTGTGCCTACAGGGGCTGCTGCGTGCAGGGAGGAAGAGCCAGGATGCAGCCAAGTTTCATTCCTGAGGACTATCCTCGTCCTTGTCCCAGGAAGCAGCTTGGAGCAGGACAAAGATCGTGGGCTTTGGACTCTGCCACTGCTTTCGGCAATTCTTCTCCTGACTGAGCCTCACCTGCCTTGTCTGTGAAATGGGAACAGTATTATTTCATACCTCACAGGGTCGTTGTGAAGATTGTATGAAATGCTCAATAGATGTTCGTTCATTCATTCAAGGGGTGTCTACTGAGCATACCAGGGGTTCATAAGCTCTGTTGTACATTAGGATCACGTGGGGAGTTTTAACGCTCCAGGTCTGCAGGCCCCACCTCAGAGCAAGTACATCAGATTCTCAGGTTGAGGGGGCCTCAGTAGTTTAAAAGATTCCCCAGGACTTACCAATGTTTGAGAATAACCGACCTGAATGAGGGCTTCTCAGACTTGTATGTGCACAGGAGTTCCCTAGGATTTGTTAAAACACAGAATATAGTAGACTAGGTCAGGGGGTGGGGCAGGGTTGCTAAGAGCTGCATTTTTTTTATGTTTATTTTTTGAGAGACAGAGACAGAGTACGAGTGGGGTGAGGGGTGGAGAGAGAGGGAGACATAGAACTTGGAGCAGGCTCCAGGCTCTGAGCTGTCGGCACACAGCCAGATGTGGGGCTTGAACTCATGGACTGCAGGATCATGACCTGAGCCAAAGTTGGACGCTTAACTGACTGAGCCACCCAGGTGCCCCAAGAGCTGCATTTCTAACAAGTGCCTGGGTGACGGTGATGCTGCTGGTCTGAGGACCACACTCTGAATAGCAAGGCTCTGGGCACTCTGTTAGGGGCTTGGGTACCGAGTTAGGCTGGGCAGAGGTAGTTACTGCCCGCATAAATCTTACAAAGAGTACGGGCAATTCAATAGGTGATGACAATGACAAATGTTATGACAAGGGAAGAGTGTGTGGGGGACCATTGGACCAGGCTTTGGGAGTGAGGGTGGAAGGATCATGAACGACTTCCTGGAGCAAGCTAAGTGTTAGCCAAGAGAAAGAGGAGGGATCCCGGGGAGACTGATGCAGGCAGACAGCATATCATGTGCAAAGGCCCAGAGGCAAGAGAGGGGAGCAAAGGCTAGTGGTTCAGGGTGATTGGAGTTTCCAGGTGAGCTGGAGCTGTAAGCAGGGCTCAGATCAGGTAGCAACTCATCAGCCCTTAACATTAAGGGGCTTGACCTTTATCCAAAAGGAAATAGATGGGGAAAGCAGTGAAAAGCTCAGAGAGGGGAGAGATGTAATCAGTGTGACCTTATGGAATTGTCAGCATCCGTTCACTCCTGCTTCTCACCAAGCCCCATCAGCAGAGCATATCTGCAGAATAAAACTGGATTATCAGCAATCAATGAGGAGGACAGTTAAAGTCCCTACTACGTGCAGAGCTCAAGTCTAGCTGCTGCTGGGCAACACGGAGATAACCCTGACCCCATCCCTTTCCTCTAAAAGCCCTCAACCTTCGTGTGTTTGGAGGTGTGGGGTGGTGGGAGATCCACAGAGAGAACGTGAACATGAGGTGGATTCCAGAAGATTCTGGCAGCATGAAGCATGCTGGGAATAAAAGGGACAGAAGGGGGAAGCCCATGTAGACTGGAGATTCTGAGAGGACTTCTATGAGGAGGAGGCTGGCTGGAGGCTGGTATGAGGTCAGAGAAGAAGGGCAAGGGCATTCCAGAGGGAAGCCCACAGGAGGCCCTGGGAGAATGCACAACCTATTAAGGAGTAAGAGGGCGGGCCCAGCACTGTCTTCAACACTATTGATCCCAGCACCTTGCACAAAGTTGGCGTTCCACAAATGTTTGTTGAGTGAATGCTGATAGTAAGGTGGTATTATGGACTGAATGTTTGTGTCCCCTCAATATCCACATATGGAGCCCCTAAACCCCACTGCAGTATTTGGAGGTGGGGCCTTTGGGAGATGATTAGGATTATATGAGGTCATGAGGGTGGGGCTCTCATGATGGGATTAGTGCTCTTATAAGAAGAGACCTCAGCGAGCTTGCGGTCTCTTTCTCTCCCTTAGCCATGGGAGGACACACTAGGAAGGCCACGTAAGTCAGGAAGAGAGGTCCAGGAACCAAATCAATTGGCACCATGATCCCAGCCTCCAGAACTGCAAGAAAATACATTTCTGTGGCTTTAGCCATTCAGTGTGTGTGGCCACCTGAGCTGGCTAAGAGGTGGAGTCTGAGTGTAAAGGCTCCGGCTGTATCGGCTTGGTCAGTTCTGCTGGCAGGTAGCAGCTGGCATCTTTAGATATTATGACACCTGTTTGGTTGGTAACTAGTTGCTGGCCCAAATCCCTGGCAGCAACCCTTGCCCGCTCTGATACCAGGCCACCCTGGCTCTTTCCGGAACTGCTAGATCTCTCCATTCTCAATTAAAAGGTTAATGTCCTGAAGGAAGACCAGAGGACCTTGGGACCCTGCTCCAGGAACCAATGCCTCTGATTGTCAGGGTCACATGGCCCAATCGTGATATTTGGAATCTCGCTTCTGGTTGCTAGTAACGGGGGGCACCTCTAGGAGACTCAAGTCCAAGAGAAGGAGAATTGGAGGGCCTGGCCAGTTCCCTGAGGGCACGCGTTGGGTGCAGACAGAACCAGGGCCTGACATCTCCAATAACCAACCCAGGAAATGCTCTCTGTCTTACACCCCACTTCCCTCTAGACTTCCAGTCTGCTTTCTTCCCTCTGACACCTGGCCTTTTCTTCTCCTGGGTCATGGCAGGGCATAGCCAACAAGGCTGTTAGGTTTCTGTGTCTTAAGGTTCAGCCATCCAAAGAGCCTGACCTTTCATTTCAGCTCCAGGTCTAAATTTCCAGGCAAGTCCTCTGATTGATGCAGCTTGAGTCATTTGCCCACACCTTGACCAACCGATTGTGGCTCAAGGAAGGGTCATGCTGACTGACACAACTGCTCATGCCAGAATCCTGTGGATGGAATGCACGGATGTGTCTGTTAGGGATGGGAGATGAAGAAGTTTCCAGAAAGAGGGCAGGAAACCCAGAAATAATAAGTTTCCACTACACTACGTTAGGGAATGTGGGATTTGTTAAACAGGCCGTGGAAGCCATGGAAGGTTTCGGAGGCACAGCATGATCAGAGTTAGGAGGGATTATTCCCCTAGGGGTGCAGAGGACGAAGGGAGGAGACGGGGAAACCAGCAGAGGCCACTACAGTTTTCCAGGAGGGAAGTGACGGGGACCAGCATTAGGGCTAACAAAGCAGGCAGAAGAGGAGTGGGATGCAGGTAAACAGTGGGGAATGCGTGGTAGGAAGCAGTTGGGACGGATCCGGTCTATGGTTCCGGTGATGCGGGGCCCATTCAATACTGCGTGGGGTGATGGGAATGAGGCTTCCCATCTGGAATCCACCTGAGTCCCTTCCCAGGGTGGCTGAAGAGAGAAGAGGGCCTGAGATCAATTCTCATCGCACGGCAGTGAGTTTGATTCTGTTAATCTCGCAAAGGGCCCCCGAGACTGATGTTTGCACGGCTACCTTTGCCAAGAGGCTCAAGGAATTTCTTAAAGGACAGACGATCTTCTGTATCCACAAATCATGCCTGTCTTGTAAATACAGTTGATTCGAACACAACCCGCTCATTCATTTATGTATTGTTTTGCCTGCAAAGCCTAAAATATTGATTTTGCTTTCTACGGAGAAAGTTTTCAGACTCTTGTTCCACACCGATTTGGCCCCAGCTCCTTCGCATCGCCATTGTCACCCAGCCCCAGAAAACAACGACTTCCACAGAGTGGGACGCGGACAGCCCCCGAGATTAACAGATAACGATCTCCATTTTTAATTCGAAACACTGAGTCCTGGTTTTTCCTGGACCCACCTGTCAGTTCCAAAGTCATTACCAGGTTATCTCCCTGGAAGCCTGGTGAGTCCTCATGCAAATAGGATGCCCGGGTGTTCCCAGCTGTCCCCGCATCCTGCCAGGCCCCACATCAGACTGCTCCCTGGCTTTCCACTTTCTTTGGAGAGTGGATGTCAAAGAATTTGCAGGAAGGCCAAGGCTGGTTATTAAGTTGCAGAATGAGAGAGCAGAGAGGAAATTCTGACAATCTAACCGCGAGGGGGCCCATGAGGAAGGGGACATCAGTGGGAACAACCCCAGTGCGCTACCCAGGGTGGCAGGAGGAGCGTAATTAAGAAGGATCCAGGGGAGCGCAAGAGGGTTTTGAAGGTTTGAAGGCTGGGGAAAAGTCAAAGCTTGTGAAAAATGTTTGCAACAAACCGAAGGTGCTTCGGGGGTGTGTCTGGGGAGAGAGACACAAGATACAGACTCACTGCTTGTTGGGAATGTAATGCTAACAGAAAGACAGAACATTCTGGTTTTCTTCCTGCCCCCTCACGAAGAAGAACATTCTTCACAAAGGAGAAGGAGGAGCTAGTCTTAATGGGAGTCGCTATGATGTACCAGGTGCAAATCAGGCAGTAGGCAGTCTTCTGTTATTTTTACGTTTTTTTGTGGCGGTAACACACGCATACGAAAAATTGCACAAACAGGTGCACAGCTCAGTGACTTTTCACCCACACAGCCTGCACCTCTTGTGTCCCCTTTCCAGGCACCATCTCCCCCAAGGACAGCTACTGCCCTGATTCCTGACACTGTAGGTTGGTTTGGCTCCTTTCTGAACTTCCCACAAGTGGAATCACGAGGTATGTTCACCTCTGTGTCAGGCTTCTTTTGCTCACTGTTGGGAGATTCACGCCTACGGGTGCACGTGGCTGTGGTCGGCTCTTTTTCATTGCTGTTTTGTGTACGCACAATGTGTGTATCCACTCAATTCTTCTTTTTTTTAATGTTTATTTTTGAGGGAGGCAGAGACAGAGCACAAGCAGGGGAGGGACAGAGAGAGAGGGAGACACAGACTCCAAAGCAGGCTCCAGGCTCTGAGCTGTCAGCACAGAGCCCAACACGGGGCTCGAACCCATGAACTGTGAGATCATGACCTGAGCCAAAGTCAGACGCTTAACCGACGGAGCCACCCAGGAGCCCCAACCCAATTCTTTTCTTTCTTTTTTTCTGCCTTTACTATACAGTCCACATTCAATCAGGATTAGATTTCTTGAGTAAGAAAAGGTATGTAAGAGAATGTCCTTGCATTAAAAAATGTGTGTGCGTGCGTGTGTGTATATGCACGCACGCACGCACACACACACACACATTGAGAGAGCAAAATGAAGGAGAGAGAGAATCCATTCTATTCTGATGAACATTTGTGTGGTTTCCATTTTGGGGGCTGTTATGAATAGCTCTGCTGTGAACATTCTATAATTGTGCTTTGATGGACATTTGTACGTATTTCTGTGGTCTACACTTAGGAGTGGAGTTACTGGTCATAGGATAGGTATAGATTTAACTGTAGTTGATACTGATTAGGAACAATTCTTACATTTTATAAACAAAAGGATGGAGAGTCAGAAGATTTTGTCCAGTTCCTGGGCTCCAAAACCTCCACCATGCCCTCCCACGGTATTGGCCTTCGGAGAAGTCTCCAGTGGTGTGCATAAGGCTCTGTAATTTAATTTAACATTTTCAGACAATTGAATAAACTTGTCAAAGACACCTGGAAAATTGATCTGTGCTGATCTGAAGTTGGGAGGAATGGTGCAAGTGTTGGGACTTTAAAAAGTGTCATGGATTTCACTTTAAAAAATCATTGTCACAGGGCGCCTGGGTGGCTCAGTCAGTTAAGCATCTGACTTTGACTCAGGTCATGATCTCATGGTCTGTGGGTTCAACCCCTGCATCAGGCTCTGCACTGATGCAGCTTGGAGCCTGCCTCGGATTCTGTGTCTCCCTCTCTCTGCCCCTCCCCTGCTCAGTCTCTTTCCCTCTCAAAAATAAATAATCATTACAAAAATTAAAAATAAAATAAATTGAAAAAAGGAATTGTCAAGGGCTCCTGGGTGGTTCAGTCGGTTGAGCATCTCACTTCAGCTCAGGTCATAATCTCACAGTCCATAAATTCGAGCCCTGCGTCGGGCTCTGTGCTGACAGCTCGGAGCCTGGAGCCTGCTTCGGATTCTGTGTCTTTCTCTCTGTGCCTCTCCCCCGCTCACACTCTGTCTCTCTGTCTCTGTCTCTCTCTCAAAAATAAATAAACATTTAATACAATTTTAAAAGAAAACAAAAGGAATTGGCAGTTCACCGGGTGGGTGTTAGACTGAGTCCAGGATCCAAGGGTGGAGTCTGGGGACCAAGCCCCTGTGGACGCTGGGAATGTGAACATGTGGAGAAGAGGTAGGACTGAGCGAGATCAAGAGCTGGGCAATCAGGAAAGGACTTCAGCGGCAGTGACACTGGGAACAGGTGCTGGCCAGTGTGTTTGCTTCCAGTTTCTGAAGGTGTTTGGCTACCTTTATTTTTTTTTTAAGTTTACTTATTTTGAGAAAGTCTGACTGGGGGAGGGGCAGAGAGAGGGAGAGAGAGAATCCCAAGCAGGCTTTACACTGTCAGCACGGAGCCCGATGTGGGACTTGATCTCACGAACGTGAGATCGTGACCTAAGCCGAAGGCAGATGCCTAACCGAATGAGCCACCCAGGTGCCCCCACCAGAGCGATTTTAGTGTCAAGGCCTCACCTGTCTGACCAGGCTAGGCAGAACCTCCCGGATGGCCTGAAGGCTGCTGAGTGTGTATACAAGGGCCGGCAAAAGGGGTTGGTGAATGGGCTGGTGTGGTGTGTGATCTCTGAGTGCGCGCATCCAACGGTGGGTAAACGAATGTGAGCAGGTGTGAACAGACCCAAGGGTGGCCGACATTCACACCTGTATAATCTCTTCACTTTAAGTGTCGTGGCGTCTCTGACTTACTTCTAACCGACAGAACATGGCAAAGGTGATGGGATGTCACTCCTGTGATTAGGTACCACACACACACACGCGCACACGCACACGCACAGAGCTCTGGCTGGCTAGCCCGGACTAGGGAAATCTTCCCGGCCGGCTCGATGAGCTTAGTGGCCACGCCGAGGAGGCCCGCGGGACAAAGAACCACGGGTATCTTCAGCCAGCAGCCAGCAGGGAGCCGGGCCCTTAGTCACAGTCCAAAAGGAACCTCATTCTGCCGACAACCTGAATGAGTTTAGGTGGGGATTTTCTGGCAGCCGAGCATCAGGTAAGAATACAGCCCAGCCACCACGCTGACTGCGGCGTCGGGAGACCCAGAGCTGAGGGCCCAGCCGAGCCACGGCCAGACCGCTGACCCGCGGAAACCGCGAGGTAATAAATATGTGTTGCTTTAAGCCAACAGGTCATTTGCTGAGCAGCAAGAGAGCACCAGAACAGTTGGGGCATGGGTGAGTGTGTCTCACGTGGTGGGTGTGCAACAGTGGGTAGGGATTTGGATGGCGTGTGTTCGTGTGTGTGTGTGTTGGCAAGGGTGTGCTAGTTCACGCGTGTACCTATGAGTGAGTGTGTGCGTGCACACACGTGTGTGCAGTGCCCCCCCCCCACGTTTATGACTTCCTCCCTGGGTTTGATGTCGTGGGTGAATAAAATTTAAAGAGCTCTAAATTTTTTTAGAAGAGCCCTAAAGGGAGCCGAGCTTTCTGCGCGTGAGTCATTACCAGGAACACCTGTGAACTGTTGATTTTAATTGGGCCACAGCTGTCAGGTTGCCGAGCAGGAGGGGTTGGTCCCTTGGCTTGTCTGTCCCCAGCCCCCCACCTTCTGTCAGATCTTTGGGCAGGCAGCGGGCCCAGGAGGGCAGGAGGGCCCTGGGAACCCCGGTCTGGCTCAGGTCCTCCGTCCTCCCAGGAGGCAGCGGGAAGGGGCTCGATGCCTCCGGGAGAGGAGCCGGGCCTGGGTCTCGCCTCGGGCGTTGGCTTCAATGCCGGCTGCAGGCCTCAGGCCTCCGGTCCATCTGTCCCCGAATTCCTTGTGCCGGGAGTCCCCTACCTGAGACCGGGGACTCCCGCCCCTTCACGAGGGCGTGACACACACACGCTCATGCTCACACATGGGTACTCACGTAGGCGAACTCACACTTCAGTAATAACAATAGCAAACGTGGACACGGCGCTTAACGCTTGCCAGGCGCTCTCTTGGGTCCGCGCCAACCATCTCACGGAGCCCTCGCCGCAAGCTACGAGGTGGCTACTAAGGATCCTCATTTCACCCCCGGGGAAACTAAGGCACAGAGGGGTTGGGTAACTCGCCCAAGGTCTCCCGGTGGATAACGCACAGCCACGGCGACCCGCAGACACGCACCCACACACGGAGACGTGCGTATGTCTGCGTCCCCCAGTTAAGCTCCACCCTCTGACACTCGCAGACACTCAGGGACATTTCCCAGAAACAATCAAATGCTTGCCCCCCCTCCCAACCGGTGCTCACACGCACCGACCGATCCTCGCACGTGCACACACCCAGTTACACACGCAAATGTGTACCTTCAAGCACACGCGTGTATCCCCCCCTTACCCCCCATTCACGCTCAAACACAAATATGCCACATCCCCTCCCCCCCCCCCGCAAAAAGCCTCACAACAGGTACCCAGCTGCTCGAACTAAGCCCAAGCGTGGTGAAGGATGTGTGCCCAGACGTGACTGCAATCTCCAAACTCCCCACAGGCTGACATCTTACAATTCTTAACACAGACCATGGAAGTTCCCCCACAGATCCGCACCCCCCCAACCCGCTCACTGAGGGCAGAAGCTGTGTTTGCTTCTTTGTGCGCCCACGGTGTGCAGCCCACAGAGGCCCGTGGTGGGCCAGCTGAACTTTTGAGACTCCCACCACTGCCGGTCTGCGGGGGCTGGAGGAGGCCAGTGCCTCTCGGCCCCAGAGATGGCTGAACCCGTCCACCGTCCATCACCAATCCAGCCCGTTATCTACACCCGTGCCGGTGAGATGAGACCTTTTCTCCCACGTCACCAATGTGACATGTGACATTCATGTGAGCCACTCACTCACTCCCTGGCACATGCAGGCACCAGCTGAAATGCCCACCCCTTCTCTCCCACTCAAGAAGTCAAACAGAAAGCCAGAGAGGGGGTGGGATGTCCTCACGGAGATGACCCTAAGCCACGGGGCACGTAACTCGCCATTAGTGCTGCCCGTGGACCTCTAAGGCCTTTGCAACCCCGGGGTCACCCTTAGCCTCAATATTGAAACAAAACGACCACCCTCATCCCATGAACAGCAGGACCTAGCCCCCTTCCTGCCTCGTTCTCACATTAGCCCTGCCCCTAAAGGTCACCTTGTCACTTTCTTTCTTTGGGGAAAGGGGTTGTCTCAAGACCGCGCGGCAGCCTGTTTCCCTGATGCCCCGCTCCCTCTCAGGCCACTGCACCCCAGGCTGTGAGCACAGCGTGGAACCTTGGCACTGCTCTCCCTCTTCCTCATTCCCCAAAGACCTACCCACCCAACTTGTTGTTGAGTGCAAGAGGAAGCGCCTTCGTCTGGAAGTCAGACATGGTCCCTGCCGGCTGAGATCAGGCCCTCCCACCACGGGAACTGCCCTCGACTCGGCCCTGTTCAGCCTGCTGGATTGCATTTGTCCCCTCTCCAGACCCTTCTCCCCCAGGGCCCCTCCCTCTCAGTGCCCACGAGCAGCTATGGGCAGAACCACTGACTCCTCACTGCCTGACCTCCTCCCCCCTGAGCCCTACCTGACCAAACTGGCCCGCGGGGGTGTTTTGCCTTAATAAGGGAGCAGGGTTCCCCCAAGAAGGGCTCTGCACCCTCCCAATCCAGCCGGCTCACAGCTCCTGCCACCTTTCATAAAAGTAGTTTCTCTGCTCTCATCACATCAGCACACGACTTGCCCCTCAACAATCATGCCGTGAAGAAATGCTGAGCTAAGTCACCTGGCTGAGGCCACACCTCGCTCGACTGAGGCTGTGTTGGGAGCTGGAGAAGAAACTGGGGCATGAACCCACACCCCGAAGTGCAGGGAGGCCAAGCAGGTCTGTGCTCAGAAGGAAAATTCCCGCCGCCATAGAGAGAAGGGCTCGCCTCTCCCTCTCTGCTGATGGTCAACTCGCTTCCTTCATTCAGCAAACCCTCTGGGAGTCCTCTGTCCGGGAGAGGCGGGAAGAGAAGACCCAGAAGCCACGAGGCATGGAGGAGACCGAGCAGTGGGGACCCAGAAGGCTTCACAGATGTGTGCAGACTGAGCACAGAGGATTTCTGCAAGGTTCCTGGCACTTGTCCCGAAGCCCCTTCTTCCCCTCCTGCTCAAGAAACCACACGAGAAGGCAGGTGAGGGGGAGCTCACCGTGCTGGACACAAATGTCTCGGGGTCTCTCGCGCGCTCCGGGATGATGTGTCCGATGGCTAATGAACTGGTCGTACGGTGCCGGGTGTCTCCCAGCCGACGCGGAGCCCATCACCCTCCCTGAAGCCTGCTTGTCCTCTGCTGCCTCATTTCTGTGCAGGGGTTCTGGGGTGATGCCGGAGGCCACCTTGCATGTGGCTGAGTGGGTGTAACTCCAGGCTCTCTCCCTCCCTCCACTCTTCTGTCCCAGAGGAGGCGGAGTGGCGGTTCCGACTGATTCACGTAGGGAGGATAAACTGGATCTGGTGCTTTCCTTTTATCCCTGGGAGCAAGCTGACCACAGGGAGCGGGAGGTCTCATCTGCTCCCCCTCTGGGCCACCAGAGCCTCCTGGGCAGGCTCCCCACTTCAACACTTCCCAGGGGGCCCATGGGCCTTGTTTTCCAATGCCTGCCAGCACGTTCTCTTGGACCTCACCATTTCACTCCACCACCACGCCCTCCCCTTGACTAGGGCATCGCCGCGTCCCACGTCCGGAGCAATCACAGCCTCCTCACGGGTCTCCACACTGGCACTCTCGCTGCCCCTTGTCCTCTCCTCTCCTGGCCAGTGACAGGTGCCCAGAGTCCGCCTCCGTCCCACGGACCCTCTCACTACTTGAGGAAACATCCACATTCTATTTAGAGAGGACCATTCCTCATGTCTCCCCCCCCCGCCTTTTTTTTTCTCACTTTCCCTCTGGACAAGGAGTCTATTTTTATTTTATTGCATGGAATTTGTCTTTTGAAATAATTAACCACCTTCTTGTAGCAATTTTTCTTCACCCAGGAATGCAAAATCACATAACACATTGGAATATTTTTTAACACCCACTTTAAATTATGCAGTTGCTGTATTGTGATAAATATATAGATCAGGGGAAGTTGGGGTAATACGTTCTGAGCCTGAAGCTGGACTCCATCTATCCCGGTCCACAGAGGAGGTCGGCTGGAGGTGGGCAGGGGGCGTCAGCCACCTCCTGCAGTGGCCAAAAGCGAGAACTATCCCCAGCTTTTTCTTCGTCTGCAAACCTGAGACCCAGATCACTGGCCATTCAACCAGTCCACTGCCCTCTTCTCCTGGGCAGATGTTTTGTGTGCCTTACCTCACTTCGTGCTCCCGATCACCTTGGAATCGGGACTCCACGCTTCCAGATGTGCAAACCGAGGCTCAAAGTGACTGAGCAAATTTCCCAGGGGCACGTGGCCAGGAAGTGGGCTCTCGGAAGTGGGAAGTGGGAAGAAGTGGGTTACACCGTCCAGAAAGTTTCCTGGGCGAGATGACGATTTTCTGACTCCAAGACGATTGCTGTATATCTCTGTCTTTCTCCTCGCCTCTCTGGCTCCCTTTCCCCCTCCTCCTGGTCAGCTCACCACCTCACCTTCTCGTTTCACTGAGAGCATGAGGCGATCGGAAGACAACTGCCTCTTTGGATTGGATGTGTTGGAAAAGGTTCAGCGACCGGCTGTTGGATAAGGCGGCCCTGATTTCTGGGGCAGCTGGCTGGCTCAGTCTGTTAAGTGTCTGACTCCTGGTTTCAGCTCAGGTCATGATCTCATGGTCTGTGAGACTGAGCCCCGAGCTGGGCTCTGTGCTGACAGCACAGAGACTGCTTGGGATTTCTCTCTCTCTCTCCCTCTCTGTCTCTCTCTCTCTCTGCCCCTCCCTGGCTTGCTCTCAATCTCTCTTTCAAAAAATAAATAGGGACGCCTGGGTGGCTCAGTTGGTTAAGGTCACGATCTCGTGGTTTGTGAGTTTGAGCCCTGCGTTGGGCTCTGTGCTGACAGCTTGGAACATGGAGTCTGCTTCAGATTCTGTGTCTCCCTCTCTCTGCCCCTGCCCTACTTGCGTGCTCTCTCTCTCTCTCAAAAGTAAATAAGCGTTAGGGGCATCCGGGTGGCTCAGTCAGTTGAGCATGACCTTCGGCTCAGGTCATGATGTCGCCGTCTGTGAGTCTGAGCCCCGCATCTGGCTCTGCACTGACAGCTCAGAACCTGGAGCCTGCTTCGGATTCTGTGTCTCCTTCTCCCTCTGTCCCTCCCCCACTCGTGCTCTGTCTCCCCTCTCTCTCTCAAAAATAAACATTAAAAATAAATAAATAAACATTAAAAATAAATAAATAAACATTAACAATTTTTAATAAGTAAATAAGTATTAAAAATTTAAAAACAGAAGGCCCTGATTTGTAGCGCCTGCTGATTTCCGTGGTGTAAATGTTCCCACTACAGCCTACTTCCAGCTGCCGATGGCTTAATAACCAGTTCATGAAAAGTCCTTAAATATAACCATCTGTTCTTCTGAGTCGGCACCAGTGCAGCACAGGGCTGGGTCGACACGCCCCAGTCTCCCCAACCTTCTTCCACCCTTCACTCGCTTTTCCACCTTCCCTGTTCCTTGGTGGGGCCAGGACCCGCGTGGAAATGCCCCCGGACCCTCCCGTCTCGCCAGCAAGGATCTGACCTCTGCAGTGACCACCCCTGCTTCCTGAGCCCTCGCTCTCCCCCTCCACTGCATCACACCCATCACACAAACACGTCTGATATCCCCCGGAAGAAAACCTTCCCGTGACTCCACATCCCCTCCAGGCACCACCCTACTCCTCTGACCTCCTTTGGAGCAAAACTTCTTGCCAGAGCTACCTGGAGCTGCGGTCTCCATTCCCTCTTCCATTCACTCCTCAGCTTTCCAGGTCAGACCTTCATCCCTACCCCTCCTGAGGACACTCTGGTCAAGACACCAAAGTCCAGGAACTGTGGCTTCTGGATCCTTGGCCTCTGCCCTCTGGAGGGGGTTAGGAAGCAGCTATAAGTCAGCCTGTCACCCCTGCCAACCCTTTGCTCCTGCTGTTCCCACCACTTGGAGTGTACTTGCCCAGATTTTTGCTTGACTCAATCCCTTCCTTTCCTCCAGGTGTCTGCTTCAATGTCATTTCCCTAACCACCTGATCTAAAAAAAAAAAAAAGTATCCTTCTCTCCATCTGTGTCCTTTCCCCTGCTTGACTTCCGTCCACAGCTCTTATCACAACCTGCCATGTCCATATTTAGTGATGAATTTGTTTATTGTGTATGGCAGAACGGAGGCTCGCTCCAAAAGAGCAAAGACTTTGTGTTTGGATCACTGACGTATTCCCAGTGCCTAGAACACATAGTAGGTGCTCAGTAAATATTTGCTAGCCAAGCAAATCGATAAAGGCATGAACAAAATAGTGGAGCTAAAATTCATACCTGGATCTGTTTGACTTAAAAGCCTGTGTACTTCCCTCTCCTCTATGGCCTGCTTTGGAGCTGTTTCCATGAGCCAGAGGCCTCAGGGGGCCATTTCCAAGATTTGTTTGTTCTGTCATCGTCTTGTTAGGTGTTTTGTTTTGTTTTTTTCCTTTTGGGTACCTGTAGTTAGAGAACTGTTTCTCTCTTGCTTAAAAATTTCCATGGCACTGCACGGCCTTTGGAAAAATCTAAAACCTTGAGCCTGGCATGCGCAGTTCCCCCATCTTCTGGTTCTGGCTCCCTCTCTAGTCTTGCCCCCGCCCCCCTGCCCAGGACAGCCCACAGCAGCCAAGCACTTGCAACTCCTCACGCTTGCCTTAGGCCTGCCAGAACATGGTACCTCAGACCGGATGGCTTAGACAACAGAGATTTAGTTTCCCACAGTTCCCGAGGCTCGAAGTGCAAGATCATGGTGTTGGCAATGGTAAAGGAAGGATCTGTTCTCTCTTCTTGGCGTATAAATGGCCATCTTCTCCCCGTCTTCATATCATCTTCCCTCTGTACGTGGCTGTGTCCTAATATCTTTTTCTTATAAGGACACCAGTCATATTGGATTAGTGTCTATTCATATGACCTCATTTTACCTTAATTACCTCCTCAAAGACCCTTTCTCCAAATACAGTCACATTCTGAGGTACTGGGGGGTTAGGACCTTAATGTGAATTCCTGGGGGACACAATTCAGCCCATAATACTTTGCCTGGCTGACTCAACTCCACGTTATTCCGCTTCCCTGACTCTCCACCCCGCAGGGTGCATTGGCCACCCTTCTCTGCACTTCCACGGTCCCTTGCCCTGCCCACCCTGCCCCCACAGGTCATTCTGGGTTGGAATAGTTGTTTTTTTCTGTCTCCATCTCTCCTTATCGGACCTTGAGGTCCTTGGGTTCAGCTAACAGACCCACCTGGGAGCCAGTCTTTGGCCCTAGCACAAGGTTATGCACACAGTGGATATTTAGGATGGGTCTGAGGATAAGCTGGAGGAGGCAGGGAAGAAATAGGTTTTTGAGGAATTTCTCCCTGTTGCTAAAATCTCTCTGCTTCTTACTATTTCCTGAAACAATACCCTGGGGTAAGTGAAACGACAAACTGCCAAAAACTACATCTTTCCTGAGCCTATAGCCAAGGACGAGAGTTCAGTCTGGCTTTTTCTGGGGGCAATTGTGTGTTGAGAAACTGAGGCCACTGAGACCCCTTGGATCCAATTCTCACTGCCTTCACTAATCAGCTTTGTGAGCCCTGGGCTGCCGCTCACTTCACCACTGTGAGCATCAGTTCCCTGATAAACGGGCACTATACCCCCTGACCTGTTGTGAAAATCAGAGAAAACAATGTGTGGTTAAGGGTTTGGAAATTTTCTGCTCTGTCCAGATGAAGGGATTCTATAGTTAGGTTATTGCTATTGAATTCTAAATGGTGACATAGAAATTATTTCCCTTGAGTATTGGATATATTGCTGTTAAATAATAGAACTTTCCTGATTTGGAATAATTGGAGGGAGGGTGTTGGTGAATTAGTGATAAGTCTGAATTATAGAACATTGCAAAATTTTTATTACTTTTAAATTAATGCGAACGAATGGCTAACATTGTATTGTCAAAAAAAGGTCCCTCAGGAGAGTTGCTTTAATGAACAGATAAGAATCTCGGGTAATTAAGCACTCACTGTAAGCAAGGGGTTTCAATCTGGGTGGTTTTAAAAGTACTGGGGAACTTTGTCTTTACAAAGCTAACCATATTCCCAGTACCACTTATGTGCTTGGCAAATCTTTTCACAATCCCTTGCCTAGGTCAGATTGTGAAAAATTCTGAGTAAGCAGGATTGTGAGTCATCGAAGCATGGCTATTCCCAAAACAACGGGCTGGGAATGCTCCTCAGAGTGGCAGGTGCTGGCAACCAGCAACTTCGTGAATGGCCCCAGATGCCTCAAGCCTGCAGATGGCTAAAGAGCTGGCACCATGTCTAACAGCTACACCCACACACACATACACACACACATGTGCACAACCTCACACACACTATTGTTCCTCATTTGCACATGTTCTTACGTGCCATATTACATGTAATTCCATAAAAAGTTACCTACAATCACATGACATACCTATTTCTACACTCAGATATACATACTCATAATCTTGCGTATGTTTGTGCGCAGACACAGACACACATACACACGCACACACACACCCCAAAGCAAAAACAACCACAAAGGCTGAACATTCCCCTATAAGATCGCAACCCTAGGTAAGAGATAAAGGTCCCAGAGGACTGAGGATGTGCTCCGTGCATGTCTTCCCCTCCAGAGATGAAAGTACACCAGATGAGCTCCAAATACAGGTGTTCACTTTGCTTCTGAAGAGAGGACAGCAGCTGGAGATATGATTCTCTACTCTCCAGCTTGTCATAGAGAAGGCAGAACATCCTGAGGAAAGAGTGGTAGAAGCAAAAATCAGGGAGTCAAGAAGAACGATAATAAGGACAATAGGTATTGGGCACTTGCCATGTACATTTGTGCTAAGACCTTTAATGCATTTTCCCTTTGCTCCTTGCAACAATCTCATGAGGAAGGGGATGTAGCCATCACCATTTTATAGATGAGGAAGCTGAGGCTAGAGAGCCTAGGTGACTTGCCCGAATTCAGAGCCAGCTAGCAGGTGCAGAGCCAGAATTCAAACCCAAGTTTGCCTGTCTTTCTCAAATAGATATTAACCAAACTCTGTACAGGATGGACTTGAACCAAACAAGAATTGATAAAGACAGGGAGTGAGAGTGGGCAGGTGTTATCCTGAACAGATAAATAAAAAGAAAGGAACTAGTATCCTGGGAGGTACAACAGCCCATGCTAGTAGAAGGAAAGCCAGGCCTCCATGACAGTCCCCAATATTAAGGGGTCTGCAGCTGACTTTACTGGAAAGGACACATGGTGATTGGTGTTGCCTCATTGAGAGATTCAGAGTCAGATGTCTGAAGTAATGATAGCTACCAATTAATTGAGAATTTATTGAGACACTACTAATCATTTTAGGAACAACATCTCCTGTTGGTCCTCCCAATAGCCCTAAGGAGGAGGTACAGTTACTAACTTCACTGTGTAGATGAGAAATCTGTGGCTCAGAGAAGTTGCCAAAGTCATAGAGCTGGTGAGGTAACACAGCTGGGACTCAAACCCAGGTCTGGCAGAGTCCAAATCCTATACTCTGTTGTGTGTGTACCTGTGGTTCATCCTGCTAGAAGATGTGCTGACAGAATCATCAAGGGTTTGACTACATCCCTGACTACAGTACTGGGACTGAGAGATCCAGGAGGACAGGTGCTTTTTTTCTACAGATTATCATGACTGGAAAAGAAGAGGAGACAAGAATTTTTCAAGTCTTGATCTCCAAGACCTCTGCAAATGCTACAGTGGTCAATGACATGAAGCGAGGGGTAGAGAATAGCAGATTGTAATCTTTTATCAGAACCGTGGACAGCAGCCAAGCAGGCAAGGGTGGGGAGCTGTCCCGGGTACTAGTGCTAACAGCTGGGAGAAGAGGACATTTATCATATCGACTAAGTGCCAGGCACCATTCCAATGGTGTACATATGTCATCTCATTTAATATGCCCAATGGACTTGAGATGTAGATGTCATTTCCCCCATTTTGCAGGTGCAAAGACTGAAGATCAGTGACACAGAGCACCTTGTCTATGTGTACACAGCAAGTAATAGAACTAGCATTTGAATCTAAAATGATTTGGCTAGTGATCTAGTCCCTCTTTCATGCTGCTGCCACAGATCTCAGAGACCTCCCACTCCCCATCCTCCCCATCCGGGGAGTCCACCCCGGATTTCATCATCAGGCAAATCATCAAACACTGGTGGCCTTGGGTCCACGCTGGTGAAGGGTTGATTTGTGAGTCTTTTTGTCCTAGGAGTATCTGGGAAATGGACTGTCCTATTCATTCCCAACCACCCACCTGTCTTCCACCCAGAGCCAAGGTTTTGGTCAGTGGGAGATTATGGCAGCCCTAGTCAATAAAGTGGATGAGGTGCTATGCAGGTCACCTAAGAAGGAGGCACAGAGATCTCCACCCACAGGCTTGGATCCCCCATCCCAGAGCCCTTTCAGACTAACAGAGGTTGAGACCGCACTAGTACCCTCCCCTAGTGGGTGCTGCTCCATTGATATCTACCACCTCCTGCTCTCTGAGCCTTACTGCTGAGCTCTGCCATGTTCTGTGGGAAAGATAAGGTGGAGAAGCTTGACTGAGGTCCACTTTAGAAGAGTTTTGAATTATGAACTATAGAATATTACATTATTTCCCATGGAAAATATGGAGCCCCCTTAAAAAAAATCACCATCCATAGAGACTCTACTAAGAACCAGGCATAGGGTTTGGCCATTTCCATACATTTTCTAATTAAATCCTCACTACAGTTTTGTAATGAATTACCTTGAGATAGTTATAATCATCCCCTTTCTTCCAGGTGACGAAACTAAGGCACAGAGGAGGGAAGGGACTTGTCCGAGGTCACAAAGCTGGTTCTGGGGCAGAACCAGGATGAAAACTCTGGTTTTTGTACCTCCCAGTCCTTCCTCTCATGGCCAAGGGTCATTGACTCTCTATAGGCCAAGGGCCTGGCTCAGGAGAAGGCCTGAGCTGGAGGCTGGGCAGAGGGAACTGCAGCGTCTGTCTCATTAGGAGTGTAGTCACCACAGTTACAGTCATAAACCCAACTCACAGGGAAATTACTTGGGAACCATACAAATTAATGGAATTTTCTAGGATTCTTAGAAAGTTTTATTTAAGACTGTCAACATGGACATGGGGGTGGGTAGTCTCTGGACTCTCAGGGAGGGGGTTGAAGCTGGGTATGGCATGAAGCAAAGCAAAGGAGTGCCTTTTAGGTCACACCAAGGATGGGAGACCCACTCCCACCCAGGAAGTCCAGCTTCGGTCTCTGGTCTCTGAGGCCCCTTTCTCTAGGCCCCTCAGCCCCACTAATTCTCTCCTGTCACTCCCCTCACCCCCACCCAGATAACAGCACAGGCTTCCTAGGCTGCTTTCCCAACCACACCCAGAGGGATCTTTCTCCTCATGGCTAGCTCTGGACAGATCATGCTCTTGCTTTACAAATTCACCTCTTCAAGGCTCAATTCCCTCACTTGTAAAATGAGACTACTAATACCCACCCAGAAGTGTCACTAGCTTGGCTCATGAAGGTGAGACATGACCATTGAGTCATCTGAGCAAGTCCTGGGCTGCCAGGTGGCCCTAGGACAGTGAGCCACTGCTCTGGGTCTGAGAGCATTCATGGAGGCCTGAATTAGTGGCCGCTCTGGCAGTTGCCCAAGGCCTTTGTAGTTTTGAGCTCACCTCTGTCCCCCAGGGAAGGCCCAGCCTCCCTGCACACAAAGCAAAGCTTTTGATCATTCTGGAATCCTCTTCATTCCTGTCAGTCATGATGAATCAATTGCAAGTCCCCGAAGGTGTTATTTTCTCTCACTTCTGGGACTTTGCACATGCTGCCCTCTGCCTAAAGTTCTCCTCTGCTCTGACTCATGCACTCATTCCCATTCTACCTTCAGGTTAAGAATTCAGCTTAGATGCCTCTTTCTTCAGGAAGCTTTCCTTGACTTCCAGTCTGGCTAGGTATTGCTGCTCTGTGTTCCCTGGGGCCCCACGTGCACCAGGGTGTGGGGGGGTCTTGGGGGGATGAATGGAAGGTGAGACACAAGAGGTAGGAGGTCATTGCCTCCATAATCCACACCTGCGACTGCAGAAGGTGCTGCAAAGCAGCAGGAGCTGTGGGCTGAGTCTGGGGAGAGCCACTGTGGCAGCCACCTGGAAGTTTTCTTGAGTTCAGACTCTCCTGGGTGGGGGCCAGGTGTGGCGCTTTGTGATGCTGGCCCCAAGGGTGGTTCTGCTTACCTGATGGATGGGAGCAGGAGGCAGGAGCCTGTCCCCAGAGGATGCCCACCAGCTGGCAGGGCTCAATGCAGCCCTGCCCAACCCTGCAAGCACTTACCTGCCAGGAGGGAGCAGGGCAGGCAACAAGGGGCAGGAAGTCTATGCCAGAACCTAGATCTAAGTCTTAGATTCAGCTCCGTACGGACTCATGTCCATAAGCTCAGTGTGTATGAATGCATGTGGTCTACATTTAAATGTGTGGCTATGAGTCTGCTGGTATCTGACTGTATGTCTGTGTGTATATGTGTCTCTGTGCACAAGTATGCCATATGTGGGGGTCCATGTGCGTGTGTATGCCTATAGGTGTGAATCAATGTGTCAGTACATGTGATCTATGTGTGAATTCACAAGTATGTGATGTATGCAGTTGTGTTCGTAAATTGTCTAATGATTATGCACTCTGGTTTCAGACTTTCGCCCACGGACGTTCAAATCTCAGCTCAGCCACTTCCTAGCTCCGTGACCTTGGGAAGTGAAGTGATTTTTCTGAGCTTTATTTTCCTCATCTGTAAAACAGGGGTGAAAATTAGAATGCCCATATTGGTTGATTTTTGCAAAGGGATTAGTAAAGCAGTGCATGTAAAATACTTAGCACCATACCTGGATTGTAGGAAACAGTTAATGAATACTGGCAATTATTTGTTTTATGTGTATTTATGGGTATATGGTTGTCTTTGGATTTATGTATCCGTCTAAGCAGGTGTTTAGGGGCCAGTCTGTGGTTAAACACATAGTATTGTATGTTTATGTGTAAGCATGTATGTCAGCATGATGCTGTATGTATATTGCAGCTTAAAAAAAAAACTTCCTATGATCCTCTGAGAGCTCAAGTGCCAAGGAAACCACTAGAAAAGAGATTTATGCTCCTATCACCCCTTAAAAGCTCCTTCCCTGACCCTAGGACTTTGAAAAGAGATGACTGTTCTTTCAAAAAGAATCAAAAATTGAGTCATCTGAAACTCAGACACACACGTTTTGAACCCCCAGACCTAGGTAACATATTTGTGGTACACGCGTGTGCCCACGCATATTAGTAGTACATCCCAGCCCACAGCCCGGGAGCCAGTATAAGCAGAAAGAGTTTGTGGTCCCCTGAAAAAAAAAAAAAGACACAAGAAAAGTCATTTCAGGCTCCTGCCCATCTGTGATATGCCCGACCAGCACTACTTACCCAAAGCGCCTTTCTTGCAGAACTTCCTGGAATATGTTGAAATTGCAGAAGAATAGACCTCAGTGGATAATGCTTTTAAGGGAACAAAAGAATGTAAGAACAAACAGCCACTATCAGGCCGGGAGATAGCTCAATCACATCAGGAACAATAAGTCAGTGGTAAAACTCCCAAGGCTGATTCAAAAGTAAAGATTGACCTGATGCACATTCTTGACCTATCTCTGCAGGATCTAAACCCCTTTGAGCACTCAGATACCTGACCTACTAAAGCCAGAGAATTGACCTGGACTCTGTCACCTTAAGATGACTTTTGTTCCAATTCCATGCTGAATTTTCTGTTCGAGGAGACACTGCTTTGGCAAATATCCGCAGTATTCTTTTTCACTTGTTGTAAGCGAAACCTTTCCTTTTCCTATTCCTTGGCTTGGTTGTGTCTTTTGGCTCAACACCCACCAAGAGAACCCAGTTTCAGGTAACATCAACACAAGGCAGACAACAACTAATACTTCTTGACCAGTGGCCCCACCTTGAATTTGGAAATGAGTAGAAGTCTCTGCAAGCCATAAAAATCCTGAGCATGACAGCTAGAGAGAGGCAGGCCTTGAGTTCTGTCTCTAACTCAGGGCTATTGTTACTGTGTGTATCTTACAGCAAAGAATACAAACCTGGAGCCAGACAGATGTGGGTTCAGACCCCTGCTTCCCCAATAGTCCCCAGACAGGATTGCACTGAGTCCCTTGCCTGGGCCTTCCCCCAACCCCAGTTAGGGGATAGTTAGGGGCTGCAATTAGAAAAGACTCAAGCCTAGTGCTACCTCAGAGAGCCCTGCATCCCAAACAGGACACTTCAGTGGGTGTGACATAGCCAGGGAGTTGTGGGAGATAACTGGGGGCTCAGGAAGGGTAGGATCTAGCCAGCCCAGGGAATGGGCCAACTTTGCTACCAAAAAGGCAGATTAGGGAGATGGATAATAAAATTGAGAGTAAGTGCTTAGCAAATGGACAAAATAGTTTTCTGTGTGTTAAGTCTAATAGTTTTTCAAAATAGGTCTTGAGGGGCGCCTGGGTGGCTCAGTCGGTAAGCGTCCAACTTCGGCTCAGGTCATGATCTCGTGGTTCATGGGTTCGAGCCCTGCATCGGGCTCTGTGCTGACAGCTTGGAGCTTGGAGTCTGGAGCCTGCTTCGGATTCTGTGTCTCCCTCTCTCTCTGCCCCTCCCCTGCTCATGTTCTGTCTCTCTCTCTCTCTCAAAAATAATAAATGAAATAAAATAGAATAGAAAAAAATAAAATAAAATAAAATAAAAATAGGTCTTGCATTTGCACACCAATGTTCATAATGGAATTATTCACAACAGCCAAAAGGTGGAGCCAACCCAAACGTCCATCGACGGATGAATGGACAAAATGTGGTATAACAATGAAATATTATTCAACCTTAAAAAGGAAAGAAATTCTGTCATCTGCTACAACATGGATGAACCTTGAGGACATTGTGCTGAGTGAAATAAGCCAGTCACAAGAGACAAATACTGTGTGATTCCACTTACGTGAGGCACCTAGAATAGTCAAATTCATAGACACAGAAGCACCATGATGGCTGCCAAGGACTGAGGGAGAGGGAAACGGGAGTTGTAATTTATGGGTACAAAGATTCAGTTTTGCAAGATGAAAAATGTTCTGGAGATGCAAGGTGGTGATGGTTGTACAACATGACTGTACATTGTGAATCAACTTAATGCTACTCAATTTTACACTCGAAAAGGGTTAAAATGGTAAATTTTACATTGTGCCAATCTTAGCACAGTAAGAAAAATGGAGTTGGAGTTTGCATTTTTTTAAGAGTTGGATCTATTGGAGCTAATGTACACACAGTGAAATTCACCCTTTCGACTGTATAGTTCTGTGAGTTTTGGCAAATATGTATAGTCGTGTTACTTCCACCGCAATCAAGATACGGAACATTTCCTTCATCCCCAAAAGTCCCTTCATGCTCCTTTGTCATCAGTGCTCACCCCCGCCCCCCTGCAATAACCCAGCTCTTGCAACCAGTTACCTGTTTTCTGTGTTTATAGTTTGTTTCTTCCAGAATGTCATATAGACCAGCTCATGCAGAATGCAACCTTCTTTCATTTCGCGTAACGTATCTGAAATTCATCTATGTTGTGAGAATCAGTAGTTCTTTCCATTTGTTACCGAGTGGTAGTCCAATGTATATAGATGTATCACAGTTTATTTATCCAGTCACCAGTGAGGGGCATTTCAGTTGTTTCCAGTTGGGCGTGATCGTGATAAAACCACTGTATGTGTTCTTGTACAGGATTTGTGTGGGCATATGTTTTCATTTCTCTTAGGTATGTGCCTAGGAGTGGGGATTGCTGGGTCACATGGTAAGTGAATATTTAACTTTACAAGAAACTGTTATTTTCCAAGGTGGTTTTTCCTTACTTTGTTTTCCAATTCCCCCCCTAATTTTATTGTGTTTTACAACAGCACTTCTTCATGATGGGCTGAAAGGGAAAAACCCCAACTTGATCCCATCCCACAGTTAGTTTGAGGAGTTTTCCTCTGGGAGGAGTCAGTAGGAAGTACTTGGGGTAAAGGCTTTTTGGCAGAGAGAACAACATGTGCAAAGGCCTGGGGAGAACTGGGAGCCCAGGGTGAGGGAGGGGGGCAGCTAGTGAGCCAAGAGGCTGGTATGGGGTCAGGGGCCAGACAGTGTACGAGGAGGCTGAGATGGCACTTCATCTGGAGGGACAAATGGGAGTCATTGAAGGATCTTAAGCAGGAGAGGAAAACGATTTGATTTACATTTCAAAAAAGTTCCTCTGGCTGAAGAGTAGCAGCTCCCTGGAGGCAGGGAGCTCCTCGGCCCAGGCCATGAGGAAACCAGGACTCGGACTGGGGGTGGCATTGGTGGGGCTCAGAAGGTAAAATGGATAGGATTTGGGGATGGGCCAGATGTGAGGGGGGAGTAAGGCTTTGAGAGGGGCTCCAATTTCCCTGACTTAGGCCAGATGCCCCTGTACGGGAGTCAACAAGGGAACTTGTTGGGGGTGGAGTCAGGCAGGAGCCTGGACACCACCAAGCTCTGTGGCTATAGGGCCTGACTCCAGGAGTGCCTCCCCACTGCCCTTTCTGGACCTGATTCAGCTGTCACTCAGGCAGGCCAGGCCTTGAAAGGCCCCCAAAGAGCTGGTGATTTGTGCAGGCCTGGCTGGCCCATTGTCCCGCTGGGATTCGGTCTTTGCCAAGAGTAACAAAGAGCTCAGCAAAGAGCTGGCTCTGGGCTTGGAGGGAGGGGTAGGGAAGGGGGGGGAGGCAAAGGGGGAGGGGCTAGCCTCTGGCCTAGGCCAGGCCCAGAGTGTTGCTTTCAGCCTTCCTTACAGGCCAGTGTGGGTCTGTGCCTGTTTGAGCTTGCGTACACAGAGCTCTAAACTGCATGCAGGCAGACGTACACGTGTGAACATGTGTGCATTGTGTATCTTTCTGTGTGTGTGTGTGTGTGTGTGTGTGTGTACCCTAGTGCCCTGAGTGTGGGCATCACCACATATGCATGGATGTTAGACATACTCTGTCCCCCTCAGACTTGCTCTCCGCCCTGTGTCATGCCCCCCAAGACCCCAACCCTGGGAACACATCAATCAGACACTTGTCTGGCTTCTAGTTGGGTTTGGTCAATGGGAAACCTGGCCAACAGATCGCAGGGCAGGGGGCTGGACAGGTTGGCTCCTTCCCCATCAGGCTGTGGCTCAGTAGTGGCTGTGATCTGATGGTCTGACTACCACAATTTCTACTGGGCAGTCCACTGCAAAGCGACAGCTCTCCCCGACTCCCACATGGCTCCTTCCCCTGACCCTCCAGGTTTAGGCTTGGCAATCTGGCTCCTTGCTATTGCCAGCCCCCAGGTGCATCACTATTGCTTCCAGTTTCCCTTTACCCTACCCTCACCTTTGTGAATGGCCCCTTTATTAAATTCTGTTCACCTTATTTGAGTGTTCCAACTATTTCTTGCTGGAATTCTGAGACAGCAGGTGCATACGTTTGGATACGCATACATTGGATACATACTGCATCTTTTAGTAGAGCTGTACATGGAAGGACCTGTGTACACGTTTCTATATATTTGTGCACACATGTACATGTGCTTTGTATATGTGAGCATGCTTATATGTGCACGTGTTACCTTGTATCAATAGGGCCACATAACATGTATGTCCATGAGCGTACACACACACACGTGCATTTTTTATTGAATTTCTGCTGTCCCTCCCTGGGTGTGTATTTCAGCTGTGTTCGCTGTTCTTGGGTGACACCGATTGTGAGTGGCTATGAGTGTGTGCTGGCAGAGGCACAACAGGGAGGAAGCTTGATGGTGTCAGGTGCAGTCTCCTCCTACAGCCTCCCAGGCAGCGAGGATCCAGAGTTGCCCCTCCCAGACTCCCCCTGGGGCCTCTTAAAAAGCTTGGCCCTTCCAGAGAGACCTGCTCCTGGGAGTTCAGCTTGTTTTGTTCAACAAACACCACTGGGGGGCCCTCACTGCCTCCATCATCATCCTCTGGGATGCCCCCCTTTTCAGTGCCAGGCTAGGGGGAAGTAACCTCTTTTGGCTGCAGTCTCAGGACCTCAGATGGCAGCATCAGACGATGTTCAGAGAGCAAGATCCAGCCTTACTGACAGAGTTAATGCCTTTATTTCATAAAGGGCTTGTGGAAGAAAAACAGGAAGCCCAGAAGTTATAAAGCAAATGATAAAGAGATCCAACTCTATAAAAATATTTTTTTGTGCAGTGAAAGGAATCAAGGAAATTTAAAGGATAAACAAATTGACTGGAAATAAGCCTCTAAAATGTATATTATAGACAAAGAGTAATATCTATAACATATAAAGAGTTGCTGTAAACAAATAAGAAAATAGCGGCAATCCAATAGTACAATGGGCTAGATACATGGTCAAGTATTTCAGAAAGAAATATCACAAATGGCCAGTAAATGATGAAGAAAGCTTAAGCTCACTAACAGCAATTAAAACTAAAATGTGTGAGGAAACCACTTTTTGCCCAACAGATTTACTAAACTAAGAAGCTTGATGATATTCAGTGATGGAGTGGGTGTGGAGAAGTGAGCACACTCAAATGTCTATCAAAATATAAAATATGTATATTCTAAATCCCAGCAATTCCACTTGTAAAAATCCATCCTACAAAACTACTAGCACATGCAGGCAAAGATATATTTGTAAGGTTATTCCCTACAGCATTGCAGTAATACAGAAATATTTAGAAACAACTTAAATGTCCTTCAGAAGAATTATGGTTGAATAAACTGTGGTGTATCTATACTCTGGAACAGGAGAGCACTGTTTTTTAAAAAAATGTAGATCTGGGGAAGCTGGGTGGCTCAGTTGAGCGTCTAACTCTTGGTTTTGGCTCAGGTCATGATCTCACGGTTCGTGGGACCGAGTCCCGCATGGAGCTGTGCATGGAGCCTGTTTGGGATGCGTCCTCTCTCTCCCTCTCTCTCTGCCCCTCCCCTGCTCTCCCTCATGCTCTCTCTAAATAAATAAATAAATAAACTTTAAAAATGTAAAAAATAAATTAAAAATAAATTTAAAAACAGATCTGGGGGCGCCTGGGTGGCGCAGTCGGTTAAGCGTCCGACTTCAGCCAGGTCACGATCTCGCGGTCCGTGAGTTCGAGCCCCGCGTCGGGCTCTGGGCTGATGGCTCAGAGCCTGGAGCCTGTTTCCGATTCTGTGTCCCCCTCTCTCTCTGCCCCTCGCCCGTTCATGCTCTGTCTCTCTCTGTCCCAAAAATAAATAAACGTTGAAAAAAAAAAAAAAAAAAAAAAAAAAAAAAAAAAAAAAAAAACAGATCTGTATTACTAACATAGAATCTATAATATGCTTTCTAATGTAAAAAGTACATTTTTAAATAGTGTGTATTAGATAATCCCACTTGTGTTTCTGAACCATTCTGTGTGCAAACTGACTTAATGGTTTTAAAAATGATCAATGTAATTTTTAAAAATTTTCTGATCTTGGCAATTGTTCATTAGGGAACATCCATCTGCCTTGGGGGAATTAGGAATGTTCCAGAAGAAATAAGAGAAAGACAAATTTCAGCTTTGGACATTCAAAAATAGGATTTTGTGGCCACACAATAGTCAACTTCTTGTTGGTCCTATTTATCAATTAAATATATAACCATATGGATAGAGCCAGGAGAAGGGATGTGACATTGAGGAAAGCCTGCCCCAGAGATAAAAGTGGGAGAGAAAGAAAGGCAGAGAAGGCAGAGACACAGTGAGAGATGAGGGCCCTAGTTCCTACCTTTTGGGACCTGGGCTTGGAGGAGGGTTATCAGTTAGTTAAGGGTGTTAGTCAAAGGATGTTATCACTAACAACAAAGAGGCTATGGCTCCATTCCCCACTTGTTGCACAAAGAAGAGATTACCTAAGGATGCTGCTACAGAACTTGAGCTGTGATAGCCAGCCTCCAAGATGATGTTTCACCTTCCTGGGCAGTGCCTGTTGGGAGACAATTCACCTGGAGCTAGATATGGACTGAATTGTGTGCCTCCAAAATTTTTATGTAAGAGTCCCAACCCCCAATGTGACTATATTTGGAAATAGGGCTTTTGGGAGTTAATTTAGCCCTAATCCCTTAGACTGATGGCCTCGTAAGAGATCTCTCTGTCTCTTTGCTATGTGAGGACACAGTGAGAAGGTGGCCATCTGCGAGCCAATGGGAGAACTCTCACCAGGAACCAAATTGACCAGTGCCTTGATCTTGGACTTTCCAGTCTCTGAAACTGAGAAATCAAGTTCTGCTGTTTAAGCCCCCTAATGTGGTATTATGTGACAGCAGCCCCAGTTGACTAAGACAGAGCTCTCACATTTGGCATGACTTGTGAGCCAGGCACTGACTATCCTCTGTTCTGGGCTCTCTTGTCATGGACGTTTGTGTGGCAAACCCCCTAGAAGACATAGTGCCCCCATCTGGGGCAAAGAGCAAGCGTGCTACTGCCTGTGATAGAAGATTTGGGTCCCCTAAGCTCAGATTTGCTCCTGTAACACAACCCACTGTGTGTACAGGTGATTTCTAGCCCCCTTCATACTGATTTGTGGGAATCAGGGTTCCTCTGTTATAATCCTGACTACGGCTATTGTTGTGAGTATCAAACTTCTGGTCTGTTTCACGTCCTCGGCCAGCACCCAAGAAGCAGAGGCAGGCTAACTTATTAGCATGCAATTAGGGTAAAATTTCAAACTCTGCACAGTCCTTGACAGTCCTTCCTTTGCAGCCAGTAGAATACCAAGGAAGTGCTGCTATGTTACTTCAAGACCAAGTCATAAAAGACAAGATAGCTTCTGCCTGGTTCTCTTGGGGTGTTCACTCTTGGGTCCCAGTACCCATGCTGTGAGGAGGTTCCAGATGCCTTGAGGAGAGGCCCACATGGAGAGGGATTGATAAGTCTTGCCAGTTTGTCAGACACGTGAGTCAACCAACTTGCAAGTAGACGCTCCAGTCCCAGTCCAACCTTCAGATGAGTGCAGCCCCTCAACATCTTATTGAAAACTCAAGATCAATAAGCAAGACTGCCCAGCCCAGCCCAGCCCCAGATTCCTGACTTAAGAGAAACTGTGAGAGATATCAAATTATTACTGTTGTTGTAAGCCATTGCAGTTGGGGACGATTTTTGTATGGAATAGATAACTAATACGTAGGACACAGGTCTCATTCCCCCCTGTGCCACGTTATCCAGCAAAGGGAAACTCAGGGCTTTCCTGAGCTCCCATGCAGTGTGGAAGTTGATGTCAAAGCCAGCAGACCTGTCACAGGGCCTTAGAGCCTCAGTTTCCCCATCTATAAAACGGAGGATGCTAGTAATAGCCCTTTCTAGGACTGTGGCAAACATCCAATGAGATAATCCACATAAAGCACGCAGCACAATGCCTGACATCAATGTTTACTTTTATGTATAATAAACTCTATCACATGCATGTATTGCTTTTGTTTAATTATTTTGAGAGATTAAAAATTCAGAGAGGTCAAAAGAATAGTGTAATAATCACTCTTAATCACACCAACCAGATTAACAACAAATTACTTTTTTTTGTCACATCTGCTTCAATTCTTTTTATATGCAGTAATATATGTACGTATTGTCCCCTTGGGAAGTAACCCAAACATTACAGGTGAAGCTGAGAGCCTCCCGGCCTGTCCCCAAGTCCCACTGCTGCCTCCTTTCCCTGGACAAGCCTCGGCAGGAGTGTGGTATACTTACTTCTGGTCCAGCTTTTCTCCCAACAGTGAGTGATGGATGGCCACATCTGTGGGACCCCCGAGAGTCAAGCACAGATGCAGAGAGATGCCAGGGGAGCAAAGCAACAGGAAGTGAGCAGAACAGAACAGGAGCCACGGGCAAGAGAAACCCTAAGAAGGAGGCCCCATGAGCTGCCCAGAGAGACAGGGAATTAGAAGCTGGGTCAAGCTTGTGACAGACTATGGGGGCTGCTGTGGCTTCCTGACCTTTGGTTAGTCACTGTCACCTGCACAGTCACAGGGCCACTTGCTATGTCACCTGCGCAGCTAGCCCCACCTCCCAATGTCACCAATAGTCACACACAGTGTCACCTGCACGTCGTGAAGCTCACTATGAACAGCCATCACTCACTCATGGTGTCACCTGCACACAGCCACACGGTGTCTCCAGCTCAGTTGCACACAATCCCACAGAGTCCTACAACGAGCCTCACACAGTGATCTGTTGTCCCTTACTCTATCAGTGGTGCCGGGGATATGACATCACACGCTATGTCACATGGCATGGGCGGACCCCTCCCCCCACAGAGCCCTGCCCACAGGTGTCACCGCACATTGTGTGCTGTTGGGGCCCAGGTTGTCTGACTCAGCGTCCTGGGCCCCGGCCCTGTCCCTGCCAGCCGGACCACCATTCGCTGTCCATCTCCAGGAGCTGGGGAGGCGGGGGCACTGCAGAAGCAGAGCAAATCCAGAGCAAAGGCTTTGTTCTTTGTGGGCAGGTCATTAAGGGGAGCCAGAGCCCTCTGCCAGCCCCTCCCCCCCAACAAAGGAACAAAACAGCAGCTATTTTTAGCTTCGTGTCAAACTCTCCCTCAGACCCTGGGGTGGGGAGTCCCGTGAGAGAGGCATCTGTGAGGGCTCTAATGAGCAGCAGCAGACCCTCCAGGCAGCTGGCCCCCATCTCCGCCAGGGGAGGAGCGAGCCCCGGATACTCCTCAGACAAAGAGAAGGCCGAGACAATGAGAACAACGCCCAGCCTCCCGGACGCCTGCTTCCCTGGAGCACCCCCCACTCTGGAAGGAGGTCCCACTGGGCACAGGGTGTGAGCGTCAGGACACTCCCTCCCTTGCTGAACCCACTGGCACCTCACAGACCCCATTTCCCAAAGGAGGCTACCTGGGATGAGAGGCTTGCCCGGGATGGGCTCTTCCTGCCACACAAACCTCAGGTGATGGGAAGCTTTGGAATCATCTACACCTAAGAATGAATCCCAGCTCTGCCCCCTACAGCTATGTGGGCCTCTCAGGCCTCAGTTTCCTTGCCTGTAAAATGGGGAGGATAATTCTCACCTCCCAGGACTACTGTGAAGAGTCCAGAGATAAGAACTGGGTCCATAGTAGGTCCTCAGCCAGTCTAGGAGCCCTGGACTGTGTGAGCTCCAAGCAAAGCAAGGGCCTTGTCTTGTTCAACACTAGCAGGAGAGCTCAATACACTGCTTGGCACACAGTAGGTGCTCACTAAACTTTGTTGAAAAGACTAAGGGTGTTTACCAGACTTCCACCCTATAGGCTTGCCCCCACTTGAGTCACGTCTTTCCAAGCCCTGATCCCAGTGTCCCCTCAAAAAGAAATTTGCCCTGCTAAGACCAAGCCAGCGGTCAGGGGGGTGAGTCAGCCTCCTGGGCCTGGAGCCCTGTGCTGCAGTGACAGAGTCTGGCCACCAGGGGGCGCAGTCTCTTAAGGTTTCAGCGCCGGTCCCGAATCCTTCCCACCACTCAGGGCCTGCAAGGCTGGAACCCGCAGCACCCACCAGGTGGGGTACCTGTCAACCCCCTCAGCTGGAGACTGGGGCCATTCTCCTAAAACACTGGAGGAGCAGCATTCCAACCAAGCCTGTCATCTCACAGTGGTTAGAAGGAAGCACTTCTTCAGGTCTTCCTCCTCCCGTTTGCCAGTGTCCTGTCCTCACAGACTATGGTGGCCCATTGCTCCCCAGTGCTTGCCCCACCAGACTTCAGGATTCCGTGTTCTATCACCCTTGCCTCCCCAGCCAAAGAAGCCCAGGCCATCAGAGCCAGAAGGTCTTCGAATTGATGTGTTTCCCATCCCATTTTACAGATGGGAAAGCTGAGGTCCACAGAACAGAATCATTGTCTCAAGGGCACACTGTGGGGACGTAGCTGGACCAAGACCAAAACGTAGGTCTTCTTTTTTGACTTGTGCTACCTCACACATGCATTGTTTTCCTATTGTTTTAGGGGAAGGGAACAAAGGAGAAGGAAGATGATCTTTGAGGCCTTCTTATTCTGTTCTGGATCTTTGGCCTTACTCTATACCTGCATTATTCCATCGACCCCTACACCAATCCCTTAAATAAAAAGTTCTTATTTGTATTTATGGATAAGGAAAGTGAGACCTGGTGAGGTTGCCTGGGTTTCACAGCTATAAGCAATGGTAGCACGGGTATTTGTCCCAGGACTGATTCCCGAACCCACATTCTTTCTGTTGCATTAGGCTGAACTATATAAACTTGCCATTCCCATAGGTCAAAGTTTTACAAATATCTGGTATGCTTAAGTTTAATGCTATGACAAGGGGACTCCCTTATCCTGAAGGAAGGAGTCATTAATTGGAACATTCTGGTGGCGGGGTGAGAGGGGGAATCTCTTTGGGAGCAAAGCCTCCTGAGGAGATGACTGGAGAGATTGTCCCCTCCAACCCCAAAGCCCACATCAGGATTGTGGCCAGATGGCGCAAGAGGCCCAAGTTCAATGACCTCTGGCCACAGAGGGATCGTGTACCTTGGGGAGGAGATTTGGGGGAGGCTCTTGAGGGGGCATGAGGCTTCTCTGGCTACACCAGGGGGCCCCTCGGAAGAGAGGTATAAATTTAGAATGTCACAGAATGCCACAGAATATCACGGCTAGAATGCCAGAGTGCTGTTGAATGTCAAGGAATGTCGTAAAATGCTCTGGAATGTCAATGTCACAGGATATCGTGAATTCTTGTAAATGTCACAGATTGTTGTAAATGTCAAGACATGTCATAGAATGCTGTAGATGGTTGTAAGTGTCATCAGATGTCAAGGACCAACCTTCCATGTCATCCGAGAAGGCTGTAGATGGCTGTAATGTCACAGAATGACTTAGAACGTCATCCTAGACCGTGTGGTTGGCTATTATAGAAATGTCAGCATCACAGAATGTCATGGAAAGTTTGAGCCGGCTGGAAGGGACTCTGGGAATTGTCCAGGTTCAGCTGCTCATTTTGCAGATAGGAAAACTGAGGCCGAGAGAGGGGAAGGGCCTTGTCTGATAGAGCTGACAGGCGTTGGCAAATGTAGATTCGACAGCCGGGTCTCTGGACTCCCAGCCCAAGCAGCCTTCCTTGGCTGAGGCTCGTGGGGACCAATTAACCCTGTGATGGAAACAGTGGTGCCCAGTGGGTATTTAGTAAAACTCTCAATTCTGGCTGGCACTAGCCCTAAGTCAGGATGGGGAATTAACTCCATGCGTGGGGCTTTCTGGGCTGGAAAACGAAATAATGAGTTCTTTGCGCTAAAATCAACAACATCCTTGCTCTGCAGCAGAAAGATGCAGAGCATCTTTGGGGGAGCCCTCAGAGGCCTCTCCCAGACCCTGTGCCAGGATGGGGCCTCCAGGCTGTCCCAGGGGCCACTCCTTGCACAGCCAGGGACTCAGAGGTGTCCAATCTCACGGACAATTCTTGGCAGAGACTCTGGGGCCTAGGAGGCTGGATGTGGGTCTGAGAGGCAGGGCAGCAAGAGGGGAGGTTTGGAAGGAGAACATCTGATGTCACACTGGGTCTTTACAGCCAGATGTCAGGGAGGGAAGATGCCGCTTTAGCTAAAGTGATCGCAGTGAGTGGGATGGAAGTTAGCGGTAAGAATCCAGAGTCCTTCTGCTCTCTTGGCAGATTCACGGAGGTGGGAGCAAGATGGCAACATGCACGTGTCTTCAGGAGGTGGTCGTCTCTGGCTTCTACATCCAACAGGAGACCCTACCCATAATATGCTCTCTTCTTCCCTCCTTTTGTCCCCAAGCCTCTCCCTTCCTCTCTCCCCCACGCTTTTCTTCCCTCATGTAGATTCCCAGAACCAGCCCTCCCCTCCTGTCTCCTGACGCTGTGAACCACCCAATAGGTTCTCTGACCCACACAAAGGGATAGAGCCCTGGAGCTCCCCACCCTGCAAGGGGAAGTGAAACAGGGAGAATTCCAGGGCTCTGCTCACATCCTCACTGATGCAGAATCCCCTTCTTCTGGCTGCTGGTCTAGAGACCTTTCTGGGCGCAGAGCCCAGAGCCAACCCAGACTGTCCCCAGCCCCGAGGGGAGACTTGGCAGAGGTACTGAGCCAGCTTGCCAGGGAAGGTCCCTCCGGCAGGCCTCGGAGCTGGTGCAGGCTGACCACAGCCACCATCCCAGCTGAACAGGGGAAAACTTTGCCCCTCTAGGCTGGGCTGACAGTGACTCAGAACATTAGGTACCCACCCTCTTAGCAAAGCCTTCCCTTCTCTCTGAGAGTTTGCTCCCTGCAGCTGTAAAAATAACAAGGTCCCAGCAGAGCCTGGTGGCAGAGCTGAGTTCAGGAAAGGGCACAACGAAAGAAATGTGCAGGGGGGAAAGGGGGTGGAGGGTCTCAGGCAGGGGCAGGCCCCAGTACTGGGGGGCCTGGGAGGAGTTCAGGGCCTTGGAGGACCACAGGGGGAGCAGTGGGGTTAGCCTCACTCTTGTCCATATTAATGAAGCTTTTCTAGTAGAGGATGCACACGTGGGTTGCTGGAGACTATACTGTGTATGGACACGTGTGCCCGGGTGTTGTGCTCGCCCCTGTGGACGCGTGCACCACTTGGCATCCACAGGTTATTCTGCATGTTGGAGTGTATAGATGTGTGTGAATCTAGATTTGTTTCTGTGTGGATGCATATGATTCTGCGTGTATATGTGTGTGTATCTTAATATGAATACAGTGGTCTCAGCATTGGCTGAAAGAAGATTTAGTTTAAAAGACAGGAGAGCTGGGGTTCCTGGGTGGCTCAGTTGGTTAAGCATCTGACTCTTGATTCAGCTCAGGTCATGATCTTATGGTCGGTCATGTGAAGCCTGTTTAAGATTCTCTCTCTTCCCTCTCCCCCTGCCTCTCTGTCTCTCTCTCTCTCTCTAAAAAAAAAAAAAAAAAAAAGAGAGAGAGTAGTGTTTAAGAGCTGTACCCTGACTGCTTCAGATTCTGTGTCTCCCTCTCTCTCTGCCCCTCCTCCTCCTCTCTCTCTCTCTCTCAAAAATAAACATTAAAAACAAACAAACGAACAAAAGAGCCATACCCTGGACTCAGGAAGATCTGGGTTCAAATCCTGCCTGTGGCACCTTAAGCAGGTGATCTCGTTTCTTTCAGTTTTTCCATCTGTACAATGGGGACTATATTAGTCTCCACCTTCCCAGGGTTATCATGAAGTTCTAGTGAGACAGGGAATACAAAAGGGCTTTGTAAACTATAAAAGGCAGACAAGTCATGGGAAAAGACAGGTGTCACAGGATTGCTGCAAGACCTGAGGATAAATATGGTAATGATATGCAAATTGTGCACAAGACCAGTGTCAGGAATAAAAGACTAACAGAAAGTGCCCGGTTCCCTGTGTACGTGGTGGGGATGATATTTATCAATGTGCCAAGGTCAGGTACATTCCCTACCCCTGCCCTGTTCTCCAACCATCATTTGCCAACCTGGTTCCCCGGTTGTGAAGAATCGGAAGAATGGGCATAGGGGATAGGAGCAGAAAGAAGGAAGGAGACAGGTGAGAGGTTAAGACAATCTACGTGATAAAGAACTGGGAAGAAGGAAGGAGAGAAAAACAGAAACCTAAGGGGGATCTTGGGGATTTGGTGTGTGAAAGGCAGTGGAGCAGGTGCTAGCGGGGGCGGGGAAGAGGGAAGGACAGGCAGGAAGTGCTTCTGTGAGTTCTAGTCTGGATTCCTTCATGGTTCTTGACATTCAGGTGAAGGCTGGAATTCTTTTTAATTCCCTATTTGATGGCTGTGGTTTATGTCTTTGCATCTGATTCTGTGCTGAGACTGGACATTCGGGGCCACTGCCTACAATCTGATCAGATGTGTCCAAGGGAGCTGGTCCACCACTGGACGGGAGAGAAGTCTGGAGGAGAAGGCCTTGTGAGCTGGGCAGAGCCCTCCAAAAGGCATCTTCCAATAAGGGGCACTCCTGACCCTGGGTGCCAGGGCTTCCTCCCACAGCAGGTGCTTCTCTGTCCTCCAGGGAGGCAGATGGAAAGGCTAAAGAGGATCTCGGGACCCAGGAGGAGGGCCACTTGGCATTCCCAACCTCAAGTTGGGTGTGGCTCGTCTGCATATGGTCTCTGCCTCGAAGAGCGTATATTCTAGTAAAGGAGACAGATGCCATAACTCCACCTTGCATTGTAAGAGTAAGGATAAAGGATAAAGGCGTTGCAAGGCAAGGGTGGAGGGGAGAGTGTTGGCTAATTCACCTTGGCAGAGAAGGGGAGCCACAGAGGTGGTGAAATTGAACTTGAGTCTTAAGGTCTGAGCTGGAGAGTGCCAAGTGGACGTGGTGGGGAATTGTGTCCTAGGAGGCAGGAACTGCATGTGCAGAGGAGAGGGTGTGTGAGGAGCCTGGTAGGTAAAGAAAAAGGCCAGGGAATGGAGTGTGGGATGTGAGAGGGAGAACCCAGGGCAGGAGGGGCAGAGGAGGAGATTTGCCAGGGACAGAACATCAGAGGCATTATCAGGGAGGCCTTGAATTCTGGGGGAAAGAGAGAGGATTTGTCTGGCAACAAGGAGGAGACTTGGGGAAATGTAGAATGTTTTAACCAGGGAATAATGGGATCAAGATGGCTTTTATTTTTTTAAGAATTGATTTTTTTTTTAGAAAGACTACTCTGCCTGCTGGGTGGTGGGTGGGACTGAGCAGGGGAGGTGGGAAGTAGGACGCACCATCAGCAATGAGATAGTAGGTACCGTCCATTGAGCCTTACGTGCATGGCTTCCTCCTACCTTCTCCACAACCCGAGGTAAGATCAGCATCTCCATTTTACAGATGGAAAAACTGGGACTCAAGAGATGAAGTGAATTTCCTATGGCTACACAACTTGCAAGCTCCTGGGAGCTTGGCAAGAACCCAACTGACCTGGAAGATTCTAGGCAAGAAACTGGGAGATTCCAGTCCAGACCTAACAGATACCAGAGCCCTCACTCTCAGTCTCCAAGCCTGGATCCAGGCTGCCTGGATTTGAATCCCATCCTTACTGCAGCATGTGACATCTGACATAATGTGGCAACTGACATAACAGGTCTGGGCCTCAGTGTCCTCATATGTAAAGTGGGGTTAATAATAGCATCACCTCGTGGGGTTGTGAGAACAAAGTGCTTGGCAAGGTGCCTGCAGGCAGGGCACTGTCACTATGTCATAGTGTCCTGGGGGAGCACATGCCTTCCATCATGGAGTCACAGCAGTTAACCCTCAATGTAGCAAAGAGGCCTGGATGTGGAAAGTAGCTCAGGGGTGGAGAGAAATGGGGAACTCGAGAGATGTAGGGGGGTGGAATGGGTGAGACCATGGAGAGGGAAAGGATGGGAAAGGAAGAGTCAAAGATATATCCTCACTCTGTCCTGGTGGGGGTGGGGCCTGGGAGGGCGACAGTTCTGCCCACTTATTTGGGGGACCTGCAGGCTGAGCAGGTTTGGGGAGGATGCTGAGTCTGTGGCTCCTGTGAGCCCCCCCTATCCCCAGCCTCCAGTCCCCACCTGTCCTGCAGCCTGGGAGGAGACCCATGGGCTTCCTCCCACCTTTGACTCTCACCAGATAAAGTCCCACTCCGAGCTGAGCCTCCAGGGAGAGCTTCATGTCCCTGACAGAGTCTAGGGACCTGGCCAGGTCTTACCAGAGGCTGTTGCCTCCACGGGATCCCAGGTTCTCGCTCCAGTCTCAGAGACTCTTCCAGGTCCTTACTGGACTCCTGGAAGAAATCCATATTGAGTGCACCTATAACCCCTGACGGAAAAATACTTTACTTGTGTTTGCAGGTGTGAGGTGGAGGGGGCACACAGCTTCCATGCTCTAGGTGTGCCATTCTCTTGACACCTTGGAGGTCCTGTCACTGGAGACATGAAGAGTGAAGAAGCCAGTGCCAGAGGGTGAGGCTCTGAGTGAGTGTTCCATGAACATGGGCCACTATGAAGTGCCGGGGAGTGAGGATGTGCCTGCCAGAACCACACAGCTGAGATGAGGGCAGGAGGACAGGGCTGGTTGGGACTTGGGGACAGGTGGCACGGGCTTGGCATGGTGACTGTCTGTGCTTTATTCTTTTTTTCCCCCTAAAATAAAATTGGCTTTAAAGAAATAAAAGTAATAGTTATTTAAATGATTCAATGCAAACAAAAAGATTCACTGTGTAAGAGTCAGGTAATACAGAAAGGTAAAAGAAAACACAGGTCAGAAAAAGCCCACCTTTTTATTATAAAAATAAAACATAGAGACAGAAGCCACAGTAAGATGAATGTATAGCTTAATGAATTATGATCAACACCATTGTGACCACCACCTGGTTCAAGACAGAGGACTTGGCCAGCCTCCCTAATGCCTCCCTGTGCCCTGCTGGGCCACAACTGTTCCTTACACCCCAAAATAACCACTGTCCTTATTTTATGTCAATCACTCCTTTGCATTTCTCTGTGGTTTTGTCACCCAAGTGGAAATACTTAGACACTGTAGTTAAGTTGGCCATTTAAAAAAAAATTGATATGTCGTTGAAGTTCTTTTCACCTACAGGTTTGCCTCCTCCCTGTCCTTCTCTTTAAAATCTGACTGTTAAGAAACGCTGGCTGTTTGGCCTATAGAGTTTCCCACAGTCTGGGTTTTGTCCAGTGAAATTCAATTTGTCCCTTGTCTTCTGCAATTCATGCAAATTGGCTTTATTTTTAATGGTTGCATCGTAATTTGTAACCAGTGCCTTCTGCTTGCCCAGCATATCTTTTTGAAATGCTATAATTAGCCACGCTACGAGGAACATCCTTGCACACACTCCCTTGCCTGCCTGTGGATACCTTGCTCTGATAGGGCATGGTTGGGACACCGGTCTCACCTTTGGGCCAGGCCGTCCAGCCCTTGAGGGCTGTATCAGCAGCCTCAGCCTGTCAAACTACTGCCTGGAGCTACATGTCTTCGCACTCTGCATCCCACTCCCTGTCTGAGTTTGATTCACTGGGTGCCACCTGGAGACCCTCTCCATGTGGTCCAGCTTCTAGCCCTTCCACCGCCATATTGCTGAGGTCCCAGCCACTTTGGGAATGGGCCCACCCAAAATATAACAAGTGTATTTTTCATAGTATGTGGTTGAAGTATTTACATATTGAAAAAAAATGCAACAGAGCCATGCTATTTGTGGCCCACACCATATCCGCTTGACCCAACTCTAAGTTCAAATGCAGCTATGGTGGCCACTTAGGGATTTTCCAAGGCAGCTGGGAAGTCTAGGGGAGTTAACAGTCTTGCGGTCAGCTTCTGCCAATAGGGGGAGGGAAGCCAGTGGACAAATGTCTCTACTGTCTTTTAGAGAGACCATTTGCAAGTGTGTATTCTACATATTTCCTTAGAGATTTCCCAGAAAACTCTGTCACTTGTCCAGTCTAATGCAACCCCTCCCTGGCGTTTCCTACCCCTTTCCCACTCCCCTTCTCCATTACTCCAGTTTTGTGATATTACCTCAGCATGAAACTCTTGGTTCCCAAGTCCTTGACTCTGGCTCTACTTTAGGGAGGAATACAAATTAAGACATTAGAATCATATTTTGTGAAGTCCCAGCCTGGTGACTGGGCTAACCAGAATTCTCCAGAAGTGGTCAGCTTGAAAACCCCCGAAAGAGCTAACACTCACTGGACCTCTACAGTAAAGACAGTCTCCTGGGCTTGAGAAATAGGCTGCAAGTTAGGTGCAATCTGAACAGGAGGAGATTTGTACCTTCTGGAAAGAAGGGAACATAGCAATATTTTTATTTTTATTTTTATTTTTAATTTTAATTTTTTTAACGTTTATTTATTTTTGAGACAGAGAGAGACAGAGCATGAATGGGGGAGGGGCAGAGAGAGAGGGAGACACAGAATCGGAAGCAGGCTCCAGGCTCTGAGCCATCAGCCCAGAGCCCGACGTGGGGCTCGAACACACGGACCGCGAGATCGTGACCTGAGCTGAAGTCGGATGCTTAACCGACTGAGCCACCCAGGCGCCCCCATAGCAATATTTTTAATTTGCTTGCTCCAAGGTGATGGCACTTAGAATGGCCACGTGGAGACCTGAACTAGCAGAGAGAGAGACGAAGACAAAGTGTGTATGAATCCATGAGGAATAAGTCACCAGGAAGAAGTTACCTTATGTGAGGCTTAGTGAACTTTGTCTTTTTTGTGATTTGTCTATTACTTTCTTCATTTCGGTTTTGAACTAACATTTTTTTAAAGTTCCTTTGACAAGAAAAAGAGTTATCTTTAAACTTTAAAGAGCTCATTTGATCAATAAAACTCTCTAAAAAGTCAATGGAAAATGGACCAAAGACCTGAAAACTAAATCATTGTACAATAAAGACAAATGGTCAATAGGAAATGAAAACATGTTTTTCCTTTCTAGTGAACAAAAAATGAAAATTAAAATGACAAAATATGGGGCACCTGTGTTGCTCAGTCAGTTCAGCATCCAACTCTTGATTTGGACTCAGGTCATGATCCCATGGTCATGGAATCAAGCCCTGCGTTGGGCTTCACACTGAGCTTGGAGTCTGCCTTAACGTTCTCTCTCTCTCTCTCTCTCTCTCTCTCTCTCTCTCTCTCCCTCCCTCCCTCCCTCCCTCTCTCCCTCCCTCTGCCCCTCTTCCCCACTACCACTCTCCCTCTAAAATAAAAAATAAAATAAAATAAAATAAAATGACAAAATACCATTTTTTGCTTATCAAACAGGCAAAGATTTTGAGATGTTTAAAATGCTTAGGCAATGTGACAGACTGCTATTTATTCCTTCAAACACATCCTTTTTTTCTGCCATTGTAGCAGAGTTACAGGTGGGCACATGGACTCACAGCTGTAGACTATATTTCCCAGGCTGCTTTGCAGCTAGGTATGGCCATGTCACTAAATTCTTGCCAATGGAAGTGCTGGAAGGGATGTGTTTAACTTTAGTTTCATTTATGGTACTAGTCAAGGTCCCAGTAGGAAAGAGATGGCACCCTCAAATCAGGTAAATTAAAGGGAGCTAAATATAAGGATAATTACAAAAGTACAGGCAGAGTGTAATAAAGAATTTGGCTGGTCTTTGTCCCTCGTTCCTGGGAGGTACCACCAAATCCTTGGAATTTTCTGGGTAATAGGAGTATCTTTGTTATTCATGATGGGCCCCTCAGAAATCACCTGATGGCTTACGCTAATGAGGTGACTTATAGACCCCAAGAAAGTTTATGCTAATGAGAAGACTTAGGATGGGCACTGAGCATTCCAGAAAGTCAAGCCATGTGATTAGAGGGTTGGGTCTTTGAGCCACATGATAAAGAAGTAATCATGAAGAAATAAGTATCCATTAGCCAATAAGGATCGTTTCAATTGAATTTAATCAATGTCCATATAATTCTTTGTCACTCACCTTTCCCAGTGCCTGAATTTGGTTCTGATTTCCTGTGTCTGAGATCTGCTTCATCTTCACTCTGTCTCAGGTGTGCTTCAGGTTGAAAACATTAGATTCTCACTCCCCCACATGCACACCGTCACTCATAGTTTGTAGGATGCTCTAATGTTCACCAAAGTTTCTCTGATTCTGACTGCCACAATTACCTGGGTTCTGGTTTTGTTAGATCATACCTTGTAACAAATTCTAACACTTCCCTTTCAGAATTAGTTATTTCAAAACTGTTCTTTACTCATCCTTTAATATAGTCTGGGTCCTGTTTATTTACAAGGTACATCTCTGGCAGCTATAGGAAATTTGGACCATGTGAACAGTGATGGCAGGGTAGGAAGTGGCAAGATCCAGGGACCTACAGGCAAATGGAGACTACTTTTCAGCACCAAGGAGAGCTCTGAGGGAGCTGTACTCCTGGATGATCTGGGGACAAAAGGCTTTTATCCTGAGAAGTTCATGAATACCCCTATAAGTCACATCCATAGGGAAGAATTATATAACCCTGGGGTGTCAGATGGCTTCACTTTTTATGCCAAGTATAAGGAACTGGTAATAGCTGCCCAATGTACTCTTTTGGACAGAACTGTGAAAACTTGTATAGGTTCAGCAGGAAATTGTTCTGAGATTGATTAATGATGTCTGCCACAAGTGGAAAATCAGTAAGCCATGAGATGTTTGCTATTTGCGTATTCTAGATGAGCCCTAGGGTACATATAGAATTTTATATATGTTTTGCCATATCTATCTTTTTCTTTTAGGTTTACTTTTGGTTTTGGTTTTGGTTTGGTTTTTAATGAGGGTTTTCCTGCCATAAGATTTTGAAAATATTCTTTTGCTTTTTCTTCTAAAACTTTTATGATTATTTTTTAAATCCCGTGTGTTTTGTTGGTTCATTCATATCTTCCCTCATCAATACCATAATGTTTTAATAACTATAACTTTATATTTGTATAGTTTATACTTAAAGATTCCATTGTTGTTCTCTTTATAAAGTTTACAAAGTTTCTTTACTATCCTTGTACATGTTTCCTCCTTCAATA
Source organism: Lynx canadensis (assembly GCF_007474595.2). Taxonomy (NCBI): domain Eukaryota; kingdom Metazoa; phylum Chordata; class Mammalia; order Carnivora; family Felidae; genus Lynx; species Lynx canadensis. The sequence continues at coordinate 83,198,625 of NC_044315.2, forward strand.
AACCTTAGAATCAGTTGGAAAAATTCCAGTAGAATTTTAATTGGGATTGCATTGAATTTATAAACTAACTTAGGGAAATGGAGTTGTTGTTTATTGTTTTTTTTTTTTTTTTTTGGTGACATAAAGCCTTCCCCTTTAGGAATGCTGTGTGTCTTTCTTTAAGTCTTCCTTTATTTACATCAATAAAGTTGTGTACATTTCTTCATAGATGTGAACAAATTCCCTGTTAAGTTTACTCCTGGGAATTTTTTAAAATTTTATTTGAGAGAGATAGAGAGAGTGTGTGTGTGTGAGCAGAGGGAGAGAGGGGGGGGGGGAGGGAGAGAGAGAGAGGGAGAGAGAGAGAGAGAGAGAGAGAGAGAAAGCGAGAGAGAGAATCTTAAGCAGGTTCCATGCTGAGTGTGGAGCCTGACACGAAGCTCAATTCCATGACCCTGGCATCATGACCTGAGCCAAAACCAAGAGTTAGATGCTCAACGAACTGAGCCACCCAGGCGCTTTATACTCCTAGACACTTATTATTTTTTGATACTATTGTGAGTGGGGTTTTCCCTGGGAAGTGTTGTAATTGGTTAGTACCAATGGCTCAGAAAGCTATGGGTTTTTGTGTGTTGTTTTTATATCTGCCTCTTTACTGAATTCTCTTATCAGTTTATAATAGTTTTTCATTATGTTCCTGTTGGATTCTCTACTTTTATTGTCTTCAGAGAAGGATAGTTTTAATTTATCTGGAATATTTGAAAAATATTTTCACTAGGTAGGTAATTCCAGGTTGCTAGTTATTTTTCTTTAAAACATTAATGATGACATTCTAAGCGCTACTGGCTTATGTGGCTTCTGCGAGAAGTCTGCTAGATTCCCATCTTTGTTCCTTTGTATGTAATGTGATTTTTTCTCTGGCTGCCTTTAAGATTTAAGGTTTTTCAGTTCATCTTTAATTTTCAGCAGTGTGAATATGATGTAACTCTCTTTTAAAAAATGTTATCCTCCTTGTTGTGTTCTGAGCTTCTTGGATCTGTGGTTTGTTGTCTTTTATTAATTTTGGGAAATTCTCAGTTGTTATCATTTCAAATATGTCTTCTGACCTGGTTTTCCTCTCTCTTTTACTTCTGGAATTTCAGTTACATGTATATTAGACCATTTGATATTGTTCCATAGCTTCAGGTCTTAGGTTAGTCCTATGTAAAGGTAAGATATATGACAATAATACCAAAAAGATCAGGAAGTGGTAAATAGAGTCAAACTGCTGTAGTTTTCTTATATCCTTTTATCATTTTCTGAAGGATGTAAGAAAATTATAGCAGTTTAACTCTATTTACCTCTTCCTGATCTTTTTGGTACTGTTGTCATATATTTTACCTTATATAGTTTCTAAGGTCAAAACACATTTACCTCATTGTTGTTATAAAGAGTTTTTAGCCTTATGTTTATCTATTTTCTTCATTCTTCATTCTTTCCTGTAGTTTCATACACACATCTGAGCTTACTTTCCTAGTCTGAGAAAGCTTTCTTCAGTCTGAAAAGTTTTCTTCAGTAGTTCTTATAGTACAAATGGTCTGGCAATGAATTTTTTTACTTTTATTTATTTTAAATGTCAGTTTTGAAGGCTATTTTTGTTGTGATAGCATTCTATGTTGACAGGTTCTTTTTTCTTCTATACTTTAAAATTTTCGTTCCATTGCCTTCTGGCTTCTGTGGTTTCCATTGAGAAGTCAGCTGTCTTACTGTAATTCTTTGATGGAAATGTAGTAATGTGTGTCTTCCCCTTCTGTGTCTCTTTCTGTTTTTGAGATGATATCAATGCCCTTACATGTGGTTTACCTGTTTTAATCTCCTTGTAGTTTGCTGAACTTCCTGTATTTGGGGGCTACTAACTTTCCAGTCTTGAAAAGTTCTTAGGCATTATCTCTCTGGATATCTTTTCTCCCTCATTTCCTCTTTTCTCTCCTTCTTGAACTACAGTTATAATAGAGAAAAGGGAGGGGCACCTGGGTGGCTCAGTCGGTTAAGCATCCGACTTCAGCTCAGGTCATGATCTCACAGTCTGTGAGTTCAAGCCCCATGTCAGGCTCTGTGCTGACAGCTCAGAGCCTGGAACTTGCTTCAGATTCTGTGTCTCCCTCTCTCTCTGCCCCTCCCCTACTCATGCTCTGTCTCTCTCTGTCTCAAAAATAAATAAAAACTTTAAGAAAATATTTTTAAAAAATAGAGAAAAGGGAGATAGACTCCCTGTTTTCATTGTATCTCATGTGTCTTTGTCTCTTTTCTGTGTATTGCATTCTTTGCCTCTCTCCATACCTCTAACCTATCTGAATATTTTCTTCTGACCTATTCTCCACTTCACTAATTGCCTCATTAGCTGTGTCTAAACTGCTGTTAAGCCCATTTAATGAGTTTTTATTTAAAAAATATTTTTTAATGTGTATTTATTTTTGAGAGACAGAGCATGAGTGGGGGAGGAATAGAGAGAGAGAGGAAGACACGGAATCCAAAGCAGGTTCCATGCTCTGAGCTATCAGCACAGAGCCTGATATGGGGCTCGAACCATGAACTGTGAGATCATGACCTGAGCCTAAGTCAGACACTTAACTGACTGAGCCACATGCATCTCTTAATGAGTTTTTCATTTCAGTTTTCATATTTTTATTTTAGAATGCTCATTTGATTATTATTATTTTTTTCAACGTTTATTTATTTTTGGGACAGAGAGAGACAGAGCATGAACGGGCGAGGGGCAGAGAGAGAGGGAGACACAGAATCGGAAACAGGCTCCAGGCTCTGAGCCATCAGCCCAGAGCCTGACGCGGGGCTCGAACTCACGGACCGCGAGATCGTGACCTGGCTGAAGTCGGACGCTTAACCGACTGCGCCACCCAGGCGCCCCTCATTTGATTATTTTTATTAATTTCAAATATCTTGAAGTTCTCCATCTTCTCATTCATATTTCCCATTTTTTCAATGATTTAATTTAACATATTAATCATAGTTATTAAGTCTTTGTCTGATAATTCCAATATTTCATTCATCTATGAGTTTTTTTCTATTGTTTATATTTTCCATTGATTATTGGTCACATTTCCCTGCCCTTATACATGTTTAACAATTGTTTTAAAAATGTTATGCCACACACTGTGTATAAAACAATCACAGATGCTCCAGATGAAGGCTTACCCATCCCCCTGTTAGACAAGATGGAAGCTGATCAGTTCAATACAATGAGGAATTGAGTTGGATGAGGGCTGAGTTGACTTAAAAAATTTTTTTAATGTTTATTTATTTTTGAGACAGAGAAAGACAGAGCATGAATGGGGGAGGGTCAGAGAGAGAGGGAGACACAGAATCTGAAGCAGGCTCCAGGCTCCGAGCTGTCAGCACAGAGCTGGATGCGGGGCTCGAACTCACGGACCGTGAGATCATGACCCGAGCCAAAGTCGGATGCTCAACCGCCTGAGCCACCCAGGTGCCCCCTGAGTTTAGAAAGTCTCAGCCTATCTCTGATTTATTTCTGTTTTTTGGGTATGGCCTCCTGAGCTTCTGATTGAGAGACTGGAAGGTCTGTCTCCTCATCCCTACATGCCTGAGAGATCCTATTCTTCTCTCTGGAGGTTTGACCTCTTGATAGAACACTAGTGTTTGAGGCAGTCTCCTCTCTCTATTGGGACCAAGTACTGTGAAACCACAGATTTCACATAATTCTTAAGAAGATTCTGGTCTAGCCAGTCAGCCTCCCACACAGCCCAGACCTCAAGAAATGTTCTGTGGGGACAGTGCATTGTGGGCTTCGACAGTTTCCACCTACCACACTGGTGGTACAAGACCACCAAAAGCTTTGCTGTTTTCTCTTTGCTTCAGTAAAGCCTCTCAGCCTGAGCCAAACAGGATCCTCAGACAAGCATAGAATTGGGAAATATTCCCAAGGCTGATCACCAACTCCTCTAGAAAGGGCTCCTCCTGCTCTGGGTTTTAGCTCATCTAGTCTTCATTCCCACAGCTTTGTGATGTTTTTAATAGTCTGATTTTGTAATCTATCTTTTTTTTCCTAGCTAATGTAGTGAGAGGCTGACTTGCCTTAGCCACTATACCCTACTCAGAAAGAGAAATCTCCTTCTCTTAACACGTATTTAAACTTGCACTTTTCTATATATGTCTAGATCTATATCCTCTCCTTGAACAAGTTAAAAACACTTTCAATCCCCACCCCCACTCCTGAGTACACCTTACATTGAGATCACCTGGAGTGCAAGTTCCTGGGTTGTTATTGCTGTTATTCTGTTGATGCTGCTACTGCTGTTATATTAAGCATAAAAATTTAGACTTGACTACAAAGTTTTACTGCTTTTTAAAATATTTTTATTTATTTAATTTGCATCCAAGTTAGTTAGCTTATACTGCTTTTTTTTTTTTTTAATCGCTGTTTCCCATACCCCATGTCTTTTTTGGTCTTGTATTCATTTTATTTTTCTTTTATGGCAGTACATCCTTGAGTAATTCTTTTAGAGAGTCTGTGAATAATATATTTGTTCAGAGACACTCTGTCCAAAATATCTTTGATCCTCCCTCGCTCTTGAAGGCCAGTTGAGTTATGCACAGAATCTTAGGATCAAAACAATTTTCTCCAGAAATTTGAAGCTCTTTTTCCATTGTTTTCCAGTGTTGCCAAATAGAAATCATTTGCCAGTCTGAATCTTATTCCTCTGAGAATAAGCAGTGCCCTCCGTCCCTCCTCTGTCTTTTAAGACTTTTCCTTCTGAAATTTTACCAACTGTGTGTCAGGAATGAGTCTTTCTCCCTCCCTTTATCTTGCTTAGCATTTGATTGATCCTCTCAACTTCAAGTCTCTTGCCTGTCTTCAGCTTTGGGAAATGATCTCCTATTGATTGATTATCTTCCCCAACCCCACCTTCTGCTTATGAAACTCCTACTAAGTACTAGAAAAATGTTGACACTTCAGTATCTAGTTTCTATGTCATTTAACTATTTTTTTCATTCTCCATATCTCTTGGCCATTCTACACCACTGTCTTAGTGAATTCCTCAGCTTATTTTTAACTCACTAATCCATTATTTCAAAAACAATTTTGAAATATTTCAATAATATAGAAAAGTATAAAGAATAAACAATATAACAAACTAGTACACATTAGTACACACCAGATTTGTCAGATCTTAACATTTTGCCATATTTGCTTTACATTTCTATTTCTAAGAAATAAAATATTATCAATAAAGTTGAAGTTCTTTTGTGTTCTCTTCCCAATTCCTTTCTTCTTCTTCTCTCCCCATAGGTAACAACTATGTTGAATTTTGTCTTTATGATTTTTAAATTACCTTTATATTAAGGTATATTTATATACTATACAATTCACTTATTTTTAAGTGTGCCATTTGATGAATTTTGATATTTGTATGAAATTGTGTAACCACCATCACAGTCAAGATATAAAACAATTCCATCACCCAAAAAAGTTTTCTTGTGCCCCTTGGCAGTTGATTGCCTGCTTCTACCCTGGCCCTAGACAACAACCACTTTCTGTCACTATAGCTTTTCCTTTTTCAGAATTTCATATATGGGATCAGATAGTGCATACTCTTTTATGTTCAGTTTATTTCACTTAACATAATATTTCTGAGATTCAGCCACATTTTTGCATGCATTATTCATGTTTAATTACTTTTTATTGCTGAGTAGTATGTCTGTACAACAATTCATTTATCCATTCACCAGTTGATGAACATTCTAATTACTTCCAGTTTGGGACTATTCTGAATAATGCAACTATGAACATTTGTGTTCAGATCTTTGTGTAACATATGTTTTAATTTCTGTAGGTAAATACACGAAAGTGGAATTGCTACATTATGGGGTAAGTGCGTGTTTAACTTTATAAGATGCTAACATACTGTTTTCCAAAGTGGCTGTGCCATTTTGCATCATTCCCACCAGCAACCTACGAGAGTTTCAGTTCCTCCATATTCTTGCCAACACTTGGTATTGCCAGTCTTTTTAACTATAGTGTGTGTGGTGCTTCATTACTATTTTAATTCGTATTTCTGTAATGACTAATGAAGCTAGGGATTTTTAATGTGATTATTGCCATTTATTTATCTTCCTTTGTGGAATTCAAATCTTTTGTCCATTGTTATTGGATTGTTTGTCTTACTATCACATTGTAACAGTTCTTTATATATTTTAGATACACATGTTCCAATTTTAATGTACATTTTCTTGAAATATGACCATCAATGTTATACTGAATTCATAGAAAAGGCATATACTATTGTTTTCATATTTTAACTTTATATGACAGTGTACCAATCTATCATTCTGAAATTACTTTTTATTCACTTTGCATTATATTTTTGAAATTGATCTCTGGGACACCTGGGTGGCTTAGTAGGTTGAGCATCTGACTTTGGCTCAGGTCATGATCTTGCAGTTCCTGAGTTCAAGCCCCACATCAGGCTCACTGCTGTCAGCACAGAGCCCGCTTCAGATCCTCTGTCCCTGGCCCCCTCTCTCTGCCTCTCCCTCTCTCAAAAATAAATAAAACATTAAAAAAAAGAAAGAAACTGATCCCTGTGGAGTCATGTAGCTCCAGGTAATTTATTTAACCTGTTGCATAGGATTCTGTAGTGTGAACAAGCCACAATTTACTTATCCATTCTCTGTTAGATTATGGATTGTTTCCAATTTTTTGCTAATACAAACAATTCGACAGTAAACACTCACATATTTCCTTACATACATGTAAAAGTTTTTCTAAGCATACACCTAGAAGTGGTATAGGGGCTGCATGTCTTTGAATTTATTCCAGTTTTCCCTTTAGCTGTATTTTGTACTATTCAGCCAACCTACTGAGTTTTAAATTTGAACAATTATTTTAAAATTCCAAGATCTCAGTGCTTCATTTTAGTAACAGCCTGTTCTCAATTTATGGATATGATATCTTCTCCAATCTCCCCAGGGATGGTAATTATACTACTTTAAAGTCTTCTTTTTTGTGTGTTTGCCCCCTTAAGTCTATTCCCTTGTGGTGATTTGCTCTATTTGCTCTCTCTGAAGGATAGTTTTGCACAAGAGCTTGTCTCTGGTGATCACTGTGGCTGAGTGTTGTCAGTGGTATGTGATGGAAGTTGGTCTTCTTCCCACTTCCCAGTGTGTCACTAGATTCCCCAGGGCATGTCCCTGACTCTCAGAGCTAAATATGTCCACTCGCTGCTTTGGCTTATGGGTAAACTCCCCTGCTGTCAGCTGCTCAGCACGAGCAATGGCGGGGGGCGTGTGGGGGGGGCAGTTGGGCAGGAATAGGCCAGCCTGTCTGCTCCAAATGCAGCTCTCAGTTGCTCATTTTGATTATTGCACTGGCTCCCCTGTTGCTCTGGATAGCCTGTGTTCCTGTTGACTTTGAGCTCGGAGCATTCCTGGAACCAGCCCCACTTTGCACAGTAATGCTATCCTTGTGCGTTTGGGGCTATGGGCTCTTCTGTCAATCGAGGCCTGTCTACTTTCCATCTTTCAGGAATTGCACAGAGTTTCTGATCCACTGAGGGCTTTCTTGTTTTCTGCAACTGTTACAATAGTATATACACTTACATCAATACATATATTTTTTCTGTTGTAACTGGAGATTTGAGGAGAGTGGACTGGACCCAGTCTATCATTTTTATCCAATCTCCCAAGCGTCTTATTTTGTTTCAATTCTGTCCTCCTTGGATCGCTCTGACCTTGGGTCTCCATGTGTCTCTCTATGTCTGTCTCTGGCTGTGGTTCTGTTTCTGTGTCTCTCTGTGGCTCCATTTCTATTCACGTCTTCCTCTCTTCCTGGTTTCTCTAATCCTGTGTCTCATCCTCCCTATCCTCGGTGGCTGCTCCCCATCAGGGAAAGGCTCTGGCCCCCATGGCTGGCTGGCTCTGGAGCAGTTTGTGGGTGGGGGAGCCCCAGATTGCTGCAACGTGGAACAAGGATTTCCAACACATGCTCCCTCTGGCAGCCTGCCACCACAGCTCACTGCCTGCCAACATCACACTTCAACTTAAAGAGGGAAAACTGCCAGACCAATGTTTTAGCTACAGCCCCGTGTCAGGGTTGCATGGGGAATCTCACAGCAGCCCCTGCCAGAAGCTTGAGCTGTGAGGGGATTGGGGAAGGGGCTTGGGGCTGATTGGTGTTGGTGGGGGGTCCTGGCTGCCACCCTCCCGGCCTCATCAGTTCTGAGTACCAGAAAGTTGCTTGGAATCCACTCTGGGCTCTTCCCTTCCTAACCCACTCCTGGGCAGGTAGGTGACCAGTGGTCCTGCTTCCTCTCTCCATTATCTCTCCCCGTCCTGTGCCACCCACAGTGTGGCCACTTCCTCTACCTCTGGACAAAGTGGCCCTGGACTGTGAGCTGAGTTGCCTTAAGTTGAGGGAATGGTCTGGGACTTCGGAGAAGTCAGTGGAATCGCTCTGGTTGTACTGGTCAGGGGCCAGGAAATGTCAGAGAGCAGTGTGGGAGTGCTCATGCTCACCGATGAAGAGACAACCATCTCTTCCAGTACGAAATCTCCATTCTTTTCTGGGATTTAGCCCTGTCAGCATAGAAGGGCCCATCCTTGCTAATGTAGACGTGCGCATCTATATAAGCGCTCATTCTAGCAAATGTAGGGATTCCTATTCACGTGAGTGTCGACGTGCCCCATCTACCTGTGTGAGGCACCCTTCCCTGCCAGTATAGACTCACCGGTTCTTTCTTTCAAGATAATCATACCCATTCCCGTCCATGGGGACACTCCCACCCAATCACTGCAGATACTTTTGATGTACATAGAAGCACCCACAGCTGTGAGCTCCATTCCTGTCAATATAGAAGTGCCCTCTTGCTAACTCCCACCCGGACCCAATTTAGATGTCTCTTCTTCCAGACAGCCTTCCCATTCTTCCAGTGAAGATGCATCCTCCCTGCATGTGCAGAGGGGCCCTCAGCCAAGGCAAAGGGGAAACATGCTCCTCTCTGCAGTACAAACCACTGTTTATTATTTCCTCCAATGTGGATTTCTTCAGTATTCCAGCAGGAACGAGCCCATCCCAGACTTGGAGCAATGCCTCCTTTTTGGAGTACAAAAAGTCCTTTTGGGGTACAAAGTATCCTAGAGCTGCAAATACAAAACATTCATGCAAATAGGCATAGAAGTCCTCATTCTAACTACTGTAGAAATAGCCATCCTTGAGGATACAGAGGTTCCCAATCCCACCGATGTAGAAGTGCCCATCAGTATGGAAGCATCTACCGGCGGGAGAGTGGGAGCTCCCAGCCTGCCGACGTGGACGCACCCATCTGCTACCGGAGGCAGGCAGTTCCCTTGAGACACTGGCAGACCCAGAAGTTATCAATGAGGGGAGGTAGCGTGAAGAGGTGGGGTGGGCGAGATGGAGCCACTTGATCAAACTGACAGCCTGGTGAAGTTGGCTGCCAATATAAACAGATAAGCATTAATAATCACTCTTTCTTTTTTTTTTTTTTTTTTTTTTTTTTTTTTTTTGGGACAGAGAGAGACAGAGCATGAACAGGGGAGGGGCAGAGAGAGAGGGAGACACAGAATCGGAAACAGGCTCCAGGCTCCGAGCCATCAGCCCAGAGCCCGACGCGGGGCCCGAACTCCCGGACCGCGAGATCGTGACCTGGCTGAAGTCGGACGCCTAACCGACTGCGCCACCCAGGCGCCCCAATAATCACTCTTTCTTAAAAGCCCCACTTGCGTGTCCCATTTTCCTGAGGACGTCACCTGCACAGCTGCTCCTAATCAAGGACCATTTAATTCGTTCCCAGATCATTGTCTGCATTAATTGTCTTAAACAAACCGAAGTTCGTTTCACCTTATTCCCCAAGGGCCTGAAGGGTTTCTAATTACCTGTAGGTGGTTCTCCACACAACCCAGCTTCATTAAAGATCACAATATGTTCCTCTAATAGGTTTCCCATTAAAATCCAATGGGTTCCCATCAAAATTAGTTATGTCCCAGAGGAAAAAAAAATCCACTAAAATATATTTTAATTAAAGTGAATTACATATTGCACATGTCTGTTTCTGCCAACAGGTTGCACTTGAGACTGATGATGGTGGAAAGCAGAGGGGAGAGGTGGAAAAGAGGGGGACGGGGAGGGGGCAAGAAGACTCACTATGGGCAAAGAGCCCTGGAAGCAGTGGCTTTGCTGCTCCCAACTTTGGACAAGTCACCTCACCTCTTTGAGTTTAGTTTCCTCGTGTCTAAAGTGGAGACAATAATCCCTAGCTTACAATTTGCTTTTGCTGTGATTAGAGATGAAATACATAAATAAAGTGCTTCACACATAAGAAGTCCTCAACAGATGCCACTATTATTGTATAGTATTATAAATAAATACCGTATTAGTCAGCGGTGCTGTGTAACAAACTCCCCCCAAATCTCAAAGGGTCACAATAACAAATCTTTATTTCTCATGGGGACTGCAAGTTAGCATTGCCTCATATGACTTCTTGTTCTGGAAGCCAGGCTGAAGAAATAGCCCCTTCTCTGGGACAGGTCATTTTCATGGCAGAGGACAAAAGTGCAAGAGAGCAAGCTGAACCATACAACCGTATTCAAAGCTTGTGCTAGACATTTAGAGGCCATACTGCTTACTTTCCGGTGGTCAAAGTAATTCACACTGCCAAGCCTGGCAGTGGTGCCAAGAACTATGTTCCAGCCTACCAGGGGGTAGGGCCAGGGTGTGGCTATACCATCCTCTTATCAGGAAGGGAACAAATAATTGTCAACAATAAAAGAATTCATTACAGTCCTATCACTAGGTGTGATAGCAGGGTTTCCCAAGCTTGCCTGACAATAAAAATCTCCTGGGGATCAAAATATAGAGACCTGAGAGGTGCCTGGGTGGTTCAGTCAGTTAAGTGTCTGACTCTTGATCTCTGCTCAGGTCATGACCTCAGGGTCCGTGAGTTTGAGCCCCGCGTCGGGCTCTGCGCTGACGGCTCGGAGCCTTGAGCTTGCTTCGGATTCTGTGTCTCCCTCTCTCTCTGCCCCTCCCACCCCCCCCCTCAAAAATAAATATTTTTTAAAAATTAAAAAATAAAATAAAATAAATATAAAGACCTGAGTCTTAATTCAGAGCTAATAAACCAGGTTCTCCAAGGGAGGGCCCCGGAAATCTGTATTTTTTAACAAATGTCAGATGATCATCTTTATTATCAGGAACATTTGAGAAATGCAGTTTTATACAATCATGGATAATATCATAGGCTTGATTCAGACAGATCTGAGATTGCAAACTGTCTCCACCATGTATTAGCTATGGAATCATGGGCAAGTATTTTAACCTCTCCGAACCTCAGTTTCTTCATTTGTGAAATAAGATAATGTATGCAAATCGCTTAGCGTAGTGTCTGGTCTAGGACAGGCCTGCAATAAACATTAACTCTTCCTATTTTTAAAATAACAACAATATGGGTGCCTGGGTGGCTCAGTTGGTTAAGCATCCAACTTTGGTTCAGGTCATGATCTCATGGTTCATGGGTTTGAATCCCACATTGGGCTCTGTGCTGACAGCTCGGAGCCTGGAGCCTGCTTCAGATTCTGTGTCTCCCTGTCTCTCTCTCCCCTTCCCCTGCTCACGTTCTCTCTCTCCCTCTCTCTCAAAAATAAATAAACATTAAAAATAAATAAATAGGGGCGCCTGGGTGGCGCAGTCGGTTAAGCGTCCGACTTCAGCCAGGTCACGATCTCGCGGTCCGTGAGTTCGAGCCCCGCGTCGGGCTCTGGGCTGATGGCTCAGAGCCTGGAGCCTGTTTCCGATTCTGTGTCTCCCTCTCTCTCTGCCCCTCCCCCGTTCATGCTCTGTCTCTCTCTGTCCCAAAAATAAATAAACGTTGAAAAAAAAAATTAAAAAAAAAAATAAATAAATAAAATGAAATCACAAAAATAATAATGATGTTGGTAATGAATGTAAAGTGTTCAGCTCAATGAATGGGCAATAAATGGTAACTTTAAGAACAATAGTATTAAATAATAATAATGATAATAATTATATACATAATATAAATATATAATAATAATATACTTGGAAGGATTCAAAGAAGAGCTAGCTTAAGCCTCAAACACTGCCTTATGCTCTGAACTCCTAAGTATGAGTCTTGGAACTCCAGCTACACATTAGAATCATCTGTGGAACTTTAGAAATTCCCAGTGCCTTGGCCCCACACCTGGAGACTTTGATTCTGAATCTAGGGTGTGCTCCATGCTGGTCAAGTTCTCCAGATGTCTCTCCTATGCAGCCAAACCGCTACCCTAAGGACTTGCTACTCAAAGTGTGGTCCAAGACCAACACCCCCTGGGAGCTAGACGTGTGGAATCTCAGGCCCCTCCCTGGAACTGAGGGCTCAGAATTCACATTTTGACAAGACCCCAAGACAAGTCTGTGCACATTAGCATTTGATAAACGGTGCCCCCAAGGACCTCATCCTCTTACCCTCAACTCCACCCCTTGATGGAGCATCCCTCAATGGTAGCATCCCTCAGCCTCTCAGCAGGCATTCAATGTTGTTGAATAGTTCAGGCTTGAAAAACTCCCTCCCTCGCCTTCCATCATGCCACACCCTTCTGTTTTCTACATTTCTGGCTCCTTCTCATTTTTTTCCTTGATTCTTGTCTTCCCCGGACCTCTGAATGTTTGAATGCCCACGGCTGTGTTGGGTTCTCTGTGGCCCTCTATCCCTAGGTGTCTTCACCTGATTCCATGGTTCGTCTAAAACCATCTATTGAAATATCATCCTGAGCTGCAAGTCATGCTGGGAAAATCAGTGCCTCTGTCAGGCCAACTCCAAGGACATGTGGCCTATACAGCCTTGTGCTTGGTTTACTGGTCTGCTCTTGCCATCTTTTGAAATTCATAATTTTTGAACAAGGGACTCTGTCTGCATTTGCATTGGTAGAAGTCTCTGCTCCCATCAAGACTCCCAAGGTGAAAAGCTCTCCAAAGGAAGGAAAAAGCTTAGTGTAAAAAATGGTAAAACACCCCCATAATAAGCTTCTCACCCCAACTCATTCCTCTCCCAGGTCCCCCCACCCTCCGCCACCCACACACACACACTTTGGTAAATGGTGCCACCATCGCTCCATTTTTCAGACCAACCATCTTGCCGGGATCCTTGATGACTTATTTCTCATCCCCTACATTCACCCATGTACCTCCAAAATATGTTTTGAGTCAGTCTCCCTTCTCTTCAGCTCAAGCCCCAGCTGGCTCTTGCTGGGACATTAGTAAGTAGTCTCCCTGACCCTCTTTTGCCTCCAGAGCAGCCAGAATCTTGAGGGGAAGGGGTATCTGATACAGCAGCCCTCAGCTCGAAAGCCCCTGACGCCTTTCGACCACTCCTTCAGGCCCCTGCTGACTCTGTCATTTTCTCCCCACCCTCCCACCAGACTGAATGGCACTCATTCCTCCCGCCTCTGGGGTCTTGGCACAGGCTGTTTCCTTGCCTAGAATCCTCTCCCTTCTCCTGCCCTGGGCCCCTTCCTCCATGCTTCCTGCAGCCCTCAGCTTACAGACCCTTCCCCTAGACAGCCTCTCTTGATGCTCCCTCCCCACTGGGGGTTCGATGCTGCTTCTTAGGGCTCCCCAGGGCTCTGTGCACCCCCTCCAGCCCTTCTCACAGTGCATTTTCTCTGCCTATTTCTATGCCCACATCCTCTATCTGACTCCAAATTCCCTGAGGGAAGGGAAAATCAGTGTTTGTCCTGTTCTCTGCTATAACTCTGGTGCCCGGTGCATAGTCAGAGCTCATTAACTGCTTGTTGAATGAATGAATGAATGAATGAATGAAACCTCCCCCACCTTTGCTGCTAGTGTAGCTCTGCTTTCAGCCCAGAGTTCTGAGAAATGGACTGTCTCCTTGTTTGCCAGACAGAGGCCTCACGAGTGTGGTCCCCTGGGGCACAAACACAGGCCCACGGCAAACCAGGTATTGCTGTCTTTTCTGGCTCCTTTAAACGGAACTGCCACCCCTGCCAAGTTCCTGCAGTGATACTTTGGGAGTATTACCTTGACCCCCTCCCCTCCCTTCCTGCCCCAGGTCTCTCCAGGCCACCTGCCAGGGCTCCTAGTCCTCATCCCCATTTCCTGGTTGGCTGTGCTGGATGGAGTTGGCTGTCTTTCCAGCTGTCTCTTCCCCGGGACATCTGTCGGTAGCTTGAAATCAACCACGGGGGGAATATTTACACCACGGAAATTGGCAAATGCTACAAACTGCCAACAAATGCTTGGTTGTAGTTGACAAGAGGGCGGGTTTACAGAGCATCTGTGGATTCTAGGCTGACGGCAGCTCGGTGCTTGCTCTAACTCTTTGGGCTTTAACGTCTGGGTTCTGGCCCCCCCCCCCCCGTTTGCCTGGCTCCTCTGTTTCAGGTACCCTCCCCAACCTCCCTGTCTCCCTTTCTCTCCCCTAAGCAGCTTTCAGATTCTCTACGATCGTGTCTTTTCTCTGCCATTTTATGAACGCGTGGCCAAATACAGCCAGTCTGACCCTGCCTTATGTTTCATTTCGAACAGCTAACCAAAAGGCAGCCCAGCATCACTGACCCTCAGTGCTAAGTTGCAAAAGAGAGAAGCTGATTGGCCCAGCCTGAGTCAGCGTTCACCCCTGGTGTCATCAGGGGGCCAGAGAAGTGGGCAGCTAACAGGGCCTGTGGGGTGCCATCCCGGGGAAGGTGCAGGTCTCAGAAAAGGAGATAGAGGCTGGAGGGCCACAGAGGGTGTCTGCCACACCTGCCCACCCAGCTAGACCCTCTCAGAGATTGGCTTGAAATTTGAATGATTGGCCGATCAGCATTCTCTGAATTCCAGTACAAGCTACTTCCCTCCTCGAGTCTCAGCTTCCTCATCTGCGAAACGGGGACAGCCTGCAAAGCAGGGCGGTTATGAGATCACGTGGGCAGAGTGCCCAGGGCCCGGCTGGTCACAGTAGACCATGACACATTTGACTTCCCTAAAGTCCCCAAAGGTCCCCCGCTCCTCACCAGCCACCACCCTCCTCCCTTCTTCTCTTGCCACCACCAGGCTTCACCTCTGCCGGTGTGGCCCCTGGGTGCCCGATCACGCCCAGCGAGACATGCCGCCCACCCCTTCCACCACACACATCTCACTAATTTGGGGCACGCACCAGAGTGCCTGTGATTGGCCACTGAAGCCACAAACTTGACCACATTCTCTGTCACTGAGCCTCGCGGTCGGACTGGCTGAGCTCCCTGTGGACCAGCCAGTCCCCCGGAGCCCCGCCTGGAATCAGTGGGGCACCCCAGGCAGCGCGGGGAGGGAGGCAGGGAAACACCTGGGCCTGTAAGACATCAAGTGGCCCAGGTGTTTTTTAGGGTCTCCTGGGACACCGTCCACACCCTGTGGACAGAAGCAGCTGCTGTTGTTAAGTTTCTTGTTGTTCGTGTTATTATTTTCTTGCCCGTTGAGCAGACTTCCCCACTGCCCGCTCTCTTCTGACCCGGGGCTGGACACAGGGGATCTAGAGACACAGCAGACGTGGGTACTGAACCCGGGATCCTCAGCCCAAGACATAAGTCTGTCCAGGTCTCACCAGCCTATGGGTACAAAGAGATCACACCCAGCCCCCCCAGGCCCACATCCTTGCCCAGACCTCTGGTCCAGCACAAACCCCTGCCTGCTACTTCCCCTGGGTAGTTCTGGCTGTCCTCCAGTGGGGCCTTCCACGGGCCCACGAATCTGACCGGGCGGCATCGGCCTCAGTTGGCCTCCGCCCCTCTGTTTGTGTGGTGGACCTCTCAGGGCCTGCTGGGCACCTTGGCCGTCCTCTGAGGCGCTCAGTCTCCCACACCAGGCTCTGCTCCACCTAGACTCTGCCTTGGTCTTGGACCAGCTTCAGACCCTTACCGAAGGTTCCAGGGCCTGAGGCCCAGGCAGCTCCCAGGTCTGTGACAAACACTCTGGTCAGTCAGGAAGTCCCCGGAGTAAAAGTGCTTAAGTCCTAACGCGATGCATAAGTTGATGAAGTTGTTCTTTCACAGAGAAAGAGATGATGATTTTTATTTTTTTAAGTAAGCTGTATATACCCAGTTGGGGCTTGGAGTCATAACCCCATAATCAAGAGCCACATGCTTAGGGTGCCTGGATGGCTCAGCTGGTTAAGCATCTGACTTTGGCTCAGGTTGGGATCTTGCGGTTTGTGAGTTTGAGCCCCACGTCGGGCTCTGTGCTGTCAGCGCTTCTGATCCTGTTTCCCACTGTCTCCACCCCTCTCCCACTCTCTCTCTCAAAAAATAAACATTAAAAAAAAAAAAGAA
Source organism: Lynx canadensis (assembly GCF_007474595.2). Classification (NCBI taxonomy): domain Eukaryota; kingdom Metazoa; phylum Chordata; class Mammalia; order Carnivora; family Felidae; genus Lynx; species Lynx canadensis. The sequence goes on from NC_044315.2 coordinate 83,214,942, forward strand.
TCACATACTCCGCTGACTGAGCCAGCAAGGCACCCCAGCGAAGCTGTTCTGTTAGTTCAAACCCACACGATGTCTTTCTCCCTTGGGTGTAGCACATACCTCGCTAGGAGAGTGGAATTAGGGGGCTTCCATTTTCCAGGCACTGCCTCAACTCTGGGACTCTGCTTTGTGCTCAGGCCCCGTCACTTATTCCAGAATCCACGTTTTCTCACAATTAATTCTCCCTAGGAGGCCACACAGCTGCTCCCTGCACCCTGGCTTCCATTGGCCATTCTCAGCTGGCAGAATTTCCTGTGTCACAGAGGAGGAAGCCGCAGGGAGACAGGGCCATTTTCAGGTGCATGCCTCTGTGATAGGCTGGAGTAGTATTGGTCAGCAAGTATTTACTGGCCTTCTTTCCCCCGGGGAGAATGTACATCCCGACCCGCTATGTTGGGCCCAGCCTGTGGCTTTCTTTAGTCACTGGAATGTAGCAGGCATGACATGAGCCAAGGCCTTAAATGTGCTTGTGCCAGTTGGTTTGGCCTTGAGCTCCTGTGATCTGCTGGGGGAAGAGCTGTCCCTGGTTTTGCTGCGGCCCCTTCCATAGGGCCCCAGAATAAACACATGCGGAACAGACTGGAACTTGACCCACAGCCTGAAGCAGAGTGGCCCAGCCCAGCCCAGCCTAAATTAGCTGAACCGTGGTGAACCTGCTGACCTGTGACCTGTGAGCACGCAAACACATGCCTATTGTCAGTCACTGGGTTTGGGGAATGGTTGTTTTGTGGCATTCTTGTAGCAATTGGGGATTAGTACAGATGCTCTTGGGGGTTCACTTTGTCCTCGGGCCTGTGCCCTCAAGTCTCAGATGGGTGCTGAAGGTCAGGTGGCCACACAGCTACATGGGCAGGCAGAAGAAGGGGACAGCTTTTCTCCACGTAGCTTTTTGTTTTTAATCAAAAGGGACATCTTTTTCCAGAAGCCTCCTCCCCCATAAACATCTCCTCCTGTCTCATGGGCAGAGTCTTGTCACAGGCCTGTCACCCACACCCTAGTTGATCACTGGCAAGAAGGATGGAACCACTGTGATTTGTTCATATTAATGCACGTTTCCTCCCTCCTTGTGGTGGGGAAGGGGTTCTGTGAATCATAGGGGCACCCGGTGGTCAACTGAAATGTGGGTTCCATTAGCATGAAAGGAAGTGGGCCATAGCACTTGAGTGGGAACCCACAAGGTGGCCACAGCCTCCTGCCGCCCCAGGAAACCAACAATCAAACACAACATTCCTTAATGCAGGTTCCAAATGCATGAACGTTAAAATAGCGCTGTGATTCTTATTTCTCTGCGATTCCACTAGGTCCTCTCTGAGTTTGCAAACTTAAGGCCGTGGAGGATGGCCAGATTTTTAGTAGCAGACTCATTTAAAAAATTTCAGGCATAACTCAAACCATATGACAGATAAAGACAGAAATACTCTGGTTCATGGGGGACATACATTCGTGGCAGTGGGGGTAGGGAAGAAAGATGGGGGTGGGGACCGTTTGTTTGGTCCCACCCAGCCAGGACCCCTGAGATATTGTCAAAGAGCCCCAGGATTCCACCAAAGTCACTTAGGAAATCATTCCATAAAGAAAACGGAATTCACATTCATTGCCTATCTACTATGTCCGAGGCAATTGGGTTGCAGTTGTGTCTTGAATCCAACAATATCCATGATGCCTACTTTCAAGAGAAATGAAGAAGCTGCCTAAGGTCATACAGTAAATTGCAGAACCAGAATTAGAAACCAGATGTCTGCCCCCAAAACAGTGTTTGGTCTCAGACACAGAGCAGTGCTCCATTCCCTACCCTCAACCCCAAGGCAGGGCTGGCCTCAGGACGGTAGCCCAGGTTGGTGGGTGTTTGGAAAGGGCACTCATTCTGGAGTTGGTGTGGTGACTTTTGGAGAGGCCTGGGTTTGAGTTCCAGCTGTGAGTCCAGCTGTGGGGCCTGGGGCAGGTCTCTTGACCTCTCTCCATTTCAGCTTCTTCACCTGCAAAACAAGATACTGGGTCCTCACAGCTTTGACATCTTAGGACCTAAATTTAGCCCACCCAGGTGGCCTGGATTGACACCTGCTGGGCAAGTCCTCCCCATCAAAGAGACAGAAACTGCAAGAAAGGGCCTGGGCCTCTACGGGAGGAAGCGGAACCGAGCCGTCTGCACCCCCACCCGCCCCCACGCCCTGCACCATCTGACCTGATTAAAACCCAGCCGGAGGGGCCTGCCGGTGACTCAGCCCCTTGCCCGATCTGATTGTCAGAGTCAATTCCTAGAAGTTGAAAGTCACTTCTCTTCTGCAGCCATTGCTACCACCTCCCACCACGAGGCAAGTTCTAATTCTGTCCCTCTACCGCAGAGCCTCGGCAAAGGCAGTGAGGGCACAAGGGGATTTCAGGGGAAAGTCCGAGTTGGAAGTCTGGAGGCCGAGTTGAGCCGGAAGGGATGAGAGGCGCAAAGGACTGTCTTTGGTCATGGGAGGAACTGGGATGTGTGAAGCAGTCAGGGGGACAAGGCCTCCGCTCTGCTCTGTAACTGCCAGCCGTGTGATCTCGGGCACATTATGTAATTTCTCTGCCTCCATGGTGTGTTAAAGGAGCAGGAAAACCCTGTTCCCAAAATCACTTCTCCAAAGTGACCCCTGCTAACGGTTCAGAGGGTGTCTTTGCAGACTCTTCTCTTTCAAGATGCAAACCCAGAAGAGAGAGAAAGATAGAAACCGAGAGGGAGAGATGGAAAGGCTGGGATGACCTTGGTCATCGTAACCCCAACGGTAGGATCATACTGTCCCGGGAGGTCATTTAGATCCTAGGAGGGTTAAGAGCACAGGGTTGCTGCAAAGAACCGGTTTTTGAAGCACTTTCCACCCCCTTCACTGACCTCGGAGAGACTGTGCGCTCAGTAAGAGCAGGAACGTGTCCTGTCTTGCCACATCCCCAGCACCTGAAGTAGGGCTGGCACACGTAGTGGCAAGAGGTGGCAAAGCTGGAGACACGGCTGCTACCCCCTGACAACATAAATCAGCGGCTAAGTGACCACAGACGGGGTCGCAGCCGCGTCTCACGCTGAGCCATCACCTTCCAGGCGTGAAATGAACATGTCCGTGGCTTCAGTCCCATCTTAGCTAAACCTCTCAAACCGTCCTTCTCGCGACCCGAGCTACCCCAGAGATGCAGGAAGCGGAATTCTGGGAAACGTGGATTCCACTTAGTTAGGCTGACGCAGGCGCCAAGCGAGCCCGGTTCAGATGATCAGGATCCCTTCGGATTCTGTGGTGACAGAGCAGGAGAGTTCCCATAACCTCGGTGACAGGGAGAGCAAGCAAGGGTAAGACACTGAATGCGCACCGCCCTCTGCCCCAGGTGACTCTGAAGTGCTTCTGCCCCTCCCGTGTGTCCCGTGGGGGTGGAAGGTAACATTCCGCAGATCAGTAGGCGCGTACTAAGTGCCCGAGGCGACGCGACCGGCAGGCAGTGAGATCGAGGCTCCCGCACGTAGTTGAGATTGTGCTAATTCCCCATCATCTCCTGTGATCCTTCAGGTTTTACAGGGGCTGTACGCCCGAACAAAATGGGGATCTGATAGGAACCAGCACTCCCGCATTCTTTACGTCCTTGAGAGCGGCTCTAATCTCGGCCAGCCTCCCAGAATGTGGTATGGCTCTGATTTACTATCTTGGCTGGGGTGGGGACAGTTTTAGGGGCCTCCACTCCACGTTCCCTATGAGGAGGCCTTTTACACCACAGGGTAAGGAACCACACTGAGGGCTCTGCCAGCCGTTGAGCGTGTCCAAGCCAATGCCCCACGCAGGGACTGGGGAAATGACCACGGGTGGGTCTGCGGACCCACGAGGCCCGCTGCGAGATGGACTTAGGCCAGCACTCCACGCGTTGCCTCGGTACGCCCAGCATAGCACATTGGTGAATTCGCTGGTCTTATGTCGTACTATGCCCATTGTGATACGTCCACCTCTCGGAGCCTTTTGGTCCCCCCTTGGTGCTCTGCCACCACAGTTTCATCATCTCCATCTCATGTACTGTGGACTGACTTCGTATCTAAGCCATTGGAAGCCATCCCGGCGGCACCAGGAGATGGGCTCATGCGCTGAGTCACGGGAGAGTGCTCCCATATCAGTCATCTCCCCATTCAGCCTGACAGCCTCGCTGCCCTGGTACAGGACCTTCAGGACCCACTCCTGGGGGTGGTCTCCTGGTTCCCGCCACTACGCATCAGCCAGGTCTGGCCGTTCTTTTGGTAGAGTCCATTTCCTCCTCCTAAAGAGACAATCCCAACCCCCTCAGGCCACGCTGAGACCTAGTTATTGGTGTGGACCACAAGGAGGAGAAGCCGGGGCGGGGGTGTTGTGGAGGGGCCCACACCGTCCAGCGCAGGTGCAGGTGAGGCCTCGGCATTGTGTCTCACCCACGGGAAGCTCTAGCAAAGAGGAGGAGCCGCTTCTCCCAGCCCCAAGGCTCAGGTTTATCAAGCATATCCACACGAACATTCCCATCCGAGATCTCACGGCCCCCGCTTCTCTCTATCAGCTCGCTGACTTCAACACAGAAGGCCCGCCGGGCTGAGAATTTAGCCCCCCACGTGCCTTCTCTACTCCTCCGGTTCAGATCTTGGGTCTGATTTTCGGCACAGTCTGCCCTCCAGCTTTGGGAATGAAAGGTCTAGTTGAGCGCCCAGGCTTCTGGCTTTCGCACCGGGTCCTAGGTTGATAGCGGGCTGACCAACACTTTCCTCCTTCAGGGCTTTCACGGCAGTTAACCTCACCTAAACAACTCTGCAGTCCTGAGTTACCAGCGGCCCCCCCCGGCTCCCCTCCTCTCAGGTGCTAGGGCCGCGAGATAAACCAGGGCATTCTCTCCCACCCGCACCTCTTCCTCACCCAGTCAGGTGAGAGAATCTGCACACCAGGGGCTGGAACCACTCTGCCCCTACCAGCAATGTGGTCCTTGGTGCCAACTGGCTGGTGACTGATTCAGTCCCAGGGGCCCATCCCGAGAGTCTACTTCCTAGGACCATTTGTATCACAACTGTCTTTGGTTGAGCTCAGGAGCAGATCTGAGACAAGGATGGAGTAAAGCAGCTAGCTTGTTTTAAAGCTGATCCCCAGGGGAGCCTTGGTGGCTTAGTCAGTCAAGTGTCGGACTTCGGCTCAGGTCATGATCTCATGGTTTGTGGGTTTGAACCCCGCATCGAGCTCTGTGCTGACAGTGTGGAGCCTGGAGCTGTCTTCAAGTTCTGTGTGTGTCTCTCTCTCTGCCTCTCCCTCTCTCTCTCTCTCTCTCTTTCTCTCAAAAATGAATAAACATTAAAAAAAAAATTAAAGCTGATCCCCAGAAATAGCAATAAAGAATGGGGAAGGGACACAGAGAAGGAAGGCCGATAATGTGTGTATTAATGAACAGATGCCCACTGTGGGCAGCTGAGCCTCAGACTCACTGGGGACTGGCAGAATAGAACATGCCCAAGAAATGTCTGACCCAAGGGGCACACCCAAGGGTGTCCCATTCCCACGCACCCTTGGCTAAAGGGTGCTCCTGGAGGTGTTAACCACTCAGTGCCTCTGGCCCACGTTCACCAACTCTGCACCGGGTTCAAGAGGAAGGGCTCAGGCTTGTGTCGGACACCATCACCACGTCTGGGAAAAGAGAGTGCACAGGGGATATGGGTTCAACACCCACAATGGCTGCCGCAACAGGTCTTTTGAGAATCTAGGATATACGTGTATTCAAATTACCACAGAGCAAAAATAGCTACATTACTGAGAGCATACTATGTTGAAGCCCTTTATATACTATTAACTCATTCCATCTCCACTGGTGGGGCGACTACTATTAAGATCCCCATTTTACAGATGAGGAAACTGAGACACAAAGATATGAAGCCAAGATCCTGGCCCAACATCCCACTAGTAAGTCACTATACGTCAAGCTCCACACAAGCCATAACGGTGCTGGGTTTTGTTTAACAATGTGCATGTTACTATTTAATGATAGACATACTACATTAAGAAAATGATAGGGGCGCCTGGGTGGCGCAGTCGGTTAAGCGTCCGACTTCAGCCAGGTCACGATCTCACGGTCCGTGAGTTCGAGCCCCGCGTCAGGCTCCGGGCTGATGGCTCAGAGCCTGGAGCCTGTTTCCGATTCTGTGTCTCCCTCTCTCTCTGCCCCTCCCCGGTTCATGCTCTGTCTCTCTCTGTCCCAAAAATAAATAAACGTTGAAAAAAAAAAAAATTAAAAAAAAAAAAAAAGAAAATGATGAATTAATTTCATATTTACATCCAGTGAGTCATTTGAGAGTGGGAATCAGATCTTTTGGCCTCAGTGTGGAGAGCATCTAGCCCATAGTTGGCACTCAACGGGAATTTAGCGATTAAACAAGTGAATGACGTAAGACGTGATTAAAAACCGGAAGTTTCTGGGGCGCCTGGATGGCGCAGTCGGTTAAGCGTCCGACTTCAGCCAGGTCACGATCTCGCGGTCCCTGAGTTCGAGCCCCGCGTCGGGCTCTGGGCTGATGGCTCGGAGCCTGGAGCCTGCTTCCGATTCTGTGTCTCCCTCTCTCTCTGCCCCTCCCCTGTTCATGCTCTGTCTCTCTCTGTCCCAAAAATAAATAAACGTTGAAAAAAAAATTAAAAAAAAAAATAATAAAAAAAAAAATAAAAACCGGAAGTTTCTTCCGCAGCCACAGATAACGGTGTGACCTCGGATAAGTCTCCTCTCCAGCCTGGCCTCAGTTTCCCACTCTATAAACACCCCACACCGACACTTGCCTCACTGCTCAAGCACCACCCCATCATGGTTCTGGGATTCTTGTGGGGACTGCCATCCATTCGATTGGCTCCCTTGCCATTTGCCATTGGTTCCGTCCAGTGGTTCCCTCCTGGCATTTCTGGTCTTATTCAGCCCAACCATCGCATTACTGGGTACTCTGGAGACCTGTGACTCTGGAGACCTGTGCTATTGCATGTCAGTGAATATTGTAGGAGAAAATCACACCCCGAGCTGCCGGGTTTCGCTCTAGATTCGTGACCACAGACCTCCAATGGGCCCTTCAAGCTGCCCCCCAGAGCCCCCTGTGTTTTGCTTCTCTGGGATGACCATGCCCTATCTTCTCTCCTTTCAAACTCGCCACCCCCTTGCCACCCACCTAGCTCTCAGTAGGTGACCTTGTCCCAAATGTCATTGAAGGAACAGGTGCCACGAGATGTGACTGCCACCCTAGTCTCCCCCGCCCCATCCCGTGGACCTATTGTATCTGCCTTGGTCTTTGCTGCCTCCCTCCTGACACCTAAAGGCTGTGACCCTTCTCCTCTCAGAGGCTGATCTTGCCACTTGTGCCCCCGGTCCTGTTGCTTCTCACCTTTTCAAGGACTGGAACCCTTCATTATCTCCCTTTCCCTTCCATCAGCAGCACCTTCCTCCCTGCCAGTCCATGCCCATCCGCGCACAGATCAGCTCCAGGGTCTTGCTTCTTTACAAAGCCTTCCCTTGGGCCCCACTGCACCTCCTCTCCCCCCATCTTCTCAGAAGAGTCTCTTTCTCCTCCTCACCTGCCTGATCTTCTCCCCAGCCCAACCCAACCGGCCTCTGTTCCTCAGAGCCACTCACCCAGGGAGGTGCTCCAGGGGCTGGGGAGGGAGGCGAGGAACTCTGTGTCCGCCAGAGCCTCTCCCTTCGGCCTCAGCAGCAATGGGCTCATCAGTCCCGACAGGTCTGATGCAGCCTGACCTGCGCCCAGACTCCTGTTTGATCACCCCAAGTGGAATCTCAGCTTCTCTTCCCTTTGGGGCTCCTTTTGGGGGCATACCCCTTGGCTCTAGGTTGGGGGCTAATTTCAGCCAATTGCAAGTGGTTTGAGCTGGTTTAGGACAAATGCAACCAGCCAGGACCAGCTCCAAAGGGTCTGAATCAGCTGCTTCCGTTTGTGGAGCTCAGACGAATTCCCCTGATCCGGCCTGGCTGACGCAGGCCAACTCGAGGGCTTGTGGACAGTTACTGTCAGGGAGCCCCAGCAGGCAGGATGTGGCTTGAGCCAGTCCAAACCTGTTTGCTGCTCCCATCCAACGTGCTCTGGTCACGGTAGGCTTTGTAAGTGTATTGGGGGGCCCTGTAAATGTTGGGATGGAAAAAGAAACAAAGCGTTTGGAAGTCACCGGGCGGAATGATTGCTAAGATGGCTTCCAGGCTGCTTTCCGTGGTGTTGAGAACTGAGAAAATGACTTCCGTCCAATTACTAAAATTAATTTTTAGAGCTTTAAGGTTAATCTTAAGTGTTTAGGGTTTTTTGTTGTTGTTGCTTGTTTGCTTTAAGGTTCTATTTTATTTTTGAGAGAAAGAGAGCACGAGTGGGAGCAGGGGAGGGGCAGAGAGAGAGGGAGACACAGAATCCGAAGCAGGCTCCAGGCTCCGAGCTGACAGCACTCAGCCCGATGTGGGGCTCAAGCTCACAAATTGTGAGATCGGGACCCGAGTCGAAGTCTGACGTTCAAACAACTGAGCCACCCGGGTGCCCCTTAATCCTAAGTTTTTATTTTTTATTTGAATTTTATTCTTTTAAGTTTATTTATTTATTTTGAGAGCGAGAGAACGCAAGCAGGAGTGGGGGAGGGGTAGAAAGAGAGAGAGAGAGAGAGAGAGAATCCCAAGCGCCCAACATGGAACTGGACACGGGCTCCATCTCACGTCTTCGAGATCATGACCTGAGCCAACATCAAGAGTCGGAGACCTAAGCGACTGAGCCATCTGGGCACCCCTATTTTTCATTTGAATTTTAAATATTTAGATTTCGATTTTCAGAGCCGTTTGGGGTTTAAGACGGAGCAGGAAGTACACAGAGTTCTCCTATAATCCCCCCACCCGCTTCCCCTGATATTAACCTCACTGTGGTACATTTGCCACCACTGATGAGCCAGTATCAATGCATTATCATTATCAACTGAAGTCCGTAGTTTATGTAGGGGCTCACCCCTTGTGTTGTGCACCCTACGGGTTTTGGCAAATGTGTAATGACGTGCATCTATCACTGCAGAATCTTGCAGTACCGTGACACTGCCCCCAAATCCTCTGAACTTAGGCTCTTCAACCCTCCCTCTCCTCCCCGTCCCAAACTGTCTCCGCCATTTTGTCTTTTCCAGAATGTCCTACAGCCGAAATCATAGAGCATGTAGCCTTTGCAGACTGGCTTCTTCCATTTAGCAACATACATTTAAGATTCCTCCAGGTCTTTTCATAGCCTGACAGCCCATTTCTTTTTTCTTTTTCTTTTCTTTTTTTTTTTTTTGTGGTAAAATATAAATAACATAACGGGCGCCTAGGTGGCTCAGTCAGTTGAGTGTCCAACTTCGGCTCAGGTCACAATCTCGTGGTCCGTGGGGCGTCGGGCTCTGTGCTGACAGCTCGGAGCCTGGAGCCTGCTTCGGATTCTGTGTCTGCCTCTCTCTCTGCCCCTCCCCCACTCATGCTCTGTCTCTCTCTCTCTCTCTCTCTCAAAAATAAATAAATGCTAAAATTTTTAAAAAATATATACGTAGCATTAAACGTTTCCATTTGAACTCTTTTTAAGTGTACGGGTCAGTGGCCGTAAGCACAGTCACAGTGTTGTGCAAGCCTCCCCACTGCCTCCAGAACTGTTTTCGCTTTCCCAAGATGAAACTCCATACCCATAAGACAATAATGTGCCATTCCTGTAGCTCATTTCCTTTTATCTGCAAGTAATAGTCTGCTGTCTGGTTAGGCCACAGTTTGGTTATCCGTTTCCCTTCCTGAAGGATATCTTGGTCGCTTCCAGGTTTGGGCCGTCATGAATAAAGCTGCTATAAAGTTTTGTGCGGAGCGAAGTTTTCAAATCGTTTTGGTAAATACCAAAGAGTGTGACGGCCGGAGCTCTAACTGGGGTATGGCGACAGCCGGTCCCAATGCTGTACAGATGTTACCTTATTTAATTGCCACAATAACCCTGGAGATAGATGGGTGCTGTCATCCCCAATTTACAGACGAGCAAACAGAGGCTTAGGGAAGTGAGAAAACTTTAGAGAAACGTGCAAGACTTGGGGAAACGGGACAAAGAGATGATTTCCAGTTTTTTCTTTTTCATTTAGCTTTATTTTGCTCCCTTTCTCCTTGTGACAAAACGAACACATTTGTTTTCCCATCTGATTGTTGTTAGAGGCGTGTTACTCTCTGTTTATTTTTTTTTAATTTTTTTTTCAACGTTTATTTATTTTTGGGACAGAGAGAGACAGAGCATGAACGGGGGAGGGGCAGAGAGAGAGGGAGACACAGAATTGGAAACAGGCTCCAGGCTCTGAGCCATCAGCCCAGAGCCTGACGCGGGGCTCGAACTCCCGGACCGCGAGATCGTGACCTGGCTGAAGTCGGACGCTTAACCGACTGCGCCACCCAGGCGCCCCATTCTCTCTTTTTAAATTTTTTTTTTTTCAACGTTTATTTATTTTTGGGACAGAGAGAGACAGAGCATGAACGGGGGAGGGGCAGAGAGAGAGGGAGACACAGAATCGGAAACAGGCTCCAGGCTCTGAGCCATCAGCCCAGAGCCTGACGCGGGGCTCGAACTCGCGGACCGCGAGATCGTGACCTGGCTGAAGTCGGACGCTTAACCGACTGCGCCACCCAGGCGCCCCATTCTCTCTTTTTAATTAGAACAGCTCTCTGGCTCAGAGGCCAAGGACCTGCTTTGGCTAATAAAGGCATCCCCCACACGTATACTCTCTTGTGAATCCTTTTTCTCTCACGGCCACGGTCTGGACTCACTTCAAAGCAACAACTCTTGGTTGTGAAAAAACAAACACGTTCAAGTGGATGAATCCCTTTCTCTTCAAGTGGGTGACATCCTTCTCCCCTGGGTGTCCCATGGTCGTGGGGTCCCTGGGGAGAACAGGAGCGGGTCGGCACGTAGGGAGCCACAGCAGGCGGCAACCTCTGTGGATGGCTTTCACCGTGGTCCACGGTGGACAACAGAACCCAGGTTCGTGGGGTCACGTCGCTCTGGACCCAGTGGAAAACTCAACCAGAGAAAGGACTGGGCCCACCCATGCCCACAACTCGCCTTCCAGACCCAGGCGGTACCCCCCAGGTGGCCTCCCATCCTTCCCCACCCCCTGCTCGCTCCCTCCATCCCCAAGCCCCCTTAAGTACCAATAATGGAAGTGCTTACTAGGCCCCGCAACAATTCACCCTTATCTTTTATTTATAGCTGACAAAGCTCCAAGCAGGAAAAATATAATCACACTTTAAATAATGGAAGTTGTAGGTATTAGAGCTACACGGGCAGTTACCGGAGGTGCGGCGATGTCTCCCTGCAGACCCGCCGGGGCGCATGCCGACTGCATTTTTAATTTTTAACACATATTTCTTCCCAAATTATTCCGCGTTACAGAGGAGCCACATTTATGGGGGTGATAAATTACTGTAATAAAGTGCCTCTTCCTCAAATATATAGGACGAAGCCACGCTGAGCACAGCCCAGCACAGGCGGCCCCGAGAGAGTGGTGAGAAGTCCCACTGCCTCGCTCCTCGCTTTAATTATTTGGCCAATGTGTCCTACATTTTTAATACAGTCACAAGTTTTCTTTAAGCAAAGAATTCGAAGCGACCGCTAATTTGTATTCGCGTGTGCCGATGTGTGTGGATGTGCATGCGTGCCGATGCCTGTGCACACGTGCAAACCTGTGTGTGTGTGTGTGTGTGTGCGTGTGTGTGTGTGTGTGGTGGCCTCTGGACGCCCAGATGCATGCACGTGTGTGTGAACAAGCCTCTGGGTGCGGAGGGCGTGCACATATTTACACACTTGGGTGGCTACGGCGGCATTTAGCGAAACACACACTTTTGTGTAGACTTGTCTTTGCGTGTACGTGGCATTCATGCTAAAGCACACTGGTGTGGAAGTGGGGGGGGTCCAGGCATTTTTGGGGGGTGCTGACCTGCCTTCTCTGCCTAGGCCCTCACGTGCATTTGAATCCTCCCTTCTGCATCAAACCGACACCCGTCCTGCCTTCCCTCCTTCCGCAAAGAGTAGAGCACAGAAGCCGAACCACAGGCTCTCGAGGTCATGCTGCCTGGACCAAAATCTCTACTTCTTACCTGTACCACTTCGGGGGAGCCTCTTGGTCCCTCACTTTCCCCATCTGCAAAATGGAGTTCAGATTAAGAGTATCCGTCCCAGGGCGGAGGGGAAGATGAATGGGCTTAATATGTGTGAAGCAGTTCGAGTGAGGTGAGCACAAATGTTAACTATTGTTCTTCCTGCCTGCCTGCCGCGCACAGCCCAGGCTGCCGGAAGCTTCCTTGGAAAGTTACACACAGGAGAGAGCCAAGGGTGGGGACCCATGACTGGATGAGGAAGTGGCTTAGCTCACCACTTACCCTCCTCTTGTCCCAGCCCACCTGGCGGACAGGTCGTGGCCCCCAGGAGCCCGTGTCCATCTACACAAGTTAGCGGGCTCTCGAGGGCAGGGCTGTGCCTCCCTTATCTCATGAGGGTCCGGCAGAGTGGGTACCGTGCATATTTGCTGTCTGGACAAGCGCGAGAGCAGGTGAGCGGGGTGGGGGGACATGGGGCAGACGATGGGAGCACGTGGCTTCTCCGGGAGGCGCTAATCTAGGGAAGGAGGGGTGAGTGGGAAAGTGTGACGGGGAAGAGGGGAAAGTCAAAAAGGGGGAAAAGGGAGCAGGCTACCCAGTGGGCACCTGGGGCTCGGCCCCCCCGGGGGTCCACTGAGCGACTGTGAGCAGTGTGCCTAGAGCCGTCCTACCCGGTGACCGGTAGGCTGGAGTGTTTGGTCACTGGCCACCATCCATCACTGGGTCAAGGCTGCCCCCGTGGACATTCCGGCCCTGGCGTTTCTGGGTACCCTGTGGGAAGTTGGTTCCTGCGGTGCCAGAGAAAGTTCCAGGCGGGGAAGTGGAGACGTGACGGCTGGGGACGGGATAGGGGGTATCCCCCTTTGCAGTGGGGACAGTCATTACGGAGCAGGGGACCTCAGAACGAGAGAATAGGGGCAATGCATGAACAGCATCTGCTCCGGGTAAACATCGCACGTGTGGACTCATGGCTGGACAAGGGGTCAGGGAGCTGGGAAGAGAGGAGCTGGTCAGTGGGGTGACCCTAAGGACCACATCTTCTCCTGCTTCATTTCACCGGTGAAGGCTTCTGAATTGTCAAAGCTAGAAGAACAGGAGGGAAGGCAGCAAAGGGTCATTGCCACGGGCTTTCCCAACCCAAAGACTGATGTCAGGGACTGCCCCCCGACTGAGACTCTATGTCCTACACTTGCCCTGCACACGCACAGGGCTGCCCCTTGCAGACACTTGTCCCGCAGGACTGAAGCTGCCGCTCGGGGGCTGGAACCCAAGAAGAAAACCAGAAACCAGGGAGCTAATTCTTCAGCCTCCTCCGTACTGCTCCTGGCCCACAAACTCCCCCCAGATCCACAAGCTCCTGCTTCCTGTCCCCTCCCCACCAACATCCTTCTGCCTCTTGACTTCGCATGTGCTGTTCCCTCTGCCCGCAATGCCCCCCCACTATGATCAATGTGGAAAACTCCTTTAGCAATCCATAGGGCTCTGCTCAAATGCCAGGTCCTGCACGAAGCCTCTGGTCCCAAGGAACGTCTCCTTCCCTTCTGCTCCCTCGAGACTTCCCTTAGATCCCAAATGTTACACTTACCGGCATCCTTCTGGAGTTCTGGGGTCCTGAGGAACAAAGACCATCCCCGCGTCACAACAGCATGCCTGGCGCCCAGCCCAGAGCCTGGTATGGATTCAGGGCCTCAGTTTCCTCATCTGGAACATGGGAGTGATCACGGCACCTACCTCATCATGCTGTTGTGAAGTTCAGTAGCTGTACTCAGAGCCACGTCTGGTACAAGGTGAGCGCTAGACAAGCTTTAGCCATTGGCATTATCAGCGTGGTTCAGGCTGAACTTACGAGATCCAGGTGAAGACAGAAATAGAACTGCCTTGTGCGGGACCCACAACTGCTTTTCTGTCACCCCATTTTACACGTGAGGACACAGAGACTCCAGAAAGGTCACATGGCTAGAAAGGGGCAGAGCTGGGACTTGGGTCAGAGTCTGTTCGACCACAGCCCTGTGTTCTCTCCAGCACTGCCCTGCCCTGGCTGTCAGTCTGTCAGTCTGTCAGTCTCTCATCCTTCCTCCCTAATGCCCTCCTCACCTCAGTGGCGCTACGAGGGGCTGCTGAGGGTAGGGGGTAAAATGTGGGTATTGATTTTTGACAAATCTGGGTTCAAAGGCTAGCCTTCCACTCCCCAGCTGTGTGGCTGTGCAGAGCCTGTGACGTCCTCTCTCTCTGCCTCAGTTTCCCTCCCCACTGTCTCCTGAGGATTTGGAGGAGCCTTTCCAAAGGCAGATTTGCAGGATGCTGAAAAAAAAAAAAAAAACTTCGGGCTCCTCTTCACTAAATAGAAATTCACTTTCATAAGCAAATCTGTGTTTGTGATTCTGTTTTTCTCTCTTTTTTAATTTTTTTGACGTTTATGTAAATTTAAGAGAGAGAGAGAGAGCCAGAATGTGAGCAAAGAAGGGCAGAGAGAAAGAGAGACACACACGCACAGAATCCAAAGCAGGCTCCAGGCTCTGAGCTGTCAGCACAGACCCCAACGGCGGGGCTGGAACCCACGAGCCGTGAGAGCATGACCTGAGCCGAGGTCGGACACTTAACTGAGCCACCCAGGCGCCCCTGTGATTCTGTTTTTCTTAAAGACAGACCCCCAAAATATAAGCTCTGGCTCCCCAAACCTGACCTGCCTGAGACCCTCTCTCTGCTTCTTCCAGGGCATATCCAGCCCCACCCCCCTTTCTGCCCAGAAGTCAGTGCCCGCCCCCCGCCGCAGGTCCCAGAGCCCCGATGGGGACCTGGGGCTTGGAAGATAAAGGGACCGGGACATCGTCCAGTAAGTTAGCGTCAGAGCGGGGCTTGAACCCATGTCTTCCAGTGCCCAGTTTGCAGCGGGGAAGGGGTGGGACCTGACCCTCACCCATAAGTGCTTTGGGCTGTGACTCAGAAGAATAGCCTGGTGCCTCTTCAGGGGCCCAGAGGGGCAGGGGCAGCTGCGGGTGGGGGTGTCCAGGGATCACTGCTAAAATAAGTAGCAGCTTCCTCTGAAACGCCTCTGTGGTCTGTGCAGGGGAAGGAAGTGGAGGCCCAGAAACGGGAGGGGGCAGAAGGGTGAGAGCTGCCAGCATTTCAGAGACCGAGCTGGGGCAGCCCCCACCCACCCAGATCCAACAGTCGGTTCCAGCCAGGCTGCAGCGTGGAGGCCCCAGGAGCTCAGGCCTCCCCTCCAGGCCACTCTCGGCCCGGTCCCTTCTCCTGCCCCAACGCACTCCCCACACTCTAACGGCGTCTGGCCTTACCCTTTCCCCTACTTTCTCCTGTAAGACACAAGGCCAGTGTCACCTCTTCTGGGAAGCCTTCCCTGACCACCCCGTAGACAGACACAGGCCCAAACACGCGAGCACAGACGGGATCAGGCGCCCGTAGACCCTCATCGTAAACAGGAGTATTTATTGTGACAGCTGGCATTTACCGAGCGTTTCAATGTTGACAATGTGCCGGGTGCTCTGCCTGGCTGAGCTCATCGAATTCTTACAGAAACACGATGCTGTAGTTGTTATCAATAGCTGCATTTTACAGATGAGTAAACCAAGGCTCAGAGAAGATGACCATCTTCCTTAAGGTCACACGGTCAGAAAATGACCAGGAGTGTAATGGAGGTCTGACTCCACAGCAGGGTCATTTAACCAGGATAGGAATGGGGGCCCCGGAAGTTGGATAACGCACCTGCACCGAGGAGGCTTACTTTTCAGCCTTGCCCTTCCCCACTCCTTGGAGCAGCTGGGAGTTAGAGAGTGCTTTAAAGGGAGAGAGGAAGCCAGGTGGTAATGAGGAAGTATTTCTGTGTAAACACTTTTGGTAAACTGTGTGAAGAGATCCCAGAAGTATTTCCAAGGCTTCCCTACGGTACTGGGCTTTCTGTTTATGGGTATACTGAATGCCATCAGTAAGGATGAGAGGCGTAATTCCAGCTTAAACGTTCTTAGACCAATCTCCCTGTGTGCCAGCCTGTGTAGAAGACTGGTCATTTGGAGAGAGTTCGCCCAGCCCAGCGCCAGACAGGGAGCCCCAGGAGCCCTCCTGCCACCTTGCCCTCTGCAGAGACAGCCCTCCAGCCCCTCAGGCCTGGGCCCAGAGCTCTCAACAGGGCCCATGACTCGTCCTCCTGGCCTTCAAGCCTCCAAGGAGGCACCTCCTTTCTGCAGCTGCAGCAGGTCAAGAGCCTCATCCGAGGAGGAAGTGAAAGCCCTGCGTGGGTGAGTCATCGAGGGTCCTGGCCTGGAGGGGCCTGCCGGGAGTGGCACGGGGCGGGGAGAAGAGCCTGGCAGGAAGGGGTGCCACCACGAGGAGGGAGAGCTAGGAGGCCACCGAACGTGAAGGACGTGAAATCACCTGCAGACCCTGGTGGTCTTTAGCGGGAGAGGACGTGCAGAGATACCATCCACAGTCGTGTCTCTGAGGGCTGGCGTGGGGCAGAGCAGCCAGACAGGGAGGTCACAGAGGTGACCTAGGCAGTCACCTAGCAGTTAGGGTGGCCACTGGCAGGCAGGGAAGTGGGCAGGCCGTGGGCTCTGGATCTCAACCTCCTGACTCGGGGCCCCGGTCCTGCCTCTCACTAGCTTCGTGACCGCAGGCACACGGCTTCCTCTCTCCTTTGCCCTGCTTCCTCTTCCGTCAAGTGGTGAGGGTCCCTAACCTGGACATTAGCCTCTGAAAGGCACCTGGAAGCGTCCCTGGTCCAAGGAAACCGCAACAAACAGCGACTACTGTACCAGGCAGGGTCTCTGCAGGAAAACCAAAACACTCGGTTTCTAAATTATTTTCAACATTTACTTACTTTTGAGAGACAGAGCGTGAGCAGGGGAGGGGCAGGGAGAGAGGGAGACACAGAATCCGAAGCAGGCTCCAGGCTCCGAGCTGTCAGCACAGAGCCCGAAGCAGGACTCGAACTCACGACCCGTGAGATCATGACCTGAGCCGAAGTCAGACGCTTAACTGAAGTCAGACGCTTAACCGACTGAACCATCCAGGTGCTCTTGAAACACTAGGTTTCTAACAGAAGGAAGTCAATACAGGGACTGGCAAGAAGGTTAGAAGAAACCCAGCGGGGGATAGTGCTGCTACCCACAGATGAGCGACAGCGGGAAGCTGGTGGCACCTCCAAGCCTGGAGGCCAAAGGGAGGAGGTGACTGATCAGAGGGAGACACGAGGAGAAGGGCACTTCACATCACGGCGGGGATGGGTTGTGCTCACAGGGGGTGAGCAAGCAGTCTGGGGGACCAGGCAGGGAAGGAAGGGGTGGGAGAGGGTGACACAGACTCAGCACAGACTTGAGTCATATTCTACTTCCTAGTGGTGCCATCTGATTTACCTCTCAGAGCCTCAATTTCCTCACCTATAAAACAGAAATAAGAATAACACATAGTAGGAGCAAACACTTCTCCAACTTTCAGCTCTAACACAGCCCCGTGGAGCAGGGACTATCACTATTATGCCCATTTTACCGATGAGGAAACCGAGGCACAGAGATCCAGTCACACAACTGGTATGTGGCAGGGCAGATCTGACCCAGCCTGTTGGGTCCCCAAGTCCTGCTCTTTGCCACTCACGTGATGCTCCCCAATCGGCCATCCGTGGCTCTCTCCCCAGCCCGTCTCACCCGGTTCAACGCCTCTCTCCTCCTGAGAATTTTACCCAGTGCCTCCAACCCAGGCTGGTTGTCTGTCAGCATCTGCTCCCAACAATAGCACCGGACGGCAGACTTACCACTTTCCTCCTAGGCCCTGGGTCCCTGGAGTCACACTGACGTGGGTGTGAGCCCTGGCTCGGCCGTTTTCCAGCCGTGGGGCCCGAGAGAAGCCACTTCCCTTCCGAAAGCCTCAGTGTCCTCGACTTTGGTGTGAGGGCCTTGTCCTGAGTTCATTGGGCTCTGGTGGGGACAGCGTGAATCCAACGTTCAGGGGGCATGCGGCCCAGGGCAGGTGTGTGTACGTGTGCGTGTGTGTGCACGCACGAAGCCCATCGAACTCTTATCAAAACTTAGTCATATCCCCAGTCTCGGGGACGGTGCCAATTGTGTCTTTGCTTTTCCCGAGTTCCCAGCCCCTGCAGAGCGCAACATGGGGAAGTACTGGGCATTGTCCGTCTGCGCTCGCTCGTGACTGCCCGTCTCCCGCAGCCTGCTTTTCCCAGGCTCCTTTGCCAACTGGCTTCTTGCGAGGCCGGGCCAATGGGAAGTGCTGGGACGGGACTGGAGGGTGGGGGAAGCCAGGGTTCCAGCGCTGACTGCTGCCTCCTTGTCTTCAGCTCCCGCAGAACCACCCATTCTCCTGTGGCTCAGCCCCACGGCGATCCCCGCCATGATTCAGCCACCCCTGGGCGGAATCATCATCTCCTCCCTGTGCTGCTCCGGCCTGGAGTGGTAGTAGCTCGTGCCCTAGCTAGACTGCCTTCCCATTTGCTGTAGGGCTTTTCAGCTCTTTCCTCTCCAGTGGAATCAATCCCCCGTATTAAATTTCCCCTGTTCAAAATACCTAGAGTGGTTTCTGTTTTGTTTTGTTTTGTTTTGTTTTTTGTCTCCCACTGGACCTGACTTTTGCAGGAGACCTCTAGGACTTTCCTTCCCATGGAATCTCCTCCCTCTTGTCCAAGCCCAGGGTCCCTGTCCTGGGTGGTTGGGGTCAGGGTCCGAGCCCGGCAGGCGTGCCACACCAGGACTGGACAGGACTCTAGCTCCCTTGAGCTCTTTGCAGTGAACCTGCTCCCAGCAAACAGAACTCTCTAGTGGTACCCCTGCCCTTTGTGTGACAGACGGAGTGTGCCAGGATGCTGAGATGCTTCCTCTTTGCTGCCCTGCACAAAGGCTCGTCTGCACGAAGGCTGGGAGGACTGGCTGGGAGCCGGGGTAGAAAAGAAAACAGTGAAGGAGGCAAAGAGCACCCCGTCCTGCCACCCCTGCAGAGAGCCTGGACAGACCTGTGTATCAGCAAGTGTAACTTTTCCTCCAGCTTCAGGATCCTCCCTGGGACTCAGGCCAAAGCCTTGAATTTTAAAACTCGGGCCAAAGCTCTGAGGGGAATGAAGGCTTTCTCTGTGAAAGGACAGCCACCCAGGGGCCCGCTCCTCAAGGAGCAAAGAAGCCAGGCCAGACTCTTTTGAGTGAGTGGAGGGGTGTAGTCCTGCCTCCCAACCAGTGCCCCCTGAGGCTCCTATTGGGGGCTGCTCACAGAGGTCCCCTGGCCGTGATCCCCCTACTCCCTTCTTCCTTTCCGGAGTCCGGGGTAGAGGTCCCTCCAGGCAGCCCCCTGCCTCTAGGCCACAGCAGGGCCTGGTCAGAAGGGTGGCTCCAGCAGGTCCCCTCAGGCCCTTTCTGGGAGTGCCCCATCCCAGGCTCCGGGCCCTTGGCCTCACCTATTCCTTTGAGGCCTCCTTCCCCTCACCCAGGGGCCAAGGTAAATCCCAGGATTCCTGGGCTCTCGACGCCCTCATGTTGTGCGTGTTCCTTGGGGTGATTACACAAACCCCCCCAAAGTAAGGAGAGCCTGATAGCTCTAGTCCAACCTCGCCCTCCATGGTACAGGGAGGGAAATTGGGGGTCGGGATGCAGACCCACTGGAAGCACACAGCATCCTTGGCAGGTTGGTGGGAGGCGGTGGGGTGAAGCAGGTGAGGAGCTGGACCAAGACCCCGGGGACATGTGTCCTACGCGAGCACTCGCATGAGCGTCCAGACTTCCTACGCACACACGTGCCCCAGAGGCCACACATGTCTACAGACCGTCACCCCCCACCCCAGAGACCGCGGGCTCAGCAACCGGGCACTTAACACATGCATAAGCACACGCACACATGTGTACCCCTAACGGGCAGACACGACCACCCACACGTGCACACATACATGGATCCACGCTCACATGCGCACTCATCAGTACACACTCAGAGCCACGCAGCCCTCACGTGGCCCCGTGGGATCACGACGGTGTGCGTCATCTCACATGTATGTAATCTGCAGCATATGTCCCACAACGTGCACGCACACCACAGCTAACACGTGCGTACATCGGCTCACCAAGGCGCCCTCAAACACATGCAGACTGGTGCGTTTACTCCCGTGCACCCAGCCGGGCCCACCATTCTAGTATAACTCCCCTGATGACCGTGACCATGGGGATCACCACATCACAGGCAAGGCCTCCCCCCAGCCCGCAGGAGCTGCCGCCCACACACACATGCACACACACACCCTCACACAGAGCCTCCCCTTGGCCGGCTTCCTCCTCCGGCTCCCACAGCATGTGGGCCGACCCCTCTTGCTGAGACCCTCTTCACGAACCCAGAGCCGCCTGGCTGCCCCTGGGACTCCGAAAGCACCCTGGCCACTCCCCCAGCCTTGTCCCCTAAGCTGGGTGGCCTGGGGGAGGGGAGCGGGCTGCCCAGAGCTCAAAGTCCTGGGGCCAAAGTCTTATTTGCCGGGGGAAGTTGCACAACCTGCCCCAGGCAGTCAGGGTGACTCTGGCTTATTGTCTGCGCTTCCCCTTGGCCACAAGCCCAGGCCCAGCCAGCCACCCTATTCCTGGGAGGGGAGGGGGGGAGGAGGATGGGAAGGAAGGTGGCTCCTTTGCCCTGGGAACTGATGGCCAAAGAGGACTCCACTGGTCCCCAGCTGTGTGTGCCACACGCCAAGGCAGAGATGCACAGAACTTAGAACCCAACCTCTCCTTTCCCAAAGGGGAAGCTGAGGCCCAGGGAAGGCAGGGAGCCTGCCCAGGGTCACACAGCAAGCTGGAGGCCCAGTGGGGCTTGCGTCCAGGCTCAATCTTCTTTCTAAACCTAAGAAGATCATAGTGAGGCCCCATAGTTTAAACACAGATGAACAGAAGCACTCTGGATGAAAGGGGGGGGGACCCGAGAGTGCGTGAGGAACGACCACCTTTCGCCCCCCACCCCCCACCTAGACTGAGTTAATTCAGCAGAGAATTGGTTTGCCATATCACCAATTCTTGGGGCTAGCCACACTTAGCCTGACTTAAAATTTGTTTCTTTAACAATGTGCAGGAGATGAATTGGCAAGGCCTTCAAAGGGCCACCAGAAGCCAGGGTCTGGGGCCCTCAGAACCCTCCATCTCTGGGATCTGCCGCGCAGCCTGGGGTGCGGCCCATTCTCCCCTGAGTCTTTGTTCTAGTTCTTTCCATCGGGGAGGTGGGGTAGAGACAATGTGAACATTCCTATAAATCCCTGCAATCTGCTAAAGCTATAAAAACCATCCCATGCCTGTCGGCCTATTTTTCTCTTTCTTTCTTCCTCCTGCCTGCCTTCCTCTCTCAGTGCATCCCATTGAAAGTCACCGGGCAGGTGCTGGTGGCCCTGGTGAGGCCAGAGTTAAAATCGGGTGGGACCACAGCCTGGAGGGTCAGAGGACGGGTATAGACAGGGGATGGAGCAGATGAGTCAACCACCGCAGGTTAAAGGAGGCAGGTTTCTCGCTGACAAGGGAGGCGTGAATGTGGAAAGGAGGACACTGAAGAACCCTGTGGTGTTGGATTGGAATTGGAGCTGTTAGCAAGAACGTGTCCTTTAAAGTGTGTGTTTGTGTGTGTGTGTGTGTGTGCATATGTGTGCGTGTGTATATGTGCAGGTGTGGGCTGCACACGTGTGTGCATGCGTATGCATATGTGCGTGTGTGTGTGTATGCCCACATGTGTGTGCATGTGTTTTTCTCCAGCTTGTTCACCAAAAAGGTCTGGGAGAAGCAACATTCCAGTAACAAGCACACTGAGCACCGAGATCTTGTTTTCCAAATACCGTCCTCCCCCTAGACAGAAATCAAGCCTTTGGAGGAATGGCTGGCTCTGAGGTGGGGCCAGAGTAGTACAAGATGCGCCTGGTGTCAGAAAGTGAAGGAGTGCCCGGAGATCAAAGGGACAGGTTGAAAGGGCACAAGAACCAGCTGGGACCAAACCTCATATAATTCAAATATCAAAACAAATGAGCGATAGAGCATAGCCCATCAAACAAAACAGGAATCCACGAATCCACACGGCTGTGAACAAACAAATGAACAAATGGGCAGAAGAGAAGGCTTTTCCTTACAAGAAAATACCAAACAATAAAAGAAGAAGAAAAATCACCTCTTGGCAGCTATGATCGTGATGATGATTTCAAGTAAGTGACCACAAGGAAAGCTAAACCTAGGGGCCTAAGTGAAATAAGGAGTGGGGTTCTTTTTTCAATTTTTAAAATGTTTCAAATTTATTTTTGAGAGAGAGAGACAGACAAAGTGTGAGCAGGGGAGGGACAGAGAGAGAGGGAGACAAAATCTGAAGCAGGCTTCAGGCTCTGACCTGTCAGCACAGAGCCTGACGTGGGGCTCAGACTCACGAACCACAAGATCATGACCTGAGCCGCAGTCAGATGCTCAACCGACTGAGCCACCCAGGCGACCCAGGAGTGGTATGTTTACATAGTGCTAAAGTATCCCCACCCAGAAGCTCGTTCATACAAAAATAACACAAGCTCTCGGCAATGGAGAAACCGGGTCAAATGGTGAATTGATTGAAGTTAATACCACCAGTGTGAACAAGGTGACATTGAGTGGCACCTGACAGGGGCAGTGAGATAGCACAGTGTCTCTCCTGTGGCGCCCTGCCCTGAAATGCACAATCCTGGAGTAATTACCAGGAAACACAAACAAACCCAAACCGAGCAACGTTCTGCAAAATGACCGCCCTGTTATCTTTAAAACATCAAGAGTGTGAAACCCAAGGCAGGATGGAGGAAAGGACGCTGGGCTGGTTCACTTTCTATAAGTCATATCATGGGGCAACTGGTGAAACGTGGGTGGGCGTTTGGAGTTCTTAGTATCATTGTTGCATCTTTTCCTTAATTTGAAGTATCTTAAAATTATTTTGTTTTTATTTTAGAGACAGAGAGAAAGAGAGAGCAGGTGAGGGTCAGAGGGAGAGAGAGAAAATATCAAACAGTCTCCACGTTCTGCTATGAACCCAATGCAGGGCTCGATCCCATGACCCTGGGGCCATACCTGAGTTGAAATCAAGAGTTAGACACTCAATGCACTAAGCCACCCAAGCACCCTTAAAATTCTTTTTTAATCCCACGCAGCACAACTTTGTAAAAGTGCTAAAGGAGACTGCTGGTGTATATCTCTGAGAAAAAGAGGAAGCTGAGGGTTGTGTGATGATCGCATCTCCTGGTAGAGAGTTTGGGGTTAATCGGGATGGACACCCTGAAACCAAGCAAGCAAAAACCAGGACGATGAATAACTCCAGGAGCAACAGAAACATGTACAAGAAAGTAAATGCAATCATAGCACTCTCCGTGGCTGGGCTATCAATAACATTTACATTGTCACAAAATAAACTGTGAATATTTATCTAACCCAAAACTATGATCTGATCATATAAGGAAGATGTTACCAGGAGAAGCAGGGAAGGGGATCGTATGGGAAGGAAACTCTTATTTGTTAAAGTAGAAAATGCAGTAAATTCAATCTAAAACTGATAATCAAGGGGCACCTGGGTGGCTCAGGTGGTGACGTGTCTGACTTCAGGTCAGGTCGTGATCTCACAGTTCGTGAGTTCCAGCCCCGCGTCCGGCTCTGCACTGACAGCTCAGAGCCTGGAACGTGCTTTGGATTCTGTGTATCTCTCTCTTTCCGCCCCTCCCCTGCTTGCTCTCTTTCTCTCTCTTTCTCTCAAAAATAAAAATAAATAAATATTAAAAAGTAAACTTCTTTAAAAAAAATGAAAATAAATAAATAAAACTGAAAATCAAGAAATAAAAGGGAACAGGGGCACCTGTCTGGCTCAGTCAGTAGAATGTGCAACTCTTGATCTCAGGGTCATGGGTTTGAGCCCCACAGTGGGTGTAGAGTTTACTTAAACAAGCAAACAGAAAGGACTAAGAAAAAGAAATAAAAGGGAATAGAAAGAACCCATTATTATGACTTACATCCTGCCTTTAAAAAATTTTTTTTAATATTTATTTATTTTTGAGACAGAGAGAGATAGAGCATGAATGGGGGAGGGTCAGAGAGAGAGGGAGACACAGAATCTGAAACAGGCTCCAGGCTCTGAGCTGTCAGCACAGAGCTCGACGCGGGGCTCGAACTCACGGACCGCGAGATCATGACCTGAGCCGAAGTCGGACGCTTAACTGACTGAGCCACCCAGGTGCCCGTCATCCCGCCTTTTTAAAGGTGATGGTATATATTATGTGTGAGATCCCTTTGTATATACATTGATATTTCATACATTTAATTCGATAAAGGATTTTTCAACAATAAACAATGAATTCATATAAAATTAAAAAAAAAAACCCAATATGAGCATGTTATTTAGAAGCACAAAAGTAAAAGAAACAGAAACTGCTGTGTCTTGTTGAAAGCGGTTGCCTCTGGTGGCTGGGAATCGAGGGCAAAGAGATTAGATAGGACGCTGCACTGTAAGTCTTGCAGAACACAGGGCATGTACAATTTTAATAAAAATTGAAATCAAAATCGAAAAATATAATGAACAGAAACACGTTTTGAGCAAAGCAATGCAGTTGGACAATTTGTGGAGTTGCCTATTTAGCAAAATCTGCAAGAGAATCCCCCAGATGCTAGAGGCCTGAGAAAACAGAAAAGGACTTCTTAAGGGATTTTTTCAAAATCAGTCTAAAATGAAAATTTCCCCTGTGATACAATGAAAAAATATTCATAGGATATTATCTTAAAAGAAGAATAAACTAGAAGAGTGTGGGTCTTACGATGCTTAGCTTTGGTCACATTGAATAACCCCTGACACGCTGCCAGGAAGGGACTAGATCCATTAGAAAAATGTACGCTTCTGACTTCACCTCAGGTCATGATCTCACAGTCCATGCGTTCGAGCCCCGCGTCAGGCGCTGTGCTGACAGCTCGGAGCCTGGAGCCTGCTTCGGATTCTGTGTCTCCCTCTCCCTCTGCCCCTCCCCTGCTCATGCTCTGTCTCTCTCTGTCTCAAAAATAAATAAAAACATTCAAAAAAAATTTTTTTAACAGAAAAACGTACGCTTAACACAACTGAAAAGAATATCTCTTAAACAAGTTTTTGGGAAACCGGACGATTTGGTAATATGGGGCAGTGGTCCCTCAACGAGCCTTTGGAGGACTAACTTTGGCCAAACTGGCCTTGGGAGGTTTGGCGGTTTCCCCTGCACCCAGACCCTCCCCAAAACACAGGCCATTCCCACCGCAGTCCAGCCCCAGTCCCCCAGCAGCACCCTGGGGAGGACTCACCCTCCTCACCACCGCCCTGTGTGGTATGAATTTACGGCCCCATCTTACAGATGAGAAAATGAAACCTTGGGAAAATGAACTGGCTCGCCCAGCGCCTCCTAGTCAAAAAGTAGCCCGACGGGACTCGGCACGCAGGTTGATGAACTCCGAGGCCAAGGTTCTTTCCTTGCTCCCTCACCCCTTGGCTCTCCCACCTGCTGGTGCCAGACCTAATTAGAGCCTCGCTGGCCCCTGAGATGGGCTGGGAGGCTGATGTGTCATTAGAGCATGAGATGCTGGAAGCTCCCGCCATGTGTCATTATGTCTAATTACACGAGTTCAGGCTTCTGCGTGGGCTGGTGGAGCCGGAGCGTCTCTGGGCCCAAGTGGCCAGGGAACTTCTTCAGCTGAGTCCCAGGGCAGGGGCTGCCAGAGGAGCTCACAACAGCCCTGGGAGCGAGGCCCACGTTCCCTGCGACCGCTGGAGAAAGCCAAGCTCCAGGCTCTTCCCTGAGGTTGTGGGGAAGGCCCTGTCTGTGCCTGCCTCCTGGCCAGGGGATGGAGTAGAAGAAGATGTCTACACAACCCCCTCATCCCAAGCCCAGACAGATGCAGGCGTGCGCACACACACACACACACACACACGTTGCACAGAAACATGGCTTTGGAACTTATATACGAGCCTTTGAGTAAACAGCTGCTCACACTTCCATCAACTCCACTGTATGTTCGCTTTGAGGGAAGTGAGAAGGAATGTAAAGACGAGTTCTGTGTCCTCTCTGGGCAGAGATGACCAGCGGAATCAACCTTATGCATAAGTTCTTTTAACAAACAGGTACTGAGTTGCTTCTGGATGCCAGACACTGTTCTAGATGCTGGGGTCGTCAAGTCCCCGGTCTTAAGGACTTCACTTTCTACAGGGTGAGAGACAATAAACGTACGAATAAGTATATAATGTGACAAGTGGCCTGATGATGATCTGGTTGAAGAAACAATCAGTCAGGCCCCTCTCCCCCGACTCGCCCAAACCCAGAGGCTAGAGATAGAGAAACAGCTAGAACAAAGGAGCCCAACACCCCAGTAGCCTCCTCCTCCTCTTCTACTTCCCCTCTTTCCCTAATATTGCTTTCCTTTCAAAAACTAAATATTTAAAATGTGCAGAAATTACAGAAGATTTTATGACAAACACTCACGCACCAACTACCCCATCAAAGCTCCCTTATTAGTCAGGAAAGACTAGGTTATGCAAACAATCCCCAAACCGCAGTAGCTTTAAATTAACAAAGGTCTATTTCTCTCTTGTTCTCTATATCCAGTGAGGATTGCCTGGAGAGAGCTGTATTTATTGTAGTCTCCCAGGACCCCAGGCTGATGGCTGCTCTATCATTTTATGATGCTGTGATCTCAACAAGAGACTCCAAGGCTCACCATGCAGGGAAGGGAGCACGAAGACTCACACATTTGCTCTTAGATGTTTCCATTTGGAAGCGGCATATGTCACTTCTGCTCACGTTTCATTGCCTAAAGCAAGTCATATGTCCCTGTACAACTTCAAAGGGTCAGTGAAGTGTAATCATTTCACGTGCTCAGAAGAAGAACTGAAATGTTGGTGAGCTTTGTTAATATCTATCGCTTCTTCTATCCTATTTCCATCTGTCACTCAACTCCCAGGGATAAGCCCCATCTGGAAGCTGTTGTGTATCATTTTCGTCTACGGATTTTGTTTTGACTTTTAATATACCTGTATGCATAAGCAAATAATAGGTGGAAAGAAATCACAAAGAAAATTATAAAATATTTGGAACAGAATGACAGTGGAAACACAACATATCAAAGTCTGTGTGATGCAGCTAAAGCCGCATAATAGAGGGAAAGTTATAGTATTAAAAATGAATATACTCATTTTCTTTTTTTTTTAAGTTTATTTATTTTGAGAGAGAGTGAGAGAGAGGGTACACACGAGGGAGGGGCAGAGAAAGGGGGAGAGAGAATCCCAAGCGGGCTCTGCATTGTTAGCACAGAACTCAAACTCATGAATCATGGGTCTCAAACTCATGAATCATGAGATCATGACCTGAGCCAAAATCAAGAGTTTGATGCTTAACCAACTGAGCCACCCAAGTGCTCCAAAGTGAATATACTCAAGAAGAAGAAAGTTCCAAAATCAATTACCTAAGCTTTCATCCTAAGAAACTAGACAGAACAGAGCAAATCAAACCCAAAGCAAGCAAGAAGAAGGAAAAAGCAAAGATAAGAATAGAAATCACTGAATAGAAAACAGAAAAACAATAGAGAAGGTAAATGAAACCAAACACTGGCTCTTTGAAAATGTAAATCAAATTGATAAACCTCTAGCCAAACTGATCAGGAAGAACAGACAGACACACGTTGCAATATCAAAAAGGAAGCAAGTACATTCCTATAGATGCTAAGAATATTGAAAAGATAATCAGGGAATGTTATGCCTAACTTTATGACCATAAACTTGACAACTTAGATGAAAGAGGAAAATTCCTTGAGTGACATAAAATATAATACTATAAAACTTCTAGAACTTCTAGACTTAACGAAACTCAAAATTTCTATAAGGGGGAGTTGGGGGGGGAAGGACTACAAGGGGGCATGGAAGAGTTTGGGGGTGACAGAAATGTTCTGTGTGTTGACTGTGGTGGTAGTTATAAGACCATATTCTATTTTCAAGAGTCTTCAAATCCTACACTTAGAAGGCATACGTTAATCATATGTAAATTATATCTCAGTAAACCTGACGTTCAAATAGCTCAGAGGAGGGGCACCTGGCTGGTTCAGTCAGTAGAGCATGAGACACTTGATCTTGGGGCTGTAAGTTTGAGCCCCACGTTGGATGCAGAGATTATTTTAAAAATCAGATCTTTAAAAAACAAGACAAAAGACAAATAGCTCAGAGGAAAAGAATATGCTTGTGTGTTTCTTTGTGCATGCCTCCTACATGTATATGTATATATGTATGTATGTGTATATATCTATATATGTATCTATATCTATACCCCTACAGAGATTAGAGGGGTAAGAATGATAAAGCACATATATGTGTTTATATAGTGAGGAGACGCTGACAAAGAAAACATGGTAAAATGTTAACACTTAGGGAATCTGAAAGTATACAGACATTCTTTGTTCTATTTTGCAGCCTTTTCCTAAGTCTGAAATTGTTTCAAAATAAAAAGTTAACGGCCGCCTGGGTAGCTCAGTCAGTTAAGCATCTAACTTTTGTTTTGGCTCAGGCCATGATCCAGGGTCATGGGACTGATTGAGCTGTGCATCAGGCTCGTGCTGAGTGTGGAGGCTGCTTGGGACTCTCTCTCTCCCCCTCTCTCTGCCCCTCCCCTGCTCACGTGTGCGTGTGGCCACATTCTCTCTCTCTTTCTCTCTCTCTCCGTCTAAAAGAAGTTAAAAATTATATATGATTGCTTTTGTATGATAAAATGTATGACAAAATGCACATATAGTATTTAGACTACATACGGTCTTTCACAACTTGATTTTTTTCATGGGACACCATGTTTTTGAAAAGTGTTGCTACATGCACAGGGAGTCATGCACTTTCTTGTCATGTAACAGCCCCCGTGCACATGTTCCACAGTAGAAGGATTCTTTGCTCTGCTGAGGGATACTAAAGTTGTTTCCTTTTCCTTTCATCACACTTACGTCGTTTTCTTGCACAAATGCAAAAGCCCCTCGGTTTTAAACCGGGAGTAGAACAGCTAGGTCTTTAGACATGTGAATCTTCGCCTTTGCTAACGATCCTAAGGTTGCTGTCCTCAGTGGTTGAACCACGTGTCCCTGTACCTCGTGTCTGCTCAGGGCCTTTTGCTGCCATGCTCCACCCCGGCTCTAGCCTCAGCTCCTCCTTCCAGAGATGTCCCATTCCCACAGGCAGACATTGACCCTGATCCCTTGAAGCAGTAACCAAGAGTTGAAGGAAGAGAAAAATGGTTTCTCTTCGGGTAATAAAAAATGCCCTCAAATTGGGGCACCTGGGTGGCTCAGTCAGTTGAACGTCTGACATGATCTCATGGTTTGTGAGTTCAAGTCCCGCCATCGGGTGCTGTGTTGACCGCTTGGAACCTGGACCCTGCTTCAGATTCTGAGTGTCTCTCTTTCTCTCTGCCCCCCACCCCTCACGTTCTGTCTCTCTCCTTGAAAAATAAGTAAACATTAAAAAAAAAATTTTAATGTCCTAAAATTGACCTTGGTGACAGCTGACCTATCTGTGACTACACTAAAAACCATTTTAAAATTTGTTTTGTTTCCGGCTGCATTGACATGTAATTGACATACAACATCGTGTAAGTTTAAGGTACAATGATTTGATACAAGAATATATTGCAAAAGGAGTACCACAGTCAGGTTAGTTAACACATCCATCACCTCACTTGGTTACTGTGTGTGTGTGTGGAGGGAGGTTAAAGCTTTTTAAGATCTACTTTCTTAGCAACTTTCAAGTATACAATAGAGTATTATGATCTATAGGTACCACACTGTACTTCAGACATCCATCTTATAACTGGCAGTTTGTACCCTTTTTATATACAAAAGTTATTGAATTGTACACTTTTTTAAAATGTTTATTTTTGAGAGAGAGACAGAGACAGAGTGTGAGCAGGGGAGGGGCAGAGAGAGAGGGAATCTGAAGCAGAATCTGAAGCAGCCTCCAGGCTCCGAGCTGCCAGCACAGAGCCCGACGTGGGGCTCGAACCCACGAACCGTGAGATCATGACCTGAGCTGAAGTCAGCTGCTTAACCGACTGAGCCACCCAGGCACCCCTGAATTGTACGCTTTGAATGGGTGAGCTGTATGGTATGTAAATTATATCTCACTAAAGCTCTTCTAAAAACTGAGCCTCATAATTCTTCTCTTTCCTCCCCCTCTCTGTTTTCTTTCTCTATAATTTCTTTTTTCTCTCCAATAACTATTTCTTGGCTGTTCCCAGGCAATCCCTGCTCTGAATTCCCTATCTCTGAGTCTGCTTACCAAATGTTTTTATTCTGCA
Source organism: Lynx canadensis (assembly GCF_007474595.2). Classification (NCBI taxonomy): domain Eukaryota; kingdom Metazoa; phylum Chordata; class Mammalia; order Carnivora; family Felidae; genus Lynx; species Lynx canadensis. The sequence goes on from NC_044315.2 coordinate 83,245,366, forward strand.
TCAGCCCATGAACGGGACTGCCAAAGAAAGGATTCTCAGGGGCGGTGGTGGGCAGAGAACTTACAGAGCAAACACAGAATTCTCTCTTCCACGGAGAAGACTGCAGACACCAGGACCAGGGTGAGAATGGGTGGCTGAGGCACCCAGGCGCAAAACGTGTGCGCACAGGGTACGCGGGACGGGTCGGCACCCAAGAGTGACTGCTTCCTTACATTTTCTTTTTATTGTGGTGAAATACACACGACATAAAATTTACCACTGAAACCATTTTAAAGTGTACATGTCAGTGGTTTTGACTACATTCACACTGTTGTGGAACCATCTAGTTCCAGACAATTTTCATCACTCCCAAAGGAAACTCCCATCTCGCCCCTCCTACGGCCCCCGGCAACCACTCATCTGCTTTGTGTCTCTATGAGTTTGCCTGTTCTGGACGTCACACAATATGTGGCCATTTGTGACCGGCTTCTCTCATTTGGCAGAATGTTTTGAAGGTTCATTCGTGTGGTCACTTGTATCGGTGCGCTTTATTTCTTTCTCTGGCTGAATAATATTCCATTGTATGGATATAGCATATTTCATTTACCTACTCATCTGTTGATGGACATTTTAACTGTTTTCACCGTTTGGCTATTGTGAATAGAGCCGCTGTGCACACCAGTTCTTTGGGGGTACATACCTAGGAGGGGAATTGTTGGGTCATATGTTAATTCTGTGTTTAACTTATCGACAAACCGTTTCCTTACATTTTGCGCCTTGGGCGTCTAGCTTGCTACATCCTAGCCCAGCCCTGGTGCACACGCACCCATCTATGACCTTCATGCCCATGGCACCCTTCCCCATCCACATTAGCAGCTTTGAAGTGTTCACATGGGTGATAATTCTAAGTCACATTTTGGGGGCCAGGAGGGGTGTTCTGTGAAGCTGGAACACAGATGACGCTGGGGCTGGAGAAACCGGTAGATGTCAGAACGCAGCTTGTCATTCTCAGGAGTTGAGACTTCACCTTGTTGGTTGCAGGGAACCCAGAGAAGAGAAACCAACTCTATGGGAGCTGGAGGAAAGGTTGCAAACTCTGCCTTAAGAGACGAGTTCACAGGGAAAGGAGAGAGGTCACTCTAGTCCTGTTGGGTCCTAACTCTGTGTGGGAGTTGACGTGAGTTTCTTCCGCTGTGCGGGCTTTGGTTTTTCAGATTGGAAAACGGAGATAATAGGGGCGCCTGGGTGGCTCAGTCCATGAAGCATTGGACCTCTGCTCAGGTCATGAGCTCATGGTTTTTGTGGGCTCGAGCCCCGCATTGGGCTTTCTGCTGTCAGCACAGAGCCCGCTTCAGATCCTCTGTCTCCCTGTCTCTCTCTCCCTCCTCCCCCCTCAAAAATAAATAAACATTAAAAGAAGAAAGAGGAGGAGGAGGAGGAGGAGGAGAAAGGAGAAGGAGAAGGCGAAGAAAGAAAATGGAGATAATAGTTCCTCTGGTGAGTTAGGTGAGATGCTGGATGTGTGCTGGCTTCATCATCGGTGAAGCTCAGGGTAGAAGCGTTCACTTGAGATGCCTGCTCAGGTACCTTCCAGCATGCAGTAGAACTTCAGGAAGACTACTTTATTTGACTCTACGGAGGCATCTGAGAAGTTGTGTGTGGTTTGCAATTCTATAAAGGGAGACCCATTTACAATGTAAGTAGGGGAGCCGACTACTTAAATGAACCCACCAGTGAATCCCCAGGCGTGACTTTTGTATTCAATAAATTGGAATTTTCATATATTGCGTTTGCAGCTCAGCCAGATACTGAAAAGTTTGTCCAAACCACATGGAGGTGGAGGTGACAAGACTCTGCTTTCTGTTTCTTGGAGTACAGGGACTTTCTCTCAAGCAAAATCTCATCTAAAAGAGGCCCGGGGCCTCCCACATGGGCTTCAAAGGAGAGTGTTCTGGACAGAGGGAAAAAGACTGTGCTTTCCCCACCCACAAGCCTGAAGGTCAAACCTGGTTATGTTAAGGAAGGGGGTGTGGTGCTCTTACCTGGGGAATTTGTAGATTACTGAGACTGGAGGGAAGGAGACTAGGGACCCTCTCTGGAAAGACGGGAATATTCTAGGCTCCCAGTCAATCCCCATTGTAGGGGAAACGTCAGCCCCATGCCAGGCACTTGGTACTAATCACCACGTTTAATTTTCCCAATAACCCCTCACCTTACAAAGCCAGTAAGGGTCAGAAAGGTCAAGTGGCTTGCCAAGGTTATAGGGCAAGTTAAACACTGGAGTGAGGATTTGAACTCAGATGCCATGACCCAAGGCTTGGGGCTGCTTCCACCAAGCCACCTTGAACTCCCCTTGAAAGCAACACAGAGCTGAACATGTGGGTGGCATCTGGGACAAAGAAGATCTTCTAAGGGCTCCGTGCAAATGTGACCCTGTGGGAGGGTCATTTGTGCCTTTGGTTCGTTGGAAAGCCCCACGGCTTCTGCAAAACCGTTTCCTAGAATCCTTGTCTGGAATGTATGTTAAGGGCAGCCAAAGCCAGCTTGACCTAGAGGCTTGTGATGGGGGGCTCACAGCAAAGGGTCAGTCCCACTTCTGTGACCCCCCCTGGCCTGGGGCTGCTGCAGGTGGGGAGAGTGAGTGTATGCTCCTCAGTTCCCCATTGTGAGCATGCCCTTCTCCACGCAAGGTTGCTTGGGACTCAGCAACTGCACGGAAAGAGTAGACAGTTTAGGTTGAGACCAGGGTTCAAATCCCAGGCCCATCACTTACTTAGCCAAGTTTCTTCATCTCTTTATACCTCGGTTTCTCTACCTGTAAAGTGGGACCAACTCCTGTCAGCTAGAAGGGGTGGGCTGATGTGAGAGCACACACGATGTGAGAGCCCGTAGGATGCACCTCCTGTCAAAAACGGGGACAATTCGAAGTGTCCTGGTGCTCCTCCAGCTCCTGGCAGTCACCTCCAGGGATCAGCACCTGCACCCGAAGGGCTAGCGTGGCCACTTGGGCATTGGCATGACCTAAGGAGACACCACGATGACCAGTCAGTGTCCCTGCCCTTCGGGAGCTCACCATGTAGGGGGGAGGCACATACAACCACGCCAGCCAGGGGGAGAAGGGCTACAGCAGAGGGAGGTACAAGGGACCCTGGGAGATGGAAGGATGACCCTGTCTAGGGTCAAGGAAGACTTCAGAGAGGGAAAGGCTGGGAAAGATCCTTAATATTTAAAAACCTACTTGTCCTGGTCACTGACCAATCAGAAGGATACTTGTTGTAAATAATCCATAGGACCCCTCAGTATGATTATTAATGCCCCAGGAAGGGGCATTTGATGTGGATCCTGATGGATGAATAAGAGTTCTTCAGACAGGTAAGGAAAAGGACACTCCAGGCAGAGGGAACAGCATGTGCTAAGGCCTGATGACTACAAAAAACAGGGTCCACTTAGAACTGAATTGCTGGAGCATAGAATACATATGGGAGAGAGGGTCTTAAATACCATATTAAGTTTGGGTGACATGGTTACCCAAGACACCTCTGATGTGGCATTCCACACTGGTGACTTTGACGAATGGGGACTGCAGTGAGAGCTTCCAGGGTGTGAACACTATTCCCACCCTCATGACATCTCCTCCGATCTGTGGGGTTGCTTGGGGTCTGGGAGCAGGCTCCTTTCTCCGGGAGAGGGGCCGTCAAGGGCAGGCCAGGAGAAGACTTCCTTCAAGTGACTCCAGAAAGGTCTGTTGGACAAGGAAACTAAGACAGATACTTAGTTGTATGGGTGGGACCAACACAGGGTGGGGGTTGGGGGTGGGGGTGGAAACACTGGTGACTGAGGCTTCTCTGGCTTTCTCCTCGAGTAGCACCAATCCTTCTTGTCTGCTCAGGAAAAACCAGGTATGTTTTGGGATTAAGTGTGCCTGGTTCTAGCTCAAGATCTGTCGTTACGCGCTATGTGATCTTGAGCAAGGCACAAACCCTCTCTGGGCCTTAGGGTCTCTGTATGTAGCATGAGGGAGCTTGTTGGTTTCTTGTTGATTCCTCTCTTGGAAATTAAGGATGTGCCACGCCGATCCTCTCCTTCCAGTCACTCTACCTGATCTCATGGGAAACATAAGGGGTCTGGACTCACGCAGAGCTGAGTCTGAGTCTCCACTTTGGGATACACTGGATGTTTGACTTTGACCAAGTGTTAAGCTCTGGGCCTTAAATTTTCTCATCGAGAGAATGCAGACTGATTGGCGAGGTCACTACTGTATGGAATAAACGAGAAAACACTCAGGTGCTGGAGACAAGACAATAAAAGTGCTGGCAGAAGAACCTCGTTCCTTCCCTTGCCTTCTAAGGTATGCCCTTTGCTTGCAAGCCTGCCAGGCAGAGGGGCCCTGGCTGACCGGAGGTCGGCAGGGAGTGAGGAGGAAAGCCGGGGTATTTACTGTTCTCCCAGGACCCTTTTGAGCATGCAAGGGGGCGCTGTTAGTAATAAACAGACTTAAGCCAGGGCTGTCCGGAGGAAACCAGAATCCGTGACCCCCTGGTGACAGAGGAGTGTAGAAATCCGGGAGAGGCAGAGGTGAAGAGAGACATCCGCAGGAGCTCCGAGAAGCAAACTTTGGAGAGAGGGCGTGCTGTCTGGAGCTGACTTTAGGAAGTCTCCCAGCAGGACGTGCTGATTCCGTGTGTCTCCACCCGCCGTGCTCCAGAGGGCTTCAGTAAAGAGCCGCTTTGCCTTGCAGAGTTTGGGAATTGGATTTGGGTTGGATAATCTTTTTTTTAAATCCTATGCATTTGCTTGCGGGTTGCTTGCTTCGTGTTTTTCTTGGATGTGACTCCCTGCTGAGATGGGTCGTGGGCTGGGAGCAAGAGGGCCCAATTTTATAGCTGGGTTACCCGGGTAAAGAGGCTTTCTGATGCCTGGAAAGCAATAGCTGCTCAGTAAATATTCGTCCCTTCTCATATTCACCATCAAGCGCCTTTGACCAGGACCCTGTCCGCTCTTGTCTCAAGCCCCCTGATTAACCAATTCCTTCATTCTCTCCGACTGGTCTGAGCCCTCCCGACTCCCCACCCCTCCCCACACAAGAATTCCTAACCCAGAGCACAGGAACTCCTCTGAGAGCCTGCTGGATTGGCTTCCTTTCCGCTTCCTTTCTCCTCCTCTCCAGTGGGGGCTGGGCTGGGGCGCAGCTGGCGGGGTTGGGGGGGCTCTCTCTCCAGACTGCTTCTCAGCACAGCCCCTCAACCGTCACACCCGGGTCTGCATTCCTCCATCCTTAATGCCTCCTCTGGGAACACAGGCTTTCAGAAACCTGAGAAGACCAGCCAGCCGGTGCAGGCCAGAGGGAGGTGGGCCCAGACTGGCGGGGGTGGGGAGGGGGGAGGGACTTGGCTTCTGCCTTCGCTGGAAACAGAAACCTCAGGCCTTCCCCTCTGCTTTCAGCTGGTTTGGGCTTCCAGACTGGGGAGCAAAGAGCATTGGCTTTTGCTAAAATCCACTTGGGGAGACGGGGGCTGGAGAAGGGAAGGAGTCGTGGTAGTTTATAAAGACGGAGGATTTTTGCCATTTTTACCTGCAGCAAAGGATTCCACTTTGGGACCCTTCATGGCTCCTTTAGGCTTCCAGGACAACAGGGCAGGCTTCTAGCAGCACCAAAAACAACCCAGGAGGTGAAGCTGTTAGCCCAGGATCACATAGCCAGGAAGCGGAGGGGTTGGGGTTCAGATCCAAGTTGGTTGTATAACACCACCCTGATTCCCAAGTACACGTATCGCAGGTACGTGTTGGCACTATGCCCTTCCTGCATGCGTCTCTCCCTGGTTAACGGGAACAATTCTTCAGGGATGCATTCAGCCCATTGATATGAGCACCCATCCCCACTGAGATCCCACTTGGAATCTTAAAATTGTGACTCACTGAAGCCAGAAAGGATCATTAGATATTGATCCACCCAATTCCTTCTCCGTATGGATACAATAACTGAGACCCAGAAAGGGGCAATGACCTGTTCACGTCAGACCCAGATCTACTTGGACACAGCCTGCTTCAGGGGAGAGAGTCTGAAAAAGAAAAAAAGAAAGAAGGAAAGAAGGGAAAGAAAGAAAAGGAAGGGAGGAAGGAAGGAAGGAAGGAAGAGAGAGAGAAAGGGAGAAAAAAGAAAGGGAGGAAAAAAGGGAGAAAGAAAGGAGGAAAGGGAGAGAGGAGAAGGAAGGAAGGAAGGAAGGAAGGAAGGAAGGAAGGAAGGAAGGATGGAAGGGAGAGTCTGGTCAGGCAGGCAAATTGGGTTTGAATCCTGGTTCTGCCATTTACTTTCTGGGTGACCTTAGCCAGTGGATGTTACTCTTTTGAGCTTCACTCATTCCCATCTATTAAACAGAGATCCTAATACCTTCATTGAGGGGTTGTTGCAAAGATAAAAAGAGGTCCTAGGTTTGGATGTAGGGGCATAGCTCCTGGCACACAGTAGGTACTCAGTACAGGCTGGCTACCTTCCTTCTTCCCTAACAGAGGAAAATTGGATATTAAGGCACTGACACCAGGGCCACCCTTTAGAACCTGGAGAGGGGGATATATCGGACCAGCAATGTGCTGGCCAGGTTTGCACTGGCTGGCGAGAGCTGATCCTTAAGAACCGGTGGCTCAGTATTTGGGAACTGCGAAGGCTGTTGTCGGTAGCTTTAAATCAGCCATGGTGGGAGTATTTACACCATGGAAATTGGCAAGCGCTACAAATCAGGGATTTTTTTTTTTTTTTTAATAAAGGCATATAGGATGGGATTTGCCAGAAGTGGGAAGTGATTCATGGTATCATTACGCTTATTTTACAGATGAGAGTCTGGGGTTAGCTGTGCCAGCTCAATATATCTGCATATCTATTAGAAGTTGCAGCTTCACTATTTCCCCCTGGCTGTGTGACCTTGGGCAAGTCACTTTACCTCTCTGAGCCTTTTTTTTTTTTTTTTTTTTTGGTCTGGTGTAGAAACTGAGGTAAATCCCCAGCTGTGTGGATATCTGAAAAGGAGATAACGCTGGCACTCATTTCAAGGGCTTGTTGGGATAATGAAATGAAATGACACATGTAAAAGGTAAAGTACAGGGCGCCTGGGTGGCTCAGTCAGTGGAGCACCCAGCTTCAGTTCAGGTCACGATCTCTTGGTTCATGTGTTCGAGCCCAACGTCGGGCTTTGCGCTGGCAGCGTGGAGCCTGCTTTAGATTCTCTGTCTCCCCCTCTCTCTGCCCCTTCCCTGCTCGTACTCTCTCTCTCTTCCTCTCAAAAATAAATAAAAGTTAAAAAAAAATTAAAATGTAAAGCGCTAGGTCTTAAGTCTGATAAACCATTGACGTTAATATTATTTTCAGCCACGTGATGACTTGGTATCCTCGCCTAATCATGACCTGATGAGAAAGAGGTCATCACTTCCAGTCTCCCACTGAGGAAACTGAGGCTCTGGTTAGTGAGGGACTTGCTCATGGCCATATGGCTAGCAGGTGGCAAACCAGGCTTCGAACCCTGGTCTGACTGGCTCCGAGGTTGGGTTTCTGCCAAGCCCCTTGGCCCCAGCCCAGTTCTGGGGGGGCTGAGAAATGAGACCAGGTCGTGCTATTTGACAACCGGCTTCGGGCAGAAGGCGTGGGGTCAGCATGGCTGCCTATCCCGGGGGTCTGCCAGAGCGACTCCCTTCAGTGCCCAAAGCCTGCATTCCTGAGCCAGGCAGTGCCCACATATGTCTCTTTCTTCAGGGGTTCTGGAATCCCCAGACTGACTGCTTTTCCACTGGTGTGCTCCTCTACCCATGTATCCTGCCTCGGGGGAATCACCCCCAAACAGCAATGGCCACCCCAAAACCAAGTCCCTCAGAATATCATCGGATGAGGGAAAATGGATTTTCTTTCCCAGTGACGGGTTAGCCCCTTGCTGCCCCCATTCCTCGTACAGAGGGCCGGTCTGAGGATGTGGGTAGGGAGTGGCAAGGTTCAGACTCGGGCAAGCACCTTCTCAATCAACCCTTTTCTGATTCCCTGCCCTGCCCTTTTTGTCCTCACTCCCAGTTGCCAGTCTCCAGTCTCCACTGGTTCCTCCTCTTTGTGTCCCCAAGACAAGCCTGGCATGTCCTGATGCCTGGAAAAACTGTACCTGTTCCCAGAAAACTGGGGGGTGGGGAGGGGCAGGGCTGAGAAATGCAACAACCGAATGCTCGTCTCCTCCTTAGGAACACTCCCTACACGCCTGGGATCTGGGGTTGATGGATGGATGGCTGGTGTCATCGGCCCTAAATCCAGAGGGCCCCTTGCCTCTGTCTGCTCTGAGAGTGGCCAGCACAACTAGGCATGCAGGGGAGGGCCCAGAGGAGGCTCACCTTAGCCACATGCTTTTAGAAGGATAGTTGGACCCCTCATTTGGCACCCAGAGCCAACTGGATGCCTGGATGCCTGGGTGAGACATACGGCCAGCCTGGGACCTGCTGTCTGGGTTCAAAGCCGAGTGGGTGGGAACACAGACTGTGCAACCATCAGATGCCCCCTTAAACCGTGTTTTAGACACACTGGCGAACGTCATCAGTTTTCTCTTCTGTAAACTTTCTCATTGGGGACACTGTTACCTACGTCACAGAACAGATGCGTGGACCACACCAGTGCCTGACTCTGTACCCGCTGCAGGTGTTGATTGATTTACTCACCTGGACAGTAATTGACCCATTTGAGCTGAATAACAAGGGGGCCATATACTTGGTTGTTGATCTAAGTCACTTTGGAGAATCAAAGGGGACACTAGTAGCCTGGGTGGCTTGGTTGATTAACCATCTGACTTTGGCTCAGGTCATGACCTCACGATCTCATGGTTCATGAGTTGGAGCCCCACGTCGGGCTCGGTGCTGACAGCTCAGAGCCTGGAGCCTGCTTCGGATTCTGTGTCTCCCTCTCTCTCTGCCCCTCCCCACTCTCTCAAAAATAAATAAACATTAAAAAAAATTTTTTAAAGGACACACTAGTATTAATGGTGCTGGATTGTTGCCCCTTGTCACTTCGTCAGTAGCATTTGAATTTGTTCCTTGAAACGGCAAGTAACGGAAGGTGGTGGAGGAAACTGCAGGGAGGTGCAGGGGTGTGGCAACAACCCTGGGTGCAACTCTGCCTCTTGCTGGGGTGGCTTTGAACCAGTCCCATCTGTTACGAGAGTAGGGATGTGATCCCCAACAGCCCTCCATGCCTTAATTTAAGATTGTTGGCTTATGTCATTTCCACGTTCCAGGGCCTCTTCTGGGTGTGGGGTCTTCCGGGACTGGCCTGTAGCACACCCGGAATTGGCGAATGTCACTGCCAAAGATGGAAGGAGATAACTGTTTAACAGCTCCTATCACAGGATCAGAAAAGCACAAAAAGCTTAATCAGATGCTTCTCTCTGGCCAGGAAGAGGCACGCTAGCCTCACTTAATATTCAGTTCCTTACAGCTGCATCAGGCTCCCCGCCCCTCCGGCCCGGGAGCATTTCACTCTTCATCAAGCCTTTTCAGGAACACGATCTCACGTGACTACCACCGTCCTGCAGAGAGGGCGACTGCCCCCATTGTACAGATGAGCACACCGAGGCCCAGAATGAAGAAGCAGAATGCCTAAATCTGCACTCCTGAGTTTTCAAGTCTTAAAGCACCCACGTCGGGGCTCTTCCAACAGCCCTATCCATACCTGGAGCTGGAAACAAATTAGCGCCAAAACCAAACCTCACAAATGAACTTGGGAATCATTAGAGAACCTGTGCTTCTTCGTCCGCCAGTATTTTCGGTTTTTCTTGTCTCCCAACCAGACTGTAAGTCCCTGGGAGCTGGAGCCATGACCAAAACTTCTGTTATCTCCCACCGTGCTTAGAACAGTACACAGAGCAAATGCCAATGTAAGGGGGATGAAATGCAAATATTTTGGAGTACTACACAGTCATAAACAAGGAAGTAGCTCTTTGCGAAATGATAGCAAGCAGTCTCCAAGGAAGTGAAGAAAACACAAGGCATACAGCAGTGTGGACCAGACACTATCATTTGTATGAAAAATGAGAAAACACACACACACACACACAACCACACAAAACACACCGCCTGGGAACAGAGTGTGTTTGGCAATACTGGTTACTTCCAGGGAAAAGAAGGAGGTAGCTGGAGGGGAAAGGAAAGGAAACTTTTCACCGCGTACCTTTCCGGCACCTTTTGAATTTCGAGCTGTGGGTATTAGCTATTCAAAAAATAAATTAGAACACTATTTTAAAACTTAAAATAGCTAAAAATGAGGTACGTTGTTTAAAAAAAAAGTGAACCGTATGATGGCCTGGAAGGGAAGGAAGCTCCCTGCATTCCTGGTCCTTACCAAAATTGTTAGTTGGTTTCCCAGCATGCACCGGGCAATGGGAAACCCTAGAAGGTCAAAGTTTACAGGGCTTTTGGAGATCCGCCCTTCACTTTGCCAGCTGGGAAACTGGCCCAGGGTCACACACAGAGTAAGTGGCAGAGCTGGGGTGGGACAGAGTCCTGACACACAGCCCTGACTCCTTCGCCAGCCAGCTGGGTTTGCTACTCCTAGAAAGTTCCCACGTCGGAAGTGCAGTCATCAGGATGTGGACAAGGCCCCGCAGACAAGGGGCCCCCATTTTGCACCGCATATAATGTAAAAACTGAAACCCCCAATGCAGTGACGTTTACATACAACCAGGTGACCCTAACGTCGATCACCCGAACCGAGACATTCTCGGACTGAAAAGGGATGCTGTTAACAGTAATCTCGTCCAGACAATAAGCAGAGTTGAGACTTCCTGGGAAAACCGAGATTGTCCCCCCACCAAAAATTCCCATCGTTGGGAAGCCGGCAAGACAACCTTGTGTCCAAAGGGCCTGGTTCTGATTCTAGTCTCTCAGGCCTTCTCTCGTCCCCCACTGCTCCCTCCCCAAATACTGACAACAACAGCAAACCCGGGTTCAAATCCTGGCTGTGTTCAAACCACTCTATTACCCTGAGCCTCAGTTTCTTCATTTGTAAAACAGAGAGCACGGCCCCCATCTCGAGGCGCGCTGGGAGAATGAAATGCCTCATGCAGAGCTGGGTGTGGAGAAGGGGCCAGCAATGGTAGCTTCTCTTCCCCTAATGCACAGAAATAATGAAACGACATGGGCTTAATCCTGAAACTCTCGGGGGTGAACAGAGAGAGGCTTTCTCCCAGACTAGATTCACAAATGCCACCGTGGGAGGAGGTGTCAGGCAGCGTGTGCAGGGAGATGCTGATTCTAATTCTGGGAGTCATTTTGCGAAGCACCTCTTCACGGTGACTCATTTGGGGACTCGCTGAAAAATCCTTTGAGTTAAAAACAAAAGTCGAATGGGGCTCAGGTTGCACCCATTTCCCTCTACCCCCTACCCTGGCCAACATAGTGGGGGGAGTGCAGGGAATCTGGAGGGTCTCTGGGCTGAATTTGACCTGCTTTTTTTGCCCTCAGCGTTATCACCTGGGGCTGGGACCATGCCAGAGGGAAGGAAATGGGTGAGGAGGAGAAAGGCCGGGAAAACAGTGAATGCTCCACCCTGCCAGCTCCTGAATTATAGTCCAAGAGGGCAGGAAGGGGGCGGGGAGGTGCACAAGCCTTCTTTATCCCCCTAACACTCTGCATTGGCGTCAGCTCGCGGGAGGTGTGAACCATCTCTGCTGATTGCAGCTGGCTGTGTGCTGTGTGACCTGGGGCATGCTGCTTGACCTCTCTGAGCCTCAGTTTCCTAATTAGAAAATGAGGCTATTAGGAGTACCTGTTAAAGGGGCTCCATGAGGCTGGGGTAGGGCTTTACAAACTGCAAAATCCTACACCAGGGCTTCTCTTCCTGGCGGTCTGACACTGCTCTCAAAGTTTCCTTCCAAGGGAAATTTCAGGTTGTCCTGTAGCCTACCAGGACTGTTCTTGGAACCTCGGGCCTGTCCTACATACAGAAGACCTCTCATCACCTCCCCTCTGCTCAAGTATCACTTCATCAGAGAGGCCTTCTTCCAGCACCTTCTATGAAAAAGCACCCCTGTGCTCTCCTAGCCCTTTCCTATTTTATTTTCTCCACCAAACTTATTAACCACACCATGCATATTAGCAATTTCTTCTCCCCATGCCCCACCCCCAGATTGAAGCCCCAGGAGAGTCAGGGCTATATTTTGTTCCCAAGCATATCCCAGGGCCTAGAATAGTACCTGACCGGTATCAGGTGCGCAGAGATAGGCGTCAGGTGATTGAATGAAGCAATTACTGTTTGCTGAGTGGATGTGGTCAATACCACTGATCTGCTAGTAACCCTGCAACACATGGTCTCAGAACTTCTATTTATTTCTATTACTTTTTGCAATGTTATTGCTTATAGTTACCTCTTCGATCTACCTGATATTTACTGTCACGTATATCATGCGAAGTGAGGTTGTAAATGGGTCCCCAACTAAACGGCTAACAAATGTGCCGAATGATCCACTCTGCTCCTGCTGGTTTGTGGAAGGGCTGGGACTGAGCTGGGTCCTCTGGGCCAGCTGCCTCCCCATCTGTCCTCTCTTATACCAGCAGCCCAGGGCTATGTTGTTCACGCGGTAGGATTGCCTAGATTAGCAGGCACTGGAATTAGACAATCTGTGGCCCAGCTACCTGTTCAACCGCTTACCATCTGGGTGACTTTAAGCAAGAGAATTTGTTTCTTTCAGCTTCTATTCTAAACCTCATGTATCCCTTCTGTAAAATGGGCACGAAAGCAGCCTCATGCCTCCTTCACAGAATGGCGGTGCGGTCGTAAGACTGGCACACAGTGGGTACTCGGTTGGTATCATTGTTGTTACAGATCACAGCCAGGTGCAATACTGGGGAATCCTCTCTGTGCCCAGCACTGTGTTGTGACCAAGCTGGACAGTAGTCAGGCAGTCAGTGTCAGTCCCTGGTTCCAGTCCTCCTCGGGAACATAGCACAGTTTTGCATGTGGAGGAGAAGCAGCCAGTGTGGAAACAGGAACCGTGTAAGCTAGAAGCGTCCCCTCTGGGGATGGGGGGTGGGGTGGGGGAGACGGGTTCCCTTAGGAAGTGAAGCAGGGAACTGAGCAGCAACCTTTGGGACCCCATGGAGACTCTGTCTCCTAAGCATTCATTAGTAGAGCCTTCTCCCAGAAAGCTCTGCACATGGACTCTTACTAGTCCTGGGGTCCACAGGAAGTGGGGAGCTCCAGATGAGGAGATGTTGGCACTTTGAGGGCAGGGAGCAGCACCTTCGCCACATCAAGATATCCTTGGAGCCTACCTCAGTGCCCACATGCAGTAGGCGCACAATAAGCGCTGGTTGACTGGCCAGTATGCCCAGGGCCGTGAAGGGAGCAACGTTAGGTGATGGGTACACAAGAATGGATGGGAGGGGTCCACGAGTCCTCTGATCGCGGACCCTAATCCTAAACGTCTAGAACCCGAGGAGGGGTGGAGGGGAGTCTGCTGGGCCTGACTCGCTGCGAGAGTTTGGGCCTCAGTTTCCCCATCTTCGAAGTAGGGCGCGGGGTGCGGCTCGGCCGAGCGGATCACCCGCGGTCCAAACGGCTCGGGGGCGCGGAGCGGTCCCGGCGCCGGGCGGTAGCCGCGGGGCGCCCCCCGGGCCAGCGTGGCGGCAGCGCGCACGAGCGCAGGGGGCGGCGCGGCCCCGCGGTGGGGAGGGACGGGAGCGCGCGCGGGCCCGCGCAGGCGGCGGCGGAACCGAGCGGACGGGCGTGCGGCCGCGGCGCCGCCGACTCGTGTGGGACCCTCCGCTCCGGCCGGCCGCCCGCCGGTCCGCGCGCCGCTCTTCCCGCCGGCAGCCGAGCCGCCCGCGCGCCGGTGAGTGGCCTGGGGCCGGGGCCCGGCGGGATCGGGCCGGGGAAGGGGCGGGGGCCGGGCGGCGGGGCAGTCACCCGCAGCCGGGCCGAGGGGGGTGCGCGTGCTCGCGCGCGCGGCCGCGACTCGGCGGGGGACGGCGGGCGGGGGTGTACGCGGGAGGCCGGGACGCGAGTGTACGCGAGAGCCCGAGTGTGTCGGCGGCCGTGCGTCCGAGCGTGCGTGGGCGGCGTGTGTCCGTCTGCCCCTCGGGGTGTGCGCCCGAGTGTGCGCGTGCACGGCGGAGGGTCTGGGTGGTGGGGTTTGCGGTGAAGGAGTGCGGGGGACGCGCGCGTGGCCCCCTTTTGGACGTTTATTGTTTACTGTTTGCCAAGGAGTGTGCCAAGCGCTTCACGTGGGATCCCATTTTTGTGAAGGAGTTGTGTGGGTTCGGGGAGTACGTGCGCGCACGTGTGTGAGCGTTCACAAGTGGTTTCTGTGTGCATTTGTGAGCCTTTGAGGACTAAAGTGTACAGACGTGCGTGTGGATGTGTATTTTGTGTCCAGGAGTGTGGGAGTGTGTTTATTATGGAGGCCGAGGGCCCCCCTTGGCACCCACAAGGCGTTTTGCACGATGCGTCATCCCCTGGCCCCGATGCCAGGGAGCCCATGGAGAGAAGTAGGCCAGGGGTGGGCACCTGGTGGGTGCTGGGCCTTGTGTGGTGAATGAGGGCCAGCGGTCAGACCGGTGGAGCCAGGCTGGGCCTGGCAGAGAGGGAAGCCTCAGAGCCAGGCGTTTGGTGGGGCCCGCTGTCGGGACCCTGCATGGGGCCCCCGGGTGCCCAGGCTGGGCTGGCGCTATGGTGGGTCTGGCAGAGCTACTTGGCCTAGTGTCGGAGGACGTGTGTTCACTTCTTCCTAAATACTCTTTCTGGGTCTCCTGGCTTTGTTCTCGCCCCTCTCCGGCCCTGGCAGATTTTAACCTTTCCCCCGTGCCTGGGGGGCCTGACCCTGGGGAGACTAGGGGTCCCAGGATACTAGTCTGTGTATCCGGGGGTCTCTCTGTCTCTGCTTACTCTGCTAAGTAGATGAATACTCGTCCAGTTGATCCATTTGTTGAGCCCGGGCTCCAAGTGTGAGTCCCCAAGACAGTAAGAAACAGCACAGCACGCTGGGGATGCTGGTTTCCAAGGTCTGTCCTGCAGCTTTGAGGGACGGTTTTTTGGGGGGGCTTTAGAAATGTTGAAAATCTCTGCAGTTGAAGGTCTCAATTGCTTCAAGGCCAACTTCAGAAACTCCGGAGCGCCCTAGTTCCCCTGCGTTTTCAGAACTCAGCTTGCCTCTCTGAGGGGAAAATGTCGTGCGCAGGCAAATCTTGGAGGCACATTTAAAAATCCGTGGTGTTAATGGAAGAAGAATTTCATTGAAAGGGATGTAGAGCCGGCTGGAAGCGCCCGTTCTCCAAGCAGCAGCTTACAGAGTGAACTTTGGACGTCTCTTTTAGCAAACAAAACCTGGAAGGAAACAAAAAGACCCACATTCTTTTTCTTTTTTGTCCTAAAAAAAAAAAACCCCAAAAAACGAAGAAAACACCTTCTGGGTTTGCTGGAAATGCTGCCTCTCCTTCTCCCCTCAAGGCCAGGCCCTCCCTCCATCCCCCACCCCCAAATAAAATATGCCTGTGGGGAGCTGTAGATGAGTCACTCCCTGGCAGAGAGCCCCACGGGCAAACATTTGGGAAGGTTCTTGCCTAACTTCCCAGAAGAAAAGGCCCAGGATTTAAAATGGTCCCTGTGGTTTGTCAGCCACTGCCGTCCCAGTCTGCTTCGGAAATGACTAAAAAGTAGTTTCTGTCCTCACAAAACAAAGTCTCAGACTGAAGCGGTGGCCCAGGTTGGTCTGGGCTTGGGGTTTCAAGAGGGTTTGAAGAATCAAAGCTCCTGGTTTTGCCCGGTGGCGTTTCCAGTGGCTCCGAGCAAGGAGGGGGCAGGGAAGGGGGAAAGGAAGCCATGCTCATGGAGCCCCCTACGGTGCCCTGATCACAGTTGTGCCACAGAGAGGTCGAGCCTGTGTCCTGGGACTGCTGAAAGGAGGTGGAGGCAGGATCCTGTCGCCTGCCTGACTTCAGGCCTGTCCTCTGAAGGTGCGCGGACGGGGTGCTCGGTGTTTTCACACATCTATTCATTTAACCTTCATGAGGATGTAGGGGGTTATTATCTCCATTTTACAGATGAGGTAACTGAGGCTCAAAGAGATGAAACGATGTGCATAATTTTCTGTAGGTAGCGCTACAATTAGGGGCCACCATTTATTGAGGGTCTCCTGTGTGCCAGGCACGATACTGAAAGCTTTAGGCTTATTTCCCTCAATCCACTCAGCAACACTATGAGATGGGAACTATTTGAATACTTAAAACTTTTTTTTTTTTTTTTTTTTGAGAGAGAGAGAAAGAGAGAGAGAGAGAGAACACGCATTTGTGCAGGGGAGGGGCAGAGGGAGAGACGTAGAGAATCTTAGGCAGGCTCCACGCTCAGCATGCAGCCTGACAACACAAGGCTCAATCCCATGACACTGGGATCATGACCTAAGCTGAAATCAAGAGTTGGACCCACAATCGACGGGGCCACCCAGGCACCCTTAGATGGGAACTATCTTGATGCCCATTTTACAGGAAACTGGGGACACAGATTAAATAACGTGCCGAGGATCGTGGACTGCCATGCGATTGACCCTGGAGTTGAATTCAGGCTGGTCTGAGCAGAGCCAGCAGTCTTCCCACTGGACCTGGAAAGTAATGGTCACTGTCTTCCAGGTTCCTTCAGGGCTGGGTTCGTCGGCCGGCTCCAGCCTTCCGGGACAGGGCTTCCTGAAGGTGCTGCCCTCCTTCCTTGTCCACTCTTGCCCTTCTGCTGTGGATGACCCACGCCCAGGGCCAGGACTGTCAGAGAGAAAGGTCTACAGTTCACATTTTTTTCTTTGCTCATGAAGTGCCAAAGATTGGTTTCAGAAGGGAAGTGTCAAAACAATTGTCGAAAAGAGAAGAATATTCCCTTCCTCTTCTCGGGTCAGACCAAGCAAGGGAGTTAGCGGGTGGGGAGTGGAGGACCCTGGTGAGTCATCCGAGATTAAACATGGGTTGGCATCTCTGGGCCTGTGTGGGGAGGGAGCAAGCTGGGGCACTGCCCTCAGGCAGAGCCCAGAGCTGGACCCCCAGTGATGGCGCGTTACCCCCAGGGCCCCGACTCCCAATGCTGAACACCTGACAACAGGATCATTTCCGTGTAGGCTGCTTGTCACTTGCCATTTTAGCCCCGTGCCTGTCTCTCTTCCTTGTTCGTTTTCCTTTTTATCACGGTTTATACTATGCTGTTCTTGAAAGGAATGTTGTGCGTGCGGACCTGTGCCGCTTGGGGTGTGTGGGGCCCCTGCAAGTGTCCTTTGATGTTGGGAAGGAAAAGGCATTCCTCTCCCTTCTGAGCGTGTTCTGCACATTGATGAACATTTGCAAATTGCTTTGAGATGCGTTAATTTAAGGTGTGAAATAATAGATCTTGTGCGAAGGCTCAGCCACATTTCTGGCATTGATGGATTTCTCTCCCGTCTGGCCTGCGATTTGGGGAGGTAAAAATAGTCCTTGTTCCTACATTTTTATCTTTATTTATTTATTTATTTATTTATTTATTTATTTATTTATTTATTTTTGCTGATGTCATTCTTAGGAAGCGGTGTGCACATACCACGGGCCTTTCTTTTGGCCGTCACTTCGGATGGTTGCCAGAATGCTGGTGACCAGAATGTGGAGCTTTGGGGAGCAAGGCTGCTCCTGGCATGTGTGTGGGGCGTCATCTGGGGTGGTCTAAGCACCTCCCGGGGGGTCTGGGAAATGGCTTCGAAACGCGTGGGTGGTAGACGATGACCAGGATTGGCCAAAGATCTTCAGTGGCTTTTTGGTATGTGACCATCTTCTAATGTCTGACTTTTGGGTAGTGACAAGATGGCCTTTGGAGAAAAGGTTTTATGTTTTATGTTTATTTTTTTTTTAGACTTGTATTTTTTTAAGTTAAGCCATATGCCCATTGTGGAGCTTGAACTCACGACCCCGAGATCAAGAGTCAGATGTTCTACCGACTGAGCCAGCCATGTGCCCCGAAAATATTTTTATTTTAAAAAGAAAAAAATCAGGTCAGTGGCTTCACCCATTCTTGTCTGAGCTGGGTGACATACTCGCAGTCTCTTCCTTTGGCCCAGACTGAATTAAACCAACAGCCTTCTCAAACTCAGCTTCCAGACAGGAGCGGACATTGGGGCAAATCAGTTGGTGGTGTAATTTCCTGTGACGTTCAATTTGGGAACTTGAACGTGGAGTGTGATCTAGCAGTTTGACATCTGTCCTTCCAACGGACTTGCTTGTGTGGAAACAGACCCACATATACAGCCTCTGCTGTGCTGTCTCCAATTCTGGATTTTTCCACAGACGACTGCTCGGGTGGTCTGGTGGCAAAGGCCCGGTCTTCTGGCTGGGCCTCTTGGCATCCACCGGCAGGATCACCGCACCCCAAACCCAACTGGTTGCTTTGGCTGGATTCTGGGGGACGGACGAGCGAGGGGCCAGCCGAATTGAAAGGTGGTGCAGTCGGGATCTGAAATGCATTCAGTTCCAACCGCCTTGATCCGCATGGAGCCGATCTTTCTTTCTCTTAGACATCTGTGTGATGGTGACCTCATAGAAGAGAAAAAGGGGCTTTATGTAGGAATTCCATAGAGTGTGAAGGAATTTCTGCAGGGGAAGGGGGAGGGAAGCTGCCATTGAGAGCCTGCGGTTCTGCATTTCCTCGAGTTGTTGAAGCCCCACACTTCAAAATTAGGCTGGGGGTGGGGCGGTGCTTGACCTTGAGAAACGGAGCTGGCGCCTTAGAGGAGAGCTCCCCAAAGCCCCCAAGTTGTAGTTGAGGATATGGGGTTGGTGCCTCAGAGCCCTTGTCACTGCAGGTGAGTGGCAGACTTGGAATTTGTCCACCACCCCTCTCCCCAAGGTCTGCCCTGCCTTGTTCCTTGTTGTCCCCAAAGTCTTTGAAACTGGGAGTTGTCAGGAAGAGACGTGCAAAGGGGTACCCGTTGCCTTGCAAATGACCTTCAGCTCTGGTGAGTCCAGAGCAGTCCAGAGAAGAACCACACGCCCATTTTACAGAATGAAGACTGGGGCCCAAGGAGGGGAAGGCACTAACCCATGATCACATTAAGGACTTGAGCTTTGGCACCAAATGGAGCGAGGTGGGAGTCCCAGAGCAAGCCATTCACCTCCCGGAGCCTCAGTTTCCCCAACTGGGGAACAGAGACAATATCAGGACATTTGTCCCTCATAACATTTGAGGGAAGAACTACAGGAAACAATGGATATAAACCCCTCAGCACATGGGTGGCACCCCAGAAGTGCTACCCCGAGATTTTATGGGAGGTGAGAAACTAGTTGTTTCCTAGGGTCACCGGGCCGGGGTCACTGGGCCAGGAAGGTTGTTTCTCTGTCCGGAGCATTTTCAGCGCCCCTGCCTACTGAGGCCCTAAGTGAGGCTGAAAGCAGTGTCAGGGGCCGCTGAAGCACTTCCCCGTGATCATGACCCTCAAAATAGACCGGGAAGAGACGCGCGGTTTGGACCGAGGCGGGCTTTAAGTCCGGGTGCTCTGGGCGGCCCAGGAAAACGTGTAGAAGTCAGTGTCTTGTGCTGCCCTCCGTCCACCCCCCCACGAGGCTCGGAAAGGGAGCCTTATAAGGTTTTGACGCGTCCTCTTGGAGTCGGAGGGTCTCGGGAGGCCCCGAGAGCTGTGTCAGCCACAGTGTGTTATTAAGCAAGGCAGATGTTTTGTTAATTATTTACACAGCGTCGGGCCCCATCAGAGGTCTGTGCTGACAGAAGCGGCTGTCACAGCCCCGGGCCCGGGGGCAGGGAGCCCTCGCGGAGGGTCCGCACAGCGAGGCCGGGCCCCGGGTGGGGGCGGGGAGAGGCCGTGCGTGTTTGGCGCTCCCTCCTAAGCCATTTGGGGTTCTGTCGGGCTGGCTTGTCCCTAAAGGGGGGGGGGTCCTTGTCCCACGGAAGTGGCCGCCCCTCCTGAGGCAGCTTCCGTGGGCCACAAACGCTCTTCACACCTGAGACCTTGCCGTACTGTGTGTGGGGAGGGGAGAGCCTCAGCGGACTCCGGAGCCACCTTGGAATATTGCACCTCTACTCCCTCATTGGGAAAATGGGCCAGTAGCACCAGGCTTGAGGCCCTTGATTCTTGGACACTGTTTGGCAGGGAGGAGGGTGAAGGGGGACTTGCCTTAGAAATCCAACTTTAGGGCGCCTGGGTGGCTCAGTCGGTTAAACGACACCCTCTTGATTTCGGTTCAGGTCACCGTCTCGCGGTTTGTGATTTCGAACCCTGCATGGGGCTCTGCGCTGACAGTGCTGAGCCTGCTTGGGACTCTCTGTTTCCAGCTCTCTCTGCCCCTCCTCCCCCTCAAAAAATGAATAAATAAACATTTAAAAAAAAAAAAAGAGGGACACCTGGGTGACTCCATCGGTTAAGCGTCTGACCTCAGCTCAGGTCAGGATCTCGAGGTTCCTGAGTTCGAGCCCCTCATCGGGCTCTGTGCTGACAGCTCAGAGCCTGGAGCCCGCTTCGGATTCTGTGTCTCCCTCTCTCTCTCTGCCCCTCCTCTGCTCATGCTCTGCCTCTGTCTCTCAAAAATGAATAAACTTCCAAAAAAAGTTTAAAAAAAAGAAATCCAACATTAGAACCAGAATTGTGAAAAGAAAGGGGTCTGGGATCAGAGCCTTCCCTGAAGGGTCACCAAGGGAGAGGGACTCTAGCTGGGGGGGGGGGGGGGTGTCGCGCAGGGCAGACCTGTCTTCCCACAGCACTAACCCCGTTACCTGTTTTACATAAGGAGGCTTCGCACAGGAGTCATTTTAAGAAAAGATTCTCGGGGCGCCTGGGTGGCTCAGTCGGTTAAGCGTCCGACTTTGGCTCAGGTCATGATCTCACGGTCCGTGAGTTCGAGCCCCGCATCGGGCTCTGTGCTGACAGCTCAGAGC
Source organism: Lynx canadensis (assembly GCF_007474595.2). NCBI lineage: Eukaryota > Metazoa > Chordata > Mammalia > Carnivora > Felidae > Lynx > Lynx canadensis. The sequence goes on from NC_044315.2 coordinate 83,266,238, forward strand.
CTGGAGCCTGTTTCAGATTCTCTGTCTCCCTCTCTCTGACCCTCCCCTGTTCATGCTCTGTCTTTCTCTGTCTCAAAAATAAACGTTAAAAAAAAAAAAAAAGAAAAGATTCTCATATGAAACACCCATAATCTATAAGTCCATGTGGGGACAGAAAGCAGATTGGTGGTTACCAGGGGCTGAGGGAGGGGAGCATGGGGAACTACCACTTAATGGGTACAGGGTTTCCTTTTGCGTGATGACAATGTTTCCGAACCAGAGAGAGGTGGTGGTTGCATAACACTGTGAATGTGCTAAACGCCACCGAATTGGTCACTTCAGAATGGTCAACTTTATGTTACGTGGAAAAAATGTTCACAAGGTTCCGATGCTTAAAAATAAAAGCATGAAAGCCTCTCATTTTACAGATGGGGAGACTGAGGCCCCGAGAGACTGTGACCAGTTCCCAAGGTCATGGACGCTGTCCTGCTTCTCAGGCCAAGGCTCTGGTCATGGTGCTTGAGCCTGGGCTGTGGGCGAGGAGTCCGATGCAGAAACACAGACCCGTGCACAGTCGTGCAGGTGGAATGGACTCTGGTTAACCAGACCCGCCTGTGCCGGCTGGTATGCGGCCGTCCGTTCACTCATTGATTCGAGTCATACATCCCAATGTCTGGGTCAGGCCTTATTCTGGGAGCTGGGTCCCAGAGACCCTCTCAGGGCCCCACCCCACAGCCTCTAACAACCTGGTAAGGACAGAGATTGTGTCACGAGCTCCTCTGGGTGCTGGTGAACATCTGCAGTAGGCATCTTTCCGGGGCTCGTTCTCTGGGGAAGCAGGAACCCTTTTCCAGGAGGGAGGGCATCCGAGCCAGCCTTGAGGGAAACTCGAGGTTTGCCTGGAGGTCTCAGAGGGCTGGGGTGAAGGGCAGGTAGACCACAGGGTGAGTGGGTGGGTGGGTGGGCTGCGGGATGGGGTCGTGGGCTGTGGGCAGACCCCCAGCAGTGTGAAATCAGAGACCTCTGCCACTTCCCCAGCTCTTGACCCCTTCCATAGGCCTGGCACCTACTGTATGTGTCATTCCATTCTAACCCTTTACGTGGATTTTTTTTTTAAATGTTTATTTTATTTTTGAGAGGCAGAGTGAGAGAGAGCATGAGCATGGGAGGGGCAGAGAGCGCGGGAGACACAGGATCCGAAACAGGCTCCAGGCTCTGAGCTGTCAGCACAGAGCCCAACATGGGGCTCGAACCCACGGACCACGAGACTGTGACCTGAGCCAAAGTCGGACGCTTAACTGACTGAGCCACCCAGGTGCCCGCCCCACCCTTTACGAGGATTAACTCATTTGGTCCTCCCAGCAGTTCTCTGATGTAGATGTCATTATGCCCACTGTGTGAACGAAGAAACAGACACTGAGAATCCAGGATATATGTGCTTAGTTAATTACCATCAGCATGTGTGCTGGATGGAAGCCGGCCGCATCGGGGTCTGGTCTGCAGAGTCAGAGGGCAGAGGCTGCCATCTGGAAGTGCCTGTCATGTGGGCTGTGAGTTGGTGGCCAGGTCCAGGGCCTGGGAGAGGGCCTCCTAGGCAGCTGGAAGGAACAGCATGTGGCAAGGAGCAAATGGTGGGAAAAGACACTGCTGAGGCCTGCGGGACCTTGGCGGGGGGGGGGGGGGGTGGCCTTTATTGGAAGGGCAGTGGGGCTCTGCTCCCTCTGGAGCCTCGCTGCTCAGCAGTGTTTCTTTTGCTTGCTATGTTCCAGCCATGTGGCCTCCTTAAACCTTTCCTCAGACGGGTCAAGCAGATACTGCCCTCTGTCCCCCCTTCCTGAAATCCTCCCCCTCCCCCCCCGCCCCAGTGTTCCCCTGACTTGCTCCTAGCCTTCATTGAGGACGCCCCAAAAGTCACTTCTCCAAAGTGACCCTGTTATCCCCATCCTGTCAAAATGAGTCCCTTGCTCCTTTACTCCTCTTTCCCTGACCTGGCCTTATTTTTCTTCGGGACCCCTACCCCTTCCTGATTTCCTGTGTTTGTTGTTTCCCTCCCAGACTGGAACGTAAGCTCCATGAGGGTAAGACTTGACCTGCGAACCACCACTGTATCCCCCGTGCCCAGCACTAGGCCTGGCTAGGTGCTCAATGGATATTTACTGAATGAATGGAAAGTTTCAAGTGAGCAAGTGGCAGGATCCTTGAAGAGTGTCTGTGTGAAGTTACTAAACCTGTTAGCAAACTTTGCTTCTCCCAGTGGACAGACAAGGGCTGAATTGTGTCCAACTGACCCTTCTCTGTTCAGAAAAGGTTTCTTAGAGAAAGGCTCAAATTATTCCAAGGGAGAAACCTACACTTATAGAGGGCTTGTACCTCCCAGAGTTATTGGGGTCTTTTTCTTTGCTCCTTCTCTGCAGGGGCCATTCTTGATGCCCGTATAGGAGCAGCATTGGGTTGGATTGAGTGGGTGCATGTCTTAAAGCTAAATTTTTTTAAAATTTCTTTTTTAATGTTTATTTATTTTTGAGACAGAGAGAGACAGAGCATGAACGGGGGAGGGTCAGAGAGAGAGGGAGACAACAGAATCGGAAGCAGGCTCCAGGCTCTGAGCCATCGGCCCAGAGCCCGACGCGGGGCTCGAACTCACGGACCGCGCGATCGTGACCTGGGCTGAAGTCAGACGCTTAACCGACTGAGCCACCCAGGCGCCCCAAAGCTACATTTTTTATCAGGCATACTTCTTTTTCTCAGAGCACTTATCTTTCGGGGTTTGCTTAGGGAAAGGGAGGTGTTTAACCTTACCAAGCCACCTCTGGGCACAGACACTGCTGTGCAGCAAATGAGCAGAGTCCACAGTTCACCCAGCCCAAAAAACGGGGGGTTGGGAGTTGAAAGAGGAAGTGATTCCCTAGCTGGTGTGGCCTTGGCAGGCCACCAGGGTGGGTGCCCAGATTGCGGGACCGCCGGGGACCACATGGCAGACATACAGGGAGCTGGGGAAGAGGGAGCCCCCCCCATACATTTGGCGGGTCCGGCTGAGTCCAGCCGGATTTAGTTACACTAGCATCTCAAGTGCAGACTTGGTGTGCCTGACTCAGTGTGTATGCATTTCCTTCGTTCATCTCCCCCAGGAATTTTAGTGGCCTTTTGTGTTTGTTTTAAATGCCAGCCTCCTCAGCTAACCCAAGAGGAAATGAAGACTGGATTTTTCTCTGTGGAGAGGCTGGGGACAAGGGTGAGGGCTGCCCACTCTTAATGGTGACAGCACAGCATCTGGGAACTAATGCACAGAAAATACTTGTACTTCAAGCTAACAACTTTGGTTTGCACATGCTTTTGTGGCATCCCAGGCCTTCAGATATCACCCATCTAGAGCTTAGGCACATGATGAGCACAGTTTCCAAACTCTCAAAAGGGCAGTGGTCTGTACAAGCATTTTAGTGACATTTGGGGACAAGAGAGGCAGTGTGGAAGATGCTCTTTGGTCGCTAGTATGTAAGAAGTTCATGGATGCTTGAATGGCTTACGGGGCGGCATCTTTGAAATTGCACGGTGCTGAAAATTCTAGGACATATGGTCACTGTGATGTGCTAATGTTAGCAATCGAGATATTTAATTACCCAGAAAAAAACCCTTTGCCTATCCACTACGGGTTACTGGAGAGCCTTTATTTCTCAGGAGGAAGGTCTCACACTGTGTAATCCGGACCAGCAGACAGGGAGTCATTATCCCTCATTAATTTATTAGCTAATTAAGTGATTTATCTGGTCACGAGTTATTCTTTCCATTGCTGTTCATTGGCAACATTTGCCGGGTCCCACTCTGTGCCTGGACTGGTGCTGGGCACTGGGGACAGAATGAAACAGAAGAGCAAATGTTACCAAATCCCCACTGGGTGCCAGCCCACTGGGTGGTGGTGTGGGCTACAGGTGAATTCATTTCCCTGTGGTCGTTTACTGAGCACCTACTATGCACAGACCCATAGAGATGCTGAATGAAAATGATCCAGTGCCTTGTGGTTTGAACTCTCACTGCCTTTTGATGGGGTCTTTTGGTCCTGGCCCCCCGCTTCCTGTGGCAAATCCAGCCAGCCACCGTTCACAGGCCCTGGAATGAACCAGAAACAATCCAGATGCCCCAGGAACCGACGTGAGAACAAGGCATCTCCTTCACACGTTGCGTCTCAGTTCCGCATCTTGCCGCCACCCAGCATTTTGAGACAGAATGTGAGATCTCGTGGTTGGCTAAATACATAAATATTTTATGTCTCGATATTCTGAAAACGAAGCCCAAATGTGCAGAACTGCAGCACATCAGTGCTATAGATCATATGTTATAATAATCTGATGACATGTTGTTTAAATATTTATGGACTGATGCGCCATGACAATGGGGGGAGAGTGTAGTCTTGGAGCAGAGTCGGGGCAGATGCTGGAAAGGAGGGAGCGGATTCACGCGATCCTGGGAAGCACCACGCGACGCTCAGGGTTTTGATTTGATGTTTTCGGGTTTCGTGACAATAGCAGTGGCTGACATTTATTGAGCACTTGCTGTGAGCCATACCCTTCACCGATGTCATTTCATTTGATCCTCAGAGCAACCCCACGAGGATGAGGCTCTTGATAATCCCACGTGACCTAGGGGACACCGAGGCCCAGGCAGGTCAGATCTGCCCTAGACTCCACAGCTGGAGGGGCCCAGGACCAAACCCAGGCTGGCTGCAGTCTGAGCTCATAGTCACTGTGTCTTCTGCTCCGCCCGTGACCAGTCCTGTCGGAAAAGCTGCCACTGCCACCTGGTACCGACTGGACTTTCTGAATCACAGAAAGAAAGATGACGTCTGTGACATGTCGGGCCGGAGTAGAAACCCTGGGAACAAATGTCTAGCCCAGCAGGGGCGACTGTGCCAGCAGAGCCACCAGGCCAAGTGCCTGGCACGAGGCGGGGACGCAGGAAGTGGCAGTTCTGCCCCTCTGCCATGCTTTTCTCTGTTGGCTTTGTGGTCATTCAGGAGGGGGCTGTCTGCAGTCCGTCCTGGGCCCCAGCCTTTACCTGAGCCTTACCCTGTCCCTGCAGTGCGACGCGGGGGCGCTAAAAACAGTAGCCCCTGGGTCTCCCGACAGCCCTGCGAGGTAAGCCCTGGGTCACCACCCTACAGATGAGGGGCTCCTGCCATCTCCCAGAGGCCACTCCCCACCTCGGGAGGCAGTGCGCCTGTGCGGACCATTCCTTCCCTGCCTCCCTGAGGCTCCGCTGGACGAGGCTCCCTCCACCTGTCTGTGCCACCATCGGCCCTGCCTGTTTTTGTTACTGCTCGGCATCCTGTTGATCGTCACATCCCCAGCCCTGGAAACTGGGCCTGGTCCACAAGACAGCAGTAAGTGACCAACTACAGGGGTTCCAAAAAGAAGGTCTGGGGGCAGGGGTGAGGGAAGGGCCAGTGATCGTCGCAGACCACGTGGTGTCTTCTAATTCTGTGGAGGCCTAGGGATGTCCCCAAGGGCCTCCAGGCTAGGGGATAGGAGTCAGAAGTTCGTATAAATGGAAGGTAGGGTCAACTACATAATTTGTGAAGCCCAGCACAAAGTGAAAATGCAGGTCTTCTTGTTTAAAAAGCAGGAAAAAAACCCGTTCCTTGTCAGTCTCTCTCCATCCGTCACGGTGGTTTTTATTGGCTGTTAAATGCCGTGCTTCCTTGGGCACAGGGACACTCACAGGGCAAGGACAGACCCTTGCAGTTACCCTGTGGCACACCTGACCCCCTGATTGCACTCGGGCCCCTGCCAGGGGTGGAGGGTGGCAGGGGTTATGAGTTAGGGGTCAGGAGCGGAAGTCTTTGTAGGCTCGGGCCCCAAGCCCCCAGGACGTGCACCACTATTCCACCAGACTTCACTTAAAAAACACAAGTTCAAAGGTAAAGTGAAGACTTGAAAGGCAGCGGACACAAGTATGAAACTCCCAAGCACGGGGCTCCCTTCCGAGGGCGGGGCAAGACGAGACTGCACTGGTCACGTGCAGTGCGTGCAAAGCTGGCCCCAGTGGGAGGGCAGCAGCCTCCTCCCACCGAGACACCAATTTCAACAGCACGGCCCCTGTATCGTCCCCGCACGGGCTTGGGGCCGGATCTTACCCGGGGGAGAAGCTCCCCTGTGAGGTGCTGTCTGCAGACCACTGGCCTGCAATGTGAGTGCTATCAGCTGGCCAGCTGGTCCCTCTCCTCACCCTGGGCCTCTCTTGCCAAGCCCACACCAGAGACATGGACACGAGCCAATTGGAAATGCCACCCCCTTCCCCGATTTCACTCCTCATGTTGTTGCCAGATGTTATCGTACCGACAAACCCATCCCCTCCGCCTTCTTATCCTTGAGTGACAAGGGTCAGAAACCAAATGACAAGGTCCTGACCCATTCGCTCAGGAAGAATGCCAAGCAGGTGGTGCCCCAGAGATCAGAGAGGGTGGGGAGCTCAGATTCCACCAGCTTCCCACGCTGTTCTCAGCCCTGAAACTGGGGGGCCTGGCAGCTACAAGATGTGGACATCTGGCCACTCTTGAAAACACGAATGAGGGAGGCTTGGGAAAGTTAACTATTGCTTATCGTTTAGTACCTACTGTGTGCCGGCAGCGTGGCCAAACGCTTTATCCGTGTTACCTTAGTTAATCCCCACAACTTTGGGCTGGCCCCATTTTTCAGGTGAGGATAACTGAGGTTCAGAGATTGAGGCCACCATCTAAAGCTATAAGCCACATGGTTTGGAAACTGAGACTTGAACCCAGGCCTGGCTGACCCCTAAAGCCAGTGAGTGCTCTTCGGCTGGGTGGCCGGGGCCACCACCTGGCTGAGTCTTCTGCCTCCACTATCCGTTGCGTGTGCACGGGGACGGGACAGGAGCCAGACCCTGCTGCTTGTCAGCTCCTGCCTCTGAGCAAACACCCTTCTTGGCAGGGAGCAGGTCCCGAGGCTCTCGCTCCAGCTCTTCCCCTCCGAGAGCAGCCAGCCGTGCGGCGGTCTTAGGTCCAGATACGGAGGAGGGAGGTGGGGGGGTTAACCTGGACACCCTGGATATGAGCCACACCCCCGCCTTTTGTTCACCACTCTCCTTGACTTGTTGCTTCCCACCGGGGGCGTCAGTTTTCTCACGTGGCAGAGCGAGGGGGAGATCTCAGTTCCTGTCCCTGGGGGAGTTTTCCTGACCCAGTGAGGTAAGCAACGCACATAACAGCCATTCAGCAGTTGGAGACTGTTACTGTATTGACAATAAGCGACCCTGTGTGGGGCGAGGACTGTAGTTTGGTGTCACCTGTGATGTTCAGGAGCTCCTCTGCACACGGGGACCACGTTAGCCATCACTCAGCCCAGAGCTGCCCTCCCGGAAGAATTCGTCCCTTCCTTGCTTTGTTTCGTCATTCATCCATCCAACAGAGCCAGGCACTGTTCTAAGGGGCATAATGAACAAAAGAGACAAAACGGGGCTGGCGTTCTGGTTGGGGAGAGCCGTCACAAGCAAGAAATGAGTCAAGTATGTCCAGTGTTACTGCCTCCGAGTGTTGGAGGCAGATGAATGGGAGTTGTGGTGTGGGGAGGGGTGAGGGTGCCCCCCCATCCCCGCCATGAGGCTCCCTCCTGGGGTGATGCTCCTGCAGCCTCTCTCTTCCCTCCAAGGGCAGTCTCCTGAGAGTTCACATACTGCCTGTTGTTCTAGGTCCCAGCTCTCCCGGGAGGTGCTGGGATGGCATCACGGGGCTTGCTTTGAGAAAGTGGTTTTCCCAGCTAGAATGTGGGAACTTTCCCTCAGGCATTCCCAAGACTTTGAACTGCTCGGTCTCAGGGCTGCTGGTTACCAGGGCCAACCTGGGCAGGCGCTGGCCACGTATTATTGCACTGACTCCTCTTGGTGACCCTGTGAGCCAGGCTCTTTGGTCCCATTTTACAGACAGGGAGAGGGAAGCCAAGCGAAGCTGAGTCACTTGCCCAGGGGCACACAGTGGGTCTGTTACCAAGTCAGGATTTGAACCCAGGCCTTTGGCTCCCAGAGCACACATCCTAAACCACTGTGTTCTAGTGCGGACGGGTGTTTTTGTTTCTCTGGGCGTCAAAAACCACGTGCTCCACCCAGAGCAGCAGATGTTCAGCAAGCACCCACTATGTGTCAAGGCCGTGCTGGCTGCCGCAGGAGGGCGTGGTCGAGAAGAACGCTCAGATTGGCCTGAGAAGTGATCGCAGTTACTCTTTCCTCCACGCCTGTGAGGCGGGTAGTGTTAGCCCCGTGTTAGGGATGAGGAGGCTGAGGCCCAGAGAGGTTCCTCAGCTTGCCAAGGTCACACAGCCCCAGCTGCCTGCCTCCACTTGCTCAGCGTGTTATCAACCGCCGCTGTCTCCTGCCGGCGTCACCCTCCACCCTCATTTTGCGCTTGGACCAACTGAAGCCCAAAGAACAATTCAGCGGCTTGATTCTGAATTGGAGGAGGGTGGGTCCTGGCGAACTTTTGGAAATGGACACCCTTTCCACAGTGAAATTGCTTTTGAGATGCCCCTGACCCTCAGGGCAGAAGACCAGAGAAATTATAGCAGTTGATGAGGGCCTGGCAAGCGTGGGCCTGGGGACCGGGCCTGGGGAATGGAGGCGAGGGTAGGTGATAAGATAAGGTGTCAAGGGTCCTCCCCGGACTGACAACCAGGGCGATAGGGTTTCCTGACATCAGGGACAGACAGGCCTTTTCAAAGGAAATGCTTCCAGGACTGTCCCGTTCCTCCATTAGCAGACAGCCCTCAAACAGCAAGGAAACTGCCGTATATTCCATATTCACGAAATGGTGAGCCGGCGATCAGACCTATTTATTTAAACCCGGAGACGACGAGGCTAAAGACTTGAGCTCTGAGCGGGCGCGCCGCCTCACTGCAGCAGGGGAGCCTAATCTGCAGGGTTTTCTTCCCATTTACGGGTTTTTTTGTTGTTGTGTATTTGTAAAATGAGGCTTCTGCTGGCAAAAGCAGGTTTTAGCGAGTGCGGCAGCTCTTTCAAGACCTAATAAGGCCCCAAAGGAGGGTGTGTTCCGGCAACATTTTCCTTCCCCCCCGGGGGCGGCCCGATTCCTTGCCTCCTGCACTTTGGGCACCATGAACCATCCGTCTTGCTTCCCATTAACGGAATTACCGCCGTCACTGCTGCAAGGACAAGATGGGCCCGTTCGAACTGCCTTGGGGACAGAGGCAGGAGCGGCTGCCACGCAGTTTTGCTTAGAGGGGAAAGGAAAGAAAAAGAGAGAAAAACCAAACTCCCACAAATGGCTGGTTCCTTAGGTCTTAAGAGCCTGGGCTCAGGAGGAAAGAGGCAGCCGGGCGGGTTCAGCCCCGCTTCCTGCTCACATTCCCGGGCAGGAAGTGCCGTGAGCCTCTCAGAGGAGAGCAGACGGCACAAGTGATGGGGCCCGGGGTCGGCAATCTGGGATCCTACCTGGAGACCCTGTGTCAGGGAGCAAAGCAGTTGGGGCTGCAGGTTAGAAATAATGTTCCACCGTGGCTTGAGCTGCTTCAAGATGTCAGGAGCGACTTCCTGATGGGCAGCTGCGGGGGGAGGGGGGCCAGTCTCTCTGTTCTCATCAGTAAAGGGAGGGACCATGAGCTCTGTGCCCTTTGAGTCTCCTTGGTTGGCCCTTGATACCTGGCTTTGGGGTGAGGCCAAGGCCCACGAAAGCCATAGGGCAAGGCTAGCAGCCAGAGGGAACGCAGAAGAATTACAAAGCAGTCATGACCCTGCAGCACACTGAGGCATCTCTTGGTCCCTGGTTAGCTCAGAGTGAGCTTGGGGCCTGTGTGTCACTGGGGTGTGTTCAGGGGGGAAAGTTCTGCCCCTAGGCCTCCACCCAGCCAGGGGTGGAGGCCCCCCACCCTGTGCCCAGCACCTCCTCTGCCAGTGCCAGTTCTCTTAACAGCGTGTTATTTCTATAGAATCATCAGCTATCTTTTCCTAAACAGCTTCTCCTCTTATTGCTATTAGTACTTTTTCATCAGAGCACCCCTCAGGGGTTCACATTGCTATCATCAGCTAGTCTTCACCTTTAAACAGCTCCATTGTGTAAGTGAATCCCAGGCTCAGAGAGGTAGAGGGACTTCTCCAAGGTCACACAGCAAGGATTTGGACCCAGATCTGTTTCCTCTGGGAGCCCGTGTGCTGATAACCTGGGAGGATCTTCAGGGGATAGACGGGTGGAGAGGGCATGCTGGGTGGAGCACTGGGGGTGGGAAGCAGGGGTTGCGGGAAACCAGAAGACGCTCTCTGGGGCCGACGTGGTGGATGACAGGTGCCACCTGGGATTGGGGTCCGACAGGCAAGGAGGCCTTCGATGCTAAGCTCTGGAGTGATGGCTTTACCTGGCTGCCTCGAAGGCTGACACGGGAGGGGTGGTGGTGTTGGCGGCGTGTGTGGAAAATGGCTTGGTGAGGGTAGGTGATAAGACCAGGAGGGGGTGAAGAGGCGCCGGCGTGGACGACAGTGTGGATGGTCTCCGAGCCTCTCAGCCGCCTGAGGCTGCAGTCCCATCCCTTTGACTCGACCCCAGCCCCCCACCTCCCCACCCGCCACCCCAACCCTTCCTGCTGGGTGTCTGGCGGGAGGCCCCTCACCTCCGCACCCCAGCCTCCCTCACAGCTTTCTTGTGAAAGGCAAGGCCAACGCCTAGGACTTGCTGGGGACAACGTGAGAATAAATGATAAAATATGTAAAGCTTGCAGCACTGCTCTGGGAAGGGGGGGGGGGAAGGTGCCATGGGTGTGTTATTTTCCCTAAATCCTGTTTCTGCTTGTCATTTCTTTCCTCCCCGTCAGAGAAGCAGTTCTGATTCTTGGGGATGAGAGAAGTCGGAGTTCATGCCAGTGCATCAGCCAAGGGCCAGGCCCATTTGAGCTGTCTGTCCCTAACTACATTCGTTTCCCGATTTCCAGGCCGTCTCATTAATCTGCAGGATCCCTGGTTCTAACGTGTTTCCCAGGGATCGAGTTGTGTTGTCACTGTGATTGAATTCTGACCCTCCCTTGATTGATTGATTGCTTGGTCGGTTGATTGATCTGGAGAAGTCAGAGGCAAAGCCGTGAAAGAGGCAAAGTTCTCCTGAGTTCTGCGTTCTGTGACATGTGGTGTGTGTTGAGGGGCGGGCTGGGGGCCACAGCTTCCCCCCCGCCCGCTGGGAGTCGGCCCGTCTGGCAGCCGACGTCAGCCGTGCAGTGAGGGGCGCTCACAGCCTCAGGTTTGGTGTAAGGCAGTGTGGTGCGGTAGGCGCGCCCAGCGGAGAAGCTGGCTGTTCCTGGGATCTGTCCAGGTGTAGTTTTCCACGGAGGCAAGATTCCCAGGAGGGTGAGCCCGGGCTAGCCCAGGAGCCGCTGGGTATCATCCCACGGAGCCAGGTGGTTCTAAAGGAGACTGGGTTCTGCCTACCATTAAGGGGCTCAGCCCCCCCCCCCCCGCCCACCAAAGGGCCTAGCACCTGCTGGGGATGCAGTCTGAGTGTTTTTATGTTGAGTGGACAGAGGAGGGTGAGGAGATAAATGTGTCACTTACTGACTGGGTGACTTCATGTATCTAGGGTCTCATTTTTATTATCTCCAGAAGCCATATTTCAGTTGGGGAGACTGAGATTCAGGGAGGTGAGGATTGTGGCCAAGACACCCAGCAGAGAAGCCTTGAGGCTGGTCTGCCCACGTGTGTGAACTTCCGCTCCCAGTAGAGCACTGGTCCCTCTGTCTGGCCTTTCCTTCCGGACACCGAGCTCCCTCAGGGCTGGACGTGGCCTAGGGCCCCTCCCTCCTGTAAGCACCCCCTCCCCTCAGTGCTGGGCGGAGATGGGGCAGGTGCACCTCCTGTGTGCCAGTCACACCCTGCGGACTTGATCTACGCCACGTCATTGAACAAGCGAGCCTTTTAGGTAGGTCTCCTCCCCATTTTCAGATCATGAAAGCGAGGCTCAGAGAGGTGAATGAAACTTGGCCAGGGTTTCCCAGCAAACAAGTGATGGGGCCCAGGTTCAAATTCAGGAAGGACAGTCACCTGCTGGCTAGAGAAGGGTTGGCTTTGACCCGTTACTGTGGGCATGATGTCAGAGGCAGAACTTTCCCACGCAGAAAAAGCAGGGAGTCTGCCAGGGTGGGCAGGGTAGGGGGGCGGCCCCTTGGTTCCCCAGGAAATGTGGGGCTAGATAGGGCCCCAAACCCACTTGGTCCCCGAGCACCCAACCAGCCCACCTCTTTCTGGCTTCGGGTGCTCTACCTGGGCAGTGGGAGGACGGGAGGACCTGGCTTATCTGAGTGCTGATTACATGCTAAGCAGTTTGCTACCCAGTCTGAATTAGTTGTGCCAGGGACCGTGTGAAGCCACATGTCCTTATTTGCATGGCCTGACCCCTTCCTCAGCTACACTTCCCCCGTAGCGCTTACTGCGGTCCAATGTCTGTGTCCACCACTTGACCCCTCTGGGGGGGGGGGGGGGGGGGTAGGGTCTGTGCCTCAGACAGCACTTGGCTTTGTAGGCTTCTCAAGAAATGCTTGATGCATGACAATGGGATGAAAAGGAAACTGAGGTCCGTAGAGCCCCGGCCAGTCCGCCGCCAGCTGGGGCCTTGCTCACTGGCCGGCTCTCAGCCTGGAGTTCCAGGTGTGCCTGTCTGTGTCCCCACAGGTTCACGCTGCCCAAAGAAACTTCCAGTCTGCGCTTGTGGCTTTGGATCAGCTCTGAAAAAGCGTGTCCTGTGACCGCTCAAGGAATCTGGGCCTTTCGCCCAGAAGAGAGTGTGTTTCCTGGCTTCCTGAGAACTGGGGCCCACCCTGCCCCTGGCTGGGGCTTGCAGAATGGGAGGGAGGGAGCGATGGGCTCCGGCCCGGAAAGCGACAGCATCAGACCTTATCATCTGAGGTTGGCCGCCCTGTGCCCGAGACTGTCCCGGCAAGGCCACCCCTGCATGGCCGTTAATCCTAGCACTCCAGGCAAAAGTTTCTCCACTTCTGGGGCATCTTCTGCGGGGGAATTAGCGCTCTTGAGTTACTGGAAAAGAAGCATTCCTCACGCTCATACAAAGCTTTATCCCTTGGACGGCTCTCCCAGCACACCTCACGGGTTACCACGTGGCACACGTGGGTGCGACGTTCATGAAGCACAGGGTGACTGGCTTCCATTGGGTCATCAAGCCGCCAGGGCCAGATGTTTCGAAAAGCTCCTTCTGGAGTGCCTGGCACCTGGCCTTTCCCTCTGAGGCCGGGTGCGGGTTTACGAGGTGTCTTTGAAGAGAGCTGGAGTCATCCGGCCCGTGATGTCTGTACATTGAGTAATTTCACGCTTTGGTTTTTTTTTTCTTTTCAAAAGAAGGGTCTGGGCTTCTTTCTCCTTCCCCTGCTTTTTCCTTTGTATTTTCTTTTCCTTAGGACCCTCCCTCACTGACTGGCCTGGAATGCCTCCTCCCTGGGGCTGGGAGATCACCCAGTCTGGAATGACCCACAGGTTAACTGGGGTATATTGGGCAAATTTCTGAGAGGGAGAAAACCTTTTTCGTCCACAGAGGAGAGTGGGGGAGGCCAGCCGCACTTCTCCTCGGCCAGGATTGAATAAAAATAATCACTCGGGAGGGCATGCTGGCTTGAGTTTGCCGGTTCCCCAGTGCCAGATCCACGCCAGGCCCGGGGCTGTGTGAGATTCTCACCCATCTATAGGAAATGAGAAAACTTAAAGACAGGCCTGGCATCAACTACTTTCTTATGTCAGGTGTCCTCTTTCACGCAGGACGGTGATAATATAGGTGGGAATTTTATCGTAGGTGCCAGAAAAAAAGTTGGCAACCTTCTAAGGTCCATCTTCAGAATTTAGGGGAAACGCTACAGGCCTGTGAAATCCCCAGACCTGGGAACCACTGATTTATTTCCTCTGCAGCCTGAGAAACAGAAGTTGAGCCTGGAGTCTTCCAGGAAGTCTTCAGTGCTTGGGGAGGCTGGGGAGCTGGTGGCCTGTGAACAGCGGCCATGCTTGGGGGTGAGGCGGGAGTGGGTGAGTTACCCAGAGCCCCCATAACAAATCACCCCAGACTGGGGGCTTATCACAACGGCAGTTTAGTCTCTCACAGTCCTGGGGCCAGAAGCCTAAAATCAAGGTGTTGGCAGGGGTTGGTTCCTTCTGGAGGTTCCGAGGGAGAGAGTGTTTCACGTCTCTCTCCTGGCTGCTGGTGGTTGCCAGCGATGCTTGGCGCCCCTTGGCTCATAGAGTCATCACTCCAGTCCCTTCCTCTGTCATAACATGCCCTTCTCCCTGTGTGTCCCTCTTCTTATAAAGACACCGGTCGTTGGGTTTGGGCCACCCTATCCCGTGTGACCTTATCTTCCACTGATGACATCCACAAAGACCCTATTCCCAGATGAGGCCATATTCCCACATTCCAGGTAGACACGAGTTTTGTGAGGACACTGTTCAGCCTGGGACAGGGACTTGAGGGGGTGAGGAGGAAGGCCTGTTCTGGATAGGGCATTGCCAAGTGTTCATACTTGGGAGTGTCTGCCGCTGTTTGAGTTAAAACAGGGTCCCCAAGATGGACTTCTAGGGCCGCCTGTGATTGCAGGACCCAGGTGGCCCCAGCGTCCCTGCTGACGTGCTTGCCGGAGGGGACAGATGCACTCAAGGACCCAGGTCCAGGGAGGGAGCGCCGTCGCCACAGCCAGGGCCAGGTCGTGTGACACCCTCCCTACTGGACAGTCTCATGGGAGGGGACCTAGCCACTCTGCACTCTGACTCCAGAGTCTGTGCTCTGCGTCCTAGACTTCTTTCTGTCCTTTAATGCAGGCACCACACATGAGTGGATCGGTTCACTTCAACTTTTTGAAAGACAGGCCATCAGTATCTAGTCTTTCAGTGGCACCTGCTAGGACACCTTGGCACCGAGAGCCCCCCCCCCCCCCAGTGCTCTGCATAAGCCTGGCTGTGCTTTTGGCGTGGAGGGGGCCCCTCCCGGCAATGACAGGGCCCCGCCACTCCCAGCAGTACCGCCAGCGAAGCCTCTGCCTGCTTTGTGGATAAAAGGCTGCCTGTGTGGCAGGGAGGAGGGATCCAGTCTCTTCTCTTCCTCCAGGGACCCTTATCTAGTTTGGCACAGGCTCTGTGGTCAGACGTTTCTGGGTTAGCATCCCAGCCCTGACACCTCCTCGCCAGTGATCTCGCTCAAGCAAGTCCCAGGGCCTCTCTGAGCTCTGCATCGCCCCCACTGTGAAATTGGAGTAATGATTCTAGCCCCGAACGATTAGGAGATGGCTGTGTGACTTAGTGGCTTGTAACCCCCTTTTGTGAATCTTCCCAGTGCCTCGCACGGAGCCTGGTGCACAGTAGGCGCTCAATAAAAACAAGCCAGATAAGAGAGAGTATTGTGGGGCCTGAAGTACACTTCACAGCACTCTTGAGACCTGGTCCCAACATAGTCCCTTGAGAGGAAGGTTCTGTAGGCATTTCCTGGCTCCTGGGGATGGACACAGTTACCTGAGCTAACCATGGTAGGCGTGAGGAGGTCAAGTGTGTGCAGTAGCATTGGCGGAGGGAAGGTGCCGCTAAACCACATGTGGGGCTTTGATTCCTCACGTGATGCACTGAGTAAAATTATACCTGGGCTTGGTGCCGTGGGAGGCAGAGGGGTGTGCAGAAGAGCACTGGAAGGGGGTCTGGCTTTGCAGCCCTTATGAGCCCTGTGTGCAGATGCTCACGGGCCCTCATCAGTCCTGCTTTAGACTTTCTGCTGTGGACCTGAGGCCACTGCTGTCATTTGGGCCTCTGTCCCACAGCTGATGCCAGACTTGCCTAGCCCTCAGGCCTTTGCACCTGCTGTTCTCCCTGCCTGGAGTGCCCTCCCCCTGCTCCTCTGCTCAGAGCTGCTTCCCATTCTGAGATGGGACACACAGACTGCACATACCTTTCCCTGGGTCACCACACCCTGGGCACACACAACAGTGATGTCGCTGGGCTGTAGGTGTTGCTGTGAGACTCCTATCTGTAAACAAGGAGCCCCGTTGAGGACAGAGGCTGGTCATAGTACATGTTTGAAAATTGAGTGAACAAATGATTGAACGTCCTTGGACACTTCTCTGCTCGGTTCCTTGGTTTCCGGTCTTGAAGATATAGGATGTGGACTGCTGGCTTCCTTGGGGCCCTTCTGAGGTCTCTGATGAGACATGAGCTCTCGAATGGATTCAGAGTTTCTCCTGCTCCCAGGAATAAACAGAAGTGTGGCAATAGCACACGTTGGGCTAGCAGTTGCCACGGACGTGCAACAGTTTGAACGTGGTATGGGGGACTTTCTGGGTACTCAGCGCAACGTCCTCAGTTAATGGATTCCGGTGTCTTTGAAAAGGCAGGACTGAGGCAGCCTCGCTGGTCGTTTTAACTGCAGTCACGGCGGCCCTTCCCGCCCCATTCCCTCTGCAGGACTTATTCCCAGGCCTGTGGAGGGATGGAGGTGTGGAGAACTCTCTCTCTCCTCTTCCACGTGTGCCAGGCCTCCTGGTGATGTATACAGCAGGTTCCGCTGGGTCTGTCCCCAGCTCCCTCCGCTCCAGGCTAGCACCGGATTTCAAACCTCCACCTCCGCGGTCTCCCAGCTGTGCAAACATCTTCCTCTCCGAGCCTCAGTCTCCTTACCTGCAAAATGGAGATAGTAATTCCCGCCCTGTGGGGATGAGCAAGTGGACGAAATATGTGGCGTGGTGTGTGGCCTGGGGTAGGATCACATGATACGGTGGCTGTTCGTAGCCTGAGTATTCCTTACGTTAGAGATCAGGGTGAAACAGATCAGCAGTCTGCTTGCTTAAGCCAAAAAATGTCTGTCGTCTGAAGAATTTTGTTTTGGAAGACAGGTTTTGGGTCAGAACCTGATTCCCTCAGGAATTTCATGGTTGAACATCCAGGCGTTATTTTATAAGCTCGGTGACCACCCAAGCCTTTGAGCCTTCCACGTGGACGTTCCCAGGTCAGGCTTTTCGGGAATCTCTTACACAGCTGGGCTGCCTGTCACGTCGGTAGCATCATTTCCACAGAGCGGGCTCTGTCTGGCTATGAATAGATGTTTTTTCCCTCTTTCTTGGATGCCTGAATGGCAAGTCTCCCTCCCGCGGTCCCAGAGGCCGACCTGTGTGTAAAACTCCAAAATGGACATCAGAGCGGGGCCGTCCATTCCTGCTCCGACTCCCGGCACCCAGGGAGGCTCAAAGAGATGAGTCGATGGCTGCAGTGACCTGGGAGCCTCCCGAAGCCCCAGGCTGTGGTTATAAAGGCTGCTGAGCAAACAGACACAATCAGAGGTCACAGAAAAGACAGCAGCTCAGAACGGCAGCCGAGATTGAGGAGGATGGCCCAGTGTCTTCAGAAACAGGCCTGCTGGCATCCAAGCCCCAGATGCAAAGCCCCTAAAAGCAGGATGCCCGCTGGAGATCAGCATGCTGCAGGCGAGAGGGCCTTGTCGTTGGGAGCGTGGGTTCTGGAACCACATCACCTTGCTCCAGATCCCAGCCCTTCACCAGCAAGCGTGCCTGACCTTCTTATGCCTCAGTTTTCCCCTTCTGTAAACGGAGATAATAATGTACCTATGAGGGGTGATTCACGTCACTTGAGCGGCGTTAGAACAAGGCTTGGCACGTGGTAAATGAATAAGGGTAAACTGAGGCCCAGAAAGGGCAAGGGACTCGTCTGCGGTCATCCAGCAAGTCACTGGGGCAGCCAGGCTGAAACTCATGATTTCTAGTCCCGTGGACGTTTCCCTCCTCCCCCTTCACCCTCAGTCAGACTTTTTCAACTCTGCCTCTTGCAAAGGAAATCGCGTGACCCTTCAGCCCGCAAAACTTCAGACTGCACAGAATTTCGGAAACCTCTTTGGGCTGGCTGGGGGCCTTGCTGCAATTCTGTTCGGCTGCTAGTTCTTTTTTCTCCCTTTTTTTTTTTTTTTTCTTTTGAAGCTCCAGAGGATTTCTCCTTTCCTGTTTCCCCAAATAGAAAAATTACCCTTTTGGTAAAGGAGTTTAAAGACTTCAGTCCCTACTGTGTATCCCTGAGCCAGCCCACCCACCCCGCTTCCCGGGCCTCAGTTTCCCCATCTGTGGAATGAGAAGTTTCCGTCCCTTGACAGGTGGACGGCCCCCACCTGCCAGCCTGTGATGGCCCTGGGGCGGGCGGGCCAGGAGGTACCACCCGAATGCAGGTCCATGCTGACCGTCGTGTGACGGGCGCAAAAGCTGGTGACACATCCTTCTAGGAAGTGAGCTGAAGCCCACCAGGCATGCCACCCACCTCCGCCCACCTCCTGTTGCAAAGGTTCTTTGAGTCATCGGTGTTGCCTGTGTTTTTTCTCACTCCCCTGTTTCGGCAAAATGCTCTGCCGTCCCTCTGGGCTGAGTCCAGGGTAGCCAGGAGCGTCACACCCGTAGGCCTCCAGGGCGTCAGAACCGGGGGGCTTGGCGGCCTCCTGATCTCTGCTGGGGACCCCAGCCCTGAGCCCTGGATGCTGCCAGCCTGGGGTCACCCCTCCGAACTTAACTCTCCTCACCTATGAAATGGGTAGGCGAGCCCTGCCCAGCAGGGTGAGTTAGCAAACCCAGGGTAGCTGGGTCGGAGTCCTGTGCCGTCTCACTCCACTCTCTCTTCCCACCCACAAGGCCCTGGCTTACCTGGGACCCAGCTGGAGCATAAGAGGTGTTGACACGCCCGAGTCCTCTCTGGCTGTGGACAGGAGGGGACACTTGGCCAAGCCAGGAAGCCTGGAGACAGATGCTGGCCCGTCAGGGCCAACAGCATCCCGAGTGCAGCCCTGTCAACCTTCTGATGGAGATCCTGGGGCCCAGAGGGGAGGGCCTGGAGCAGGGAGGCCGTGGAGCCGAGACTAGCGGCCAGGATGCTGGACCGGTGTCGCCTCGCTCCTAGTTCTCCTGTCTTCTGTGTGTGGGTTCGCTCTGAGGTCAGCCGGGCACCATCGGGGGGCCAGCCCGGCTGAGCCTGGGAATTCGGAGATGGGTGCCACGGTGGACCTGCAGCAGGAGGTGGGGGATTCAAGGCTGAGCCCCACCTTGCTACCCCCACACAGGGGCCTCAGGCAAATCATGCCCACCCCTGAGCCCCTGTCTCAGAAATGCCGCTCTGCCCACCTCTCCAGGTTGTCATGCGGCTTCATAAGATGGTGTGGGTATAAATCCCTGTGCAGACGTTCAAGAACTGTCCGGATGTGAAGAATTAAATATTTATCCCCCCCCCCCGGGGCATTTACGTATCCCCCACCCCCACCCCAGTGTCTGGTACAGAGTAGGTGCTCAGGTAGGTGTTGAATGAATAAGTGACAAAAGTTACTGTTTATTAAGCACCTGATACGTATTAAGCACGACACAGGGGGGTTTCCCATAAGGTGCTCTAAGCCTCGCAGCGGCCCTGGGAACTTAGGTATGTCCCCATTTTACCAAGAAGAAAGCTGAGGTTCAGAAAGGGAAATAACTCCTCTCCGGCCACACGGCAAGTGGTTGAGGAAATTAGGATCCACACCTGACTCTGAAGTTCCCGTACCCCACAGTGGCCCACTGGGTCACTCCCTCCCCAAGTCCGCTGCCAAGTGTTGAACAAACAGCTCCCTGGGAGCGGGTGGAGGGAGGCACTTGTCCAGAGTCCCGGCGCCTAGTGTTTGCCAAATTCCACGGTGTAAATCTTCCTCCCGTGTTTGATTTCAAGCAACCAAAGTGATAGCAACTGTCTCCCGAAATCCCTGAGAATGTAGCCAGCGGCCCTCACGAGCCAGCAGTGGCTCCAGCGCCCCTCTGCACCCTCCCCTGTGCAGGCCCAAGGCCACAGAGTTAGCAGTGTCCCCGGCCTGGGACCCCAGACTGGAGCCAAGCAGATGGCTTGGGGGTGCGTGTGGGGGGTGATAGCTGTGCCTGGGACACATCCCCAGCCCTGTCCCGCCAGAGCCCCTGCGGCTCCTGGGGGTCTTGGTGTCACCCAGAGACTTGGGCGGGATGGATGAGCCCCGGAGACACAGCTGCTGTGCGGTGACTGCAATATTAAGGCCTGCCGGCCCCACTGTGTGCGATATTCCTGCCAGGCCCGGAGCAGAGCCCTGTAAACGCCAGGATATAATGGACAATAAAAGTCGCCGGAAAATAGTGAGTCTCCTAGGACCGCCGGCGTCCCTGCCACACGCCGCCTGCCGGAACCACGAGCCCTGTGATCATGAGGCACGATCGTCATGTAAATATATAGGGTCTCTCGCCAGCCGCGGGCCAAGATTTATTTTATTGAGACGGTTGGGGGAGGGGGGCGGCTCAGGTTCCTCGTCCTGGTAACTTTGTGAAACGCTTTGCCATCACTTCCCAGCTTCCGAGAGAATGCCGCAGGAGCTAGCGTGGCCTCGCCCGTGTTTCCGGAAAGGGGGGATCCCCCAGAGACCACGGGTGCCTCCAGCCACATCCGCAGGCCCAGGGGCCCGGTTGGCCATGAGACTGGGGTCCCCTGGAGAATGAAGACTGGCCTTATTGTGAACAGTTGGTTTGCAGAGCGAGTTGCCAGAAGGGTTTGCTGTTGAACAAGCACTGTTCTTTTCACGATGATAACGAGTAATCGTAATAGCGACAGCCACGTTTATTGAGCTCTTGTGTGTTCCAGGGTCCTGATAGTCCTAGGCTGGTATTTTGCCTGCATGTCCTCATTTAACAACCCTAAGAAGTGGGTCCTCCCCAGCCCCCTGTTTACAGAGGAGGGAGCGACAACGAGGTGACTTCGGGACTGGCCTGGAGCTCATGTGGCTGGACAGAGGCAGCACAGGATTTGAACTTGGCGCTCTCTCTGACTCTAGAGCCTGTGCCGGGCTGCCTCCTGACTCCCTGGCCCTCTGGTCCCAGGTGGACCAAGAGCCACCACCTCCCTGAAGCCCCCTTGATCGGCTCAAGTTAGAAGCAGTGGCCCCTTTTGTGATTTTGCAACGTTAGATAAGCACTTTGCTCTCGTCCCCTCTCCACCACATTTGCCTTTTTCCCTGAGGGCAGGAACCTAGTCTATACACTGCAGGGGATGTCCAGGTGAGCGAGGATTCAGGCCTGCATTTTTCATCCAGGGTCGGCATCTCTCCAGCTGGGATGCCTCCGGCAAGCCACGTGACCTCTGAGCCTCAGTTCTCCCAACTGTCAGATGGATGCAGTGTCTGCCTTGCAGGGTTATTTTATGAGCACACGAGTGGCTCGAGTGTGTGCAGCTCTCACTCCAGAAGGACCAGGCCCAGCACGCCGCACTTAGGGGGTACTCTGTGTGTGATCCTCCCACATACGTACTCACCTCCGTGGTTGTGTGTCTGGGAGCCCGGGGCGGGGGGGGGGGGGGAGGGTGTGTGAGCCATGCCCCATATGCTGTGGCTTGTCGTGAGTGGGGAAGGGCAGTGTTCAGGGGGCTTCTGAAAGTCTTCTCGAACCAGACAGGGTGTCCCCTCTGCAATTCCAGACCCAGAAGATCTGGTTTTCCTCCCAGCACTACACACATGATTAGATACAGGATCCCTGAGCTCAGCCGGGGACACCAGCAAGGCCTCCGTCAACCTCCTACAAAGCGTCAGCACAGAAAGAACCCCTTGACTGTGGAGCCGACCCACTATGTTGTAGGTGGGGAACTGAGGCCCAGACACAGGCCGAGATTTCCCCAAGGCCACGCAGTCCTGGGAGAGTCCCAGGCCCTAGCCTCCCCCCACCCCGACACCCCCTCCCCGGCCAGCCACCATGCCACATGCCACCGCTCCGAGCAGAAATCACCTGTATGGGTCACAAATGGCCTTGCGTTTCCCAGGCCCTGCTTGGGTCAGCGAGGATCCTGACACAGGAAGGCGCAGGGACCTCACCTGTCCCAGAAGGTATGTATGGCCCCAGAAGCTGTGATTGTCTCTTGGCCAATAACTCCATGCCGGGTGGCAGGACTGGATGGAGAAGTGGAGCTCAGCCTTGTGGAGATGGTGCCGGAGGCACGTGGTAGCTCAGGAGGCCCTGCAGCTGACAGAGGGGCTGGTGCACCTGTCGGCGCCCGTCGGCGCCCCCCGGCACCGCTCTGCCCCCTCTTCCGTGTCCCAGGTGGACAGGCGTGGGGAGCGACCAGCAGTGAACATGAGTGTTCGAGGGCACAGGGGCTGAGCAGAGCTGAGTTAGACTTCTGGAGGTCTCTCACCACCTCAGGCCCAGGAGGAAGAGGAAGGCTCCCTGGGGTTGGCTCACACAGTGTGAATCTGTTTTCCCTGGGCATTGTGCTGTGTCCCGAGGGACAGGAGCACACTCTCCCCTCAGAGGCAGCTCTCTGCCCTGGAGAGAATTCCTCTCCAGCAGACAGGATCCCAGAAGCAGAAGAAAAACATCAGACAGTGCCCAACTCGGGGACCTGGTCCAGCCAGTCTGGAGCTTCCTCTGTGAGTCAAGGCCGATGACACCCCCATAGCGAGGTTATGGAGGACGGTCCTTGAGTGCTGCACGCATCAGGGCCTGGGCACAGAGTCTACCCCACAGGCCTGTGGAAGGCTGGCCTGGACCCAGCAGCGGCCACCCAGGGGCCCAGCACCTGGCATATGCCCGACAGTTGGGCCCGGCCGGCGGGGAAGGTATGCTGGCAGGTGGCCGAGCCATGGTGCCAGGATCTGGCTCCGTGTGCCCTCTGGGGCCTCAGCTGCCATATGCCTGTGTCAGTCCCAGCGGTCGAGCTGCAGATGGGGCATTGGTGGGGGGAGGGGGGGGGTAGTTTGCCCAGGGTAGAGGTGGCTCTTGTTCTGGAGGAGGAGGCAGGTGCTGGCCACAGGGGTGCTTTTTGGAGACCGAGGTCCGGGGCCGGCCTGGAGCCTTCCCAAGTTCACATCTGCTCAGGTCCACCAGCCTCCGTGCCCTTGATCCCGCTGTGTCCCTTCCCCTCTGCTCCTAAACCTGCCCATCCATCTAGGCCACCTCATACTCCACCTGTTGTAGAAAGCTGTCCGTGACCTTGCCTGGCCCAAAGTGAGAATGCATCAGTCTTTTTCCTGGAGGTACCTTTCATGTTCTTTTCTGGCCTTTGGATCTGCTTCTGTGTTTCGGGGGTTCTCTCCTGTGGAGACTATAAAGGCAGCAGGGTTTTGTCTGAGTCACCTCAGGGTGACCGGCCATCAGCCTAGACCCTGCACACACAGAGCAGCTGGGAAGACGTATGGAAGAAGGGAAGGCAGGGACAAGCTGAGTCCTCAGCTCCAGGATCCACAGCCTTGGTGGGAGAGTATGGGTCCTGAATAAGGATGTAATAATAATCAATAGTAACTCCATTGATTGGGTGTCTATTATGTGCCGGGCCCATGGCTAAGTACTTTTGATTCATGTAACATCACGGCCCCCTCCAGCAGCCCAGGGTGGTAACGCTGGGGTACCCGCAGCTGGGACATGGCAGACCCAGGACTCCGAAGCAGGGCCACCTCCTACCAAAGCTCTCCTCTCTCAGGCAACAAATATCTTTGTCCCAGCTTACAAAGGAAGAGACTAGAAAGGGTTAGGCTTTTCAAGGGACAGCAAGAACTTTTATACTTCTTAGTGTTTGCTGGGCCCCAGCAGGGACGGGTGGGGATGGAGTGCAAGGGACAAGGGAAGGGACACCTTGTCCTTCCCAAAGCCCAGGCTGGTTTAATCCTGCCGTCTGCTGGCAGTGTGCCTGTTTCTGGGTTGGGGGAAAGGGGTTCATAAAGAGCCTGGAGAGCACATCCCTTTGCCTGAGCATAGTAGGGTATGGAAGGGGTTAGGGAGGCTAGGTCCTGGCCACATGCTGCCACTGCTGTGCTCACAGCCCTAGCCAGCCTCTTGTCCTCCAGCCTCAGTTTCCTGGAAGGTAAAAGGGGAGCAGGACTGGGCGATCCCAGAGTGCATTCTGATTGCATTCCCAGCCTGCTGGTTTGGGGCACGCTTGTGTTTTCCTCGACTGTCTGGTGGCCGCTGCCATCAGATTCCAGTCCCTGGTGAGCATAGGGCTCCCCGGTGGCTGTGACAAGTTCCATTCACCACGGAGGTGGCAGCGGAGTTATTTCTGGAGCAGCGGGTGGTGGGGGAGTTTCCTTTTGGCAGGGACTGGGGATGGGAGTCTCGGGCAGGGGAAGTCCCACACCGAGACAGGGCCGGCCCCTCTTCCCTCACCCGCCCTGGCACAGAGAGGCCTCCCAGATGCCCAGAGGCCCCTGCACTGCACACACCCACCCTCGACCCTGAGCTGAGCAGCACTTCTCCCGAGCTTCTCAGGAGCCACTTTGCAAGGTACTGGCCTCTGCCCTGTCTCCAGCTACGGGGAAGCCCTCACTCTTTCCTGCTTCCACCTTTGCCGCAAGGGTGTGCACAGCAAGTGGCAGGGAGGCAGGCAGGAGAGACTTCTGGGGCCTGGACTCCTGGGGCACCCGACCTGGCTGTGCCTCTGTCACTGCTGCTCACTTGATCGTCCGCCTGGTGGGGGCTGCCAGCGGGGTCAGCACCATCTCCAGCCCGGCATGACCTGTGCCACCACCCAGCTTGCGGGGGAGGGCAGTTGTCAATACCAGGTTTCACACTGCGTCTTCGCGGGCTCTGCCAGAAGCCCTGAGGTTATGAGGGAGGCAGAAAAAATTCTTTTATTTCTCCCGGGTGAAGTTCGGCTGCCTGGGCTCGTGTCTGATGTCTGAGCAGTGAGTTCTCCGCAGAAGATGCTCCCACCGGGGATAGCTCTCCCTTCAAACCTTAAGACGGGGGCAGGAAACCAAATAAGGCAAGGCAAGGGGGTCAAGACCGTCCCACGTGTGGAAATCCCTGGGTGGGATTATGGTGGCTCCCAGGGCACGCTTTTCCCAAACACCGAAGCTGGGGGCCGCTCCACTGGGTTTCTTCCTTGGGTTATGGGTTGTCAGGGCAGTAGTTATGGTCTGAGACAGGAGATGGGGGTAGAGGAATTTCTCCCTGAAATTATCCATTGCTAGTGGCCCCTGGGATGAGCTGGCCCCAGGACCTCAGGCTTCTCCTTTCTGGCCTCTGGCGTTTACGGACTAGATGAGAGCCATTTACCTGGCCCTCCCTTTGTGGCCTGCTGGGGCTGCAGAGATGAGTGGCTTGGTCTCTGCCTTCAAGGAAATCTTCACCTGGGGAGGGAAAAGCATGTGAACAGGCAGCGACAACACGAGGACAAAGGCTGTGGAGCCAAGGAGTAGCTGACTGAGGGAGTCCAGGAAAACTACCTGGAGGAGGTAGCCCAGGTTGGGTTCTGAAGCAGGAGCCAGGTTTGCCTGGAGGCAGTTCATGCCAGGGAGGGGGAGCAGAGTCTGCGAAGGCCTTGAGGAGAGACTGAAGTCATTTATCTAAAGGGCAGGGGTCCTTGGGATGGTGGGATTGCCCAAGGGGTGAGTGAGTGAGATCCCAGCTTCCTCCAGCTCCGAGGTGGTCTCCAAGGATTGCCCCAAGCGAATGAGATTAAAGCCCAGACTTTGGAGAGAGTTAGGTTTCGGTTCAAACACAGGACTTGCCATCCTGCTGGAGGCCGGGGCTTGGTGGGGCACTTCTCTGTGCCTTGGTTTCTCCTTCCGTGAAACGGGTTCATTGCAGACCTCACAGCGGGGATGTGCTGAGGTGCCGCGTTGGCCCAGAGGAAGTGCCAAGTGTCTTCCTCTTCCCAGCGGGTGGGATGAGGCATGGCCTTCACCAGGTCCTGGAGCCAAAGGCCTTCCTGGACAGAAACGAGTTGCCTCACTGCTCCTTTAACTGAAGGACGAGATGTGTCCCGCTCCTATATATATTTTTTTTCTCCCCAGAATCGAGTTTGATTAAACAAGCAGGAGGAAATGAAAGGTGATTAGGAACCTTCTCAATTTTAAAAAGGCTCTGGGAAGCCCTGCAGTGTGAGGAGAGGTCTGTTTTGAGTGGCTCGGTGATTTCTGTCTGATCGGAGACAGGGGGGCCCTGCGCACCAAGGCGCACGTTTCTTGCTTGGGTTTCAGGAGCGTGGGAGGAACCACCGGCTTCCCCGCCCTGGCTGGTCAGAAGTTTATTTAGCCTGCTCCCTCCGCCAGGCCCTGGGCGAGACACTGATGGTTTAGAGATGACCACACAGATGGGTTTCCTGTTTGAGAGGCCAGCAGAGGAGGAAGAGAGAATGACCAAGAAATCAGTTAGACGCCAGCAGATGGGGAAGGGGGGCCTTGGTAGCGCCCCACTGCCCCTGCGTGCCCGCTCTTCAGGGTTCGACTGTTGCTTCTCTATGGATGGAGACATCTGAGGTGAGACTTTACCAAGACCTCCCAGGAAGTGTCAAGTCTGAGTAGGACCCAGGATCTGGTCCTGATGTACGGGTGGGACTTTGCCACACGGGTATGTGGTCGGGAAGGGGAGGCCCTTCTGTTCGGGGGCCTGGGGTGGGGTGGAGGAGTTGGGAAATGCAGGAGGGCAGGCCCATGCCGGCCGGGCAGGACTTGGAATGCCGTGTCCAGGCACGTGGGCCTTGGCCTGGGGAGCTGTGGGTGGGAAGCAGCAGATTGGGATTTGTGTGTTCAGGGGAGGGAACCTTCCTGTTGTGGGCTGGCGGTTGGGTTACGAGGCAGGAGATCAGCTGCCGACCTCTAGGTTCTGCAGGCCCACGCTGTACAGAGGTCCTGCCATCCTGGAAGGACGGGGCTGGTCGCGGTCCCGTGTCTTAGAGAAGACAGTCTTCTACTGGTCCTGGAGCTGAGGAATCGGAGCGGCATGTGTGGCTTTGGGGGGGGGGGGGAGTGAGGGGACATAGGACCAGTCAGGAAACCAGACACCATCTGTGGCTCATCCCCTATGGCTCCCAGGCCCCCACGACTCTGGCCTGAGATCTGGCTGCTTCCTGTCAAATGATGAATGGGTAATGTCTGCTTATCCCGAGACCAGAAGAGAAGTGAGGCCAGGGTGGGGGAAGGACACAGCAGCCAGAACCAAACCTCTGGGCCAGAATTCACTCACTCACTCACTCACTCACTCACTCACTCACTCACGCATTCATTCATTCACTCTCCCAAGGCAGTATGGACCAGGGGAGTCACACAGACTTGGCTTCAAGGGTCAGTTCTGCCTGTTGTGTGCTATGTGACCTTGGGCTCATCACTTAACCAGTCTGAACTTGTGTGTCCTCTTCTGCACAATGCAGATTATAGCAGCCGCCGTAAGGTTGCTGTAAGGGAGCAGGGTACGCACAGCACTGGGCACGGGCCGGGTACAAACACGGCACATGTTCCATTAGTGGCGGCTGTTATGTTCTCCCCACCAGCCGGTCTGCGTGGGTAGGACATTCCTTATGGCCCCAGGCCTCGTCCTGGGACATGAAGTCAGTGGAGTTTCTTTGGTTGTTCACGGCCTTGCTGGTCTGAGGAGCACGTTTAAATGGCAGCATTCTCTGATGTGTAGATTCTGGCAAGGGCTGTTTCTCCTCAGAGCCTCAGTTTCCTCATCTGCAAAATGGGGGTGATGGCACCTCTTGGGCTTCTTGGGAGCTGTTCAGGTGACTCAGCTCAGGGGAGGAGCTCGAAGTGGGTGTTGTGGTGCTGAAGCTGGTCTAGCCTTGACCCCACCAGCGGCCAGGCTCCGCGAGCTGCCGCGTTTCCTGGCTGGGCCTCGGATCTCCGTAAGTGAAGGGGTGTGTTAGGCAGTGCTGGCCTGTGGCGTCTCTCCTCTCTGGGTTGGCCGACGGCTTCGGGCGGTGGGCATCCATCCTGGGCTTCCGCCACCGGGAGCCTGCTGGACAGACGGAAAGTCCCTGGTGCCCACGCTGGTGTTGGGTCACTTGTTCAGGGAGGAAAGGGGAGGGTGGGAAGTCACAGCGATATTTTCCTGCATTGGGAAAACAACCCATAAAGCTGTTCACTCCGCTGGAAGGTCCGAGAGGGGCCTTCCTCAGGGAAACTGGCGTGGGGGCTGGCTTCCGGTGGAGGCTGAGCCTCGGAGGCTGAGGGCCTGGCCGAGCCTGGCAGCCGGGGAGCCGCGTTGGCCTTCACCACTCCCACCCCCGAATGAGGGGCAGTGACGCCCCTGCCTCAGTTGACAGACCCAGAATGTGGCCGGGCTCAAAGTCTCGCGGTCATCAGGAGGACCCGACCTGCGTGCACACGTTTTGAGAAGAGCAGGCAGGACACGCTGTTTCTGCCTCAGGGTCTGGGAACAAAGTGGGGTATAAACACATACTTGCGCCCACACAGTGTAGGAATGCACCACCATGAGACCCCCAACACACAGATCCTCACGTGCACAGACCCCCCTGAACCCGCCCCAAGCCGGGGCCTCGCCCTGAGCCTTCCTGAGCCTACCTGGAGTCTTGAGTCATCTTTCACGGGGAGGGCAAGGGCCCCACTGAGCTGCCAGCCTCGCGAGGCGTGGCATTTGTCAGTAGGGTAAGGAGGGACACGACTCTTCTAGGTGAAGTTTCCAGAAGTTGGGAGGCAAGGTCCAGGTGACAGTCCTGGTCAGAGAGGCCACTGGAGAAACCTCACTGCCCAGCCCAGAAGCCGATCCCTTCCAGGGAGCGCCCAGATGAAACCCAGGCCCCACATTAGTAAGAGCCTTGTCCAAAGGCCAGGGCTTGGAGGAGAGTTTCGGGGGGCTTTGCGAAGGTAGCCACGCTTCACGTGAGTGATAAAAGCATTTGTTCCAGAGTGGTCCTAAGGAGGACGTGCAGTGAGGCAGAAAGAGCAAGATCTGGGGGCCAAGAGCCCCAGCTCTGTCACTTACCAGCTACGTGACCCTGGGCGAGCCCCTACCCCTCTCTGAGCACCAGTTCCCGTGTCTGTCACATGGAGGTGATCACTCAGCCCTCTGTTGCCCAGTGAGGGTTAGCGATAACCATGCTGGGAGCGACTGGCATCTCAGAGGGCCTTCACCTGTGTCGGGCTCTGCTGTAAGCATTTACATCTGGTAACACGTTTCATTCTCTCAGTGACCCTAAGAGGAACATCTTACTTATTAGCCCCATTTTCCAGATGAGGAAACTGAGACACTGCGTGGTTAAATGAAGCCAGGCCAGGATTTGAACCTAGGCAGTTGGACTCCCCAGCAGGCCTTGCTTAAACCCTTAGATGCATCCTGATTCGGTCCCCGGGCACCTGATAGACGCACACACATTGAGAACCCAGGCTGGGAGCCACACTGTGCATCCCCCCTGCCTTGGAAATGCAGAGCCCTTGCTTCCTGTAGAAGAAAGGCCCTTGCTTCCTGTAGAAGAAAGGCCCTCTTTTAGGTGGCCCTCAGTGTGGTCTGTGCCTGGGTCTCACATTCCACGGATTTTTGGCCCCTGACTTGGGCTTTGGCTGCCTGGGCCTCATTGTTCTGCAACTTGGCGGGAGCCACCAGGCACAGGCAGCCAGCTTGCTCCCTGTGCTACCCAGAGATGCCCATGAGATGCCCATGAGTGCTGGGGGACTTTCCCTGCTCTCTGTGTCTGTGTGCCTCGGCCTTTCTGCATCAACACTCCCTAAGAAGCAGTTTTTGGCAGGAATTTCCAGGGTGAAGGGGTTGGGTTTCCACTGAGGTATAGACGGGCAGAATGCAAAATCTCTGAAATCCAGCACGCCTGGAGAGCGAGAGGCAGTGGCTATCTTGGACCCAGGAAGGGCTTTGGAGTCAGTGAGAGTAAATCTCCCCATGCAGCTTACTGGCCACATGACCTCCAGCCTCCCCTCTCTGAGCCTGTGTCCTCATCTATAAAATGGGTCTCCCAACAGCCCCAGGATGCAAGGGAAAGATCTGGCCCACCGGAAAAAACTGAAGGTTCTTTTCAGAGAACCTTCCATGCCTTTCTCCCAACCATCCCCTCTTCCTTCTCTACCTCCCTCCCTCCCTTCCTACTCCTTCTCTCCTCCCCCTTCCTCCTCCTCCTCTCCTCCCCACCTCTCCCCTCCCGCGTTCCCTCTTCCCTCCTTCCCCTGTGTAGTGTCCCTCTCTGACACTTGGGACTCTGTGGCTTGCAGAGTCCCCCTTGGCTGCTTCTTTCCTAGAACAAAGGCCCCTCTTCCTCACTGGGGAGGACATGGAGCCGCCCTTCCATTAGGTTCTGGACAGAACCGCTCCGAGGCACAGTAATTTACCAAAGCTCCAGGGGGTTGGCAGAAAAGGTACCGGGGACAGCAGAGCTGAGTCACCACGGTGCTGTCCCAAAGGGCATGGACCCTGGGGGCTCCTGTCTGTGGGGCCCCTGTGGGGGAAATGGCCCCTCGTGCCCCTCACCCCTGCCCACCCAGCACAGGTCCTGTTTTTGAGGGGACTGTTTGTTCGGTGGGGGGACGACATAGGAAGTTTTCAACTTGGTATGTAACAAAGAAAGATGATGAATTGCCACTGAGAGCCTGTGAGGAGTGCAGCGTGGTGGTTTTGGGCAACGATGCCACCGTGGGTTTCAGTCCTGGCTGCACTGCTGTGGATCTGGGAAAAATCTCTTAACCTTCTTGTGCCTCGGTTTCCTCTTCTGAAAAATGGGACAATAATAGACCCTATCTCACGGAGTTGTTAAAATGAGGTGGGCTAAGAGGTGAAGTGTATAGAGCAAGGCCTAGCATAAGAAGGGTACATAATCGTTGACTGATCATTATTAATTACTCTTATTTCTGATGAGGCCAGGGACCCCTGGACAGTGCCCCCGGAGCCCCGTGTGAAGTCTGGGGTCTCCCGAGAAGCCCTGAGAGCGTGCAGTCTGCTGCCTCTGGGTGCGGATGTTGGGAGGGCGCTGTTAATACCACACGAGGTGGGGCGGGGGCGGGCAGGAATGACCCAGGCAAACGCCTGCTAAGCGTCTGCCCAGTGTGGCGCCCAGGCTCCTGGCTGGTGAGTGACAGTGTTGAGATGCAAACCCAGGCCCACGGGCCCCCATAGGCTGGGTGGGGTGTGATGAGGGAAGGGGCATCCGGAGTCAGCAGGTGGGCGGATGAGCAAGTACATGCGTGCACCTGGCCTCTAGGCCACTCTGGCACCTTCTAAGATAAAGACAGAACCTTCTTGCTGAAGACAGTTCTTCTCCAACCTTTCCCTGGAGGTCTCCCTAAGGGCAGAGGACGGTGAACATGTCACCCTGAGGGGTCTGGGGGTGCAGCCCCGAGCAGCCGCAGAGCCTGCAGGAGTCTCCGGTTTTATCTTAAAATGCATGCGCATTTTACATTCTGTTCCCTCCAAATCCGGTTTATTGTTGCACACGTTTACCCCCCTGAGTAACAGCGCTGCCTCAGGAAGCTGCTCGTGTTTGTCTGTTTATCCTGGGGCTCTTCCTCCTGGTCCTCACCCTGTCACCCTGGGGGCGTGCGCTCCGGTGTGGGAGCTCAGGCACAGATGGCCGGGAGATGCCGAGGGGGCTGTGGTCCCATCTCCGGAAGCCTCCGTGGCCCACGTGGAGCGGGGCTCAGTGAGCGGGGCACAGGCACTGGGAGACCCGGGGACCCAGGTGGGAGGTGAGTCCCGCGCTGGGACAGAGGGAGGGGTTTGATGGGGGGAGAGGCCTCAGAGGTATAGACACCCCCACGGTGCCCTCCCCCTGCTGCCTATTCGAGATAAAAGAAAAAAGGGAGCAAGACATCTATCACATAAAATGCCATGTTTGTGGGTCAAAACTGGCTCCGTCTTGGCAGCTTCACGGACAGGAGACAGCACGGACTGTGCTTTGGCGGGACGCAGCCCCCACCCTGCATGCCCTCTCCGCCGCCGGAGGCTCCCCCTGCTAGCCTGAGTTGGGTGCCTTGATTTCTGCCGTCTACTTGGTGTGCCGGAGAGCGGCTTTCCCCCCGAAACAGCTGAGGAAACGTGTGAGGGAGGAGCTGGGCCCGTCTGGAGGGCAGAGGAAGCATGGGCACTGGACCCCATCATGCCAGTGTGCAGGCTCTAGAGTGGCCGGGGGTCCCTTCGGGGGCAGAGCTGGGGAGGCAAGCATCGTGGGTCATTTGGGGCTTGGTGGACATGCTTTGATAGATCAGAAGGCATCACAGACATCCCTGAGCCTGGGAGGACTGGATGCCACCCACTGTGGCTGGAAAAACCTACGGCGGGGAGGAAGGAAGAGATTCCCTTCCCGCAGCCCAGACACCCCTGTTAACGGGGGCATGTGTTTACTTAGGAGGTATGTACCGCAGCTTGCTGAGCCACTAGACCAGGGGAAGGCTCTCCGTTTGGGATTTGGCTGGTATAGATGACCAGGTTCAAGATTGAGAGAGGCAGAGTGTGTCCGGGGAGAAAGTGATGTCTTAGGTTGGTTCCCCAGTAGCAGACCCGGAGAGGGCCGAGTGAGGAAGACCATAAGGGAGCGGGGGAGGCCCCACCCAGGGCTCTGGAGTGTGGGTTACACCTCAGAGTATCCTGACCCAAGGCAAGGGCACTGACTTTCATCTGGACCCCTTGGTCATTGACTGAGGTCATTGATTCCTAGGGACTCTGGCTCTCCAGAGGATATAGACGAAGCTGCTCCAATAGCCTGGGCCAGTCCTCAGGGGCTCTATTTGGGATGTGTCGAGTCGGTGGGACAGCCAGGGCGGGGTCTGGTAGAAGTAGAGGCAGCCAGATTCGGGGGCCTTCACCTTATGCCTGCAGTGTGACGGGTGCCTCCTGGGCGTCAGCCCCTTTCATCCTCCGCAGGCCTGGCCCTGGACAGACAAGGCGCTGCAGAAATGCCTGTGGGTGGAGGAAAGGCTTCCCTCCCAAGGAGGGCTTTTTCCCTTGCATCCAGGAGGCTCATGGTAGCCGGATGCTGGCTCTCCCCTCCGGCTGTACAGCTGCCTCTGTGTGCCTCAGCCTTGGTCCCTGCCCCCGAGGCAGGCCTCTGCTAGGGAGGCCAGCAGAGGCTGCCTGTGACCCTGGGGGTGGAAGGGACATTGGGAGTGATTCTTAGATGGCATTTAGCGCAGGCCTGGGCACCTAGTGGGTGCTTAATCAGGAGCAGCTGCTGTGGCTAGCGTCCTTGACTCTCCTGGGGGCCTCTGACGTGGCAGCCCAACCCCTGGGGGTAGAAGGGGCGGTTCCCCTGTACAGAGGGCTCTGCGCCTGCCCCGAGGTGTATGCGGCACTGTGAGGGGCCCCCATGGCCTTGGCCTTCCCAGTGCTTTGTGCATCAGGGCCCAGCGAGGATGGAGAGGTTGGGTCCTTCTTGCAGCCGCTGCATGCAGTCTGGCTCACGGTCTCTCTCCTGACCACCCAGGCTGCCAACCTGGGTTTTTGTGGGGGTGGTAATGGGGGACGGGGCTTTGTAACTTTCTGCCAGGAGACACGGGATGGACAGTAATGTGGAAAGAACAAGGCTTTGGAGCCTAGCACTTGTGGGGTTGAATCTGTCACATCCTTGGCTGGCAGGGGGGCCACCTTTAGACTTTTCCCTGCACAGAGCGTGTTTCCACCTCCTCTATCCAGTGGGGAGAGATAACCCCAGCGACCTAGTCAGACAGGATAATGGAGGGAAAGCGTGTCACGTCGGGTATCTAGTCTTAGCCCAGGCGCTGCTGGGCTGCATGGCCGCCCAGCACCCGGGCTGGTCTATCTGGAAAATGTAAAATCTGACAGTCCCGCCTCATCCCAGTGCCATCCGGCAGAGAAAGCAAACAGGCGTGTGTCTAAGAAAGCCCTCATTTTCTTTTGCAGCCTGTGTCTTGTGAGGCTGGCATGCAGGATGGCCGGACAGCCCAGCCACATGCCCCACGGAGGGAGCCCGAACAACCTCTGCCACACGCCGGGGCCCGCACACCCTCCTGACCCACAGGTGAGGCCTCTTCCTTTGTCTGCAGAGCACTGGGGATTCACCGAGGAACACAGATCCCTGAGGCTGCTTCATCCCGGGCACTGGAGGACGCCCCTCAGCAGCCACTAGACAGAGTCGCTTCTCGAATGCATCCAGGGGTGGGAGTGGGGCTCACTGCCCACCAGCTCAGCCCTTGTTTCAGTCAGCAGCACTCAGAGAAGCCTTCTCTGTGCCGGACTCTGGTCTGTCCCTGGGATTGCCGTGTGCCTGGAACAGCTTTATTTCGGTGGGATCCACGCTGGGTAGAAAGGCCATGTTGTGGAGGCCCCAAGGAGAGAGTGAGGGGCTCTGGGGCAGCCTGTGCGCGGGGTCAGAAAGTGCTTCCTCGCTCTGAGCTGAGGCCGGCCTTCCTTTTGGATTTAGCTGTGCCCTGGCCCTCTTCGGCCTCTTTGTCGAGAAGCAGCAGAGCTTCAGGACGCTGGTTTCCTCACACCTGCCTCGGCCTTGATGTAGATCCTTGGAGAGCCAGGCAGCCACCTGCAGCTTCCCTGAAGACAGTTTCTGGGGTTCCGAGCCGCCCTCACACTCTGTGCCTTTGTGCACACTGTTCCCTGGGCCTGAGTGCCCTCCCCAACTCCTCCAGGCCTCAGTCCAAATGCTGCTGCTTCTAGGAAGCCTTCCGGCTCCACCCCACTCCTTCTTCTGTGCCGCACGGGTGCTGGGTTATGGCCACGGCGTCCCGCTGGGGAGCTGGTTCTTGAGTCTGTCTCCCTTCCTAAACAGAGGACCTTCTGGGGCGAGGCATCACTGGTCACATCATCCCAGGCCAGGCACAGAGGAGCCCCTCGATGCCTGCTGACTGAATGAACTACAGATACGTGTAGTATAGCCCTGCCTGGCAGTGTGTGCGACAGACCCAGTTCTGCTCCTAGAAAGCACACAGCCTCCTGGGGGAGAAAGATGAGCCAGGCAGAAGAAACTCGGGGGCCCATGGAGCTCGAAAAAGGCACACGATCCAAACTAGATGGCCAGAGAGGCTTCTTGAGGAAGTGGTATACAAAGGCCTAGGGGGGACAGAGAGCCAGGGCCAGGTGCTGTAGGGTCTGGTGCACAGCCTGGAATGATGAAAAGTCAGGTCCAGGGTTGGCTTTTTCCCCAAAGCCGTGAGACCTGAATCAGGGGGAGATTCGGAGACAGCTACCTCCTTGAGGCACGGAAGGCTTGTACCAGCCTTTACTAACTGCCTAGTTCTTGTCAGAGGACTTCAGGTGGGCTGGTGTTTGACCTGCTTGGCCAGGGTTGCCATGTGCAGTTGTACAGGTGCACGCTGCACAAAGGCGCCTGGCCAAGGAGGCAGACGGGTCTGAAATCCTTCTACACCCGAGCTCCCATCAAGCCATGCTTCCCAGGGTAGAGCTGCGTCAGCCCAAGGGAGGGAGCACCTTTATAGGTTCACGCAGAGGCCAGATGTGTGAACTGGTAGACGCTGTGTGTGTGTGTGTGTGTGTGTGTGTCTGTGTGTGTGTGTGTGTACCCATGCTCTTGCACTCGCAGGCTGTCCAAGCACATCTACACTGTTCGTACTTCGTTCCCATTACTGGACGGGATGCGGGCCCATTTCCTACGTGGAATTTGGGGATGCAGATCCCAGAAAGCCCAAAGGCCTATGGACACGGCTGGTCCAGAGTCCACCAGGACATCTCACTGATGGCTGGGGGCCGTGGGGCCTCCTCGGGTGATGTAGCAATTTGTCATATTAAGTCATTCACTAACAATTGAGTCCCCCTTGATTAATCTCCCAGAATTAGCCAGTTGCATTTTGAGCAATTAGGGTTAATTACAGCCTCATTTGGCAGAGGAGAGAGCCCCGTAATTATTTCACGAACAAGGCGAGGCGGCGGCGGGCTGCGGCGGCCGCAGCGTCCGGGCCTCTCGTCGCACATGCTGGAGTGGGTAATGACATAGTTAAGTGTAATTAGACGCGATTACTCGTCGTTGGGCAGCGGCTGTCGGTGAAGGTGCCCCCACACCCACCAGCATCTGGCCGGGTTTGCAGAACTGGGGTCCACAGCCGTGTTCACACCGGCACTGTTGCAGGTTCGGGCGGGAATGAAGACAGACGCTTCCTCTCTCCTCCACTCAGGAAGCACCGGTATTTAAACACCAGCTGGGGAGACATCATGGCCCGAATCTTGCCAGTTTCGGGCCATAGAAACTCCTCAAATTGACCACAGAGGCATTTTCCTTCGGGGCAGGACACCCTGCTGTTTCCCTGAAATCATCCTTAGAGGAAGGAGCCAGGGCCCACAGTGACAAAAATACTGTGCTCTAGACCAGGTGGGGCTCACTTCCCAACTCCATCCGTCACCAGCCAGGTGACATTGGGTAAAAGACCTGTCTGAGCCTCAGTTCCCGCATCTGGAAAATGGGGCTGTGAGATGGTATACTTTAAAGCATCATGGCGTCTGACATTGTGGGTGTCAAGGAGATGTGTGTCGCTGATTTTACTCTTTTTTGAAAGTTGACTTATTGAGAGAACATGAGTGTGAGTTGGGGAGGGGCAGAGAGAGAGAAGGAGAGAGAGAATCCCAAGCAGGCTCCTCACTGTCAGCACAGAGCCTGGTGTGGGGCTCAATCTCACAAACCGTGAGATCACGACCTGAGCTGAAACCAAGAGTCCCCCCCCCCTTAACTCACTGAGCCACCCAGGCGCCCCTGTCACTGATTTTATTCTCATATTTTAACATTCATTTTAGTTTTCACGACTCAGGAGCCCAGAGTTGGAAATACCTACAGTGTCAAAAGAACAACTTAACCAACACTCCAAACTGGTTTCGTTAACTTTCTGTGCTGCAGGCTAATGGTTTGTCATTTCAAGGAGCTTTCTAGCTGTGAGAGCTGTCAGCTTATGAAAATATGTTTGCTGAACCCAGTGGAATCACATGTGAAATCATTGAGATTTCAGATGAATGAATGAATGAATGAGTGAATGAATGAATGAACGAATGAATGCAGTTGAGAAAAAGAGCTTTAATGTCCCGATGCTTTATGATTTTACCAGTGTGCTGCAGACCATTTTCGTCAGGAATGAAACATAGCTGACCCACTAAGAACCACGTGAATTTCCAAGAAGGAGAAAGGTGCTCTTGTCTGAGAAAGCCCTGGTTAATGTGTCTTCCATCTGGAAAGTCTTTGCAAACCTGCTTGGGGCACGCCAAGTTCAGTTACATTCGGCCCTATTCAGAGAAAGAGGAATGCGCGTTACTTTTCACGGGATGGATAGACTGCTGCCTCTTAGATCTGAATCACACAGGCCAAAATCTTTATAAAAATCTTCCCAAAGCAGTGTTGGTAGTTAGGTAAGATTTAATGGCCAAATATTAACAGCTTTTAAAATTCAAGAAGTGTTTGCCGACGTGTCATAAATTCAGCAAGGACCTGTCTCATTTCTGCCTTGGGTCTGCTAAGGAGCCCCACACAGAAGTAGAGACAGTCCGTACGAGAGGTGGAAGGCCCCACGGAGGGATGGGCAGATGCTGAGGGAGCCCAGAGGGTGGGGTGGGACGGGGGAGCTCTAGAGGGATGATGTGTGGGCTGACAAAGATCAGGAGTGTGGGGCAGGACGGAGAGGATGTCCCAGGAGGAGGAAGGAGCCACTCTTGAAGGTGCAGGACCAGTCAGGTTAGGCAGGTGTTTAAATGCCAATGCTTCCTGGTGTTGATGAAAGGCTGTGTCATCTGAAATTGAGTCTATAGTGAATGAATGATGAGCCCATTAAGGGTCTTAGGTGGACAGGGGAGTTTGCGTTTTTGAAAGAACACCGGTTGCTGGCGCTCAAGGCACAAGTAAGGTGAAAATAGGAGGAAGCCTGCCTTCCCTTCCCTTCCCTGTCTCGGTCTTAAACGGCTGAACACAGCGAGAAAAGATTCCAGAGACTTCCGGGGGGGAAAGGCAACTGCACTTGGTAACTGAAGGGGTGAGGGAGAGAGAAGTCGAGGATGTATCCAACCTCGTGGTGGAATGACTGACGCTCTCTATGCCTTTCCCCTTTCAAGTCTTGGCTCGTTAGTCATCGGGGCTGGTTCCCAGATTCTTTTATGTATGTTTAAGCTCAGCTTTCTCTGAGCTCAGTTAGTGGGAATTGTCCTGGGGGACGCACCGCAGCTGAGATGATTCTAGGTTTGTTACCAGGTGACTTCCAAGTTTTGGGCATCTTGCTCACTGTTCCCACGCGCCTGTGGCCCTTGGAGCAGAGTCTAGACTTTCAGGTTGGGACAGTCATGGTGGCCATGGTGCCAGTAGTGACACCTGGCATTGACCTCATTCCATCCTCCTCCCAACTCAGAGAACCAGGTCTTATTCAGAACTCTGTTTCGCAGGGAAGGAAATCGAGGTAAATAACGTGTGCGTTTTGCTCTTGAGGGGCAGAGCCAGGAGTCACCCCGGGTCCTGGGGCCCCACAGCACCCCTTCTTCTCGTCACGAGATCTGCAAGAGGGAAGATGAGCTTTGGGCTTGAAATTAGCCAGATTGTGAAGAGCTGAGCAGGGATGGCCTCGTGAAGAGCCTGACAATATGGACTCTCTGTAAATCACGCCCCTCTTCTGTGTAACACAGATTTAAAACACATCACCGTATACACGTATACTGAACCCATTAGAAGTTCCCTACACACAATGTCAGATGTCTTTAAAGGTGAAATTCGTTTACAGGAAATGTCATTCTGATGAAGTATGCTTTTTAAAATCACAGAAACAGTTGCCTTAAAATTAATGATGCATTGCAAATATCAGGGAAAAAAAAAGACCCATTCAGTGTAAAGATGATTAAAATTCAGGTCAGAAGTCTGACTTAGTCAGGCTAAATTTTTTAATGAGATTTCAGAAAATTAATTGGGCGAATGCATTTTTATTCTTTTAACGTGTAATTTTATGCTCCTTTTTTTTTTTTTTTTTTAAGGATTTGTCGATGGCTGAGGCTTATTGTGGTTCAAACATTTTAAACTCAACTGAGCGCAGGGTGGGAGGTGTTTGTGGCCTAATTTGATCTGACTTGCAGAAGAGAGCCTGGGTTTCTCTGAGCTTTCTGGGGAGGGGCTGTCCTGGGGTGTCCGCTCTGGCCTTGGCCTGAGAAGGCTGGTGGTATTTCTTGGGGGAGGGATGGGATCAGGGAAAGAGGGGACTCCTGGTTCAGCCGAGCGTCCTGCTGCCCAGGGAGTCGCCCAGAGGCTCTTCTCTCTGAGATGGTGTTTCCCCCGCGGGCTCACTGCAGCTAGCACCAGAGCGGGTCAGCACCCCTGCCGCCGCCTCCTGGCCTCTCCGCCCATCTGCTCCTCCTCTGGGGGAGAAGTAAGGGGCTCCCACCCTGGGGAAGGGGGGTGAGGAGTCAGAATTTCCAGCCACATTTTCCCAGTGAGTGGCTCACAGAATAGCCCTCCAAAGGGAGGCGAGCGAGCCTGTGGTCTAGCTCAGTCCCTTGGCAAACAGTCCTGGACGACCCGTGTAGGGGACCAGGAAGTCAGAAGGCTACAGGGGCACGTCCACCTCACTGCTTTACTGCAGTCAGGTGACGATGGGTAAGTGACCTCTCTGAGCCTCAGTTTCCTCATCTGTAAAATGGGGCCGTGAAGACTGAGATGGTGTGCATATATATATATAGAGAGAGAGAGAGAGAGAGAGAGATAGATATATATATATTTTTTTTTTTTGAGAGAGAGCATGAATGAGCGAGGACCAGTGAGAATGGGAGAGAGTGTGGAGCCCGAAGCGGGGCTCAAGCTCACAAACTGAGATCACGACCTGAGCGGAAGTCGGATGCTTAACCGACTGAGCCAGTCGCCCCAAGATGGTATACTTTAAACCCCCAACGTGGCGTCTGACATGGTGGGTGTTAAGGAAATGGCATACCATTGATCTTATTCTCCTATTTTAAAATTCATTGTAGTTTTCACAGCCAAAGAGCCCACAGCTTGAAATAGGCCCAGTGCAGACCTTCCGTGGGTTGGGGATGATGGTGATGGTGATGGTGATAACAACAGCCACGACCTCGCTGCCTCAGCTCGTCCCCAGCCCCCTAGGAGGCAGGCGCCGACCTTGTCCGAGGTCCACACCTCGGACAGAGCAATGCCAATACCAGTAATGACATTAACAACCCTATAGCATCTTCCACGTGCCAGGCGCTCTTCCAAGAGCCTTCATTCGGTAACTTTCTTACCCCCTAGCAGCCCTCTAAAGGAGGCACTATTATTACCTTAATTGTCCAGTTGAGGAAACTGAGGCCCAGAGGGCTTCTCCAAGGCCCCCGGCCAGGAAGTGGCAGATCTGGGATGGGAACTCCAGCCTCTGCACCCTAGTGTCCGTGTCTCAGCTGATGGAGCCAGAGCAGGGGTCACCCCTCTGCCAACCCGTGCTCCAGGGCTGGTGCCTGTTTTCCCCAGGAGCCAGCGTGGGGTCCAAGATGTAACGGGGGGCAGTGAGGATTATTAGACGAGCAGTTTTCAGAAAGGCCGTCAGGGCTGGGGTATTACCTTGACGTCTCCATAGTGCAAGCTGCTCGCCACCAGCCCCCGGTCTGCCCCCCGGTCTGCCCAGCAGCTCAGAGCTCCCTGGATGGTTGGCACCAACATCATCTGGAATCCTCCGAGGAATCTTGGGGCTGATATCGCTAACGTCCCCCTGTTGTGGAGGACCTCAGCTGTAGGGCAAGAGCAAGCTGGCTGAGGGCTGCCCCAGCAGGGGAGGAAGCCTTGGCGGTGGCTGAGAGAGGTCTGGCCTTATGGGGCCACGACTCCTTTCACCTCTTCCTCTTCTGCTCACATCCCCTGAGTTAAATCTGAGTCAGGGCTCTCCTGGCTCGGGCACTGCACCGTGTGGCCTGCGGTGTCCCCTACCTGAACAGAGGCCACCCTGGGGACAGGGCCCCATCCCCACCCCTGTAAGGATGGTGGTGGCCCTGAGCCTGCCCAGACTGTCCCCCTCACAGGCTGTGCTGCTGCCAGAGGAACCTGCCCCCACCCCCCACCCCCCTCCCCCCACCCCTTCCCCCACCCCCACACAGGAGCTCACTCCTCTAATTAGGTCGAATGGGTTGTGACAGGAAATGCAAATCTGGGTCATCGCATATGCAGATGTGCATCTGGAGTCTCTGGATGCCAGCCGGGATGTCACCTCTGTCCTCTGGGAGTTTCCTCTGGGCAGCATGGCCTTCAGGGCACATCTCTGGGGTGGACAAGAGAGTGCTGGGGACTCCAGCCACTTGCGATGGCTTCTCACCTAGTGTTTGCAGAGCAAGGACCCTAGGAGATCACCTCCTCCAAACTCTTCGCTGTCCCAGGGGGGAAACTGAGGCCTGGAGAGGGGAGGGGCCCTGCCCATGTCACCTCTCAGTGCAGCTGACTCTCTGTGGTCAGGGAGTTCAGGTCTCAGCTCCCCACTGACCAGCTGTGAGGAGACTTAAGTCACAAAATCTGTGTAGGCAGCTAGTACAGTAACTGATGCATTGTAGGTGACTTTTTCTGAGGGTGTGTGATTTCAGCTGCACTCACAAGTGACAGTGGCTGCATCACCAAGTCCCGCAGCGCACCAGGTTGCTTTGAGCCCGTTCCATTGTGTCATTGGACACACGTGCCCTGAGCACTTGCTCTGGGCAGGTGAGGGCCTCAGCTCAGGGGACATGGAGGGGACTAAGGGGCACAGTTTTGGAGAGGCCCCTGTTTGGGGGACGGGTGGGGCTCAGGTGACTGGAAGCAAGAAGCAAGAAGCCTAGACCTGGCCAGTCACGGGATCTTGAAGGAAAAGCCGAGGAGGAATCTGAGTTGGGAGGCCACACAGCATAGCGCAAAGGGCGTGGACTCTGGAGTCTCGGGTCCCAGGTTCAAATCCCTCCCATTACTCACTGCGAGGTCTGGAGCTGGTCACTGCCTCCCCTCTGAGCCTCAATTTCCTCAAATGGCGATAACAGTGATGCCTACTCACAGGGTCGTGGGCAGTATTCTGCACGGTACCTGGCACACAGTAAGTGCTGAATAAATGCTTGTACTTTCTTACATGGGCACTTTGTATATAAGTAGGTTAATTGTTACTCAACAACTTACTAGACAGGCACTGGCATATGGTGGATAAGATTGTGGTCTTCCTCCTCCACCAGCCCTGCCTTCTGCTCAGCGCCCCCCTAGGAAGCATCTTCAAATCTCTCACCAGGAGAGGTAATTATGCCTCAAGACTTCAGAGCCAAGGTTGGCCCCACCGTTACCTTGCTGAGGGAAGGAGGCAGCAGGCTGTGAGCCTCGGACTTCCATCGCTCACTCCTGGCAGGCGGGTGCTGTTAGGGTTTCCTTGGCACAGAGCTGGGTCTGGGCAGGTTCAGAAAGGCCAGGGTGAGGAGTAGCAGCTCAGGGCCCCTCTCTCCTGATCCACCCCCACTTGTCAGTAATAAAAACCACTGAGCACCTACTGTGTGCTGGGGGTGGTACTCAGCAATCTCACGTGATCCTTAAAGCAACCCTATAAGACAGGCATGCTTCTATACCTCTGCCTTACAAGGCAACTGAGACCCAGCAGCTTGTATAATTGCCCAAGGTCACCAGTGAGCAACCCAGAAAATAGGCATAAGGAGATCTACATAAGGATGTTTATCGCAACGTTATTTGTAGTGATGAGAGACTAGAAACAAGCCTACTGTGGACTATATTTGGCAGTTATTTAAATCACTGTCAGTGAACAATATCCATCAGTTACTGAGAGAGGGGAAAGCAAGTCTTAGAGTAAAACGTTCACACTATTTTGTGGAGTTTTTTTTTTTTTTAATTTTTTTTTTTCAACGTTTTTTATTTATTTTGGGACAGAGAGAGACAGAGCATGAATGGGGGAGGGGCAGAGAGAGAGGGAGACACAGAATCGGAAACAGGCTCCAGGCTCTGAGCCATCAGCCCAGAGCCCGACGCGGGGCTCAAACTCACGGACCACGAGATCGTGACCTGGCTGAAGTCAGACGCTTAACCGACTGCGCCACCCAGGCGCCCCAAGTTTTTTAAAGTTTATTTGAGAGCGCGCGCGCGCGCACACACACACACACACACACACACACACACACACACACACACGTGTGAGTGGGGGAGGGGCAGAAAGAGAGGGAGAATCCCAAGCAGGGATCCGCACTCTCCGCGAGGAACCCTGTGCGGGGCTCGAACTCACAAACTGTGAGATCATGACCCGAGCCGAAATCAA
This sequence comes from Lynx canadensis, assembly GCF_007474595.2. Lineage (NCBI taxonomy): Eukaryota > Metazoa > Chordata > Mammalia > Carnivora > Felidae > Lynx > Lynx canadensis. Next base: position 83,309,112 of record NC_044315.2, read on the forward strand.
GAGTCGGATGCTTAACCGACTGAGCCACCCAGGCACCCCACGATTTTGTGTTTTTCGAAAGTACACCATCTCCATATATGTGAATATTTGTTCACTGAACAAACATTTATTGAGTGCCTACAGCATGTCACATCGTTTTGCGGGGCATACCTTCTAGTGGTCGGGACACAAAGAAGATAACTAAGTAAAATATGGGATTTGGAATGCTGGAAGGTGAACACAAAGGGGGAAGAGTCGGAAGTGTGGAAGGGAGAGAAACAGTGAGGCGTCCGAGGGACATTCCAGGCAGAAGGCCCAGCGAGAACAAAAAAGGATAGTCAGTGTGGAAGGAGTGAAGTGACCAAGAGAAAGTCATAAAATAGCAAGGACGCAGAGGTGTGAGGATGTGGGTGGGCAGAGCACATGGGGTCTTAAAGGCTTCGTGGGTGGTTGTCGGGCGAGGACTTTGAGTTACCATAACAGGTTGCTAACTCTACTCACCTCGCCGTGATGGCGTGCTCTCCTTGTCTTCGCCTGTTTCACAGTTCAAACTGAACACATTCGTGTAGCAAAGAAAAAGAAGGAAAAACTCGAGGTTGATTGAGAGCAGACGTACTGAAACGGATGCCAGCCCCACAGGGCTCCGCAGGCTCCTTCCGGGGCTTATTTGTCTAAAAGTTGGTATTCGGGTGAAGGAGAGTTCCAGAAGGCAGCCCAATAAAGTTCCTGATCTTCCACCCTCTTGGATGCTTCCGGCCCAAGTCTGGAAGAGGCCTTTTCGCATCAGAAAATTCAGACACTTGTCCCTTCCTGCCTGGGTGGGGCTCTCTGTGCCTCTTGCCTCACCCTCACCCCCTAAAATGAACTCCACAGATGTTTCTGTCCCCCTTCTATATGTGAGACCCTGTCCTCACACCGCCACCCAGCCGGGGCGGGTCCCCAGTGGCGGTGACCCCCTGTCCCAGAGTGGCGCGAGGGGGCGGGTAGCAGGAGGAGGACGTATTTTGGCAGGCCAGCGCGGGGCAGACCAGAGCCAAGGCATCCTCGCCGTCCTCCCCTCCTCTTCCCCTTTCCAGGGCCCAAGAAGGCACCCCCTCCTCTCCTCCCCAGAGCACTTTGCACATGTGTTGCAGGGGGCGGGGGGGGGGTGGCAAGGGGCTACGTGGCCACTGCTGCCTCACTGGGCAGCACCATCCCTGGGCAGGTCATACTGCTCAGTTGTGGGTTTCTGTGCTGGCCCCTGGAGAGTCACCGTGAAGTGTCTGGATCCCTCATGTTGCCATAAAGGGGCCTGTTTATTCAAAGAAGGGGCTCGGAATGGTGAGACTGCAGATTTAATCTTGGTTTTCTCATCTCTTGGATGGGATTGGCTACCCCGGGAGGGGAAGTCACATCTTACAATGACTTGTAGGGTTAGCGTTGGGGCTGACACGTGGAGGGCCTTGGGGCCAGTGAGACCCAGAGGGGCCTCGCCCTAGCTGTGATCTTGGTGGGTCACTTCCTTCACACCTGCTCTGCTTGCTGGCTCCAGCCTGGGCACAAGGGCTTCAGGAGTGAACAAGGTGGGCGAGGCCCTGGCCCCAGGGAGTCAGCTTTCTGGGAGTGCGGGACAGAAACAAGCAGATGACCGTGGGATCAGGTAATGAGGGGTGGTGCTAAGTGCCATGGGGGAAACCAGCAGCCTCAGATTCTCATCTACAGAGTGGGGGGTGTTGTGGTGTGGACAGCACCCAGGGGGCCGATGGAGTCTCTGACAGTGAGGTTGGCATTCAAAGTCTCTCCGTGGCCTTGGAGGAGCACTGCTGGAGTTGCCGGGTTCTGGAAGGGGCCCCAGCTGCCCAGGGCCCGGCCTCTCACCACAGCCTGGCTACTGATACCCCTCTGTCTGTCTCCTCCAGAGGCACCCGAACACCCTGTCTTTTCGCTGCTCGCTGGCAGACTTCCAGATCGAGAAGAAGATAGGCCGAGGACAGTTCAGCGAGGTGTACAAGGCCACCTGCCTGCTGGACAGGAAGACGGTGGCTCTAAAGAAGGTGCAGGTGAGCCCATGGGGTCAAACCCACATCACGGGAGCCAGCTTTTGTGTCTAAACATTGTGGCCCTCGGCCAGTCCTCGACCCTTCCTCTGAAATCGGCACCCAGCTCACTGGGCTGTGGGAAGGATTAGGTGGGCTCCTGTTGATGAAGGCTCATCGTGAGCCTTAGAGGGAAAGGCAAATGAGCATGCATTGAGCACCACCGTATACCGGGTCGTGTCTTGAGAACAGTCCTGTGGGTGAGGGCGGTCACCCCATTTCTCAGATCAGAAGAACCGCAGAGGCGCGAGTATCCATCTCACCGAGCCCACAGAGCGAGCTGAGGGGGAGCTCAGCCTCTGACCCACACCGACTCAGCACTTGCTGGTCGCCTCTGGGTTTGAGAGCCTTTCCTGACCTCCGTGTCCCCCCGAAATGGAGGAGGGGGCTCAAGCAGATGGGTTGGCAGCCGCAGAGTCCTGCCAGGATGCGTTTCAGTGAGAGCCACTGGGCACGTTTGAACAGCACGTTGCCACAGAAGGTGGCTTTAAATCCCCCAGCAGAGTTTCCCGACACCTCAGTTTGCTCATTTGTCCTTCGAGAATGAGCCTAACAGCCTGGGCAGAGGAGGGGACGCAGACGCAGCCACGGGTGGGGACCCAGGCGACAGATGGTTTCTTTGCTGGTCTGTAAACCGCACATGTGGCTCCGGGTCGCTGGAGGAGAGGCGGGCTCCTCTCTTTAGAAAAGGCCCATTTTCTGCTCTGATTTGTCTTCCAAGGAGGGGCTCGCCTGGCCCTCTTTGTCCTGCTTTTCTGTGCCATGTCGGGTTTTGTAGTGGGGACCTTCTGTTTGTTGCCGGGAGTCAGAAGGTATTCTGAGGGCCCACGGCGAACGGGCACTGAACGGGCCCCGGGGTGGCGGGGGGGGGGGGGGGGGGTGTGCGGTGGCAGGTGCTGTGCATACACCCTCTCACTCAGCCCACGTGACCACCTGGGAGGTCAGGCCAGGCTCTTGGCCCCATTTCCAGAGGTGAAGACTGAGGCTCCAAGCACGTTTCCTGGCCTCCCACTTACCAGTGGGTGACCTCAGCAAGTCACTGCATTTCTCGGTCTTTATAAGTCGGCACCAGTAACCCCTGCCTCACGGGAGGATTCAGCCCAGAGCGCCTAGCATAGGATGGGCACCCGGTAAACAGCCGTTGTGTTTATGGCGTCCCTCGGCGAGGAGGTGGGAGAGCCAGGGTGGGAGTTCCCATTCTTGTGGCTCCCGGTGGGGGTCCCGGGAGCTTGGTTTTGACCACTCTCTCTCTTTTTCCTCTCACCCAAGATATTCGAGATGATGGACGCCAAAGCCAGGCAGGACTGCGTCAAGGAGATTGGCCTCCTAAAGGTGAGTGCCCTGGGCTGAGCAGGAGCCCCTTGCTTCCTTGCGGTGGCCTGGTCCCCACCCTGGGCCACCTGTTGGCTGTCACAGACCGCAGCCGGTTAGGTTCAGAAACAACACCCTTTTGAGGGTTAGTGGTCCATTTGTTTTCTCATGATTGGGCGGGCATGGGCCCCACCTCACCTCTGCCCAGGCCTCATGGCGCCCCCAGACTGGCCGTCCTTGCCCCACGTTGATTCTGTTTATGGACACCAGCACCTGGCACCAAAGTCCTTCCCCTGAGGGCACCAAATCACTGCCACCCAGGAGATGCCCCCACCCGGGGTGACTCAGCAAGGCCAGCCCGGGATGCAGGAGAGGATTCACAGCCAGTTGTCTGGCCCGGGGCTCCTGGTGCTGGAGGGTTTTCATCCTATTAGCTCTTCCCAGACCTACCCAAACAGGAGGCTGGGGAGCGGGGGTGGTGGTATCTGTGTCCTTTCCTTTCTCCTCCCCGCTGGCTTCCTCCTTGGTCTCCCCAGAGTCAGAGACAACAGAACTCTCTGGACTAGACTCACCCCCAGACTAGGGCTGCTTTCTCCTGGAGATCCCTCCCTACTCCCCAGGCTTGGGATTCTGCCTGGGGTCTCACAGGTGGTGGAGGAGGAGGAATGTTCCATGTATCGGAGGCCCAGGAGCCTAGGTTCAAATCCTAATGTCTTCATTTACAAGCTGTGTGACCTTAAGCAAGTTGCCTTAGCCTCCGGGAGCCTCAGTTTGCCCATCTGCTCAGTGGTGAGAATACCTGCCTCACGGGATACGGGCAGTTGGAGAAGATGAGGTAAAATAATATCCGAGGAGGGCCCAGCACAGTGGAGCACACAGTAGGTCCTCCCCTTTCAGGAGGCAGAGGGCTCGCTCCACACCTTCCGGTAAAGTGGGGCTGCTGGTCGCAACGATGCGGAAGCCCCACTGCGGGATTTCTGGTTAGCGGTTTATATCGCCGGGTCTGCCCTGGGCTCTCAGGCCTGGTCCCTGGCTGCCCTCAGCCGCTTCCAGGCAGCAGGGAGCAGGCAGGCAGCCGGTGTGACTGTGCGAGGGATGCCGGCTGACCCAGGGCCCAAGGAGGGCAGGGTCCCGTCCCAGACTCTGGAAGGCTGGGGGATCCCCGCAGTGTGGAATTGGGGAGCCAGGTGGTGGCGGCCTCGGACGCCACCCTTGGGATGTGGGACTCGAACGTGGGAACGGGGAGGCCCCTGAAGCGGCTGAGAGCAGGGGGGGGATGCGGCCTGATGTGATTTGTGACCCTGCCTATGATGGGTCCCAGGGAGGCTTACAGGGAGGTGTCCTTAACTCCAACTGTTACAGGTCCAAAAATCCCCTTCGGATAACCTTTTTAAAGTTTTACGTTAACAGTCGACTTTGGGACCCGGGTGTGGTCTCAGGACTCAGACTGATTTCCCAGCCCTGGGGACCTGCTGTCATGGTCACCCACCCTCTCTCCTCTCTTGTGGCCAAGAATGCACATGTGCCATTCACAACGAGTAAGGAATTGTACGTGTGCTCGTCCTGAGCCGGCTTGTTCTGGGTCCCTGGGCTTCAGTGAAGTCATAGGTGAGGCTTGGTGCGACCTGGGCCTATTCCGGGGGCTTCCTCAGGCTGCAGTGTGGCCGTGTGCCATTGACCATGGCTCTGGAAATGGGCATACCCCTTACTCACTAGCTGTGTGGCTGTAGGCAAGCTGTTGACCACTCGCGGCCTCCGTTTTGTCATCTGTAGAAGGGAGTGATGATAACAGGACTGTCCTCAGGTGCCGGGGGAATTAGAAAATGGGTTGGAAGGGCTCAGTGTAGCATCTGTTGTGTGTAAGTGCTCGGTCACAGGCAGCCCTTGTCATCGTGGTCACAACCTCTGCCGCTCACCGCCAGCCCTTTTCCAGAACGCCGATCCAGCTCCCCGCCTGCCCAGAGGAAGTCAACAGGATGCGCCAGGGCGCGAGGTGTTTCCTGCAAAACAAAGGGAACCACAGTTCTCAGAGGGCCCACTGGGCAACATCATTCATGTCATTCATGCCAGGACCCGAACCCCAAAACCTCCCAGTGCAGAGGCCCCCCCAGACGTGGGGCGGGAAGGCGGACCCTGTCGGAACACGGGCAGAGATCATGTGTTCATATAGTCAGCACAGTTTTGAGCAGCACTGAGTGCTGGGCACGAGGTTGCAGCCAGCAGGGAAGACAGATCCTCACAGACTGCCGTGTCATGTCCCAGCGGGGCCACGAGTGGGACGGAGCAAAGCCCCTGGCGGCAGAGATTCAAGGGGGGGGACCTGAGCCCTTTACTGTCACCTCTGCCTTCCTTCCGTCTGGCCATCTGTCCGTCGTCCATCCCTCGGCAGCCAGCACGACCGCCAGGCATGGCGCGGGACCTCGGGGACAGCCCCACCCTGTGGAGCTCCAGGTTGTGAGAGAGAGAGAGACATGGGCGTGGATTGTCGGGACGCCAGAGAGCGAGAGGGTGGCCGATGCTGCCAGGAGGAGTTGCACTGGAGATGAATCTTGAGGTGTTATTACCTGAACCCTAGATACACGAAGCCAAAGCAGCTACCCCTCCCCCGCTCACAAAGCATGAAACCCCACCACTCGCATCTTTGGAGCACTTCCTACATCCTTGGCCCAGGTGTGTCCCCTTTGAGACACGCCTGAGCTCCCCAACAGGCTGCAGGCTCAGAAGGGGACTCTGGGTGGACAGCAGTCCTCGGTTACTGGACCAGGTTCTGGACCGAGCTTCGTCCTCTAGAGTCAGTCCCTTCCCTCTCCAGGCCTCGGGGATTGCCCCCAGCTGACCTCTGGGGGTCCCTTTTCGCCCCAGCCTGTACCTTTGTAGCCTGGCGGGGTATTCGAGGGAGCCCTTACGTCACCTGCCCTCCTCAGGCCTGCCCTGGGAGCAGGGAGAGAGGCCTCCCCCTCCTCCCCCCAGGAGCCAGCACCTCGAGGTAACAGCCCCCTTGACGGAAGCTTTCATTCCCACCCAAACCCCCTCCAGTCTTTCCAAGTCATTTGAAAAACTGTGCTGCCCAGTCTGCTGATGACCTTGGTGGGTGTCGGGGAGGCCTCCCTGGGAGGATGTAAGGTTCCCCCGGGGAGGTGGGGAGGTGAGCTCCAAGAGTGGGCTGAAAGAGCAGGGGACTCTCGTTTATAATAACAACAGCGCTGGCACGTCATAAGGTGCATTCGAGACTTCAAAGCGTTTTCAACTTGATCAAGTGCCAGCATTCCACTCGCTTTGATTTTTTTCTTGGTAAATGGAAAATATCAGCTGATGTGATGGCCAGCGTTCGCTCCGGGAAGGCCTCAAAACAAAATCCGGGTAAAGGTGACTTTTGACGAAGGCACCACAACAGTTCAGTGGACGAAGGAAAGACTCTTAATCCAGGTGCTGGGAAAACTGGACGTCCAAAGGGACAGAAGTGAGCCTTGACCGCTGCCTCACACTGTACATAAAAATTTATTTGAAACGGATCATAGCCCTAAATGTAGAGGCTAAGACTATAATCATGCTGTTTGCTGTGCTGACAAAGGGGGTGAGGCCCAGGACAGGGGGCCTGAGGGCTCGGACAGGCAGTGGACATCAGGATAGAGTGGAGTTGAGGGAGGGGCAGACACATGGCCAGCGACAGAGGCCACCTGTGACTTCTGATTGAGGGGTGTCTGCGCACCCAGACCTGGCTTGGGAAAAGAACGAATGGCAGATAGCACAGCCATGTGATGTCTGCCAAGGTCCCCCTCATTTTAGAATCCGAAGACAGGCACAGGTCAGCACACAGCACAAATCCACACCCCTCTCACAGCAACTACCAGGTCTTCTAGAAAATGTGTGCGACGGTGGCCTCTGCTTGTCTGCTGACAGCCGCCCCCGTGGACTTGGCCGACCAAGCCCTGGCAGAATATTTGAGTCCCCTCTGCTTTCCCAGACTCTGGAATCATTTGGTGGAAACAGTCAGTCTGAGTTATAAAAAGTTGCCAAGGTCTGTCCCCTCTTAGCCAGGCGGGGGCTGACTTCCAGCTGGTGGGGAGCTGTCCTGTCTGGAAAGCACGTGGGCCATGGTGGTCAGGCCAGAGGCAGGGCTTCAGCACGGAGCACGCCAGGAACTGTTGGGTTTTTTTTCAGGATTTCACAAGGATGTGTCAAAATGAGAGGAGGGAGGAAGAAGGGAGATGGGCGCACTTGGGAGCACCAGCACAGGCCTGCTGAGCACAGCAATAGGGCGGTGGGGGCCCGGCCCTGCTGCCGAGGGTCACGGTGGTGAGGAGGAGGAGGAGGAGGAGGATCCTGTCCACAGGTGTCCATGGAGTCTCAGGTCCGGGCAGTCACCAAGTTAGACATTGTGTTAGAGGCCTCGGCGCATCTAATGCTCACTACTACTCATGAATACATTATGCCCATTGTACAGATGGGGAAACTGAGACTCAGAGATGCAGAAGGGCATTCCCAGTGTTGCCTGGGTCTGCCTGATCCCCAAGCACAGGCCTTTCCCCCAAGACACTCCCCTGTGTAGCAAAGCCAGGGCCCTGCTAATGAATACGTGCTGTGAGCCAGCACGGGGCAGGCGCAAGGCTGGACCGGCCCTCATTGGTTCTGCCTCCCCCTCTTTCTCTCTCTTTGGACAGCAACTAAACCATCCCAACATCATCAAGTATTTGGACTCGTTTATTGAGGACAACGAGCTGAACATTGTGCTGGAGCTGGCCGATGCGGGTGACCTCTCGCAGATGATCAAGGTGAGTGAGGCCGGCAGGCAGGCCGGCCCCGGGGGCCGTCCAGACACAGGGAGCCCAGGATCAGGCAGCCCCTCGGCCTGGAGTCTTTGCTGCTGTGGCCTCGGGTGGAGGCTGTCCACCAGGGCCACTCAGCCTCCCTGGCCAGTGCCTCACAGGCCTCAGCCGTGGCCTGGAGGGTGCCCGCTCAGGCTCTGGGAGAGGGTCAGCCGTGGACAGAAAGCACGCCTCTGGCTGTCCCCACTGCCCCAGGCTGCCCACAGGCTGCCTCACGGTAGAGACAGGGATAGAACCCCATGTTAGGTCAGACCCCAGCTCACAGAATCTGGGAAAAGGTGTTGTGCGTCCAACTTTCCAAAGGGAAAACTAAGCCCAGAAAGGCTAAGAGACTTACCCGAGGATACCCAGTAACACGGGGGATAGCGCCGTGCCTGTGTGGCGCCGCTCTCTGTTTCCTAGCCAGGGCCTCCAGGCATCAGCACCCAAGTGATCCCCCTGGGGCCGCTCCGGCGCTGGAGGGACACCTCACTCCATGCAGTGGCTGAGGCGGGGGTCTCTGAGAGGTTGAATGACTTACCAGGTCTGGCTCTTGCTCTGTGTCCCACGGCAGCCCCCATACTGCCCTGCCCCCATTGCCCCCCATCCTGAGGCCCAGGCCCAGGCCCAGGCCCACCGAGAGTCTGGACTCAGGAACCATCACAGCTCCATCGCTGGAGCGCCTCCTGTGAGCCACAACCGTGCTGAGCACACACATCACTCACTAAGCACACACCGTCCTCAGCAGAGCTCAGAGAGGTTTAGTCGCCTGCCTGAGGCCACACAGCCTCTCTGTGGGACCCCCAAGCCCCAGCCCTCAGCCCCCCGCCCCGCTCTGTGCTCCTCCCTCAAGGCCCTGACTTCCCTGCTGGCTTGACCAGCCTGCAGGCTGTTGGCCATGGGCCCCCACCGCCTCCTTCCCCCAGCCCAGTCCATCTGCTTCTGAGCGAGGCCAGCTACACCGGAGCCCCCACCTTGCTCCCGGCGACACTTGCAAAAGGGGCCAGACATGGGTTCTCCGTCTTTCCCACCAGGCGCCGGGGATTGAGCAATTGCTCAGCGCTTGCTCTTCTGAAATCTGGCTCCTAGGAATTCGGGCGTCATTGGGAAGCGGCATTACTTGAGCTGTTATCACCTGCTTTTATATTTTCGTTGACATATTAATGTGTTTGCCGGGATGTTAATCTCCACACAGATCCCTGGTGGGAACAGATGTGCTCTATCATGTCTTAGTTCTTCCTTCATCCCCCCACCCCCCCCACCCCGTGTTTCTCCTTAACATGTCGTTCTCTTGCGGAACACGCACGCATCCAGCACCCGCTGGGTGCCGAGACCTAGGCGTGGGTGCTGCCCTCAGGGAGCTTGCCTTCTAACAGGAGGGCAGACCCATGAACAAAAAGTCACAAGTCCATTTGAACGAGCCAAGTTCAGGACCTGTGGGAGCCAAGGAAGGCTTCCTGGAGGAGGTGGCCTGAGCTGAGACCTGAAGGAGACAGCGCAGGGGGGAGGGGGGTGTTGTGGCAGAACAGCTTGCAAGAACCCAGTGGGATGAGCAGTCCAGAGTCCACAAAGTACTGGGTGAGGTGGAGGCAGGGAGTGCGGGGGGAGGTGGGGCAGTCAGGCCGCCCAGGGCCTCACCGTCTGGGCCCAGGATTCGAGACCTTGCCCCAAGGTCAGCAGGGAGCTTCCCGGGACTCATGGTGGGGAGTAGACATGGTTTGCATGGTGTTCTAGAAGAAAGACTAGGTGCCCAGCAGAAGGTGGGGTGGGGGGTAGGAGTGGAATCCGTGAGCAGGAGGTGGAGGGGAGACAGAGGAAGGGCCCTGGGACGTGGCCCATGGCGAGGGTGCTGCACCCTGAAGCCCCTGCAGACCCCAGGGCCCTTGCAGCGTCTCAGTCAGCAGAGCGGGGCTGGAATCAAACAGCCGGGGGTTGGCGACTGGGCAAATCAAACCCCTTGCCCACAAAGCCCGGTTTCCATCTCTGTCCTGGGGGTGCGTGAGGGACTGCGGGGTGGGGGGTGGGGGTGCTGGGTGCGGGGCTGGGTGCAGGCTCCTTCCGGGTGAAAGAGAGGAGGGAGGCATGTGGGTGTCCGGCACCTTGTGCCTGGCCTGGGGGGTGGGGTGCCCCCTCCCCAGCTGCCCTCCCCTTCTCCCTGGCCTCCTCAGGGCCCACACCAGCCCAGAGATCAAGTTGGTCACATACCCGCCGGGTTTCTGGGGGGCGGCCTCCCGGCCCCATCTCAGGAGCCCTCCCCTCCTGACACGGTACCTCCTCTCCCTCGGTCACAGGGCCCTCCCCCGTGCCTGTTCCTGTTCCCTCTGCTGCAGTGCCAGCCGCTTCCCCTGCAGGGCCCTGGCTGGGTGCTGCCCCCAGCAAGCGGGAGAGGCAGGGCAGGAGAGACACCCTCGGTCTGGAGGCAGACACACCTGCTAGACCCTCCTCCCTTGGCGGGAAGGGGGCCTTATGCCTCAGTTTCCCCATCTGCAATACGCTCTTCACGACGCCTGGGACTTGGTGGGAGCTCAGTTTCCCCGAGCGGCCTTTCCCACTCTCTGGCTGCCTCTGGGTACTGAGGGGAACTGGGGACCTTGCCGGGGCCCCAGGCCGGGCTGCACCACAGCCGCCCCATTGGGCTAGCCTGAAGGCTACTGGCCTAGGCCCTGTGTCCCAAGGGCCCGCAGCCTCAGGCCAAGCAGTGCCACCACCGCCACAGCGCCGACGTTATTTATGACGGACAGTGAAGCTGAGAGTTGCCGCCACCCCAAAACCCACCAGAGACTCTGCGCCTTCCCGCTAAATGTCACACGGCGCTTATAGGACGTGACATTTAGAAAAGCACCATTCTCAGCCGAGCTTAAAAGCTGTAATGAGGATTAACCAACATCACAGCATAAACAACGCTCCAGCCCAACCCACCACGGAGACCCGGGGTAGCGTGGAGGGGAGTGGGGTCCTGTGCCAGCGGTCTGTGCTGGGAGCCTCGGCAGCTCACCCGTGAGGTCCCTGTCCCAGAATGGAGCCTCGGGAGAGACTCATGGGGCTTTACTGCCAGGCCAGGGGCTTTCGGCCATGACCGTCCCATTGTCGGAGGTGCCCAGATCAAGTCCCAGCTCTGGCACTCCAGCTGCGTGACCTTGGGCAAGTTCCTGAACCTCTCTGAGCTCCGTCCCTCATCCGGTGGTTACCGGTGTCATTCAGAGTTAATTAGGGTTAAGAGCTTGGCCCTGGGAGGTTGGGGTTGAGCCGTGACTGCCCCTTACCAGCTATTGTGTGGCCCTTGGTTTCCTCGTGTGTAAGATGGGTGCGGTCACCCCTGCCGAGGGCCCAGCACAGTGGCTGCACAAGGCGGGTGCTTACCCGTGTGAGCCCAGGTCCTGTCTTCCGCCACAAACTCCCTTCCCTAGGCCGGGAGCGTGTCCTGGGGCGGCCACTGTCTTCCCTGCACCCGAGCGGCTGCCCGAACAAATGGGCCTATGGCTTCGCCTCTGGCTGCTTTGGAAAAGGTGGTTGTTCTGAAGCAAAAAGCCTCTGGACAAAAACCCAGTACTCAGGTTACCGGTGTGCGTGAGTCACTGCCCCATCCCCCGCCCCACCCCTCAGGCCTGGCTCACAGGAGACTCCCCGGAGGGACATGGGTGAGGACCTCTTCCCCGTGTGCTCCTTCCGGGACCTTTGGTTACCTACGGCTCACTCAGTGCAGCTTGGGTGGCATTTTGGGTTTCGTTCTGTTTTCTGGAGCATTAAATATGTTTTTTGAAGTAGATTAGTGCCTGTTGAAACTGGGGGGTCCTTTCAAGAATGCCCTGCCATTTCCTTGCTGCACTGAGATTTGCCAGTTCTCGGGGACAGGGCAGCTGGGATTTAACCACCAGGCATCGGGTACCCCCATTCTGGGCCAAGCTGGGGCGAGGGGCAGACAGACTCCGTGCCTGTCTGCTCCAGCAAGGAGCTTCCCCATCAGGCTGTGTGGGAGGCGGGCATGTGTCCGGAAAATGCCAGAAAAAGTGTGGTTGAGAGAAGCCTTCAAGATGCAGACCAGGCATCCATTCTGCAAAGTCCTCTAGGACCTTCACTCTGGGCCAGACCTGCTCCACCCGCAGGGAGGTCAGCGCTGGGTGGGGGCGGACCGGTGGCCACGGAGGGCCGTCTGGGGCTGAAGTGTAGACGGGCGCACAGCACCCTCTGTTCCAGATGTATCGTTTGTTCAGCAGCCTGACCACCCGCCCCCGTGCCAGGTGCCAGCTACCACTGGGGACAGGACAGGGGCACTGCCCCGTGGCCACCTCCCTTGTGGCTCGTCCCCCAGGCCTGTCTGTCTTCCCCACTGCAGTACTTTAAGAAGCAGAAGCGGCTCATCCCCGAGAGGACGGTGTGGAAGTACTTCGCACAGCTGTGCAGCGCCGTGGAACACATGCATTCTCGCCGGGTGATGCACCGAGGTACGCGTCTACCAGAGCCCGCGGGGTGCGGGCACCGCCACTCCCCCCAGAGCCCGCGGGGTCCGGGCACCGCCACTCCCCCCCAGAGCCCGCGGGGTGCGGGCACCGCCACTCCCCCCAGAGCCCGCGGGGTCCGGGCACCGCCACTCCCCCCAGAGCCCGCGGGGGGGGGGGGGTGGGGTGCTGGGCACCCCTGGGGCCCAGGAGGCAGCGTTCCCTGCTCTGGGGAGAATGGTCTGGGGACATCCGTGAGGAAGCTGGACCACTTTGTACTCCCCGGACAGGGGCGTGTGAGCATCTTGCCTGGCCTTCGGGGAGTCCGGGAGTCCAGCCCAGGGCCTCGCACGTGCCCATTCTCTGATTCCCCCGAGGACCCGCAAGATGCTCGACACTGTGGGTCCTGCCCTACCCGCCACCCCCCCAACTTCTGCCCCCACACCAGCTGCCTTCTTCCTCTGTAGACATCAAGCCTGCCAACGTGTTCATCACGGCCACGGGCGTCGTGAAGCTTGGTGACCTCGGCCTGGGTCGCTTCTTCAGCTCCGAGACCACCGCAGCCCACTCCCTAGGTAAGGAGGCCTGTGCACACATCCCAGCAGCGGCTGGCGGTCCTGGGCGACCCTGCGGGGAGATGCGAATGTTCACCCCACAGGGCCTTTGGTCCGTTAAGGCAGGAACATACCTTCCTGAGCCCCAGTCTTTACTCACCTCTTCACCACAGTGACCCAGAGCGGGGCGAACTGAGAGGCCTCGGCTGGGGGTCCCCTGCGTCCTCACGCTGCCTCGCCGCCCGTTCCAGGAAAGGACGGCAGAGCCCGTCCGGGACGGCGGTCCCGTCTTTCTCTTTCTCCCGTCATGTTGCGTCCCATGGATGCCCCACGCTCGGTCCAGTGCTCCTGGTGGGGGACACTGGCGCTCTTTCAGGTTTTGGCTTTTACATGGCAGTTTTGAAGCCACAGGGACCAGGTTACCAGGGTCTCACCCAGCCGGAGGTGACATTGTCGCTGGACTGTGAAGGGTACAGGGGAGCTTGTGGTGCAGGGAGCAGGGGACGGGTGAGCCGGAGAGCGGGGTGCACGGGGGCGCCACAGACGGGGGCGCCTAAGCGCCAGGCTCGCTGGGCCGGTACCGTTCCGGGAGTTGGGAGAGCACCTGAGGGTTGGACTTGGGGATACACTTGGGCATGCGTGGGTTTCGGGTTCCATGAAGCAATGCCAGTTCTGAATCCATACACCGAGTATGTGACTGGGTATGAAACGTGGAATGTTGGAGGATGAGGAGTTTTCATTTGATTAGGAAAGAGAAACCGGGAGGCCCCCAGTGGAACACAGACTTGGGGGTCCCCTGTGCCTTACAGCAGGGCATATCCGCATTTAACCAGGGCTGGGTGGGAAGGATGCAGATATGGCAGGGGCATCCTGGTCCCAGCGAGCCTGTCCCTGGTTCTTGGAGGTGGCGTTTGCCGGGGAAGGTGCTCCTGACGCTTACCTGCCCTGTGAAGGCTGACCCCCTCCCTTGGGAACCACTCTTTTCTCCGCGGCCCCAGCCCGTGTGTCCCCCACCCTCTCCCCGAGTGCCTGCGGCATGCTGTGAGTACAGACAGCAGCTTCTGGTGACAGCGAGGTGTTCTCCCGGAGACATACTTTCCTGGTGGAATCTGTCACTGTTCATACAGGTCCCGATGGCTTAGAGGCTTTCGGGGTAAAGCACACGATCAGGAGAAGTGCACTAAGAGATCAGCAGCTCCGACCTGAGCGAGTGTGTGTGTGTGTGTGTGTGTGTGTGTGTGTGTGTGTGTGTCTGAATGTGGGGTGTGGGCAGGGCTTGAAAGGACGTCCCCTGCGTTTATGACACTTTACTCACACCTCCAATAGCCGTGAGGGTCCACAGGACCCTTCCTTTGTGCCAACAAGGAATCTGGAACCTGGGAGCTTGAAGGATTCTTCTGAGTCACATAGCAGCAGAGCCAGGACTCGAACACGGGCCTCTCCTCCGGAGCCCACGCTTCCTCCAGAAGACCAGGGCTGGGCCGTGGAAGCCGTGCTGGCTCTCCCTCCAGAGCCCCCCAGCCTGCCGTGCCGAGAGGAAGCCTTGTTCCCTGGCCCCCTCAGACCCTTCCTTATGAAAATCAGTGCTTCGGTGAGTTTGGGACTGTTTACCTCTCTGGTTTAAGAGCTTCAAAAGGCCAGACATTCAAGGGCAACTGTCAAAGAGAAGAGTTAAAGCCACTGCCTCTGTCCCCTGTCAGTCAGGTCCCTCCTCTCGGTCCCTCCACGGAGGAGACTGCGCGCTCGTCAGAGCCAGTTAAGATCACATCATTAGGAACGGGCAGAAATACGGGCTCTTCCGACAGTGTGAGTTTATCGACTCGGACTGGTGCACTTATTATATTAATGAGAAGGAATTGGAACTGGGGAAAAGGCTGCTTGCTAGGCCGGGGTCTTCCCGAGGCCTCCGAGCAGCGACTGGGCCCAGTGGTGGATGGAAGGAGCCCTCCTGGGGCCTTGTGCCCGTGTCCAGGGGACGCCTGGGAGCTGAGAGGCCGCAGGGGGCTTGGCGAGGCCCTGCCCCCAGGACCACTCTCAGAACCGAGGGCTGGGCTCCACCACAAGACGGCGCAGAGCTGAAACCCAGGGCCCGAAGTCCCCCCACCCCCCCGACGTGGGAGAAAGGCCCCCTCTCCACAGTGCGGGTCTGCCACAGCTAAGTCTCCTGCACACATTTGCTCCGGCAAGATATCAGACTAATTGCCGTTGCATCGTGACTCAGAAAGGGACTCGGGGGTCAGGGCTCCTTCACGCCCCGCGCGTGAGTATGAATTATGTATCCGCTGTCCCTGCACACCTACTATGTGGGGATGCTGTGGCGGGAGCCACGTTACCCTGGCAACTACCTCCTCTCCTGAGGCTGCTGACCCCCTGGCAAGGCTTATGCAAATCGCATCCCCTTCTGCCTCTCCCTCCCCCGGGCCCCTCCCCACCTCTGTATTTGCTAACACGAGGCTGGCATGAAAGGGCATTAGTCATGCCATGGCCGGGCTGACAGGTGCGGTACCCAGCGGTGGCAGAGCGGCTGCCTCGGTGTCAGGAGTAGGAGCCGTAATTAGAGCGCGGAACAGAATGAGCGTCAGACGAATTACCAGGCAGCAGATCATATTTGTCAGGAAGGATTGCATACATAAAAATTAAGTGACAGTACACGCCGGCGTAATGAAAGAAAAATGAAAGATTTGCCCATACACAGCTCACAAGCTACAAGCAAGTGTCTGGCTCCGAGCAACGGCGGCAGCTGCAAGACAAATTGTAGGGCTGGGAGAGCAGGCCCTGCTTGTTCGGCGGCAGTGACAGGGCGGCCGCAGGCTGGGATCAGGGGTGGGCAGGGAGGCAGTCTGTGCCCAGGGCGCGTGCCGGGCCTCAGCCACCTCGCAGGGTCCGAGTGGGGGCAGCCCAGACAGGTACAGCGGTCAGGGCACGCTGGCTTTCCCAGGCTGTCAACCCCTGGCCTGACCACAGGGCAGAACTTCCTTCCTTCTCCCTTCTCCTGGCCGACCGCCCTGGCCCAGGGCTGGGTGCTGGAGATGGGATCCCGCAGCCTTCCCTGCTCTCAGGAGGCCCCCAGACACAGCCAGTCCCAGGGTGGTGTGGGAAGGGGCAGGCAAAACTGTCCCCTGAGGGCCCCTGTGTACGGGCTGGGTGCCGGGCTCCTGTCTCTAAACTGTGCCCTGACCAGCCCTGGGGGGGGGTCCGGGGCCGTGCCCGATCCTCCCAGGGCTTCCCCTTTGCTTCCGTTTTCTGTAGTCACCGACCTCATTGAAGACGTGAGTTAACAAAGAAGACAAGGCTTAAAAGGTGTCTGAAACATGTGTGGCTTTTTAAAAAGTCATCCCAAACGAGGTTTATTATCTCCATTTGACAGATGAGGAAACTGAGGCCCAGAGGGAGGGATACCACATCCCTGTAGTCACCTGGCCCGCAGGGACTAGAGCTCCTTGAGGTGTCCGCTCCTCTCCAGGCACAGCCACGGCATCCTGGGAAATGGGCTTGAGTCCAGATGAGCTTAGTGGGTGCCCAGCCACTCAGGGGAGAAGCTCATCTACCCTCCCGGCAGGGCTGCAGGCAGGGAGGATGGCCTCCGGTCCTTGCCATGCTGACAGTCCCGTGAGCGTGCCCACGCTTGGCACCGGGTGGGCCCTGGGGAACAGCTGCTGAGTGGGCACACGGACCTCACAGCCAAGCGCCCCTGGGGACCCCGCTTCGTGTAGATACGTCCCCTGGGCCACCTCCTGCCCGTTCCAGCAGCCAGGACGCTTGGGAGTAACTGGCCTAGAGAACCTGCTTCGGCAGGTACATCTGGTTTCTGAACTCTGATCTGGTGGAGGTCCCGGGAGATCACACCTGGCTGGCAAGGGGCACCTGGCTTGTCTGTCACACCCTGGCATTTTTCAGGGCACAGACTGTTCCTGGTTGAGCTGACACCAGAGAGGGAAGGAGAGGGTCTCAAGAGGACAGCACAGGAAGACGCGATCCTGGCTGGGAAGCAAACTGCAGCTCACCTGTTTGTCCGCTCATTCACCTGGCCGGCTCTGTGCCAGGCCGGCCCCGGGCCGTTCACCAGGAAGGCCCCTGCTCTCTGGAACTTACAGCCTGGGGGCAGGAGGGGGGACGGGTTGCGGAATCCACTTAGAGTCTCCCCCGTCCTAGTGCAGTTCTAATAATTGTACCCCGGGTGTTACGGGCGACAGTGCTGCAGCCTCCCTGGGGGAGGGGAGCATCCCCGTCCATTAACAAAGGAGGAAGCCCGGGTGCCGCCAGGTGGGCACCTTCGCGGTGCCCACAGGGTGCTCCAGCCAGAGCCCGAAGCGCGGCCGCCCGCCTTCCCATCCGACACCCCCGGGCCGTCTTGGGTGAGACCCTAACACCTGGATAACAGGGTGCTGCACGGAGTGGCAGGGAGGTGCCTATGTGGCTGCCCAAAGATCCAGTGTCGCGAGGAGCAGGGACAGTCTGGAGAGGCCTCGAATGCCAGGCTGAGGACCTGGCCTTTCTCCCTTGAGGGGATAAGAAGCCAGCCAGGCATGGGGGGCAGGGGCCCCCGCCTTGGGGCAGAGGAAGGGTGGGAATAGGCAGGACAGGGAGGGCCAAGCCAGTCGGTGGGTGGAGGGGAGGGGAGCACTCTCAGGATGTGGGGGCCTGGTTGGATGTTGGGGGTGGGGAGGGAGTTTCACAAGACAGGTCACAGTGAGATGGAAATGGGGGTCACAGGGCCCAGCCCGGAGGGAGCCAGCCACTCCTTGGGTTCCGGAATCTGGTCCTCACTCCCTCCTGTGTTCTTCCCCCACTCCCTCACTTGCTCGCTCGCTTTGCCCCCTCCCCCGCCCTCCTGGCTGCAGTCCACCTCTCCTTCTTGGGGCCCGAGGGGGCCTCCCAGAGCCCCTCCACCTGCCCCTGTGGGTCAGTTGTCCTGTCCCCGTTTTCCAGAGAGAGAAGCCAAGGCTCCACGAGGTGGAGCGGAGGCCTCCGGGGACCCTCAAGTGCAACCCCTCTGTTGCACCACTGGGGAAACTGAGGCTGGGAGAGAGAATTTCAGTTCCCTCCTGCTGAGGGGTTGAAGCGCGTGCCGCCTCGAGTCCATGCGGTCCCCACCTCTGCCGCCACGATTGCACACGGGGTCCCAGCCCCCGGTCACACCTGGCGGGTGGGTGTCGGGCGGGGACCCCCATCTCTCCAGCCATTTTCAAAACTGCCGAGTGGGGAAGAAGTGCAGCCCACAGACGCCAGCGTCTCCTTCATGTGAAATCTTTGCCTTTTTCATATCTAATGAACACGTTTCAAACACGGCAAGCATCTCCAGACGCGGCAAAGTTTGTTTTGACAGGAGTGGCGCATCTCTGGGATGCGGCCCCTTTAATCAGCCTCCGCTTTGAGGTCCCACGTTCTCCTCTGATATCCACCCGGTTTGAAATCCGGGAGTTCTAGGCAAAGACGCGGGGAAGGTCGGGGTTTGTTAGGCTCCTGTTTCATACGCCAGCTCCGTCCCCCACTGCGAGGAGTGAGGGTGGGGGCTGGCTGGGATCTGGCGGGGCTGGGGCTCCAATGGGAAGGCTGCTGGAAAGGGGCTGGGGCCCGCCTGAGTGTCTCAGAGTCTGCGCTGCTGCTTTGCTGGCAGTGACCAGGGGCCCCTGGGGCAGGACTGGGGGCCCAGTCGGCTGTGGCCTTCAGGGCCCCTCCTCTTGTCGGCTTCTCCCAGTCTTCCCCAGAATCACCACTCCCTTGGGGCTTGGGGATGCATCCTCCAGGGCCAGCCGCAAGCTTGGGATTTCTTTGAAGTGTCTCATTTTATCTTTAAAACTCATGCAAGTTGTGCATTATGCTTCGTTCCGTTTGAGTATCTGTTGTCAGTATAGAAAGCAGGTCTTACAGACTTATTCCCAGGAAAAGCTGACAAAACAGGAAGAGGTGCTGTGTTCACCCGGCGCAAGCTGAGCACCCCAACTTTAAGGCTCACAGGTGGGGTCAAGAGATCTGGAGAATCTGCCCAGGGGTGGGGGCACGAGGACCCAGTGCCCAGCGGGGACAGGCCAGATTTCCCTAAGTTAACACTTCGTAAGCTTGGTTGCTCCACAGGTGTCTTGGCATCTGAAAGCATGACCATGGGGGGGGGGGGCAGCCCCCCAGACTGTGACATGTGTCAGCATCTCCGCGGAGCTAGGGAGAGATGCCGTGTCCCGAGCGCTGGCCCCAGAGATTCGGATCCCACAGGTCTGGGGATGGGCCGGGGTCCACATTTTTAACAGGTTTCTACAAGTGATTCAGCTGCAGCTCCTGGTCACCCCAGCCTTTCTCTGTGTCCTTCTGGACACTTTCGGGGACTGGAAACTCACTACTTCCTGATGGGCCCACTCCTGGGAGGGCCCAGCACAACATCAAGGCTCAGTTAACACTGGATGCAGGACAGATGAATGGGTGGACTGATGGATAGATGAACAGACCATAGATAGACTGATGGGTGGGTAGATAAGCAGACAATAGATGGGTGATTATGGATGGATGGATGGATGGATGGATGGATGGATGGATGGACGGACAGGCAGATGGATGGAATCTGCAGCACTGGCATCTTAGAAGAAAGTCCAGGTTCATCTGGGTGTTTGCCTTTCCCCCACACTGTGGAAACGGGCAGAAACAGAAGGAGCCATGGAGAGGTTGGAGGTTGGGTGCAGCATGGGGGAGAAGTGGTGCTCCCTGACCTTTCTTTCCCCACGTTCCCCAAGGCCTTCACCACAGGCAGGCCCGAGGAGGGAGAAAGTGGTGACAGAAAAGAGGGACAACCCAGAAGTCCAGGCCTCACCGAGCAGCTAGCTTTCCCTGGCTGGGGGAGGGGCAGCTTACCTGGACAGCATGTGCAAAGGCACAGAGGTGAACTGAAGAGCAGGTAGGGTTGGGCTGGGGTGGCAGTATGAGGGTCTCAAGCAGGGGCCGGGCACTCGAAGTCTTCTCTTTCAGGTGGGCCTGGCCACGCTGCAGGGCATCTGTCCCAAGTTGCTCCCGTAGAGGCCCAGGTGGGTCTAAGATGAGCAGAGGACAAGACTGAGGGTGGCAAGAGGCGTCAGGACCAGCCTGTGCTCGCAGCGTCCAGGGCCTGGGTCAGGAGTAGGGGTGAAATGTGGCCAGGAGTGGACACTGCTGTCCCTCGCTGAGGGACAGGGCCCCTGACCTCCATCCACAGCCTTCCTGGTGCCGGAGTCCCTTACCGTCTGGCCTGAGAGCTTGTCATCCACTTCGTATTTGCCCATTCATTTTGCTCCCTCGTGACCAGAAGAGGTTGCATATAGGACGCCATCTCTCCAACATGCATTTAAGTGATGGCTGCTGCCCTTGCTGAGGACTGCTGCCATCCAAGGGTGTTGGTGTCCACATACAGCACCAACCAGTAGGCTCCTCCACGGCAGTACATTAAACAGGCAGTGCATTAGGCTGCAAGAAAAAGGTGTTAACAGTGACGCGAGGACGGATTCATTGACTGTGTGAGTAGGCACTTAGAAGATGCCCCCCGGGGCCTGGTCCTGCACAGGGCACCGGGACCCTTTGGTTAACAAGGTCCTGCCCCAGGGCGCTCAAGCCCAGAGCAGGGCTTCCCATCACTGTTCACAGCCTTTACAAGTTGGCCATGGTAAGTCCTCATCCGTCTCTAATGACTTGAGAAAACGCTAGAAGGTAATCAAGTTTTCAAACAGCTAAACTTTTCAACGTAAAGGACCGTCCTTGAGTTTGAGATTGTGAGTTCTCCCACTTATTCTAGTGTTAAACCGCCTTCTCTTTTTATAATAATAGTGCCACTAACTGGCAGTTGGGGTTTTGTACTTTTAAAACCACCTTACCTGGCAAAATCAAAGTTGCCCCAGGATGTCTTTGGCCCATGAGTTTCTGAAGCCTGGGCCCCTGCTTTAGGGCGCCTGTCGTTTTCCAGCTCACTGAAAGGCCTGTTCTTCCTCAGGGTCGCGCATGTTTTGTGACGCAGGACATCCTTCCATCGCAGGTCACAAGCCACATGTCAGGCTCAGCCTCTGCCAAGCTGGACTCCGGCTCCCTTTTTTTTTTTTTTTTTAAAGTTTATTTATTTTTGAGAGAGAGAGAGAATGAACGGGGCGGGGGGGGGGGAGGGGCAGAGAGAGAGGGAGACACAGAATCCGAAGCAGGCTCCAGGCTCCGAGCTTCCGCACAGAGCCCGACGCGGGGCTCGAACTCACAAACTGCGAGATCGTGACCTGAGCTGAAGTCGGACGCTCAACCGACTGCGCCACCCAGGCGCCCCTGGACTCCGGCTCCTTACACAGACTCTGGCTGCAGCAGCAGCAGCCACCATCATGTCCAGATGGCATCTGCAGGCCAGTGGAAATGTTCTCTGAGTAGCAACCTTTAAGGTCTGATCGCAAAGCATCCAGGACAGTCATCCTCCGAATGGACTGGGATCAGAGTCTCAGACCACAGATCTGTTTACAAATCCTGACTCTGGGCCCCTCCTCCGCCCCGCCAAAGCAGCCCCTCTGCTGCAGTTTGCATGCCTCTGGTGATGAGGAGCTCACCTCCTCTCAGGAAACCCTCTCATCTTTGTACAATTAATTCCGCATCGTCAGGGGTGTGCCCCCTCTGCTTTTTAACTGACTTCTCACGTATATACATATCCTGTTCTTGATAAAAATGGAATCGGATAGCGCATGCCCTTCTGTCACGGGTGCTTTCACTCAACACCGTGTCTGCGAGATCGATCAGTTTCGTGGCTCCTGTT
Source organism: Lynx canadensis (assembly GCF_007474595.2). NCBI lineage: Eukaryota > Metazoa > Chordata > Mammalia > Carnivora > Felidae > Lynx > Lynx canadensis. The sequence goes on from NC_044315.2 coordinate 83,331,009, forward strand.
TGTTGATGTTTACTGTTCCATTGTGTGAACAGGCCACGTTAGCAGTTTATCCATTCTAGCGTCGATTGGCTTTTGTTTCTAGTTTCTGGCTATCGTGAATAAAGCCACTGCGCACATTCTTGATCGTGGCTCTTGATGGACAGAAGCACTCATTTTTCTTGGACATTGACCTGGGAACAGACCTGGCAGGTTATGGCATCAGCAGCGTTTTCAGCTCGATAGATGGTTTTCCAAGGTGGGTGTACTATTTTTTTGTCCCCATCGGCAATACGCGAGGGTTCCAGTTGCCCCCCCACATCATCAGGCTTGGTTTATATCTGTCTTTTTAACTTTAACCTCAGGTGGGTGGATGGTGGTAATTTGCTGTGCTTTTTTTTTTTCTTTTTTTTTTTTTATTTATTTTTGGGACAGAGAGAGACAGAGCATGAACGGGGGAGGGGCAGAGAGAGAGGGAGACACAGAATCGGAAGCAGGCTCCAGGCTCCGAGCCGTCAGCCCAGAGCCCGACGCGGGGCTCGATAGATGGTTTTCCAAGGTGGGTGTACTATTTTTTTGTCCCCATCGGCAATACGCGAGGGTTCCAGTTGCCCCCCCACATCATCAGGCTTGGTTTATATCTGTCTTTTTAACTTTAACCTCAGGTGGGTGGATGGTGGTAATTTGCTGTGCTTTTTTTTTTCTTTTTTTTTTTTTATTTATTTTTGGGACAGAGAGAGACAGAGCATGAACGGGCGAGGGGCAGAGAGAGAGGGAGACACAGAATCGGAAACAGGCTCCAGGCTCCGAGCCGTCAGCCCAGAGCCCGACGCGGGGCTCGAACTCACGGACCGCGAGATCGTGACCTGGCTGAAGTCGGACGCTTAACCGACTGCGCCACCCAGGCGCCCCTTTGCTGTGCTTTTAATCTGTGTTGCCTTGATGAGTAATGAGAAAAATACCATTTCGTGTGCTTATTGGCCGCTTGGAAATTCTCTTTTGTGAAGTGCCCTTTCAAGTCGTTTGCTAACTTGAGAGAGGGGGTTGTTTGTCTTCTACTTACTGAATTATAGATGCTTTAAAATATTCTGTGTATGGGGCCGTTGTTGGGTATATGTGTGGAAGCGCTGTTTTCTTCCAGCCTGCAGCTTGCCTTGACTCTCTAAATGGTCTTTTGGGGAACTGAAGTCCGTAATTTTAGTGAAGTCCAATTTATCAGTCTTTTCTTTTATGGTTACTATCTTTTCTGTCCTCGGTTTGATTTAAGACATCTTGGCCAACCCCAAGTCTGGACATGCCGTTTGGTGCCAGCCAAGGGTAGTGGCTAAGAGCTCACTTCCTGGAGCCTAAAGATCTGTGTTTGAACCGTAGTCCCGCCGCTTTTCTGAGCCTCCATTTCCCCATCTGTAAAGTGGGTATGCCTCTTGGGGGACTGTTAGGAACACGAATGTTAGGTCAGCATTAACAGGTTTTGGGTTTGTTTTTTTTTTTTTTTTCCTTCCCACTGTTGAGAAATCTGGACTCTTCTAGGATTCAAGCACTCACCCTAAAGGACATTTGATCATTTGCTTTCCAGAGCCTGGCCACTGCGTCCCACACCCCCGGGCCCTTGGCAGAAACACTGTCCCCAGCTGCCCAGCCCCCAGGCTGATTCTCAGGTCTGAGGAGGTCCCTGTCCCCAGGGGCTTTAGCACCCTACCCGGTGTGGGAGCTCCAGTCCTGTCCAGCGTCTCCTCTGGCTGAGGGGGGACAGGCGGAGAGCGAGAGGGGGCTGCCCAGGCGCCCGGGGAGACCAAGGCTGGATCTCTCCCCAGCCTCCACACCTTCCCCTCCCCCTTACGTCCTTCCCCGCACAGAGCATAAGCACCCACCCCTCTTCCGTCTTCCTGTGTTGCAGTGGGGACGCCGTACTACATGTCACCGGAGAGGATCCACGAGAATGGCTACAACTTCAAGTCCGACATCTGGTCTCTGGGCTGTTTGCTGTATGAGGTGAGTGTCTGCCTCACGGCTCAGCGGCATTCAGGGAGGCATGCGTGTCAGGGACCCAGCCGGGGCAGGGCTCCCCCGACCAGCTCAAGGTGGGAACCCAGGGATGTACGGTGTCCACCTGTGACATGGGCACCATCTGGGTCCTGTCCTTCACCCCACTCAGCCCATCGTCTGCCTGAGTAACACCGTTGGGCTGGAGGACATTGTTAGATGTGTGACCAGTGGCAGACTGGGTTCCATGCCACCCTTGGGCAGCTCAGAGGGAGACAGACTAGAAACAGAGTCCAGCGTCTGCTTGTGGCACAGGCAGGGGGTCTGGTTGCCCCAGTTTCCCTGGTAACCAGGGTGCTCCTGTCCACTGTTTGACATTCACCCATGCCTCAGGCTTCTGTTGGGGACAGAAGGGGTCAGCTCTGGCCCGTGCTTCTGAAGCCCTCGCCACAGAGGGTGTCCACACTCTCCCGGGCTCAGCAATATGGGTCTCACCAAAGACCACTGTTCCCTCCCGTGAGCCATGAAATGGAGCCACCAAATGGCCACTTCCAGATGTGGTGGTCAATCTGGATGGAAGGACGGGAGTATTTCTGAGTCTTGGCAGGCCCAGACATGAGACGCCATGAACAAATAGAAGCTCCCGCTCATTCCGGCCAGCCACCCCGGGGGTCTGGGAGCACAAGCCATTCTTAGCCATGAAGCTGTTGCAGCCGCCAGTGGGAGGGCAGGGGGCCTGAGCCCTCCCGTGTCTTCACGCTGGCAGCCACACCCTCCAGCACCGTGGCCCTGGCCCCGTCGTGCTGGGCAGCTCTGGGATTCTGTGCATCCTGCTGAGCCCGCCTCTCCATCTGTAAAATGGGAATAGTACCCATCCTGCACCGTCACCGTCCAGATAAATGCAACAACAGATGTGAAAGGCTTTGACAATCCTCCAAGGGCCATGAGACCAGGAAGCACGGTTTGCTTTCAAAATTGGAACCTTGATTATTTTTCTGCTTTCCCCGGAGCTGACTTGAGCACATGTGGGGTCTGGCTCAGAAGTGAGAAGCTGAAGAGGCCCCTTATCACGCTGACGTGGCCCGTGACCGCCAGGGCGGCGACGCTCAAGGTAGCAGCCAGGGGCCACCGGGAGCGTGTGGGTGTCCCGGAGACTGGTTTCTTGGCTTCCTTGGGACTGTTGCCTCTGGGAACTGACCTCACAGTCCTCGGGCGTGAACTTAAGGAAAAAGCTGCCCACTGCTGATCCACGTGGGGACCGTGGCTGCCTCTGTGGTCAGGGCCTTTGGCAGTAGGGTGCCCCCCTCCCCACGTTGCCGATTGAGACTCTGAGGTCACAACTGATCCCTTTGCAAGGCTGAAACTTCGCAGCCACTCAAATGCTTTTAAGAGCAGACATTTCATTTTAAATAAGCAACCTAGGGGCGCCTGGGTGGCGCAGTCGGTTAAGCGTCCGACTTCAGCCAGGTCACGATCTCGCGGTCCGGGAGTTCGAGCCCCGCGTCGGGCTCTGGGCTGATGGCTCAGAGCCTGGAGCCTGTTTCCGATTCTGTGTCTCCCTCTCTCTCTGCCCCTCCCCCGTTCATGCTCTGTCTCTCTCTGTCCCAAAAATAAATAAACGTTGAAAAAAAAAAAAAAAAAATTTTAAATAAGCAACCTAGTGGTTAAAGAGGAAGCCAGGTGGCATTTGTGCCTGGGACCCCCTTCTCCCGGGGGTCAGCAGTGTGGGCCACCCACGGTGTCATCTTGAAGGTCTGAGGGGGAGTCGGACCCCGACAGTCAGAGATGGGGAGCAGACCTGCTTTCCGGGACCCCACAGGGCATCTGTGGTGGGAGGAATTCTTTTAATGGCCACCGAACGGGAGCAGCCGGGGTGCGGTGGTGCCCACCTGGTGGCCGCAGTGGATCAGGGAGCGCAGGGCAGTTCCTGGCCCCCTCAGGCGGACGAGGGCTGCGTTCTGTATCCTTCCCCGTCCCCGTCTGCCTCCACAGCCCGGCTGCCGTGGGGTTTGGGAGTCAGAGTGGTTGAGCAGGGGGGTGGGCGGTGACCTTGGGAAGGACAGCGGGTGCGGGAGGGAATGTGGAGGGGAATTGGCGTCTTTAGCAACAAGAGAAAAGAGATGAAAGTCGGAACTCTCCTCAGCAAGGATGACAGGACAGGAAAGAAACCCGCTTTTACTGGGTGCCCCACGTGCCTGCACACTCGTAATGGCCCCAGAGGGCTTGTTCGGTTGCATTTTGCCTACAATGAATGAAAGCCAGGTGGGCAAAGCTCCGGAGTCTCAGAATCTCTGGCACCGGTATCTGCCTCCCAAGATGAATCATGACTTCGGGGTCTCTCCAGCCATCTCTCCAAGTACAGTCTCTTCTTCAGGTGAACACCAGGGCCACCAGGGCTAAGGCCAGTGACAAAGCCAAGCCCACCCTCCCCGGGCTCCGTGCTCCTGTACCCACAGCCCTGCCCCCCTGCCCCTCTGAGGAGGGGGTTCCAGCCCCCCACTAACCGGGCGTCGTCCACCCCGGGGTCAGTCTTCAGAGGGCCGGGCTGCCGCTCCCGGTCTCCCCAGGACCAGGCAGATGCCCTCCGCGTAGCAGGGGGCAGGGCGTGCGAGTTTGAATCCGGCTGTGCGCACGCGTGCATGCAGCTAACTCACGTGGCTACGGTAATTTGGGTGAGAGCGCGCAGGATCCTGGTGTGGGGCCACTTTGGGCAGAAGGACCTGCGTTCAGAGCTCAGTTGCCCCCTCACCCCATGAAGGCCCTGGGGCAAGTCAGCGTCTCCTTCCAGGAGCTTCCGTCGCCCCAGTACAAAATGGGGTCACACCGTCCCTTGCTGTGAGGCACCAACAGAGCGTGGCTCAGAGAAAGCCCTCTGGCAATGGCAGGCAGGTCACTGAAGTTCATTATCCCCCGCCCCTGCCCCCCCCCCCCCACCCGCTGCCTGGAGCTGCTGACCCAGTGCGGGCCGATCAGTTGGTATCTACCCCACAACTGGCCACGTTTCCCTTTTTGCTTTGGCCAGCAGGAAACCAGAGTGCAGCTTGGCCCCCTTTTCCATGGAGGACTCAGCTTTATCCCCCTGCCCTCGTGGATATTGTCCCTGGTCCAGATGGTTTGGTCCTCTTATTTGTCCATTCCGGGCTTGGGATTTCCATAAGCCGCTTCCTGCCTCTGTGAACCCCGAGGGTCTGCAAACATAAACAGACAGACACGCAGGCCACCGACCAGGGTGTGAGCCCAGGGTGGGTGCGGCAGGCGGCAGGCTCATCTCCCCGGGGCCAGAGGGTGGCAGCTGGCTCCCTGTGCTTGTGCCAAGCCCCGGGCACAGAGCCGCCCTGCTCCCTGCCCGAGCCTTTGTCTCGGCTTCTGGAGGCCGATGCCCACCCAGGCCCGCCACACTCGGCCCGTGGGTTCCCGGTAGGCGGTCCTCTGGGTCTCGGCGGCACCTAAACGCGCGTCTAAACAAGGCAGCGTCCGCGTTCGTGGCTCACCAGCACCAGCCTCTCGTTCGGCCGAGCTGATTTACGTGTCGGCAGCATGGGGGGCCGGCGCACAGCTGGCAGCCAGGGAGGGACGTGTTGGCAGTGGGAGGTCAATGAAATCAGTCAAGTCCTTCGGGCATTGACATCCTTGGGGACAGCGGGCACTGATCTAAGGACCTGGGCCTCGCACAGAAGAGGGCTAGTGTGGCTGATGTGGCCAGCCGTGGCCAGCCTCTCGGAGGATGTCAGGCGGCAGGGGCTCTGCTGCGGGCCACCACCCCTCTCCCCACACCCCCGGCCCCGCGGGGAGCGGATGTTTTCCCAGCAGACAGGGAGGGAGATGCATCTGTGCCCAGGGCTTGGTAATTGGGAGGAAGCATCCCGCAGACACGGCTGGAGCTCCCGCTAAGCAGCCTGTGGTGGGTTCCAGGAGCGCCGGCGAGAGGAGCTGTCAGAGGCTCCGCGCCCACGCAGCCCCTCCAGACCACATCTGAGGATTCGGCGTGGCTCCGGAGGGACACACCTGAGCCCGGTGGGGGCGGGGGACGCGTGAGGTCTGGGGTGACAGCACAGAGCGAGAGAAAACCTGCCCGATGCGGCCAGGCCTGCCCTTCCCGGAGCCCCAGCATGGACCGGAAGTCTCAAAAGCCCCCCGTGTGAGTTTCCTCTGGCTGCTGTAACAGGTTATCACGAAGTCGAAAACAACATTATCCGCTTACCGTTCTGGGGGCCGGAAATCCAGAATCGATTTCAGTGGACAGCACGTGTTGGTGAGGCTGGTTCCTTCTCCAGGTTCTAGGGAGAGCCCATTTCCTTGCCTTTTCCATGGAAAATAGGTGACCTGCATTCCTTGGCTCGTGACCCCCTCCTCATAGCACTCTGGCGACACGTCTCCTCCTCTGCAGTCAAATCCCCCTCGGCCTCCCTCACGTAAGGACACTTGTGGTTACATATAGGACCCACTTGGACCACCCAGAAGAACCTGCCATCTGGGGTACTTAATTCGATCACATCTGCTGACTCCCTTTTGGAATTTAAGGTAACACGTTCACAGGCTTCAAGGATTAAGAGACAGACGTTTCTGGGAGCCTTTATTCAGCCCACCATGCCCCTTTCACGGCATCCCCGTATCCAGGGAGGAACGCCTGAGGTCACTTTAAGATGCTGATGTTGACCCGTGGCTAGTGAGGAGCTGCCACAAAGCACCGGCTTGTGTCCCCCAGGAGTGGGCGCAAACCGGGATCTGTCTTGAAAAGGTCGGCACCAGGAGAGACCGGCCAATCGGCTCAGCAGCGGGGAGCCCCGCCAGGCCAGCGCCGCCCGGGACGTTGGGGTGAATCAGGGAAATCACGCTAGGCCAGTCCCTGCCTGGCTCTGTGGGAGGAAACTGAGGCTCGGAGAAGTGGAGAGACTTCCCAGGGTCACACAGCAGGAAAGTGGCCAGGATGGGCGCTTGTCCCCAGGCTGCCTGTCAGAGCCCACTCCCCTGTGGACAGGAGCCAGGCCCTGGCCACGCAGGACGGGCAGGCCTTCTGGAGTAGGCGCCCCTGGTGGAGAAAGGGACCCGGGCCTCTGCCCAGAGCCCCTGGGAGACGAAAGACCAGGTTGTGAGGAGCCAGGAGCCCCAGGTGACTTCAGCAGCCTCCCCTCTGTCCCAGAGATGCTGGGGCTTGGCCTTGTTAGAAGGCCCGGGGCTTTGTTTTCACTACAGTCCGGCGGACTGCCCGGGCTCTGCGGAATTTATTTATTTACACGAGAGCTCAGCTCTGAAGCACGAGCTGAAGGAATGGGCTCATCCGGTGCCAGCCTCAGGATCTTCGGCGGGGGACCTTCTCACAGCAGCCTCAAGGGACTGAGACCCAGCAAGAAAGCAGTCGGGGAAACGGACTAAGAATCAGCCGCCCCTGGCACAGAGGCGCGTTTGGAATCATGGCTTGACCCAGAGCGCGCTCCGGCTGCCCTTTACCTCGTGGCGGAACAGGGCCGCAGACCGCTTGGTGATTGGCCTCTGGGAGACACCAGGTGACAAGATGGGTGTCGGAGGCCCCGACAGAGCAGGAGTCAAAGGCAGCTGCCCTTCTTCCTGTGACATCTCAGATCGCACACCAGTCTCTCCGAGCTCCCCCGGCGGGGGCGAGTGCCGGCACTCTCCCAGGTCCCCGGTCATGTGTCATCCCGATAACGCCACAGAGGGACAGTTCTGCATTTGAGGAGCAGCGCTGAGAGCCACGGCTCCGGCAGCCCTGACAGACACCCAGGATCGGCCCCAAACGGCGATTCCTCCTCCGCGGCGCCCGTGCAGACGTGGGTGGTCGCCGGTGCGAGGATCTCGTCGTTCGGGGTAATCGTTCTAATCCCAGCCTTTCAGGCAGCCCGAGGTTCCTTCACAGCCCAGTGCCCTGATCTGGGTGGAAGGCCCAGGGCCCGCAGCTGGAGGGGCAGCGGTGGGGGGACGTCGCTGCCACTAGAATCTGCCTGTGTGGATGGAGAAGCCGCTGTCAGCGGGGAGGCCAGGGGGGAGGGCTTCCCTGGTGGAGCCGCTGCCGACCCCGGTCAGGCCTGTGTGGGAGGGCGCCGGAAAGGAGGCAGGGCTGCGCTGAAGGCCACCAATTTCTGGGGCCCTTTTGGACTCCTAAACAGCAAGGTTCGTGCAGACCAGGTTGGCTCGTCGAAGGGCTTCGCCAGCCTCCCAGCTCCAACACATGGAAAGCCAGGGCCTGTGTTAGTGGACCAACATTTTAAATGTCCTTTCTACTCTGAGCAGAAACACTTTCCAGGAAAATCTGTCTTAATCATCTAGCCACGACTCGCGGGGCACGGAGATCACCCCGAGTGACCGCCCCGGAGCCTCAGCTGCTCTCCGCTGTGGCAACAGATGTCCTTTTGAAGCTGCCCAATTAACCCTTTGCACCCGAGGCTCTCATTTTAACTATTAGAAACGCATCACCCGAGCGATGCCATTTTGCACACTCAGTGGTAAAGCCAGCTCCCCGTCAGGCTGGCGGAGCCCGCGGCGGGCAGGGCCTCCACGTACACAGCCTTCCCTGCCGAGGACCAGGGCCACTCCCCGCAGCCCTCCTCAGGGGGGGTCGGAGTCCCTGGTCACGGGAGGAGGGGTGAGGCCGGCCCTAAACGTCCATTGAAAGCTCGAGCGTGGCCCAGGCACTTGGGCGCACAGGTGCCGTCCCGGGCGGACGCCTGGACCGGGGTCAGAGGAAACCAGTCTCCAGGTCACGCTCGGCTGCTTCCCCAAAGGCCGTGTGTAGACCCAAGGATGCTGCCTGGGTCTGAAGCCCCCTGGGCCCTCCTGAAGGAGGCCGCCCTGCCCTGGGGGCCGCCAGACCTGTTCACGGGGGTGAACAGAGGATGGGGGGCAGACCGGGACACTAAAGCTAGTGGGCACCCATAAACCCAGCACCCATGGGCTCCTTCCTGCCCTGAGATCGCGCTTGCTGGCCTGTCCTCCGGGGCCCGAGGACAAGTGAGGAGTCCTTGGGTAGCCCAGTGCCCCGGCCAAGGAGTCTGCACAGAGTGGCCTTGGCAGCCCGGCTCCTCGAAGGGAACCGAGGCCAAACGGACAGGCAGGCACAATTACCCAAGGGCACTTCATCAGCGGGAGGCGTTGGGCCGTCTCTCGGCGGCAGGCGACAGTGAGTGGGAGTGACAAGAAGCACTTGAATCCCATCGTGGATTAATCAGCAGATGGGGCCGGCGGGCCCTGCGCTGGGCCGCCACGCGGCTGCCTGACGGAGCCGCCTGTAGCTCCCACGTACCCCCTCTAAAGACACCCCGCCAGCAGTGCCCTGAACGGTCGGGGTGGGGAGTCCGGGAAGCCTCAGCTCCTGGCACCTCTGGTGCCAGCTACGCCTCACCACAGCCCTGTGCGTGGAGCGTCTTTCCGTCTTATGGACGAAGAGACCAGAGGGCAGAAGACAGAAGACGCAGCAGGCAGAGCACAGAGCCGGGCACTTGCTTCCACCCTGGAGCTTCTGCCGAGCGGAGGGTCCCAGGCCCCTGCCGTCGGCGGCCAACGGCCAGCCTTCTTCCTCCCGCCCCTCCTCCCTGATGATGTCTGGGCGAGAACCCTGAACTCGCAGCTAGCGAAATAGCCAGCATGCAAACCAAATCCTTACCTCCCCACCCCCCACCCCCAACACGCTAGTCCTCGGGTAAGTAATTCCCTGAATGTACTCCTCGGACATCCTCCCATGGGTGTCTTTGGAATTGCTTCTTAGAAGTAGGAGACAGGGTACCAGAGCGGGCCTGCTGGGCCCCGATCCCGGTGAGCAGAGCCTCTTTCCGTCTGCCGGCGCGGCACGCACGGCCAAAACTCAGGCCTTGGGAGCTGAGGTGTGAGGCGGGGTGTGCCTGCACGCGGCTCCCCCCGCCTCGTTGCCCTTCGGGTTTTGTCACTGAAACCTTGTGCCGCTTGCTTTGCTTATAAGACAAGGATCACGTTAAAACTGCTGCTTTCTATTGAACCCCAGCTTCGTCGGGGTTGTGAAGACAGCCTGCCCGACAGTCGCAGCAAGGACCAGAGAAGGACCGTACAGCCATCCGGAGCGGTCCCTCTTGTCCTCGGACCTCAGGGCTGCAGACTCATGCCTCTCACCCTCTCCCCTTGCAGATGGCAGCTCTCCAGAGCCCCTTCTATGGAGATAAGATGAATCTCTTCTCCCTTTGCCAGAAGATCGAGCAATGTGACTACCCACCTCTCCCTGGAGAACATTACTCTGAGAAGGTGGGTTTGCTGTCACCAGACCTGGGGACTCCGATGGCCAGCAGTGGCTCACGAGCAGAGGCATCTTGTGGGGTTGAGCGGGGGTTCACCTCGCCGGGTGGACATTTCTGGGAAAGCGACTCAGCGAGGGGGCAAAGTAGATTAGTTTTACGGGAGAGGTTTCATAGACACCAGTGTGGGCCCCCAGCAGCAGTCTGTGGCCTGCCCACCGGCACCGAATCCAGCAGGAGCTGGCCGGGGAGGCCCCGTGGGCACACTTCTGCCCATTTGGCTCCCAGCCCGGTGCTTGAGTGGGACGCTCGCTGCTGCGGGTCGCGGAGACGGGCTCCACGTGGTGTTGGACAACAGGAACCAGATGCGGAGGCGGGAGGCGGCGGGGCCTTGGCTTGCCCCGTAGCCCGGCCGGCCGGCTGCTACTCTGCTCCCACGACCGGAAGCCACGGCAAGCGGACTGGTCTCCCTGCTGTCACAGACCTGAGTCACACCTTGGGTTCTTACCGTCAGCGTTCTGCTCTGGGTGCAGACGGACAGGTCTGGCATTGGGTCGTGCCAGCTACTGGCTGAGTGTCCCCTTTCTCAGGTCTGTCTTCTTGAAAATAGGGCTAAGATTTCACCTTTGTGAATCAAATGTGAAGATGAAAGGGCAGGTTTACGACACAGCCTGGCTGAGGGCGTAGACAGATGTGTTCACTTGCACGCTCCCTTCACCGCTCTCGGGGGAGTCCCTTCTGAGTCTCCGTTTCCTCGTCTGTAACGTGGCGACGATCCTAGACTCTACCTCACAGGGTCGGCGTAGGGATGAGGGTAATGCACGTGATGCACTCAGTTTTAGCACCAGGCTAACACTGACCGGAAGCTACTGTCACGGTAACAGCCCACGTTTATGACTTACCGTTGAGTCCTCCCCGCTTCCCAACTCCCATTTTACTGAGGAAACCGAGACACGGATAGGTTAAAGTAACTTTCCCAAGGTCACGTAACTTGCGAGCGGTGGAGGCAGGATTTGAACCCAGAGACTCCGCCCCCAACCACTGTGCCAGCGTATCTTGATGGCACATGTCTCCAGTACCCAGGTGTCCAGCTGGGATGAGGTGCCACCTGTGCAGCTCGCTGCGATCCCCATCCCGAAGGTTCTGAAAGGGGCAGCCCTGGTCTCCCAGGGGCTTGAGCTGCAGAGACCAGGTCTCCCAACGTGCTTGAACCCCATGTCCAGGCAGGCCGGCCAAAAGGGTCGTCAGCCACCCTTCTCTTGGCAGCCTTCGTACTTAAGGCCGTGCTCACTGGCTTTGCACACTCCCAGAGGAGAGAGAGAGGACCAGGAGTACACGTTCCTTGGGTTGTTCAGTACACAGTCTCATGGCCTTTGCCTCAGTGGTTTACAGAATTCTTCTACGTATCGTTGGAAGAAGTCAAAGTGCTCTGGAGTGGAAGTTGGCAGGAAAGGAAAAATTAGATTTCTTAACCAAGTTAATAGTTGCATTTGGTTTTTCTTTTCTTACCTTTTTTTTTTTTTAAGTTTATTTTTGAGAGAGAGAGAGAGAGAGAGAGAGAGAGTGTGTGCGTGTGTGTGTGTGTGTGTGTGTGAGGGAGAGGGAGGGGCAGAGAGAGAATCCCATGCAGGCTCCATGCTCAGCATGGAGCCCGACAAGGGGCTCAGTCCCATGACCGCGAGATCATGACCTGACCCAGTATCAAGAGTTGGATGCTTAACCATCTGGGCCACCCAGGGGCCCCTCTTTTCTTACCGTTTTAAATTGGGAGGGGTGCCTGGATGGCTCAGTCAGTTAAGCATCCGACTTCAGTTCAGGTCATGATTTCACGGTTCACAAGTTCCAGCCCCGTGTCGGGCTCTGTGCTCAGAGCCTGGAGCCTGCTTCAGATTCTGTCCCCCCCGCCCCCCCCCGCCCTCAAATAAATAAATAAACAAATAGCATTTTCAAAACTTTAAAAAATAAGTAAATGAACAAATTTGGAACTCTGTACCATTTAGAAGCTTAGGCTTGCAATTTGGAGATCACAACTTCTCTCTGCCTTCCAGACAGAAGCTGAAATGAATGAATCTGCTGAGTAAAGCCCTCAGCACCCTTCCCTCCCAAGTCCATCATTCCAACTCCGTGACCTCGTACTCCCCAGGGCATCTGGCTTTCACCTCGTACACCCAGCATTTCTAGGCAGTGTGTTAAGGAGAGATGCTTCTTAGCACCGGAGTCACTCAGTACACCTCACTTTTGAAGTTTACATCACCTCTTAGAAATGGGTATAAAGACACTTTATTGTCTGTTTCTCTTGATTTCTGAAGTTTACCAAACTTGCTCTTCTTGCCAACCTCACAGTCCACTCACAGAGGAGTAACTGGGAGTCACAATGACTTTACCCTGATGTGTTTTTCTTGGGTACGTTAAGCTGTCAGGGGCCAGCCGCCACCTTCCCCTGACTGCCGTCGGGCTCTGAAAAGTACGTGCTTGTCGTGGGCAGCCTCAGACTCCAGGCGTGTTGGGCTGACCGCAGACTCGGCCTCAGCGCCTGTCCGGGGGGCTTCCCGGTGCCGAGAAAGCAGCGGAACCCCAAAACGGCGGCACGCGGATCGGAGGAGATGCTCCCAATGCCTGACCCGGAAAAACCTCGTCTGCACCCCGAAACACCTCAGGTGTGAAACGTGGAGCACGTACAGTAGCCCCGGGGCCTCCGCGTGACCCCTCCACCCTCCCCAGACTCCCTCAGCGTGGCCACTGAGTCCGCACGAGCCCCCTTATTGAGAACCAAGAGTCTCTCCGCCGTTGCCCCCGACCCCAGGGCCGGCCAGCCCCTCCAGCACTAGGTATTTAAAACTGCAGCGAGCCCAGTGATGCAAGTTGAGACGTAGGCTTTTTAAGGTCATTATTTTAATTACCATTAAAATAATTGGCACTCTGGCTATCAGAAGAACGAGGCGATCAGAGGCTCAAGGCGCCCCTCCCCCACCCCGAGGCAGGAGCAGCCTTCGGTGTCTGTATAATTAAAAGCTCTGTCTTTCATGAGCACAATAAAGAGGCCAGGGGGTGGGCAGACTGCAGCCCTGCTGCATGTTAATGCATTTATTATCATCAATAAGCCCTCGCCTTGAGTTTTGTCCTCTGGTTTGGGTATCCGCATGACCGACAGCACGCGCGCGCGCACACACACACACACACACACACGCGCGCGCGCACACAGTAGCATGGGCAGCTGGAAGTTCACGATTGTCTGGACATACCCGCTTGCGAGGTCTCGGAGCATGGCCTTCAGGGCCGGACAGGCGCAGGACTGGTCTCGGCTGGCTCTCCGCGGTGGCCGTGCCTGCACACCCGTCACTTACCGGAAGTGCCAGCCCTCACCCCCCCAGAGCCGCGAGGGTTGAAGGAGTCGAGACAGGTCAAGTGCCGGCAGAGCCTCAAGAGGCTGCTGCTTCCTTACAAATAACACGCAGCGTTCTCTCTCTTACAGTTGCGAGAACTGGTCAGTATGTGCATCTACCCCGACCCCAACCAGAGACCGGACATCGGATATGTGCACCAGGTTGCCAAACAGATGCACGTGTGGACTTCAAGCACCTGAACGTGGACGCGGCGTGCCTTATCAGAGCCGCACCACTTTGCCTTACTTGAGTCTTCTCTCCAAAGTGGCCGCCTGGTAGCCTAGATCAACTAAGACAAGAGGGTTCAGCGGGTTCCCCGAGGGGGCCGGGCTTTACAGCAGATGCCGAACGCAGAGCAGCTGGGGGGAGGGGCACTGGTCACACGTTAACTGGTGGTCAAATTCGAAAGTCCTTTCTTTAAACTTTTGTGGACAATCTCAGCTGGGTTGTTACCAAGGGTGAGTGGTTGGGCGAGCCACTGACGCGCCCCATGTGTCTGGACTGTAATGTGAATCTTGAGGATAATTCCTTCAGTGACCTGTCAAGGTTTGTAAGAACAGGGGGGTTGCAGGAGACCGTGTGATTTGTAGTGAGCCTTTCAAAATGGTTAGTAGCAAGTTCGGTTTAGCTCTTAGAATCTTTTTTAAAAAATCAAGCTGTGTGCTTGCTCTGTTGTAAAAGGATAAGGTGGAAATAATTTTTTTTTAAGCAGAGTGATTTTCCTAATATTTTATCTATGTTTATAACTCGATGAATGACGATGAGGAGAACTCAGCATCTGGCACAGAGCTTCAGAAGGCAAATAATATTGGGAAGCCACGTGTGCCTTCCATGCAGTCCGGCTCAGCCGCCTTCTCCTGAACACCTGCCATGTAGCAGGCACTTCCGTCACCTGCTTCAGTGCTGGCAGGTCACTTAACAATCAGTGTTAAGCGTTGTCCTCTGTGGGAAGGAAGCATGGGGTACAAAAAAAAAACAAAACAAAAAAAAACAAATATAAAACATGCCCTTGGGCTGTTCTCTGTGCAAGTTCTGGTTCTGCAACTTCCTGCCGCGACCCTGGGCATCTTCCTTAGCCTGAGCCTTAATTTCTTCATCTGTAAACTGGGACTAAGACTATCTACCTTCAGCGTTGCTGACAGAATTTGAAATAAAATCTGCAAGTTACCTAGCATCATCGCCTTGCAGACGATCCCAAAATGGTTGCCACTCCCCCCTTCACAAAACTGACCCACGGACCATGTAAGAGTTAACATACAGCTGTATTATGCGTAGGAAACCAGAACTATGTTCATTTATTTGTTCCCAAATAGGATTAACTGTGAAGACTAATTTATAAATGTGAACTTAAGGAAAACTCAAGCTCTGAAGGAAATCGTTTGCTTATACTCAAGTTAATCCTCAAATGGTCTAAGTTGTCACCCGCTGACTTGGTGACAGTTCAGCCCTCCAGCTAGATAGAGACATGCCCGCCCGCTCTGTTAGCGTTCTGGTCAGGTGGTCCGCTTGCAGCCAACTTGCTGACCAGGGGCCCAGGCCTCCCTGGGGATAAAGGACTTGGGCTGGGCCACTGCTCTGTTTCCATGTGTGAACTCTGTTCTACTGTAACACTGTCGGGTTTGAGACATTTTCTTCAGATGCAACCTTTGCTTTGTACTTGTTCTCCATGTTTGAAATAAAATGGGGTAAGAGGGGTCACTTCTGTGAATGTGTACAATTCATGGATTCGTAATTTTACAACAGCTTCGTGTGTCAGCATTTCTTGAGGCGCCTTTAAAAAACATTTCTCCGACCCCAGGCATTCTGAGTAATCTTGGAATTTTCTTCAGCTCCCCAGATAATTCTGACAATGGTCAGCCACAACGCTGCCCTAAGTAACTGCATTGTTCTCCCTACCCCTCTCTCTGCAGTTTTAACAAGGGGGGACTGGACCGAGAGTGGGTTCCTCCTGGAAGACCTTGGTGCCGGGACTCTTTCTTGTGTATCCCAGCACGCCATCTCTAGGGGAGAGTCGAAGCCCTATCTTCCGCCTCGCCTCTACCACTGAAGGTTTTTCTGATTCCACACAGGTTTTTTTAACACCTACTCTTTAAGGCTCTGAGCCTCTACTGTGTCACCCTTGGCAGAATCCGCCTCAGACCCAGATGAACTTGCTTTCTGCATGCCATCTACGTCCAACACTATGAGAGCAACACCGCCTACTCCAGAACGCTCTGGAGGCGTGAGATTTCAACCATTCAGCAGGCCTGAGTGCCTGTGAAATGATGGCATCCTACTCATTACCGACAGCCCCAAAGCGTTCCTCTGACTTCGTGAAACTGGCCCAAGTGGAGCGCACCCAGTTGTACACAGCCACGGAGAAGCAAACCGTCCACCTAACCTACCTGCATTTTCTGGGTACTTAGAACTGATCGTCTCTACTTTCTTCCTATTTGGCTGCTGAGGTAAAAGGCTGTGCCGCCCTCACCCTAAAAAAACAAAACAAAAAAACCTGGGACCGCCCTGAAGAAAGAGAAGTAGCACAAGGGGTGGGGAGAAAGGTCCATCTGACTTCTGCAACGGATGAGGCCTCATCCGCTTTCAGGAGGGTTACGTTGCTCTCACGCCTGCTTGAACGCAGACTGGCACTCGGGCCAGGTCACTGAGCCTCGGTGGCCAAAAAAACCACACGACCCCCAGACCTCAGCCACTCAGTTTGGTTTTCATTTTTTATTGGGTTTCATCAGCACACACTGCCAAATGAATGTCTTACGGGGGAGCCTCCACTGCCCCCCATCCGGTAGAGCAGTAACCCCGCCACCCCAATCCACGGACACCATTCAGGAAGTGTCCATCGTCTGCACGGTTTCTTCCAGCACCTCGACTTCCAGGCTAGTGACCCTTTCCGTGAGGACTGCGGTGGTCCCTTTCTCACACCTGTACCGGCCAAACCTAACGGGACAGAAACAAAGGCCGAGTTAGGATCTCCTCAAGGGGCCCCACACGGGGCCGGAGCGAGGGACACGCGCTCAGGTAAGGTGGCGAACAGCCCGGACGCAGAGGCTGGCTCTCCTGACTCCCTGCTCTGTAGCCTGGGGGGGGATTCATTCAGCCGTCCCAAGGCTCGCTCTCCTCGGTGCTCAAGTGCCACAAAATAGGGACGCCTGGGAGAGATGTGCATTAAAAGCACTCCTGCAGCGCACCTGGCACTTAATGGGCACTCAGGTTTCCTTCCCCACCACCTTACCATCCCCAGAAGATGCTGGAAAACACTTGGTCATTTGCCTTCGAGCATCAACCTCCCAAGAGCACCTTTCAGTATCAGCGGGAAGCAGATCTGTTAAGCCGCCATCACCCTTCTCTTGTATAGAAAAAAGGATGACTTAAATGTTCTCTTGAACACTTCAAGAACATTTTAAGTATAAAAATGGCCCACAGCCGCACTCTGGGCTTGTCACTGTGGACGACACCCTTGAGCCACGAGGAGGGTGGCCTGCTGCCTGTGGCGGCGTGGCGGATCACCGCGACGACACTCCCCACACCTCTCTCTGAGTCGACAGCGGTTTCTCTGAGCACAAGCGGTCTGTGAGATCCACATTTGAGCTGCTAATTCTCACACTGGGGCCAGGAATTACAATATCGTCAAACAGTACAAATCCAACTGTTCCTCTGGTCTGTCCCCAGCTGGGACATTATTTCTGTCAATCTGGCACGGACTAACAGAAGGCTGCTAGCTGTGCCATGACCACGTGCTCCTCGAAAATCACCCCCTCGAATGGGCACTTGTGCTCAAACAGGGAGCAGGAAGCAGAAAAAAGTGGGTGACGTCAGAGGAGCCTGAGCAGCAAAGAATGGCTGGCCGCGTTTCTGCCAAACCTTCGGGTCCCAAGGAGGGACCAGAAGCACCTTTTAAAGATGTGTCCCACCCGCCCGTGCCGGTGTGAAGACGTGGCTCCCTCCCCCAGACCGGCCCTTGGCAGCCTGTCCTCTTGGAGCCAGAGCCCCACGTGGCTGCTGCGCCCAACTCCTCCGAAGCACAACATCTGTGGGAGGCCTGGCCGCGGGAGCCGCCCCGCCACCCTGGTCATGGTGCCCGGTGTCGGCATGCAGAGAGGGCTTCCTTCCCGGAGCAGGGCTGCGGAGGGCTGGGGGCAGAGCCGAGAGGAAGGTGCAGGGCCGGGTCTGCACCTGCTCAGGCCTGAGGCTCTGCCCCCGCGCTCTCCCCCCGGACTGCCCACTCTGGGAGAGGTTCCCCTACCCCAGGGAGTGCCCCAGCAATCAGCCACTGGCAGAAAAGGTGACGGGAAGATCCCAGAGTACACACTGTCGTCACGGGGCCTGACGCCACATGGCACCTGCCTCAGGGCCCAGGCACCGAGGAGCGAGCAAGCTCCGTCTAGAGAGCAGGCAAGCTCCGTCTAGAGAGCAGGCTGCCCACACCTGCCACGGGCCCAGCACCTTTCACACCACCTCACTGAATCTTCACCACCAGCCGACGGGATCATTTTGTTTCTGTTCTTGTTCAGTCTCCTTTCCAGAGGAAAGCCAGCGTCTCCAAGAATTAAGATGTGCTACTGCTGAGCACAGGTTCCTTGTCCAACACAAATACTTTTCCGTGGCTCAAACATGGCTTCCGGAATCCTCACCCAGGACACCGTTCAGTCTGGATGGAGTGTAACCACGCCCCCTCCCCGAACTCTTCGCCATGGACTTGTTCAGCTCACGAAGCATCTTGCAAATAATGGGGGAGGCAGTCCATCAGGGAGCTTGGCAAAGCCAGCTCCCCCAGTACGGCGCCAGGTACCCCACAGGTCGTTAGAGATCACCTAATCTATCTCCATCATTTCAAAGACTGGGACACTGACACGCCCAAAGTCACACGCCAGGCAACGCTATTTCTCCAACCCCTGAGCGAGAACTTCTTGCTGCTGAGCTGCCCTACCCTCCATGAGCACACGGGAGTTCCCACAATGCCGAACGCAGTGCTGGTTCTCAATGTTCTACTCTTTCCTTGGAATTAATCCCGATTTGGAATCTGGGTATGAGTAGTGAGCGTTAAAGTAAGCATTCCAGAAGGTGCTTGCCACACTCTGGGCTAGATGTGGGGCGAAACGGAAGTGGTCGAGTTTATAAATCCTGCCGTGCTGCATTCGCACGGACACGGCTGGAAGCAGCGGTCAGGAGCCACGTCGTGAGCCACGCAGGCCACAGAAGAGGCCGGGAGCCAGAGGACGGCCGGACGGCCACTGGAGACCGCAAATGAGCAGCTCGTCTGCATGCTCCAGCCACGAGGGCTGGAAACCTTCCACTTCTATTCAGCAAATCGTCTAGAACCCTGTCCCCCAGTCCGAGCCCGGGCCGCACCACCGACACACAGAGCCTGCTCGGCACACGGCCACGGGCTAAAGGACAGGGCTCCCTGGAGGGCAGGAGGCACCAGTCAGCTCCCAAGACTTTCAGAGACTCCTAACGAATGGTTTATAACTGCTTGCGACTCCTGGACCACTCTGAGAAAAGCTATGGGCTGGTTTCCCCAAAAAATTGCTTCTCACAGAATTTCATACAGAATTCAGGGGCTTCTTTAAGAGACCAGAGAAAGAACACCAGGCGATTCGAACCTCTCCCCCACAACCCTCCAGGGTAGGGCTCTTTCCTGGGCCCTGCTCTCCCTCTCCCACCAACATTTTCAAATTAAATCACTTTTCTACACCTGACAGCAAATAAAGCAAATAATGACTCACAGGTCTGTTGTGTAAGGCCGGCCCAGGGACACTGGATTTACTTAAACCTAACGTGGCTAACAGTCAAGAAAACCCAGTTGAAATGCCACGGAGAGATTGAGAGTGGCCAAGGAAGTTAGGGCCACAGGCAGAATTTCATCTCCTTCACTCACCTAGTCCCCTTCTTGTTGGGCACGGAGTACGGGCGGAGAAAGTCCAGCTTGCTCTTGCTGATGACACAGAGATCAATGTTACTTCCAGACCCCAGGTCATTGAAGATGCCAGCTGCAATGGCTTCACTCACCAGTTTCTTGGCTTCCTCCTCCTGAGAAAGAGAACAGCAGCAATAATGTCCACGGTTGCTCTGAGGGCCTGCTCGGACATCCACAGAGTGCTTTCACAGGCAGGGCACAGAATCACCTGTGAGGCAGACATTTTCCATGCCCGTTTTATAGATGAAGAAGAGATCTCACAGTACCACAACAATGTGCTGAATGTTCCTCGAATGGCAAGTGCTGGAACCAGGTGTTTCAAACCCTTTATGCACGTACCCCTTCTTCAACATGCTGCTTCACATCAGATAATCCCTGCATAACCGAGGACTGTGGGCTGGCAGACAGCAACGAGTCATCTAAAACAGGGGTCAGTACACTGTTCTTGTAAAAGGCCAGGAAGTAAATATTTTAGGTTTTGTAGATCTACGGTCTCTGTCATAACTACTCAACTCAGTCATGGTAGCACAAAACAGTCACACTCAATATATAAACAAATGTGTGTAGCTGCGTGCCAATAAAACTTTATTAACAATAGGCGGTGGGCCAGATTTAGCACATGGGTTGTAGTTTGCTAACCCCTGGTCAAAAGTGTGCAATAATGGTTGGAACCTGCCTCCAGGTAACATAATGAAGAAGTCAGTATCATGGGGAGGGGGGGGTGGTAGGACACACACCAAAACATTATAGTTCTAGAAAAATGGTGGCAAAGCCAAGGGCAGGACCTCTTACCCAAGAAAATCTACTGCCTTCTAATAAAGAGCCTACGAATTCACTGAAGTGACTCATTTCTTTGAATCACTCTCTCTTCTACTCATTTTAGAAGCAAGTCTAAGTCACCAACAGTTACTTAAGTGGATTAATTCATTTCTTACCCGAGAAGGCCTCTCACACGCCAGGTCCTATGCTAGAAGCTAGGGCTGAAGAGATGGATGAAGCCCCAAGGTCTCTGCCCTGTAGGGGTTTAGAGTCCGGTGGGGGTATGAGACCTAAGTAACTACAAGGCAAGTGTGATATGGGCTAACAGATAACTGAGAAGGAGCCGTGGGAACACCAGCCGGGTCAGCAAAGCTTCGGGAAGGGCTGAAAGGCCACGTGCCTGGCATGTAGAAAACAAGGCAGTAAAACAGAAGGCAGGTAATGGAGGCAGCACAGTGGGACGTGGAGAACATCAAATACAAGTTCTTCAGGCAAGAAGGACAAAAACGAACCATTCTCCCAAGGAAGGGACTCTAACCTGTGCTGCCCCTTCCTAATCCACCAGCACGTGAGTGCCTAAGCGTGCAAGCTGAACTAAAGAGCTCATCTAAATACCACCCTTTGAGAAATATCACTCCCTGCCCCAAAGGCGTCCTGAGATCGCCGAAGGGCAGATTGCTGACTTTCCCTTGCGAAAGGATCTGAGGCACTCAGGGCTCCTGCTCCTCTGCCTGCCCTAGGCCAGGAAGTGGGATTCCAGTGACATGAGCGCCCTCTACAGACTCGGAGAAGGATAGAGAGGGCTCTGCTGGAAGTGGGATCCTCAGCAACCCAGCAGGAGGAGCGGAGGGGTTATTTGGATCTTTACGCCACCAGGTTTTTTCACTTCCTGAGTGGCACCCGTGTGGGACCAACGGAGCTGGTTTATCTCTTGTGCATTTACGGCCCCGTGAGAATCCGTTCACAGAGGATCCTCTAACCAGGAATTCTCTCCTGGGGCTCCCAACACGCCAAAAGCCAGTGAAAGTGGTAGCAAAGCAAGCATCTTAGGGAGATGGCTGCTGCTACCAAACAGACAGCAAAAACCAACCAGTAACTTAACGCACTTGCTCGTTAAGCCTCATTCCAACTTGTTTCTCTTACTAAATGGCTACATTTGCACATGTGCGCATGCGCGTGTGTGTAGGGCACCTTCCTTATTCCCCTGCTCCTGACCAACCCTCTCCTCTTCCTTTCTCTTCTCTGTTGAGGATTTCCTTTGCTCTGTCATCACGGCTTTTCTCGTCACTGCTGCCGGTGCCTCGAGCCAGCCAACAGCACCCGGTGGGTGTCACAAACCCTACTGGCAGCACTCAGGGCTGAATGCAGATTTTGGGGACGGGGATGGGGGAAGACTCCGAGGAAACGGAGATCTACCCATGATATCAGGCATGCATATCTAATATCCATGAATTAAACTGGGCACACAGATACCAGAATGCGACAGTGCAGAGATCACAGGTGAATCTGCCTCTATTCTGCAACTATTCTGTAATGTAAATAGATGAACTTAAAAATGTACAAAATGTACTATGTATAGCTTGATTTATTGATAAATTATCGTGTGTGCTATTGTCTAAGTATAAAAGGCTTTTAAAAATTGAGAAAATATGCCTTTTAAATTCTTCTCCTCCCCACCAATTCTAGAGAAGATAATTCCTTAAGGAAGAAAATCTCACAAGCCTGCAATCTTATTTCCAGTCCCACCCCCATCTCATGTACACAGGATTGAAGCTGCCATGAAATGGAATGAACCTTACATTTTATTGAGCACCAACTACAACGTGTCAAGTGCTGAGTCAGGCCAATCATCGTTTTTACCTCTGCCCTTCACCCTCTTCTGAAGTTAGTACTGAAAAGAAACTATAGCTGAGAGGGTGAATGGCCTGCCCACGGTCACCAAGCTAGTAACCAGTAAAACAGGTCCACTGGACTTCAGAGCCAGAATGCCACAGCACCACACCAGCTCACAAGTAACCTGCTCAGCTGGGGGCTGGGGACTGCTTGGTGACTTAGGGACAGTGGACAGCAGTTCCCTGACTCGGGGGATGTCACTCCTCAATCACCTAGGATCTTTGGAAGCCGGGGATGTTCAAGAGAAGGATGGTGGCTGCCAACTAATCTCTGGGCCAACTAGCAGTTCCTCCAGTGGTCATTTCCACAACTGGTGGGGGAGCACTGTTTCCCTTGCCCACAGACCACGCCTTACACGTTTCTATACTGTAATAATATGGTAGAGATCAGTACTAAGAAGCCATGTCTTATTTCCCATGTTCCCCACCCCCACCAAAACCTGTCAAAAGGCAAACAGGGTGAAAATTACCAAGGACTTGTTGTCTACCCGATACTTACACAGTTAATGTCTTCAACAAATATTTAAAAGACACCTACTATGTTCCAGGAAATGCTTCGTATGTCGAAGACTGTCTTTTACCACTGTATTTCCATACTCAGAATTCTAGACACATATGCAAATATGCTACTGGGCATATTCATACTGTGTTTTCTTTATAGTGGAGTTTCACAATTAAACAACTCTTGTCTTTAACAAGTTCTACCAAATATTTAAGAATACCATCGAGAAGAACCACAAACTAAAAGCAAGAGCTGGGGAAAACACCACATTTTTATCCATCTCTGGCCCACAATAAATGCAGGAAGCACCGTTTCTTCCTTTAGGATTCATTCTTCATAGAGAAATTGCAGCTCCCTTTTCTGGAAGCCATGGGGTAACCTGAGTTCTGAGGAGCATCTGCCCAGGGACAGCTGCTACAGAGGGGCTCTGACGAGGACCCTGCAGAGCCCGTGACCCCAGCTGGTCAGGCCCAGGTGCCATGCTCTTTCCCACTGCCAGGCCGGCGTCCTCCCCCAGCCAGCTGCTCATGGATTTACGTTGCTAGTCACAGGGGAACTTGGATTCAGTGTGCACACCAACCAGTAGGACTCATCCTGGCTTCCGGAAAAATGGCCCTCTGGCCCAATGGCTGCTTCCTTTTACTTTGAGACCCTCGGCCAAAACACCACCACCTGGTGATTAAAAGTTAATCTGGCAGAGGTGGAGGCAGAAAGACTGGGTCTGAACCCCGTTTCTTACTTACTGCTATGCAAACATAGACAAGTCACTTCACCTCTCTGAGTTTACTCTCCCCTCCCTGTAGTACGGTGATGACAAATTAGGATTTACCACAGGACTTCTGCAAGAATTAGAAATCAGGTATAGAAAGCACCTATTATAGTGTCTGGCATATAGCTGTTGCTTAATAAAAGGTAACTTATTTAATGAAGCAAGCCAGAGGGCTCCTGGAAGCACAGAGACCGTTTATCTCTAAGCAGCAACTGCCTGGACCAGACCCCAGGCCAGGAGAAGGAGGTCCAAACAAACCTGCTGACGAATCTGCACCCAGTTCTGTGAAGAAGTTCCTGTAATAATTAATCCAAGCAAAAAGCACACTCCCTAAAAGTTCAGAGAATATAAAAGGAGCACTTCCTGCTTTATGGCTACAAAGACCAAACTAACTGGGAATATCAGTCCCCCGGGCCACCCCGGCTTCTTAAATGAGATTACAATAAGAGTGATGTACTGTACTACAAGTCAGCTGTGACAAGCAGCACTTTATAGAGCTATCTGTTTGTCTCCATCACTGCATCGTGCAATGTGTCCCTCGACTCCAATGTGCAGCTCCATTTACCGCTACATGACAAATGGGCAGCACTTGTAAAAGGCACAAAGAGGTCCACGTCGGCCATGTAATGGTCACCACAGCTGTACCCGAGTGCTTGAGGGGACAAAACAGACCCCCAAGTTCATTAAACTGACCAGTAATGGATCTTTCAAAAAGTGCCTTAGGAATCGTACAGAAAAGGCTAAAATAAATAACTCAGCATGGAAGGCTAATCTGAAATGGTGTTTGATAAATTATTTATAACACAGGCGATTGTCTGCATTTAATATTGGAGCTACTAGTAGCATCTTTAAAAGATGATTTATGTGTTGTAATGCCATTAAACTTTATATTGGCCCACTGCTAGCTATAAAGTCTGCTGAGATTTAGAGAATGAGTTTTAAACTGTCACTGCAACATCATAGGAGATGGAGACTGTATTAAATCTTTACTTTAAACCTGTTATCTAGAGAGTTGCATTTTGTAGACACTCACAAACTGATAGATTACCTCGGCATCCACTATGGTGCAGGTCCAAAATAGTACTGCAAAGAAACTTTTCCACATTATCCTTGCCTACGGCTACAATTGAATTTCTCTTCTCACTTAAGTGATTTTTAGATTGGGAATGTCGCCAGAGGAAAATGCAGGTGCCCCAGCCAATGGGCACCCTGGACAGTTCAGCATCAAATTACTACCCTTTAAATAAACCCTCTACGTTCTACCATTCAGTTACGCGTGCTGAGCAGCGTTTTACATGCATTAGGGGCGGGCGAAACATTAAATGTGCATCTGATGGAAACCCTGGCACACTACTTTTAGATATGGCTTTGGAGTGTGAGAGTACCTGTGATGGCAAGCCATCCGAAACAGCTGACTTGACCTAGAACTTTTTTAAGAATTAAGAAAGAAATGCAATGAGTTATTTGCTGGGAAACTTGGCCCGTTTGTGTGACTGAGGCACTGAATGAAAAAGGAAGAAACACTCAGCCTTCTTCACGAAGAACAGGGCTGCCCTGGCTCTCCTGGCTTTGGGGTACCGCAGGTGCCTCCCTTTGCCCTCCACCCCACCGTCCCACGGGAGTCAGGGGACAGTGGCTGTCCTACCTCTGCTCCGGGGAGAGCTGTGGATGGCGACACAGCTGAACTCTCTCACAGCTTCCATCACTTTTCCTGTTTGCTAGGAAATCTGCAAGGACCATTTAGTTCATGACAGTTTGCTCCTTTACTAAAAACTAAGAATTTTAGCCAAAGAGAACTGAAGCAGTCCAAATTCATCTTGGGAAACCTGCATTATCTTTTGTCACTTCGATTTTCTCGAAACGGCAAAAACTGCTATTGCTCTGATGATCTGCAGCCGAAAAGATTACAAGTCCAGGTGTGTGGTGAGAGCCTGGGTTCAAACGAAAGGACCAAAATCACCCCGTCTCCATCCCCGGATCCCAGGCTGCTAGCATGGGGCTTGGTGCGGATGTTGACGAATGAAAACATGAAACACCAACTTCAAACGCATTCGTGGCTTTGCCAAACTCAGAGATGAAATGAGTTATGAGACAGATCAGACCAAAAGGGATAGTTCCAGAAGTGCACCAGTCCCAACTGGGGACCAGGGAACAAGAGCACTCAAAGACCCTTAAACACGTGAGAGGAAGAGGTTGAAACGTAACGTTCCATAGTGGCCTGTGGACACGCCGGGGTTCTGCCTATGCCACTGATGCGGCCTGAAGGAGTCATTTGTGGCTGATGGCTGAATAAAATTTAAAGAGCTCAAAAAAGTGTTTAAAACAGTCCCCCCCTCACAAGCAGAATGCTTCCCGCACTGTGTAACAGATGTGACGTACCCCACGTGTAGCCACATATTTTACGGTGGAAAAGGTTAATTTTTTTTCAGACTGGGCTATGTGACAAAAGCAAAGGTGTCCAAGTTTTGGTTGTGGCTCGAGCTGTTGGGGTCCACGGGGCCCGGCCCGCCGGTGTGATCCTGCGGGTTGTCAGGCATAACTGAGGTGCAGCTGGTGGGGAGCGAGGCAGTGACTGTGTCTTTAAGGTCTACAGGGTGCTGCCACTTCTTTCCCCCACAGCTGTTTGGGCACCCAGGACCCGGGTGATGCAAACAGGGAAGGACCAACCTGCGGGGAGTGCAGGAGTGATTTCAGAGGTTTTCAGCAGGGATGGGAAGGGGTGTTCACATTCAAGGAACTACCAACAACGCCACTGCCAAGCTGGCCTGTCCCAGATCACTGAAGGATGCAAGAGCCTGATCACAACTCAGGGCCAGGAGAAGAGAGGTCTGAGGCTGCAGAGCCAAAATGGGGCAGAAGCTGCCACTACGGAAAGAGAAAAGCCAGGACAGCTGGGTCACTGACGGACACGGCACTGAACTCTGGGAGCCACGGGGTGCCTGTTGGAAGAACAGAGTTAATGCCTCTGTCCAGGGGCTGCTGGGAGGAATAAAGGGACAGAAACGTCCCCGACGCACAGACTTTACAAACAGAATTGTTAGCAAGTTCTAGGGTAGAAGGAGAGGCCAGGGTGTGAGAAAACAGGGGAACCCACCAAGTCCCTGGGTCTGAGCCAAATGTTTACGTTACTTAGTTAATCCTCCTCATCGTCGCCTGAGAGCAGAGGAAACTGAGGCTCCAGAAAGGCTGGCTGACGCACTCATGGCACACGGCCTTGTCTGACTGGGAGTCAGGGATGGGTGCCAGGTCAGTGCCTTGCATCACCAAAGCCTAGGTGCTCCTATCCCGCCTCAGGAAAATCAGTGGGGAGCAAGAGGTCTTGCTGGATTCTGAGACTGTGAATGGAAGGAAAAACACCTAAGCTTCCAGAGGGAAAAGGACCAAGAGAGACAGGAACATATTGCTTTCTGCAAGAAGAAGAAATCAGCGTTCACAGCATATGTGTATACAAATATATATTTCCAAGGCTGCAGTGAATCAAATATAATCAGAGAAAAAAACAAGACTGGATTTAAAGAAAGAGTAAGAAATATGCTCAACAATCCTCCAAATGAAAACCAAGTTGCCCCAGGTAGTAATAAGATCTTCATAATATTTCTCTCTCTCCAGTGGTCAGTGATAACTCTGCCAATAAATTCCTGCAGATGAAAACAGAGGGGGGAAAATGAACTGAATTTGTTCCTTGGGTCACAACAAAGATAAAAAACAAGAGCCACACTCACATTGAGCCTTTCCCACCTCCAAAGTCTGGAGGACAGAAAGCACTGCAGAGTGCAGGGCACATGTGGGAAGGTTATTACAGGGCCTGTGTTATAGCACAATCCTGCTTCTAGAGTCTCACAAGGATTATGAAGGACTAGAAGGAGATCCATCGTAATACAGAGCACCTTTGTCTGAGGAAGTTTAAAGATGACCACGTACGAAGCAAATTTCAAATGATGCAAAACCTCTGAAAGAAATGTACGGGTCAGCTTGGTTCAGCAAACATTTACTAACGCCGACACTCCTATGCTCCGCAGACACTGTGCTAAACACTGGAAATAAGGTCTGAGCAAAGACCTTGCCCAAAGCGTAGAGCTGAGAAGGGAAACAAGAAGATAATCTCACTACAGGCCTGGATGGCTCAGTCGGTTAAGCATCCAACTTCTACTCAGGTCATGATCTCGCAGTTAGTGAGTTTGGGCTCCGTGCTGGGCTCTGTGCTGACGGCTCAGAGCCTGGAGCCTGCTTCGGATTCTGTGTGTGTGTGTGTGTGTGTGTGTGTGTGTGTGTGTGTGTGTGTCTCTGCCCCTCCCCCACTCACACTCTGTCTCTGTCTCAAAAATACATAAATATTAAAAAATTTTTATAAAAGAAGATAAGCTCACTACAATGTGGTAAAGAAGTCTTAAGAGGCAGGCCTGATGGGAGAGCTATAGGTACAGAGGTGTCATGGGGCTCAGGTGATGAAGACTGGGCTGAGTCTTGACATACAAGTAAATGATAGCCAAGCCAAGGGGCAGAAGTGATGGAAGGAGTAAAACCATGACAGTGGGGAGGAGGAGAAAGGTGTGGTCAGGTAGGTAGTTCAGTGTGGCTGAATGCCAGAGAACCTCACGGGCCCTGCATGTGAGGTGGTGAGAGGAAGTGGAGAATTTTAAGCCGGCAAATGATGTAGTTAGGTCTGAGCTTTACGAAACCGCAACCCAGAAGCAGGAGGGGAGGAGAGGCCAAAGCAGGCGAAAGTGGAGCAGGTGATTACAGCGTTCTCAGTGAGATGGCGGTGGGCTGGCAGGGGCAGGGAGAGGGACCATCAACAGCACTGGGAGGCTGGCATGGCGAAGAGGAAATGGTGGTCAGGTGGGAGTGCAGGAGACAGGAAGTGGAGGGTGCCGCCCGGACTTCCAGCATCAGTCACGGGCACTGACCCAACTCTCAACAAACTCGGCCACCACAGAAAGGCCTTTTATAACTTCCTGGCAGCCGTTTTTCTGGTAGGTTGATGGGAGGCAATGATTAACTTAAATTATATATTCTAGGCACCAGTAAGCTCCTGCGGTAGGCACCCCTAACAGGTGTCACCAAAAACAGACAAGATAATGGTAGAGCCAGTAAAAGCTATTGTTCTGAAAAAAAAAACAAAACATTTGCCAACTTTTAGATGCCACTTCATTGGTGGCAGGGGCTCTCCAAGTATGCTTGTCTGGCCTCTGGAGTGTGGCAGAAAAAGTATGGGGGTTCGTCAACTGTGGGGGCAAGAGCCAAAAGAATGTGAAGTTCTAAGGGAAAATCGTGGTCATGAGGTTTTGGCCGTGTGCAAAGTAAAGTTATAAGGAAGTAAAAGTGAACAGACCTAAGTAAAGCAGACAGCAGATGGGGGGAGTTATGGGGCAAGAGGTGGGTGGAGATCGTGCGGAGCTACCAACTCAGACGCTCCTCCGTGAGGCTCCCGGCTGATCACCTTTTCCCGGGATCCCAGGCACACACGGCCTTCAGATACCCTCTCAGTTACTTAAGGTTGTTAGGAGGGAGGGAGGAGCCGCGGCAAAGAATTTAAGAAAATGAAGACCCAGGAGATCCAAGTCCTGTTACTTATGAACTATGTGACCCTGGTGGTAAAGTCAACATTTTTAAGTCCCAATTTCCTCATCTGCAAAAGAGGCCTAAAACCATCTGGCACCGGGGTGGTCATAAGGATTAAACCAACATACTCTATGCACAGGAGAAACTGCTAGCACAGTGCCTGATACGCAGGAAATCCATGATAGATGCTAACCTGATCTAATTCTCCCCCTTTCTCTAATGTTCACAAACACCGCTACCAAAAGCCTAACTCGTGCAGAACTACTGATGCAATGGGCAACGGATCGTAACTCAGTACTCTGCTTTTTCAACCCCCAGTTCGGAGCAAATCAATTATGAGTAACCATTATACTAAAAATGAAATTCAAAATGATGCCATAAAACCCTGTGTTCACATGAACACCTTCCATACAGAATTTATTGCCATGTCAATAAGAACTGTACTAAGTAGCACATTTTCACTTATTGTATTTCATTAGAAATTATATCCTAAAAGAAAACAGTAAAAGAACTTACATTACTGTGTGCAGGCACCGTGCCAAGTGCATTCTTCCACTTACTATTCCGAATAACCCTTTAAGGTAGAAACAATCCTTACGTCCAATTTACAAATCCAGGAGACAAAGGCTCAGACCGGGAAAAGGACTAACCCAAAGGCACATGGCCAACAACAGAAGGTCTGAGATTCTACACAGTTTTGTCGGACTCACAAGCCCATGTTTTTTTTTCACTCAAGACGAGAACCTCAGAACGACTGGTCTCCAAAATCAATAATGATGCTCGCCTAATCCTTAGGTGTAACTGATGACCGCTCACGGGTTCACCTTTTTAAAATAGTTCACTTCTAAAATTCTTCAAAGCTGCAAGCTTACATAATGCCACTCAATCATTCCAGCAATTCATCGTGCTTGTTAACAATTGGTAAAACTAAGAAAATCCTGATGAATTTCTCTAATACAGAATGTACACTCCTCAAACTCCAAAACAACAGCCTATCGATTCACCACATCAGTACTACATTCAAAGGTTTTCCTTTGCCTACATGGATAAAACCTCTCAGCAAACAGAATGAGTCAAATTGTTTTCCAACCACCCAGTATATCAAAAAAAGATAGCATTTAACTTTATTTTCCCATCAGGCCACGGGTTGATTATAAATCTTAACCAAAACTGATCAAGAAAGGCAAGCGCAGTTTCATTTTCTTTTGACATTTCAGGGCAAGTAGTAGTCAGAGGATAAGAGAACAAACTTTTGTTAAGCTGAGTGCAATTTACAAACCAGGGTCCTCCTAAGAGTACCCTCAAGTACTGAGTTAAGCCCATTTCAAGCCTGGATTTTGGATTTCATACACTGGGGTTCCAGGGGTTACACAAGAGGCAAAAATCAATCTTCGCGCCCAGACATGCACTTTCCATCGTGCCTCGTTTTTGCTCCTCTGTCACCCCTACTCAATTTACCTCAGTTAAAAGAAATCACTGTACTTGTCAAGGAATCAAAGTCAGTGAGTCCTTAAATCTCTTCAATATTCTGGTATCACCGCAGTTCCAAGTTTAGAAAAACCATATTCCAACGTTATGACAGGGTGACAACGACTCCAAGCGCGACTCTGCTCTACACGCTGTCCGCCGCAAACAGTTTCCAAAATCTGTACTACCGGGTAGAATTTTAAAATATCAATTTAGCACAACTTCATACCATTTTCTTATTTTTGTTTCCACACAGTTTCAGGGTTAGGGGAGAGCAGTATAAATTACCTCACAGAAACCCACAAGTAACATTACCCGTTAAGGTTAAAACTTTAACTACCTTCCTGAGGTATGCTGCTGGGGTCTCATTACGGCAGGTAATCTCACATTCCACCATGCACAACACACTAAGTACCAGCATCTCCCAATTACACTGCCACGTAAATCTCAAAGGACATTTGAAAAGTCTACGCAGCTCCTGCACCCACTGCCGAAGCACAACCACCTCTAATGGAACGTGGCAGCTTTCTACACTAAATATTCACACGCAGGGACAGGGATGCTAGGCTCGGCCTTATCCCACACTGAAGAGCGGATGCTAATTAAAAGGCCACACTGACTCAGGAAATGACCGCCCAGACAACTCTGGACACCGTCTGGAGTTTCGTTTTCCTATTTCCAAATATCTTCAGCTGTCCAAACTTCCGGGGTTATACAACTGAGAAAAAGTTACAGCAGGAACCTCTCCCTACCCTGCACCTTTGTACGTGACATGATGCCCCTTGGCTGGATGGTCTCTCCTTTTCTGCAGGCTCCCTGTCCCACCTCTTCCTCAAACCCCAAGACGAAAAAATTCAAGCAAGGAGTCACATGTGCTTTGAGGTCATCTTAAAGTACCGAGACAGATCCCACCAATTCCCCTCCTGTGTTACCTCTGTGCCCCCCTTAGATGTTGCATTCTTGTGCTTTCCATGCCCTACTTTCAGTAGTGGCTCGCAGGCCTGTCCGCCCCACTAAGTTATAAATGTCGCTAAGGAAGGGACCATGGCTCATACCCAGGCACAGAGCTTGGCACCCATTCGGAGATCAAAATACGATTTAGGTGAACGGAACATAAGGCCACCCTTCGCATCTCTGAATGAGGCCCGCGTCTCAATACTTTCCAAGGTTTCTCACGGTGACTCAATGGGGATATAAAAGAGGTCCTTCTGATGACGTAGGTACCCAGAAACTTCTCGTTTCTTCCCGCACTACCCTTCCGCCTTTGCCAATTTTGGTGTTTTTGAGAAAGCACCATTTTTTAAAGCCTTCATAACAACAGAAGGTATCCAGGGTATATTCGTTCTGACCATAATCATCTGGCTATTTTTGGAACAGTTTTTACTTCAGCTAGCAAAACCTAGACTAGGCTGTGATGCAAAAAAACAAAACAAACAAAAAACCTGTCATAACTGTAGTAATGGCTTTGAGATATCTCATCTAAGCCAACTTTACTCTCACGCCTCTTAAAAATTGCTAATCTCTTCAAATATTGGCAGTTCCATTTATTCAGATCTTCCGATACATAATATTTGCTGATTTTCCCCCTTGAGTTGATACAGATATATGAAGAGTGTGAAACAAAACTTCTGTGCCCATGCAAATTACAGGGGCATTATTAAATTCCCATCCACTCTAGATCAGAAGGTAAAACTAGGACAGCAGCCCATGAAAACCTCCCAGCCCATGAAAGCTGACAGATCAACTGCTCAAGTTCCCCTACTCTTGTGCACAGTGGTCCCATTTAACATTTAAGTATCTGGGGCACCTGGGTGGCTCAGCTGCTCGAGCATCTGACTCCAACTCAGGTCGTGATCTCACACTTCGTGAGTTTGAGCCCCGCATCAGGCTCTGTACTAACAGCTCAGAGCCTGCAGCCTGCTTAGGATTCTGTGTCTCCCTCTCTCTCCACCCCTCCCCCTCTCGCATGCTGTCTCTCAAAAATAAATAAACATTAAAAAAATTTAAAAAACATTTAAATATCTTGTGTAAGTTTACCATCTTTGTTTTATGTTCATTTACATGTATAACGTAAATGTACACAGGTACCACATTTAAATATTTAGCCCCAAATGTTCTTTTACACTTCATTTTTCCACAGAGCTATTTCATTTAAAAAAAAAAAAAAAAGATGAAACTTTCCTAAAATTCTTAATCACACTGAGTGTATATGAGCGAATGTGTAATGTTTGGCTGCTTTGCACACCCACAAGCCCACCACCTCTCCCCCTGTCTGATATCACACACCACACAAGTATAATAAACCATGTTAATATTTCATACCACTGTGAAATATGCTGGAGTATCAATTCAACATCTGCTGTCTTTAGGGTCCGGGAGTCCCGCAGAGACACTTTCAATTTGTAATTGAGTTCTATGCTGAATTAATCAGCAGTTTATCTTTTTTACTAAAATAACGTCTTCACCACTAACCCAGATTTACATTAACAATTTATGCCAAATTACCTGCCAAGGCAAAACTTATAAGATTCTAAGCTACCATCCAATAACACTCAGTCCCATATTTCATTTCTTATATTCCTCTAACTTATATACAAGAAAAGTGGAAATCCATTGTTTAAGAGCCACGAGCCTCTAACCACAGACAGCCTCTTGGATTCCTGACACACAGCCTTACTTGACAGTGAAATTCAGGGGAGTTTCCCCCTCTTCTCCTGAAAGCCACTGTTCAGTAAGTAGCTACGATTCAAAATTTTTATAAAATAAGAGTTCCAGGATGGAAAGAAATCAGTGAATAATAAAAATAATAAAAGAGTTTATTTCTTTTTCCAAGGAGCTATGGCAGTCCAGTCTTGGCTTGAGTAACAGAAAAAGACAACCCAGATAAAGGGGACATTTTTAGTGTCTTAAATTATGTCCCTGAGACCCAAGTTAGCAAAGACCATTTAATTTGGTAAGAGACGGATAAAGAAGTTCATTTTTTCTCTTTGATAACATGATCCAGAATACTGTGTTAACAATAATAACTTCCTATTAATTCTACCCATGCAGTTGAAAGTCACCAAACATTTATTTCTATTCAACATTAGAAACTAGCTCTTGCCTCTCTCTGATTGAAGAGTTGCTGGTCACAAAGAAGTTACATTTTGCCTGCTGGATCTTTGCCACAGGTGCAGCAAGCAATATACTCTGAAATATTTCTCCTGTATGGAATATTTCCCCCTGCCTTTCTCAGTTACAGGAAATATGTAAAGTGAAAACATTTCAAATGGGAACACCTGCTCCAAAGAAATGCATCATAAATAATTACCTATATACCACAGAGTAAAATAATCCCTCCTTTTTAATCTACTTTGCCCATAGCTGTATAAGAACGTTCCACCATCATACAGAACAGCCTCCTGCAATCCTACCTCTGGATCGCAGCACCAAGTGTCGTGTAATGTCTCGCATTCAGCTGGTGCCCAATAAGTACCTGCTGATTGATTACATATTGACTTTACAAGAAAATGAAATTCAGTGTACATAAGCACAGTGGGAAAAATTTTTGCACAGAAATGTTTTTGGCAGAAAACCAACAAAGAATTCTCCAAGCCAGTGACTGTGGCAGTGTGGCACCTGCAGTACTCTCCACACGGCCTCAAAGATCTGGAGGTAGAGGACTTTGCATTTTACACAGGATCACTTCCTGAAGATCTGCGGACTACTGAAGCCTAGAGGCCTGACCCCCAGAGGAGCCCATTCCCAGCACGCCGGAGATTTTGGTAAGCTACACCTTTCTTTCTGGGCCTCCTCCCATCCAATCCCCTTTTATTTCCTGAAACTAAGTGGGAAAAAATTAAGACACCCTTTCTAAAATTTCCTTTGCCCCTTCCCAGAAATATTCCACTCTGAACTTCAACTTGTATCACAGACAGAAGAAAAACGGTGACGGTGGACATGATGGCCTGCCACCACCATTAACTGAGGGTCTGAAGACAGAGAGGCGAGGAGGACAAACAGACTCAGCCAGATGAATGGACACTGAAGTGGCCATTCCTAAGTCAAGGGAGACTAAAGAATCCCACAGAATCAGGGGGAGAGAAGCATTTACTTGTGAAATCCCAAACTCTGTACCATAGGGAGCAAAGTCCTGCTCTTGAATCATCAGGAGTAAGACCAAACTTCCATCTGCCTTATAAAACATCACAAAAGGAAAAGATCCAAGGGAGTAACCTTAACTCAAGAAGTCCCTTTGTGCCTCTGCAAATTAGATTCACTAGTGTGCCCCAACTTAAGAGAACATACTCACTTTGTAAACGGGGGACAACTCAACATATCTGATCTGGTAAGAAGCTTTAACAATCATCAGTAGGGTCTCCTTATCATCTAAAGGTTTAATAGTGATTCTCCTAATCACCCATGGAATCTAACGCCAACTTCACTATCTGTTTATTTCTAAAATTAACTGTTTAACTCCACTGGAAATTGCTACTTAAGAATTCTACACAGGGCCCTGGGGATTATATTTTTGGGTTCTGACATCTCTAAAAAAAAAAAAAACCTAATGCTTTACATTAAATACAACCAGAGACAAAATTATTAAGGAACATTAATACATGTTTTATTCAACAATAAAGACACAACTAATGCACATCTAGTGACCCAGCCCACTTTGGAAACCAGTCTGATGGTTCCTCAAAAGGTTAAACGTAGAGTTACCATACAACCCGGCAATCCCACTCCACGGTATGTATACCCAAGAGAAAAGACAGTAGATGCCCCACACAAAAACTTGTACACAAACATTCATAGCATCATTATTCATAATAGCCTAAAAGTAAAATCAATCCACATGTCCATCAACGAATGAATGGGTAAATAAAATGTGGTTATGTCCACACAATGGAATAGTATTAAACCATAAAAAGGAATGAAGTACCAATACATGCTACAACATGGATGAAATATTATGAAAACATTGGAAGTTACAGGAGCCAGTCACAAAAGACCACATGTTGTATAATTCCTATTATACAAAATGTCCAGAAAATGCAAGCCTATAGAGACAAAAGGTAGATTAGTTATTGCCCAGGGCTGGGGAGGTTGAGGGTAAATGAGGAGTGACTACTAATGAGGATGGGATTTCTTCTGCGGGTGATGGAGATGTTCCCAAAGTGACTGTGGTGATAGCTGTGCAACTCTGTGAACAGCCCAAAAATCACGGAACTGTACACTTACAGTAGCTGAGCTGTACAGATGTAAATTATGTCTTGAAGAAGCTACTATTTAAAAAAAGGCCTGCAACATTTTTATCTCATTTACTTATTTCAGAGAGAGCGAGAGCATGAGTGGGGGAGAGGGGCAGAGGGACAAAGAGAGAGAATCTCATGCAGGCTCCAATCTCAGCACAGAGCCCAATGCAGGGCCCAATCCCACCACCCTGGGGTCACGACCTGCCTGAGCTGAAATCAAGAATCGGACGTTCAACCGACTGAGCCACCCAGGCACCCCGGCATCCAACATTTTTAGACTACAGGACCTAATAAAGAAGAGTCAAAACATCCTGTGACACATCACAAGTCAAAGAACTCACATTCTAATAGTATTTTTTTTCAAAGCTAGAGATCACAGTAAACAAAAACGTCAGCACAGATCCTTAAAAGCATTTAATATGAAAGAATTTAGGCTCTAACTATATATATTTTTCCCAGACATACATAAGACCCCTAAACAGATGTAGCAACCAGACAAACGTAAAATCTGGAAAAGTGCGTCAAGTTCAGCTCATTAAGCTGACACCCATTAAAGTGTAACAAGAAAAACAGTCTTAAACCCCATCAATATCAATACAGGACAGAAAAACCATTGTTTATAAGAGCTAGCGAAGGTCAGATTTTTTTTTTTTTTTAATTTTGCATTTACTTAAAACTCTGTTTGATGCCAACAGGGTTCAAGTCGCACAGGAAGGTGCTTCGGCTAAACACTGATAGTCTTCCTTGATCTCCATTGTCTGCTGTGTGGGTTCCGCCAGCAACCCTCCCAGCGAGTGGTCACCTACCCATGGAGTCATTAAACCTCTGAATGTCAGCTGGCGGGATTAGCCAGCAGCTTCCACACCTGAGCCCCCGTGGCAGGGACAGAGGCATTTGGATCAAGATCACTAATGAATACAGAATTCATATGCCGCTTGTCAGGGCTCCTGAGCTCAGAGTCGCACAGATGCAACCGAAATAAGACGGAGGACAGAACAATTGTTGACGAAGATTAAAAAGTTTTGGCAGTTGGGAAAAAAAAGAGCACCTCATTATTCAAATATGATACTCTTGCTTATTTTTTTTTTATTTTTGTTCAAGTTATTCATGATTTGCCTCAAATGGACAAATGCCATTCACCAATATTTAAGGACTTCTTGGTCTCATTACTAAATCTGAAGAGGCTTATGCCAGCTAAACGCTACCTATATAGAGAAAACAGCTCCCTTGTAAATATCTGAAAACTTGCGGGGGAAGAAAGCCAGTCACGGGGTATTTGGGGTGAAGAAGGGTTAAAAGATGAAAAAGTCCGATGAATTCAAAGAGGAAGAAAATATATTTTTCACAGCCAAGTGACTTTTTTTTATAGATCCCAATATCTCTGGATTTCTAAACTTCCTTGCGTCTTTCTGTTCCTGGGCTCCTTCCAATCGCTGAGCTCACCGAAGAGGTTTACGCACCTCCACTGACATTTGTTTGGCTTCCTGCCGTCTTCACAAGACCTCATCAGAGAAAAGGAACAGCCCGAGCAGCCCAGACCTCTGCTCACCTGGAGTAAGATGTCTTCCCCACTCTGTTGTCAGAGAATCTCAAGCCTAGCAAAGAGGCAGAATGGCACAGTGACGGATCGCGCCGGAGGGCTCTAAAGCCAGACCGACAGACCGACCGGGATTCAAATGGTGACTCCACCGCTGACTAGCTGTGTGACCCGGGGCAAGGTATCTGACCTCCCCACATCCTCATGTTCCGCTCCACAAAACAGCGCTAACAAAGTACAGACCCCGCACAGTTATTGAAAAGTAAAGGAGAGAATGCCGAGGAAGCGGTTAGAAAAGTCTGGCACAGTGTGCCAACACTCAACGAGCATCGGCTACCGTGATTACTGGATCTTCATCACCTCCTCCCCCGTCACCGCAGAAAGGCAAATCCTTCCACAGCCCGTGGTATGTGTTGAGCAGGCTTCTTCTACTGTCATTATGACCTCCCCATAAGTCTGTCTCGGATTTTAAGCTTCTAGATGGGAAAGAGAAATCGCCTCTATATTCTGCTATAATCTCCAAGCCTGATGCAAGTACAAATAATCGTATCTAGTCGTTGCTATGTGAGGTTTGTATCCTACCACTGAGTAACTAAAAGACAGAAGCAGCTGCCATATTTTAGAGCCAATTTTGTGTGAGCCACCATATAAGGTGTTTTACAGACCACATCTAATCCTGACAGCGACCTCGAGGCAGGTCTCTGGATCCCCATCTTCTAGATGAACAGTCTCGGGCTGTGGCTTACTCAAGAGTCATGCCCTGAGGACAGTGGAGACAGGCTCACAGCCCAATCCTCTAGCTCCCAAGCAACTCTGCCCCCTTCCACCTGACCACACTGAACCCATCCTCCATGTGTTCCTTGGGGACCCGTCTATGTGCCAAACTGAAGAAATTCTTCTTTTTAATCAAAATAATGCAGCTCACTTACACTACTGTCCATCTGCAAAGGACAAACGAATCTGTAACTTCAGTATCTTTCTACTACCAGACTTAAAAAAGAAAAAAAACCCAACTATAGTTACTTCCAAGATTTGCTGTCAGGACACCATACTGGTATGAACTCTTTCATTATTTAAAGTGGATCTATAGCTGCCTGCAATGACAGATTAATTCTGTTTCTTCGGTAGCTAGGTGTTTGGCATCACGTCTGTGAGGTAACCACAAGCCTTTAGGGCGATAGCTGCTCACATCTTTAGCAATCTATAAGGGCTTCTCTAGAGGCCAGCACTTGCCGAGCGATGAAATATGACTCCATAAATCAGACGGCTGAAGTGGCACTTGTATACGTCACCATCTATCTTCGCGGCTTCCCTCTGAAGGGTACAGGGTAAGAGCTCATCCCTCGGTATTGTGACCAGAGAAAGGACCATCAGAATTGGCACTGACTAAGCATGTGCTACTTAAAACTGAAGACACACTAAGACTGGGGAAAAAAAAAGATCCTGCTGGTGTTAGCACGCCTCAGGCAGTGGTAGGAGCTTCAGCAACTCATCTTCAAAAGGCAGAGCGCCAGAGCTCTAGAAACCTGCAAAAATTGGCTAAGCCTGCAGTCTTCATTTCTTTAAGCTGAGCATCTTCAAAGTCTAGAATTCTAACTGTAGGGCACAGCAGCTGCCACTGCAGATCTGATCCTCTCCGCTTTTGGCAGCTCTCAACTTGAGATTCTAGCAAAAGAATTTTTCAAGTTGCTATTATTGCCTGTCATGGATTTATAAATATTGTGCACTATCTGCTGTGGCATGGCTCTCATGGGACGCCAGAGCATGCCAAATGCATAACAGAATGAAAAACAGTTTCTATTCTTCAAATAAATGCTAATTTTTTTTAACTGTGCTCACACGATGTGTTTGGTGACCAACTTCAATAGTACAGAATATGTATCAGAGAGGGGGAAAAAAGCTGATTGTCTTTTCCAGCAGCATTCAGCTGCTACTTTCATTAAGCTTGTTTAATTAGATTCCAGATGCTAATTTGCAAGTCGATACCAGAGGGTGCAGGACAGTTTGCCTTTGAATCATCTCCCTGTGATGTGAGGGTCCTGCCGCACACCGCTACCCTTCAGCGGCCCTCGCACGCTCTTCTGACAATTAGTGCAAAGAGGGGACAGTATTGATCTTGACAGACTAAATATTAATCTTCTACTCGTTTTAATGAATTATAATCTTCAAGAGTTTAAATTTCTCACTGGGCAAAATGAAAACATTCCTTCTTACAAAGAAGTGGGATGGAAAGAAAACTAACCCAAGTTATCTGATGGATTCCTTTCATTCCTTCCCCGCCCTAAAATAAAATGTTTTTATTTCAGCAATTGTAACAATTTTCAAGATACATACCCTCACAAAGCTAACACCATTATTTCCAGGTATTTCAGTCAAATCCCTTATACTTAACTGGAAAATGGACTTAAAAGGCCACAGTGTGGTTATCACAATTTTTCCTGTCTAGCCAGCCTTGGGTAATAACCAGGATCAGGGGCTTAATTCTTATCCCAGCTTTAACAATAGAAAAAAAAAAAAATCTGGGGGAACGGCTCCGTGCAATTCATCATCACCAAAAAAACCTCTAACGTAACTGACCCCTTGTCATTAGGTCAACTCACACATTTCAAGATCCACTACCCTGCTAATACAGAGCAAATAAGCACCTTTGCTGATAAAAATAAAGCGGGAATTTATCACAAGTAATTCAATTTTTTTCTGCTTTCATTTCTATCACAGCTGAGTACTACGAACACCAAAGGTGAAGTTATCAAACCGCATCAAAGGAGGGTTAATCTGGGAACGATGAAGTAAAGCAGTTTTTGACACCTTTTGAACCACTCACTCAGCAAATGCTGGTTTAATGCCCACCATGCACCAGTTACCATGCTAGGTGTGAGGAAAGAGAAATGAAGAAGCACAGTTCCTGCCCTCAGAGGACTTCCAGACAAACAGCAAGGAGAAGGACGAGAAGACGAAAATTGCAAGACCACTAAAAGCAGTGTCAGGGTCACAACCGGGTTGGGGATTTTTTTTTTTTTAATTTTTTAAATGTTTATTTATTTTTGAGAGAGACAGCGAGCACACAAGTGGGGCAAGGGCAGAGAGAAGGGGACAGAGAATTCAAAGTGGGCTCTGTGCTGACAGCAGCGAGCCCGACGTGGGGCTCAAACTCGGGAACTGTGAGATCATGACCCGAGCTGAAGTCAGACGCTCATCTGACTGAGCCACCCAGGTACCTTGAAGGTTTTTAAAGACTCTACTTGTCCCTTAAACTCACATGGTTAGCTGACAGCTTCTGTGCAACCACGAACCAGGGCTTCTACCTGAGGCAAATCATCGGCTCAGATAACTTGAAACAGCAGAGGCCTGTCTTAGCCATTCATGAATCCCAGCTGGGTTTCATTGCTCTGCTTTTTGGCCTATAATTTCCCAATGAGCATCTGCCCTTTGCTCCATCTTTGTGTCGCCTGTGTACTTAATGGGGTGTTTGCTCTGTTGACTCTGCCCAACGCTGTATGTTATTTGAGAACTGTAGTAGTTATCTTCCTCCGTTATCTCAAACAAACGTTCAGCACTTTCCAGGTCGGAAGAAGAGAAAGTCCCCTCAATTTCCCAAGTGGTTTCTGATGACTCAGATTTTACTTTAGTGCAGGGTTATTCTGTCTCAACTCAACAAACACCTACTGAACATAAGAAGCTGAAGAACAGAGATGATTTCATGACCTCTGCCCTCAAGGATCTCCCCCTATGAAGGGCAAGTGAGGGAGATGTCCCTGAAAACAGCCATAAAACAATGGGACAGGTGTGTACAACGGAGGACAAGGACACAAATAAAGGAAGAAGCAACTGAGGGCATGCATTGCTGGCTGACACCAGCAGTGAAGATTCAATGACAAGCATGTACACCCTGTACTCAAAGAACAGCAAGCCGGGGTGCCTGGGTGGCTCACTCAGTTAAAACGTCTGACTTCGGCTCAGGTCATCATCTCCCAGTTCGTGGGTTCGAGGCCCGCGTCAGGCTCGGCGCTGACAGCTCAGAGCCTGGAGCCTGTTTCAGATTCTGTGTCTCCCTCTCTCTCTGCCCCTCCCCCACTCATGCTTGCGCTCGCTCTCTCAAAAATAAATAAACATTAAAAAAAAAAAATTCAAAGAACAGCAAGCTGCCAAGACGGGCTGTGGTGGAGTGGAAATGTAGCCCTACATTTCCCAAAGTTTAATATTCATACCCCTGGGCTGACACACGATGGGTGATGCCACGAATACACTTTTAATTTCTATTAATAGTGTGCACTCACTTTCATGTGTTTTGGGGGGAAAAGTAACCAACACATCAAACCCAGGATTTCACAGATACAAACTATATTTAAAAACTAAATTTATATTAAAAAGGTGAACTGAAGTGGTTGTAGGGAAGAAGAGAAAGGGAACTGACAAGAAACGAAATGAATCACAAATGCCAAAATCTGGGGTGCCTGGGTAATGCAGTCGGTTAAGCATCCCAAACTCTTGATCTTGACTCAGGTCATGATCTCACGGTTCATGAGATTGAGCCCCGCATCGGGCTCAATGCTGACAGCGTGGAGCCTGCTTGGGATTCTTTCTCTACCTCTCTCTCTCTGACCCTCTCCTGCTCACGCTCTCTCTCAAAATAAATAAACAAACCTTAACAACAAAAACCCAAATGCCAAAACCTCTCTAACTGTACACTTAATTAAGATCTG
The DNA here is from genome assembly GCF_007474595.2 of Lynx canadensis. NCBI lineage: Eukaryota > Metazoa > Chordata > Mammalia > Carnivora > Felidae > Lynx > Lynx canadensis. Next base: position 83,372,900 of record NC_044315.2, read on the forward strand.
TGCATTTTGTTACATGTAAATGGTAATGTCTCAATTTGTAAAACAGTGAATTCATTTTTAAAATATTTTTCAAGAAAAATAATAGCACAGGGGCACCTGGCTGGCTCAGTCAGTTAAGCATCCAACGTCAGCTCAGGTCATGATCTTGTGGTCTGTGAGTTCAAGCCCCTCATCGGGCTCTGTGCTGACAGCTCAGATCCTGTGTCGCCTGCTTCAGATCCTGTGTCTCCCTCCCTCTCTCCCTCTCTCTCTCTCTCTCTGCCCCTCCCCCACTCACACTCTGTCTCTGTCTCTAAAAAAATAAATATTTAAATAATAACAGTAGTAGTAGTACAGGTGGCACCTGGATATGGCAGAAACCTTAAATGTGATGTGCAAATGACAAGTTCAAGAAACAATGCTATCCCAGCCCTGTCCAACAGAAATAATGTGAACCACCTATGTAGTTTTATATTTTCTATTAGCTACATTTTAAAAAAAGTAAAATTAGGTGAAATTAAGTTTTAGTAATTTGTTATTTAACCCAATATACTTAAAGTAGCACTGTTTCAATATGTAATCAATAGAATATTATTAATGAAATTTATTTTCCAATCTTTTTATACTAAGTCTTTGAAATCTGGTGTGTATTTTCCACTCAGTGTGTTCTCAAGTCAGACTAGCCACATTCAAATGCTCAGTAGCTATGTGGGGTTGCTGGCTACCACGCTGGACCGTGTAGCAAAAGGCAATAAGAACACGAGGTTTTTGAGGAGACAGGGGCTTTCAGCCTACAAATACTATAGTCTAGGACCAGCACTGTCCGAGGCACAGGTCTGTAGTTTTAAAAAAGAAAAAAAGGAGAGGGGGGCTATGGAGTACCTCTTATTGATTTGTTTTGACAATAAAAAAGCCAAGAGTTTGTTCAATGAGTCTGGACTAAAAACGACTGTCTGGCAAAAAATACGTAATTATGCTAGCCTAAAATGGCCCCTTCCCTACGCAATTCTGTGACGTGTAGAACAGCTACCGTCCTAGCAATCCACGTACACTCTGAGAGGCAGCAACGCTCTCCTGGGCCTCTGCGTGAGACATGTCCATAATCCTTTCTCATACTGGAAGGAAATAAGCGGATTTAGCCACCCGAGCCTGCAATCTCTAGACAGGCAAGAAAGAAAAGTCACGGAAGGCTTCTTGTCACGGAGACAGAAAGCCTTCCCGGAAAGAAGGAAAATAAAGTTGGGAAATCTGAAACCAAAATGTTTCCACGAGCTCTATGCAAACCAGAAATGACACCTTGCTGAATTCTTTCTCATAGCAAAGAAGTCACTAAAACTCATCCTCTCAACCTTGACTGGCAGTCTCAGCCTCCGCTGAAACCACATCACATAATCTCCATCAAAACAAAGCAAGGTGGCCAGCAGTCAGCTGCTCAGTCTCTATAATAAATTCTCTTGGTATCTGTTAACGTCCCGTTAGAGTAAATACTATCCACAGACAGTTGTTATACTATTATTTGCTTTCTATTTACATTTAAACCCACTTCACTGGGGAAACAGGTTACTACCTTCTTCACAATGAAGTGATTCTGTTCACTGTCCATCTGTGTCAAGTTTCAACAACTTCAGTGAACAAAACCAGTCACCTGAAATTGGGAAATTAATTAATCAATCTGAAATGGGAATCTGGTCAGGCTGTTTGAAGGTCTCATAGCTAATACAGAACACTAAGTGGTCTGAGATGCATACAAAATTGATCTAAGGAACACATTCTTCAGAGTGATAATAGCACAAATTTTATTGAAGGGATGACCACATTTCCCTTTACTTCCTCGAATCACATCAATATTAAATTCATGGCCTTTGAATCACTTCAAATCCAAACTCTAAATAATGTAAAATTACTTTAGCAGAGGGTTAAAGTCACTTTTAATATACCTCATGCTTTCAACTTTTTCTGCGGTTCCCATTTTTCTCTAACATATGAAGGTTCCAATCAATTGGAAATAGACAAAGCTTTCAAGAAAATTTGAAAAGATTAATGTGGTTTAAAGGAGGGCTTGACATTACTGAGGTGATTTTCTAAACAAAAATCATCAGAGTCTTTCTCCCCATACCTTCGTTAGTTCTAATAGATTTGTGAAGCCTCAGGAAGTCCTCTCCTTTAGTCTGGAGACTGGGAGACCTTTTTTTCTTTTTCTTTTTAAGTGACCTAGTACATCTTATTTTTTCTCAGTACTTAAGAACCCCAAACAGAAAATAATGCTGATCTGGGAATAAATTTTCACATTGAGAAATGAGAACAGAATCCTAATCTCATTTATAGTTGATACTTAGACCTGCTTACTATCCTTAATTGGAGCAAGACTCTGTTATCTTTACTACGAAACACCTAGCTAAATCCTATCTTTAGTCATTATGTTTCAATTCCAGCAGATGTCCAACAAAGGGGAGAAATCTAGCGATCTGTGACGAAGTCACTTGTGTGTGCTAACGTCACGTACCAAGGGCAACAAAGCTTCTGGCAGGAGACCCCTGTCCTGCTTGGGCAGCATCCATAACCCTACATCCTCTGGCTCTCAGGGCACTTGGCCCAAACCTAAAGGGCAGAGAGAGAGCTTCAGGGTTCCGATGACAGCTGGTGCTCTGATGACAATGAGCTGGTGGAAAAATCAAAAAGTTCTAACATGCAATCTTCTCCGAAGATGATTAGGCATAAAGCATTGTCAAAAAGCAACTCCCAGAGACATCTTCTGGTATCTAAAGAAAACAATATTGCGAAGGCAGAAACGGCAGATGCCTACCTATTAAAGAAGAGGGTATAAAGAGCCTACTAAATTGTCGAAAACAAGTTGCTACTCCCTGTCACAAAATTAACAACTATCAACAGACCAAGAGCAGGTAGTGAAGGCTGCCTTCAGGACCTCTGTGCCCACAAGCTGGCTGAGCGGCAGGGACAAAGCACAGTGGAGGAATAATGCGTTCCCATGCACACAAGCATACGGAACACTCCTTCGAAAGGGACAATGGAAGACCTGTGGGTTTGTTCTTGGAGGTCTGGGAGACAGGGAAGTTGCTTAATGGTGGGTACATCTATCACTAAGGCAGACAGGTGGAATGCCATTCAGAAGGTACCACCCTCCCCCACCACCAAAGAAAATATAATACGGAACCTCCTAAAAATATATTAGAGACACCAGAGCCTGATCACCCTCTGAGCATGGTCCACTACACACGCGATCTTGTCCCCATCTTCTGCCAGATGCAGAACCATCTATAGGGACTTTTTAAGCGGCCTCCATTTTCAGACCAGGTCTGTGTGACATGCAAAGATATACACGGTTTCTCTGTTCTCGGTGAGAAGACAAACAAACAAACAAACAAAAAAACTTGTCATTTTAAGATACCGTGACACAGAAAGCTGAGTGCACACAAAAACATTCCACGGTGCAGCAGCATCTACAGCCAAGAAGACTCCCGGACAGCCCAGAGGCCAGAGCAAATAGCTGAGGGGTGCTGGCTCCCCAAGCCTGAGGGAGGGCACGGCAGGGCCACTCCAAAACGAGGCTCTCGCAACCAACCTGTCTTCTCAGCAAATATGCTTATCTGCGCCGAAGAGCGTTCCAGCTAACAGCAGTGCTATAGGAGCTCTGGAGGAATTGGCAATCGATCTGTAAATGTCCAACATACAACTGGAAAAACACGTGAAAGAGAAGAAAACTGCAGGGACCGACATACCTCCATATCTGGCCTAAACTTATCTTCAAACACAGCCATTGCTGCCAAGGAACCAGAACCTGAAAGAAAAAAGATGCATTTTTAGTGTATTTACCAACTCCCAGCTTCTCCACGTCGAGTTTACTTTGGGGCAGCAAAAATGGCAAAATACGCCCAGCGTCCCACTCAAGCGCGGTGTAAATATTAATCCTACAGGGCCACATAAACCAGGTAAACAATGCTCTTCAAAAGCCTGAAGTCACACTTACCACTATCTCGGGTAAACCCGCAACTGGCCCAACATCCACCACTGACAGGAGTAATTGTAAATTATTCACAATAAAACGCTGAAGCATGAAAATGAGGTTATGGGGAATTTGTATTTTTTCAAAAAAGTGAATGGCACATAATTTCATACATCCTACGCTGTTGAGACCTGTGCTCCACAACTGTGCCTTGGCAGGCTGCTGGGTACAGCGCTAAATACCAGGCCAGTTAGAAAGAATAGATTGTTTTAATGAGCTGGCCCTGGTAGAGTCACCTTGACACACGGGGAAGAAACCACAGCACCGGCAATGGTAATAGGCCTGCGAGCCGCAGCCACCAGGTTATTCCGGCTTCAACTGTAAAACACTTTATTATGTGGCATTTATTTGGAGCTATTATTTTTAGTTCGCACTTTGAAGAGTAACAGCTGAGTAGACAAAATGACAGACAAAGAAACAAAAATTTATTATCACAATAGCAAATGGCTGAAAGGTTATGCTGCATAGATATTAACAGACAGCAAATTCTCCCTACAAAAGTAGGATATAAAGGCATTACAAATAAGCGTGGGCCCCCTTTGAATGAATGTAAAAGGCAGCTCAGCACTATTTGAAAATTTAAACTTGCTTTGTTCAGAAACCAGAGAATCTTTAGAAAACCATCATCTTGTCTTTACAGAGTCCTGGCAATATTTCAGGATACTGTACTTTTGGAGAGAGGATAGAGTTGCCCACAATTTTTTACTCCAATTAGAAGATTTTTTTGGCATTTATTACTTTTTAACTTGTTTTGCATAACACTATCTATTTAGCTGGGTCACAGAGAAAACCATATTTTCTATTTAAAATGATTTGTGTACATCGCTTGACCACCTCAATGGTTTTAGCAAAGGAAAAAGGCAGCGATTAAACAGTTTCAAATGAGGTGTCCTGCTGATTTTATCAAGTCTGCTGAATGTATAATGAAAAAGGAGAAGCTGACAGCCACGCTGCATTGAGAAAATACAGACTACCTTATCTGAACCATTTAAGGAGGTCCAATTATAGATCAAATTTAAAGGGTAGAAACAGCAGATTTACAGACACAAATCAACGAACATGGTAATCCCGATGAATATGACAGATACTCCTGTTATGGAATATTGCTGTGGTTGAGGATCATTACCTTCCCAGCACCGGATACATCACATCTAAAGCAGTAGGAAGCGTCAAGTGTAGACCGGTATTACAAGCAATGACTATTCATTTAGGCTTGGGAGCAAAAGGCAACCCCATTCTCCCCTCTTACCATTTTTTTTCTCCTTAAAAAAAAGGGGGGGGGATCTAAAGAGATATTAAAAGCCCTTTGGAAAGGAGAGAAATTAAACAGCTATAAAACCAGTGCATCCAAATAAAACCAGCAGATAAGCAAGAGCAAATTCACCAAAGCCAAGCCTCTGAATTTCGTTAATAAACATGTCCTTGAAAACCTGAAAATAGAGTCAAAGTCCACCAACGTTCTGTGAGTCACTCGTCTACTCTGAGATTCAGGGATCAAGAAGAAAAAGTAACTCCAGTTTTAAGGCCCAGGTGAGAGCCAGTCTTGGACTTCAGTAAAAAGACAAGCTGGTTCTGTGCGGAAAACAGAGGCCAGCTCTCATGAAGAAACAAGAAAACTGCAAATAAGAAAATCTCGGAAGAAAACATTTCTAGACACCAAATGTGCCCAAGAGCAGCCTTGCCTAATCCAATCTGGCTCAAGCATCTCCCTCTGAAGAGCTACGGGTAAATGTACCAGAGGCCTGAAATAAACGTTAGGAAAAGACAGGGAAGGGCAGGGAACCTAAAAGCTAACAACTTTGTGGAAAACTGTAATCAATTACTGTATAAGAGAAAACTAAGCTGAAGCTTACCTTAAAAGACATTTTTCCTTAAAAATTACCAGCCCTGTTCTTTTTCTCTCAGGTCACCCTTTCTTTGGCAGTTCACCATAATAAACAGGTTAATTTTACTCTAATTTTTCCTGGGCACATATATTTCCTTCTGTTTAGCTTCATCTAATATTTTAAAGAATGAAAAGTACTTTCCTCTCAATGTAGTAATTCTTCCCTTATCAAAAATATTATTTTTCCTGTTAGGGAACAATGCTGCAGGCAAAATTTCTATAAGCAGAAATTATGTACTATGTCTAAACTGTTGCCCAAATAAGAGTCTCTTCAGTGTGGGGATGCTTCTCACATTATCAGAGAGGATGACTTTTTTTTCAAGAGCTGGAAGCTGCAGGTGAGGTCAATGTAGAAAGGACACGGGGGTATTTATCCCGCTGTATTTCCACTTCCCCTTTCACACCACGCCCCCAACACACACACTCCAACCTACAGAGCACAGGCATGGTATGGAGAAGTCTTCTGGAAGGCAGAAGCTTGCTAAACTGCCTGATTCTGCTGCTCCGGAGATCAAAGATAAGCAGACTCCAAATAAACTTGAGAAGAAAGGGAAATTCAACATTAAAAACAATTTCTACATCACTTGCAAATTGGCTCCTGCTCCCAGCTTTTTAGGAAAGGAGGACTCTGGCGCCCCCTTTTCAGAAATCCGTGGAAGCGCTCGGAGACGGAGAGCCGTGGACTTTCTGTCAACAGGTTTCTAGGAAACCCTGAACGTGTGTCGGCTATTTAGAAAACTGAAGTCAGAATTTCAAAAATGACTGCAATTGCCCAAAGTGGCCAGAGAACAAGATGCAAATCCTCACATAATTTCAAGGCAATGCAACTGGGGGAAGGAACGGAAGCTGGCCATTCAAAAGAAAAAACAGATGCTAAACTCCAGGAGACCAGTATTCTTCAATAATTTCACTCAGGTTTCCTAGATCTTGCTTCCATGCCGCTTAAAACCATATACAGTAAATCACCTAATGCCACACTAGAATAGCAGCCACGGACCGACAAAACGTTTAAATATTATATCCCATTTTTAAGCCACAGTAACGCCCTGATACATTCCATTATTTCAGCATCAACCTACCCAAACGTGGCACTTCCAAATCCAAAACCAAGGCAAACGATCTTCTAAGGAGCATTTACACGGGTTTTCTATTCCAAAACCAAGGTCACCTTAGACAATTAGTCAGAAGTACCTGGCTTCCCGTTCAGGAATGCATGAACAGAAAGGCCAGGAGACGAGGGCCTCTGCTTCAGACAGCAGGCATGTCAGGTGAAGGAAACACAGGTCAGAGGGAGGATGCTTTCCACAAATGCAGGATGGGTTCAAGGAGCAAGAGGTGTGAGGCCTGACCTCAAAGAGCTTATCTAACAGCAGGGAGGAGAAGGCAGCCAAGGAGGAAGAAACCAGGGCACACTGAGCACCCGCCATGGGCTACGCATCACGTCATGCCATTCAGTCACCCCACTAAAGCGGTGAAGCTTCTTGTCTGGCATTACAGAATAAACACACGGCAGGACTCTGTCTCAGGCGTGACCTGAGGCAGTCACCCTCTCCTACCACAACTGGCCAGAGCAGACGTGCATGACCTTCTACGATCGGGTCTCTGTCTCCCTCGACCCCCTCCTCAGCCCTGACACATACACTTGACATCCCACCAACATAAAACTGATAGTAATTTCCTAAATTATACCACTTCAAGCCAATCCCACCTTGGCACATGCTATGCCCTTTGCCCCCTTGACGGTCTACAGGATTCCTAGTCACCTTTCAAACCCCAGCCGAGAGACTGCTTCTTCCCACAAGCTTTCCCTGACCAACCCCCACCACGAGGGTTCGTATCTGCACCCCCATCCCTAGCAGTCTCAGGCACACAGCAAGCACTAAATAGAATCTGCTGAATTAAGCCAGGCTGATTTGAGGACACCTGTCCAAATGAAGGAGCTGGGGAAAACTCTGAGCTGGCCCTGAAGGAGTGATGATAGCAATAAATGCCTTGATAAAGTGGAAAAGACATTTATTGCCTAATTTACCATACTGGGGTGAATATAAGACAAACTCAGATGTGAAGCAAGTTCAGTGTTCAAAAGGAAAAAAAGGCTTTACACCCACAAAACCATGTCATATTATCTGTCCTGGTCTGGTCCAAACCTCTGTGATACCACAGGGGTAAAATGCCTTCCGTGGGCTCCTGCATTTTACTAGACAGCCTGTCTCATTCGTAGTCTCCATGTAGCTGCTCCTTAGCAACCTCCACCAAGGCTGCCTTTTGCAGCCCACCCACAGTTGCTGAGTAGCCAGTGTTGCTTCCAGAACGAAGCTCTTTAAAACAGAAAAACGAGGGGCGCCTGGGTGGCTCAGTCGGTTAGGCGGCCGACTTCGGCTCAGGTCATGATCTCGCGGTCCGTGAGTTCGAGCCCCGCGTCGGGCTCTGTGCTGACAGCTCAGAGCCTGGAGCCTGTTTCAGATTCTGTGTCTCCTTCTCTCTGACCCTCCCCCGTTCATGCTCTGTCTCTCTGTCTCAAAAATAAATAAACGTTAAAAAAAAAAAAATTAAAAAAAAAAAAACAAAAAACAGAAAACGAGGTGCGATCAGTGACCAGCTTTTAGAAAGACGATGGTGCGGGGCACCTGGGTGGCTCAGTTGGTTAAGCGTCCGACTCTTGACAGCGACTGAAGTCATGATCTTGCGGTCGTAAGATCGAGCCCCGCTTCGGGCTCTGTGCGGACAAGCAGGAGTCTGCGTGGGATTCTCTCTCTCCCCCTCTCTCTCTCTCCAAATAAATAAATAATAAATAATAAAAGAAAGAAAGAAAGAAAAAGAAAAGAGAATGGTGCAAGACATAGTGGTGGCTCCCTATCCACTGACTCACCTCCTGCACCCACCATATGTCCCTAGTTCACCTCCCACCTCCTCCCTGCTCAACCCCTTGGGACTCCCAAACCACCCAGCAGCCAAGCTGTGGAGACAGGGATGGGGGAAGGATACAGAACGCAGCCCTCTTCCGCCTGAGGGGGCCAGGAACTGCCCTGCGCTCCCTGATCCACTGCAGCCACCAGGTGGGCACCACTGCACCCCGGCTGCTCCCATTTGGTGGCCATTAAAAGAATTCCTCCCACCACAGATGCCCTGTGGGGTCCCGGAAAGCAGGTCTGCTCCCCATCTCTGACTGTCGGGGCCTAACCCGCTTCAAGATGACAGTGGGGGCCATCCACACTGCTAACCTCCAGGAGAAGGGGGTCCCAGGCAAAAATGCCAAGGGGCCACACCTCCAGCCAATCTTTTAAAATGAAGTATCTGCTCTTATTAACAGCAGGCCACTGGTTTGGGGGCGTGGGGGGGGGGGGGGGACCAACTTCTGTAAACAATGTAAAATATAGGCTGTGAAACTCAGGAAAATATATGCAACATGTAGGGCATCAATAAATAAAAAGGGCTCACAGATAAAGAACACCAATACGCCAACAGAAAAAAGGACACAGCAGTTGACAAAAAAAGAAAAAATGTGACAGGCCTGTACATTTAGAAACACTGTTCAAGTTCACTAGTAATCAAAGAAATATGAATTTAAATTAAATAATCATTTTTTTTACTTTTACATTTAACAAAGATTAAAAAAATAATACCCAGGGCTGACAAAGGTGTTGTGAAACAGGCAAATCTAACACACTCGTAGAAGCAAAAATGAACAGAACTTTTTTATCAGGCAACTTAGAAACATCAATCAGAAAGGATAAAGTTATACATCTCCACCAGCAATTCCACTGCTAGAGTTATTTTAAAGAAATAAATGGATAAGTACCCAAACTATGCATATAAAAAGATCACTGTTTAGATTAGCAGAACAAAAAACAAAACAAAACACTAGAGGTAAACAATCAGACAATAGGAAAAAATAAACAATATTATGTATACAGTCATTAACACAATATTTTTTTGGCAATAAGAAGATGTCCGTGATAAAATATTCAAGAGGGGAAAAACATGTTCCAAAGCAATGTTAACACAGAAGCTTCTATGACACATATTACACAAATCTAGAAAAATATAAGTCGAAATATTATGCTTATATCTGAGTGATACTATTTTGTTTACTCATATTTTTCTTATTTTTCTTCAAAAGACCAGACATTACTTACAATTTTTTTAAGGTATAAACTTGGAGGAAGTAAGAATGTGACATGGTACAGGGATGGAAAAAGCAAAAAGCAAACGCAAAAACCCCAAGATCTTGCCAGCTGCCACCATCACGCTAAGAGCAGCAGCATGCAGCTGATTCCTGAAATTTGTGTCCAGGGGCCTGAAGGTCAATCCATGCAGGAGTCAATACTTCCAAGGAACGACAGCAATCAATCATCTCAAACAAATATACACACCGTGTCTACCACCGTCCTGAGGAGGGCCTCCTCAGTACGGCCTTCAAGGTAAAAGCATCTTTATCATGAAGTCCTCTGAGCAGATCAGCCCCAAGCCAGCTCCCACTTATCCAGAAGTCTACACTGTGGCACACAAATCACTAAACAGACCACAATAACACAGTACACATAGTGTTTAAAAAATTTCAAAGCACAGTCCCGTTGGTTTTGTCTGCTCTTCAGACACGGCAGATCAGAGCAGTCCCATCTTACAAAAGGGGAGACAGAATCTAGGAGGTGAGGAACTTGCCCACATCACATAACCAATCTGATTAGCAAATCTGGGATTCTGAACCCGGATCGTTCTGATGCTCCTTCCATTCCACCACGTGGCCTCTTACGTAGCAAAACCAAACGCGTGAAATCGAGATTAACAAGTAAGCCTGGAAACAGCTATATTTTCTTAGCTCCCCACTGCAAAAAAAGCATGCTTTCTAAATTGCTTTTTCTTCGGATTTCAGCAGAATGATTAGCACACATCTGGGTATGGTTAATTTGTGTAGTTTTGCTTGGAAATTCAAATGGGATTGAAATTTTAGTTAAATGTTTTAAATGATTAAACAGATGCCGTTCACTGTTTAGCAATGCCACTCAAGAACCTGTTCTATTTATTTTAAAACAAGCCCATTCAAAAAAAATTTTTTAATAAAAAGAACAATGAAATTAGTCTCCATTTTCTGAAACCTCTGAAGGTATTTCTGATCTTAGCTTATCAGCATTAGTACTTCAGTGAGTGCGACCTTCACTTTTTCAGAAGGAATTCAGGACAAAATAGGAAGGGTATCAAGAAAATTTTACTATCGATAACTTTTACCTGTCCTGTATATTCAAAAACACCTGAACTGATAGAGCTTGAGGGCAGAAGAATTTTGTTAAAAAGCCATGAGATGTTATTTTCATAGTGTTCTTTAAAGCACGAAATCAAACTCAGCAATTCTAGAATCTATGTTTTTAGACATGCTGAAGAAATTAAAGACTGAAAGAATTTTCTAAAACCCAATGCTCTAAGTCCAACTCTTAGAAGGAACTGAAAGCCAGCAGGCGGAATTTGCTTTTTTCTAAGAAGGTCTATGCTCACAAAATCCCAGACGGGAAAAGGGGAAAGCATTTACTGAGAGCCTTTTAGGTCCCAGACCCTGAACTCAAGCGATGTAGGTATTTCCTCTCTTTATAGGCAAGGAAACAGGCTCAACTAGCAAAAGCAATACAGTCAATAAGAAGTGGAGCCAAGATTCAAGCCCAGGTCTCGTGGCTCCACGTTTCAGAAGGGCGACTTCCCCTCCTTCCTTCAAACAAACCATCCCAGGAGCCCGCCAGGCAGCGGGATCAGAGGGCACACTGCTGTGCAGGAGGGGGCACAATTCCGGCACTTCACCGTCTGCCCCAGCACATCACTGAGGCGCTGAGAGCCCCGCCCCGCAAGGCGGCCAAGCTGCTCCAGGACGCACCATCACTCGGAGCCCAGTGCGACTGTCGCCCGAAAGCTGCAAGTATGGCAGCCACGCCGCCCCGGCCTTAGCTTCCACCCCCGTACAACGTACAACGGAGAGGACGGCAGAATGGATCTTCCTCACTGCGTGGCTGGGAAGCTTGAAGGACACAGAAAGCAGAAGGCCTGGCACTCAGGAAAAGCCCAATAAAAACTAGCTATTGTAATTACTCTAAGACAAAGTCCCCGTCCTCCAGGAGCTATTTTATATAATCATCCTCAACAAGTTCCAGGGTTGGCAGTTTTAATGGAAACAGAGGTCTTCAAAATTTCTTTTCTCAAAGTCATGAAGTTCTGACAGGCAGCCGGAAATGGATTTCTACTGCTTTTCCCCCAAATCAATTTAACCAGAGCTTTTCAGGAAAAATGCTGCTCCTTCTGCTAAGGAGCGGTCTGTTTTAAGTGCCCAAGGACCTGTTTGCCACCGTGGCCTGCCAAGGTGTAAGATGTATGCAGCGATAAGAGAGTAACACACAGAACATTCTAATCCATCAGTGTCAGATCTCCCAGACAGAGTGCTTACTCACACTTGCTCATTGTTTGTCAACTGGCTACTCGTCCCGGGTAGAATTCGGTGCTTTCTGCAGACCCATGGGTTGGGATCATTTTTCACTCCGTTCCTGTCTACAAGGACTAGTCTCCCGGTGTTAGTGCCTGCTCTGGAGGCCAACACTGCCAATGTATGAAGAGCTGATTTATGAATATAAAGCAATGTTGGCACTAGGGGACCACATTCAGCCACTAGAGAGCAGTGGAGCACCTCACATCGCTCGGGAAAACCCAAGACACGGACTTGAAATGGGTTTAATTGTATGCGTGCATTTCATTATAAGTCCTGGCCAAAAGCTTCCAGGCGAGGCAGGCCAAGCAATCAGACAATCTTGCATGGGTTGCTGAAATCCAGATTTGTCCTTTGTCAGCATAAACAGTTTAATTTGATGTTTTTCACTCCTGAGTAAGCACTGAGTATTACATTTAAACCCCTCGTGAGGGGAAAGAATGCTTCCTTTTCATCAGCAAATGTACCTCAATGTCAAAGAGTCTACCTTTTATTCCCAATGAATAAAAAAAAAAAATATTATTCCATTTAATATGCTTAGAAATAGATTTTTAAAGCATCCAATGACATTTTCACTCAAAAACTAATGTCCCAAAAAAATGCAGTTCCTTTTCTAGATATAGTCAAAAAGGAGTTAAATTTTACTCTAAGTAAGTAATTTAAAATGCCACTTGAAGGAAACAGGGACTTTTTTTTATAACTGCAACTGCAACATCTCACTGACCTGACAGGCTAAAAACACGAATTCTTAAGAAAAGACTAAAATCGGGGCGCCTGGGTGGCGCAGTCGGTTAAGCGTCCGACTTCAGCCAGGTCACGATCTCGCGGTCCAGGAGTTCGAGCCCCGCGTCGGGCTCTGGGCTGATGGCTCAGAGCCTGGAGCCTGTTTCCGATGCTGTGTCTCCCTCTCTCTCTGCCCCTCCCCCGTTCATGCTCTGTCTCTCTCTGTCCCAAAAATAAATAAACGTTGAAAAAAAAATTAAAAAAAAAAAAAAAAAAGAAAAGACTAAAATCAGGGCATCCAGGCCTCAAAAGTGAAAGTTTCATTAATGTATTTTTAAGAAACGCCACGGTATGAGGATGGAAATGGTTCTCCTTCCAACACAGGAGCCACCTAACTCTATGCTTCGGGGATAAGACGGAGGATGAAATCCTCGTAAAACAGGCCTCTCTCACTCCGTCTCCCGCAGCACTAGGCCCCCCTCAGGACACCGAAGCTCACTCAGCACCGTGGGTGTGGGGCACCCACTCCTCCCTCCTGCTGGAGGAGCTCAAGGCAGTCCGAACGGACAGGTCTTTCACAGGCATCCTTCACTCTGGTCCACGTTTCAAAACAACTTCCCAAATTACAGGTTGTCCCACTTTGCAGGCCTTTCTCAAGTTTTCATGTCCCTCAGACCCTCAAGGACCAAGGACCACAGAGTTTAATCATTTGTAAGACACACCCGGCCTGAATCACCAGGAAAGGTTTATCTGGTCCACAGAGCCTGTGCGCAAATAAGAAATCCTACAGGGTGGAAAAATGTGCAAAGCACGGTTACATGTATTTTCTCACTTAGTCCATCTGGGGACGAGCTGGTTTTACCTCCATTTTATAGACTGAAAAAAACTAAGTCCAGACAAGTGAAGGAACCTACCCAAAGTCACACAGCTAGTCACGACAGATACGGCTGACAGCAAATCCCTGCTCTAATGAACTCCACAGTGAAAAGTGTTCCGATGCATAAAATGACTTTCCGCTTAGTCTGTCTCATAAGTAAAAGACCATCGAACACTAGGTTATAAGAGAATAAAGGCCCTTTCCTGTAGCAGGGCCAATTCTGGCCCACTTCTGAAACAAGAGCAGGTAAAGATGAATTAGTTAGCCTCACTCTCTCTGCAGCAGGGTTTAAAGCAAAGAAATTAAAACTCCAAGGGCTGCATTTCACTGTTCTGAAGAGTACTGCCGGCAAGGGCTTTGACTTGGGGGTAGACAAAGGACTGAACTCAAGTCAGAAAAGACTTTGACGGTAAAATGTCAGAGCAGGAAAAAAACAGGTGGAATAGCACCCTATGTATTAATTCAATTTTACCTAGAGGAGACATTAAATATTTTTTTACACGGAACCAAGAACAAAGTCCACTTTAATTAGAAAAGATTAAGAGCTGCGGAGGGCTGGCTAGATAACATCCCCTGCAACAACATGATGAATTTTAGAAGTAAACATTTTTCTCTTTTTCTTACATAACGGCACCATCTATTGGCTTCATATACCACCTTCACAGTAACCAGGAATCAAGATGCATGATCCCACTTCCGTGAATCTTTGGTTTCCAGTGGTTTCGTTTCCTGGTATTCCACAGCAGCACAAATGTTAAAATATAAAATCCATGCATTGTACATTTTAAATCCTCTGAAATGCACCGTACTTAATCGAAGGAAAACTGCCAGAGAAATCTTAGTGTACAGAACTGCACACAGGGAATGTATTAGCACTAAAATAATCAAGATATCGTGCACTGAACACCTTCACTGGGCTACGAAGAATGTTTTATGTATGGTTTCCCATGGGAGAGCTCCTCTAACCCCCATTCTACAGATGAAATCAATGCTCATGGTCAAAAGCTAGTAAATGTCGGACTTAGATCTGAACCCAACTGGACTCCCACACTACCTCGAAAAACAATGTCAAGAGCACCAGATGCACAGAAAAATACATGGTTTCTTACAGAGTGTTCACACACAACGTGACACTGCAGCATCCCCATAACCCTGGGACCTTCCCAAGTCAAAAAAAAAAAAAAAAATGCAGTTTCTTTTTTGAAATGAGGGACTTGGGGTTCAGAAAGGTTAGGTGAGCAGCCCTGGACAAGGAGGACTAGGACTGAGCCAGGGGCTCCGCCTTTCTCTAGGATTCTAGCTTATGCCTCAGGTGGTTTACAGAAATGCCGCTCTGAGAAGTCCCTAGCTGTCTGACAAAGCCCCCAACAGCATGGGGTGCCGTCCACTGCAGAGCCCCTGACCTGCGGAAAGCAGGGTCTGAGCATCAGTCTAGAACTGACAGAGACTCATGTTTGTGGAACCCCTACAGTCACTCAGCCCACACTATTAGGAAAAGACTCCCCAGCAATGCTGGAGCCATGAAGTCCACACGGCCTCCGAAACGACTTTTACGTAGGCCTATGAACCACATGCGGTGATGCTCAGTCCACACCTGATTTAAGAGTTGAAAATGAACACAGAAGCAACAACTGCTGGGGCACCTGGGTGGCTCAGTTGGTTAAGTATCCCACTACGACTCAGGCCATGATCTCACAGTTTGTGAGTTCGGGCCCCACATCAGGCTCCATGCTGACAGTGTGGAGCTTGCTTGGGATTCTCTCTCTCATTCTATCTCTCTGCCCCTCCCTCACTTGCACTTTCTCTCACTCTCAAAATAAATAAAGTTTAAAAAATTTAAAAAAGTAGGGGCACCTGGGTGGCTCAGTCGGTTGAGCGTCCAACTTCGGCTCAGGTCGTGATCTCACGGTTTTTGAGTTCGAGCCCCGCGTCGGGCTCTGTGCTGACAGCTCAGAGCCTGCAGCCTGCTTCAGATTCTGTGCCTCCACCTCTCTCTGCCCCTCCCATGCTCATGCTCTCTCAATAATAAATAAACGTTAAGAAGAAAAAAAAAATTCTTTTCAATAAAAAAAGTAAAAAAAAGAAGAAACATTTGTCATCTTGCAGTGCACTAATTTGATCCAGAGCAGGAAAATTTTCAAAATCAAGTCATGCAGAGATATCAAAATGTCTGCACAAAGGTTGCACTTTAGTGTAAAAATACGGAGAAAATGGCAGGTCTGAATTCCCTACTGATGTTCCAACTTAATTCTAAGACTCGTTTTTTTTTGCCCACAAGGTGAGACATCCAGTACGTTTACTACCCTGTCCCAAATCTTTTTAATTGCTAGGGGGCTCTGTAAACTGAGGCTTGAGAGGTACATTCCAGTAATTAGGAAATCCTACAACCAGTTTACCTAGAGATCAAATTTTACCTGGATGGCCTTGGCAGTGACCCCAAGTCTTCCCTAATGGTGCATACCAATGTTTATTCCTTAAGTTAGTATTCCTAAATTGTCCAAGGGCCTCATTTCCAGGAATGTCATGCTTGAAATTGTATTCATATTAATTCTTATGTGAATAAGTGGGCAAAAATAAAAATTTTATATACCTTGCCAATGCCGTTACAAGGAACACTGCCAAACTAATAGCAAAAGATGGTCCCCAAGCTTCTCCTGACAGTACTTCAGTTTGCCTAATAAAGAAAAGCTGGCAAGTTAAAAGAAAAAGCTAATTAATCTGAGAATTAAAAGAGCCCCCATTTTGTCTATAAAATAATATACAACCCAAACCCTTTTCCCTTTCTTAATAAAGAAAAATCAAAGAATCCTGCCTGGCTTTCAACAATCACACTAATCAATCACCTGCAGTCTCTTGCAAATTATTCTCTTAAAAAAAATAATAATTAAACAAAACCTAAGGGGCCCTCTCCTCTTCTTTGAGAATGCACCAAATCACATTTGGTCTGGACCACATGCCACACACCATTCACAGCAATAATACGGCCAAGGGAGAAAAGTCACAGAGGCTGGGGTCCCCATCCCAGTTCACACACACCCTGGCTGTCTGCCGTGAGCACACCTCTCTGAGCCTCGATTTCTGCACCTGTGAGACAGGGACGATCGTAGCCGCTTCACAATGTCGCAAAGATTCAATCAGTAAAGCATCTCACGACAGCTGCCGGCAATGCAACGGGTAAGCTGCTGACTGAACGTTGCTGTCATTACGGTCAACATCACGTCCACAAGAGGTTTTAGGACAGAAGCTGTCCAAGGGCCACACCACAAGGAATTGGATACATTCTTCTCCCAAGTAAATCCTGAGGAAAGCAAGACCTCAGAGAGGAGCTCCTGGACTCCGTGCTCACTAAGCTGTGCCAACATGTTAAAGATGCACAAGACAAGACAGGTGTCTTCTATTCCATGTAAATTAAGAGTAGCCTTCAGGCACCTGGCTAGTGGCCAATGCAAGCCCATGGGTAGACAAAATTTAGACACCCTTGTCTTACGGGTAATTTGTAGCTTCCAGCTCTTACTGTCAAATCATTCAGGGGAAAAAAAAAAAAAGAAGATTAATTACAAAGTTTTGTTATTTCTCGTAATAAAAAACTCGTAACTTAACTCAAACATGGGAATTTCCATGAAATATTCATTTTCTCACTTAAGCTACACTTAGGAAAAGCCTCAGTTCCACAGTGGATGCTAATGCTGCGTGGGACATCTCGTTCAGGAAGGCCTTCTATTGTGTCTGTAGTTTGACGTTTGGTTTATAGCTCACCCCCAATAACAACAGGTTTGAACCACATGGGTCCACTTAGACGTGCATTTTTTTCTGATACAGGGCAGCACTTCAAATGTATTTTCTCTTCTTTAAGATTTTCTTAATAACATTTTCTCCAGCTTACTCTATCAAAAGAACACAGTACATAATACATACAAAATACGTGTTACTGGACTGTTTACGTTATCAGCAAGGCTACCCAGTCACCAATAGGCTACTATGTACTTAAGTGTTGAGGGAGTCAAAAGTTACACACAAATTTTTCAGGGGCACCTCAGTGGCTCAATCAGTTAAGCTGAGGTCACGATCCCACAGTTCACGAGTTCAAGTCCTGTGTCGGGCTCCACACTGATGGCGTGGAGCCTGCTTGGGATTCTCTCACTCCTTCTCTCTCTCACGCAATCAACAAACATTAAAAACAAAAGTTGCATGCAAATTTTTCAACTGTGCCTGGGGAGGACGGGGTTTGGGGGGTGGGGGGCGGAGTGTGTCAGGACCCTCAATCCATGTCCTGCCCCTGCTGTAACATGAATTAAAACAAGATCCACCAAATTTTGGCCATTGTGGGGTTTTTCCCTCAACATCCAGCTCCCTACCCTCTCAAAAAAAAAAAAAAAAAAAAAAAAAAGAACTAAGGAAAGGAGAAGGGAGGGAGGGAAGACGACAGCAACGACTGGAAGCCAGAAGAACTGGCTGGTTAGGAAGAAAGGCAGTGCCGCACCTGCCATCGCCACAGGGAGAGACGCGAGCCAGCCCTGCTCCAAAGGGAACGATGGCTAAAAGCAACTTAAAAAATGACAAACACCAAGCCAGGGCAGTACAAAAACTATGTTTTATTTTGTATTCTCTGCTAAAGCATTCCTCTTCACAACGGACTTGGATTGGAAAAAATAAAAATCAAAAAAATAAAAAGCATGCTGTCTTGGATGGTAAAACTGTATAATTTTTAAATTTTTCCTTTGATGCTACAAAGTGGTTTCAGCAAATACCGTTTTTAATATGCAGGATAGAAAATCCGCACACAGGCAGTCGAAAATAGGCAAAACAAATAAATGCCCTTTGGGAATCTGTAGAGGTATTTTCAGTATTCAGAAGCAAGGCTTAATAGCTTAATGAAGTAACATCTGTAAGAGGTAAAATCAAAGCAGCCGTGTTGTACCAGGGCTGCCTGAGCCGGAAGAGTCCAGATCCCAGCTTTGCCGCAATAACAAGCAAGTTACCACTTAATCTGAGTTCAGGCCTCTCGTCAATAAAACAGCAATTGCAGCATCCCTCGCATAGAATTTTAACTGAAAATAATGTGACAGCACTAGAGCGCTAGGAGACTCTGGCACAAAGACACTTTAAATGTGAAATGATACTGAGTTTTAAAGGAAAAAAAAAAAAAAAAAAACAACCTTACCCCAATGCTTTGTGCCATTCTCTCACAGCGGACCTCAGGCCCCCCATATGCACCACAACCTAAATCATAAATCAACTCCATTCCAAGGGTACTGGAAACTGTTCATCAAAAATAACGAGTAGCTAAGGTTTCTAACGCTAAGTTTCAGATACTCTTTGACACAAGCCAGTTAGCGAATCAGAAAATTATTTCGCCATCAAATATTCACTGAGTCACACAGGACTCTGGGTGGCAAGACACTGGAGGCAAGACAGATTCTATGCTCTGAGAGATTTCAAACATTCGCCAAACATTCGCATGCGCGGAAGGGACAAGAGCTGGGCCGAGCAGACAAGGCGGGAATCCTGGAATGCCCCGAGAGGGACCTGCTAACCCAGCCTGGCGCAGTCACGAGGGACTGGCTTCTGGGCTAGACCCCGGATGAGCAGCAGGAACACTGGGGGCAGAAAAGGCCTTTCGGAAGGAAGGCAGCACTACAACAGCAGGGTGTAGGAGCCAGCCCAGGGGAGGGCGAGAGGTACAAGGTGCCTCTGTTACAACAAAGGCCTAGGGGACAGGTAGAGGAGGAACAGGAAACGAGACAGGAAAAGGGGCCTACAGCCCAACTGGAAGGGAGGTGACCCCAGGTGAAGGAGCTAACTGCGCCACTGCAGTCAAGAACCAGGAAGGAACCGGCATTGAGAAGTCAGGAGAGGATGGAAGCCAGACGCCTGCGATCTGGTCTAATGGTCAGCTGGTTACCGAGGGCTCGCTGTAAAGACAGTGGCCACCGCTACTGTCACCAAACCCCGCCACACCCTCAATATTTCTGGCCAGACACAATCTCCATCTCTGCCTCAGACTCCCTCATGCCAATCCTCCTTCCGACAGCCGTAAGACTGCTCTAACAAGCAAACCTTATCCCATCCTTCTCTGGCGTGAAAACTTTAGATGGGAACCTCCAGGACAAAAGCCAAACAACTTGGCCTCTATCACTGAGACCCTCTCGGGCCTAGCTTTCTAGTCATACCTCTACTCCACCTTCCAGAAGGTCTTAGCTTCAGCTCTGCCCCCTGCATTGAGCACTCCCCCCACCCAGAGCACTTGCCTCACCCGTCCAGCAAACTCTGGCCCTTTAGTTCCTCTACCGTACAGGTCCCTAGTGCACACAGGGCCTGAAGTCTCTCCTTGGGGACAAGGAGCAGGGCAGGAATTCCTGGCAAATTTCTACTTACCATTCAGGTCTCTGCTTATGTGCTACGTCTTCCCATCTTTCACCCATCAGACTGGCACAAATACCCAGTGTTGGTAAGGTTGTTAAGAGAACGGCAATCTCATTCTCTTGGTGGGAATATAAACTAGTACCATCTTTTCGGAGGGCAATTTGGCAACAGCTCTCAAAAAGCACAATGAGCTATATGGCCCTTTGCCACTTTGCTGGGCTGAGCAGTGGCAGTGTGTATAGTATGACTCCCGTCCTATTCTGGGGAACCCCACCCCGTTAGGAGCGAGTGACCAAACTTCACCAATTAGAAGCATCCCTGCCCCCCGTCCTCCCCCCCCCCCTCCCCAGCCAATAAGGAACTCTCCGGCAGTGGTGAAAGGGATGTCAGCAAGAATCCGTTCCAGAAGAGTCAGGGAGGCTGAGCCAGGCCCCAGCAGCACCTGTGGCCCCAGCATGGTCTGGAGCACTCTGTGCTCGCCTGCGGCAGCCTATGCCACAGAAGGATTTCTGACACTGCTCACGGCCCCACATCCAGCTCCTGCCCTCCCAGCTATTCCATGAGCCACCTACTATCCTTTCCAACATATTTCTCTTTTCCTTAAATGATCCAGTAATTCTGTCGCTTGCCACAGAGGACCAGGAACAATACATACACATACCCTCATCCTGAAATTCCACTGCTAGGAATTGATCTGAAGTGCAGAAATATGCATCATTAGAATAGGTTAAGTCCTGATACAGCCATATAATGCATTTCTATGCAGTTGTCATTGTGATACAGATCTACATGACAAAGAACTTCTTTTGTGCTGATAAAGAACCTCTCCAAAACAAGTTAACAATAAGGGAACAGTGTGTTTGGTATGACTTCATTTGTGTATCTTTAATAGTGACAGACTGATACAGATACATGAAGCGGTTTCATAAAACATTATCTGGAAATGGGGCGCCTGGGTGGCGCAGTCGGTTAAGCGTCCGACTTCAGCCAGGTCACGATCTCGCGGTCCGGGAGTTCGAGCCCCGCGTCAGGCTCTGGGCTGATGGCTCAGAGCCTGGAGCCTGTTTCCGATTCTGTGTCTCCCTCTCTCTCTGCTCCTCCCCCGTTCATGCTCTGTCTCTCTCTGTCCCAAAAATAAATAAACGTTGAAAAAAAAAAATTTTTTAAAAAAAACATTATCTGGAAAAAAACACCAAAAAAACCTTAAACGTGGTTACTTTGGAGGAGGAATACGAAACACACTTATTTTTCATGTAATATTCCCACTTGAATGTTTTGTCATGTTCGTAAATTACTATCATTAGAAAATGTTTTAATGTCACTTGCTCAGTAAGGACCTCCCAAACAGCCATTATCCACATATTCCTGCCTGTTACTTTCTCGTATTACTGTTCTTTTCCTCCAGGGCACTTAGCACAGCGCATTCTTTCAGATGAATGTGTACTTACTTTTTAAATTCCTGTCTCCCACATGAGGCTCTAAGCTCTGAAGGCAGGTGCTGTGCTGACCACTGTATACCCGCACCTAGCACAGTGCCCAGCACACCGTTGAGTGCTAAGTAAGTATCTGATAGATGAATGAAGGTAACTTATGCTTCTTTTAAGATTCTGTTCATGTGAAGCAAAGCTTTTCCTGAGATCCTCCCATTTCCATGTGATCCCTTCTCCCTCGGGCCTCCACTGGCCTTGCTACCTACTGCCCTTGTCAGTTCATACATCTGGTTCCCTCACTACACTGCGACTATACCGAGGGCAAAGATCCACACGTTCATCTCTATCTGTGGAGCCAGCCACAGTGCCTAGACAGAGAAGGCAAGAAATAGTTGGCACATAAATGAACAGATGAACAAACTGCAGCTCAAAGTAATCATTTACTCGTGTATTCATCAGATGTTACAAATGTCTGCTCCTTAATCTGGTCTTTCACGGTAGCAAAAGCAGACTCTGTAGAGCAAAGATCTCTCAACAGAAGTAGGCCACGTTGAGTTCAGGCTGAGGAGCATCACCCTGGAGACACGCTAGACGTGGAAGAGCAAGTTCACTGTCGACCAGGAGGGAGAGTACATGCGGCACAACCGCCTGACTGCTCACTTTCAACAACTTTTCCTGAATTCGGGATTGGGCTCGGAAGACAAATTACTACAGTTCAAAAGCAAAAGAAACCAATTTTCCCAGCTTAAAACTGAACCTGCTTTGTAACAACGTTAAATTTCCTGAATGTGATGATTTTATCAAGGTAACGTAAGAGAACAAGGCAAAGGATTCAGAGATGGATAATGGTGTCTGCTACTTACTCTCAAATGATTCCACACAAAAAGTTAACGGTAATAAGGTCTGAGAAAGCGAGAACAAGTGTCCTAAAGTGTTAACTGACACATATGAGTAAAGAGTACATATGACTGTCCATTGTACATTACCGTTACTTTTCTGCAAGTGTGAAATTCTTTTACAGTTAAAAAAAAGAAGAAAAGCAACTACTTAAGAGAAAGAGCTAATTCATCTTTACCTCCATTTAAGGGAATCAATCAAACAGGGAGAAATAAAAACAGTACTATGATAGAGATAACAAATATATTTGAATAAAGCAGTTCCGAACAATTCTAAAATTACTGTAAGTATCTTCATTTTAAAATAATTACAAAGACTCGCCCAGATGGTATCTGGGGGTAAATCATTCTCCCCAGCAAACAGGGAACATCTGTTGTCTAAAAACCTTCTAAGAGGCTAGAGAGCACGATGGAATAGCAAGGTCTCAAACTGGCAATTTCCAAACTATTCAAGGCAGTTCTCCTAGCCCTTCAGAGCCAAGATACCAAGACAAAAAACATAAGAGGTAAACAACAGCTGGAAAAATACCAGCTACACATGACCTGTTCAAATTTCTGCACCTACACAAATTGACTCAGAAATTTAACGTAAAAGTCGTAATTTGAAAATCCCAATTTTATCACTCCTTTGTGTGTAAGTGTGTGCACGCACATGTGTGTGATCATTAAAAGCAAAAATTTCTCTCGGGGCGCCTGGGTGGCTCAGTCGGTTAAGCGTCTGACTTCAGCTCAGGTCATGATCTCACAGTTTGTGGGTTCAAGCCCTGTGTCGGGCTCTGTGCTGACAGCTCAGAGCCTGGAGCCTGCTTCGGATTCTGTGTCTCCCTCTCTCTCTGCTCCTCCCCCACTAGTGCTCTGTGTCTCTCAAAAATGAATAAACGTTAAAAAAAAAAAAAATACTCTTGACTAGCCTTTAGAGCTAAATACAAATGTAGAAAGCTAGTCTGAAAAGAGTAACCACTATTATAGACCAGGCATTTGACCAGATGCTTTATATACATTACTTCTAATCCTTACAACCTGGTGTATATGGCAGATATTAATGATACCATTTCACAGGTGAGGAAATCAAGGTTCAGAGAGGAATTAAATGCCTCTGATCTCTCAGAAATTAAGAGGGGCCCCAATCACCCTCGCTTAAAAAAAAAAGTCAATGCATGTACTAGACGTGTTCCCACCACGAGGCTTCCACTCTAACTTCTCTCCGCTGGAACCTGACCCTGAGACCTACTTTGTTCTATTTAATACTATATTCTGACTTCCACTCCCACACTCCAAAGCCCCCTTACCCTGCATTAATTTTTTTAACCTTTTGTTTTGAGATGATGGTAAATTCACATGCGGATATAAGAAATAATACACTGGGTTTCTATACGGCCTCGACCCAGTTTCCCCCAAAGGTAGTATCTTGTGTAACTGTAGTACAGAATCACCTGCATAACTTTTTCTCCTAGTATTTATCACTTTCTAAAATATTAATATATTCATAACAGTTGTTGTTACTGTCTGTCTACCCCCACTAAAATACAAACTCCTTGCAAACAAGAATCTTTAACTTGTGTTCACTGCTATATCCCAAGCACCTAGAACAGGGCCTAACCCATAGGAGGAACTCAATAAATGTTGCAGAATGAATCAAAGCACTATATTGCCCTGGCTCCTCTAATAGGAAATAGCCCAGCTCTTTAAGAGACCACCTTGGCAAATAAGAGGATTCTGAAACATCAGGGAAATGTTACACTCACCCATCGTGACATAAGGCAACTTATCAGTTGATCCATGAGGATAGATGCTGTAGAGGTGAGGTCCAGTAACATCTACTCCCCCCAAAACTAGGGCTGCACCAATGTAACCTTGATACCTGGTGATCAGAGTATGTATAAGAAAAAAAAAAAAAATGAGTCTACAATGCATCACTGTAACTTACCCAAAAGCTGTATGAGAAGTCAGACAACAAAAGGCTTTCTTACACTGCTACTGTTTCATTAAGTGGTTACTGTTTGATGGGAACAAAATGTGGACTGAAGGAACATGAGTTGGAACACCACTATCAGCCCATACAGACTCAATTGTGTGAGGCCCTCCGACGTGCCTATTTCCTTAGTCACAGAACTCCCTTTAAAAGAGGATCATTCTCACTTTAGAGAAGAGAAAACGAACCCAAAGACCTTAAGTGCCAGCCCAATCTCTCAGAGCCAAGCTTGGCTTACTCCAAAATTTATCGGCACCCTTCCCATCACACCTCTCAGTGATTAGCAGATAAGCTACTTTCAAAGTGAACTCTGAGGAGCGGCTAAACTCAAGCTGTTCAAATTCTCAACCTCACCTCACCGCAGCCTCACAGGAAGATGGCTCATGTCAAAACACCTTCTCTTTTGAATAAACCCACAAAATTATCATCATAGATATAAGCTCATATTGGGTAAGAGAAAAATATTTCATCATACATGGAAGTGAACGGCGGAATAACTCCACAATACCCTATAAAACCCACTGCTGCTGCCCACAGGACGAAGCTACGCCTCTTCAGGAACATGGCAGGGGATACCTTTCCCACCCCACCCTACCTCCGTGTAATTGTGCACTTATCTCCTCCTCTGTGTCCTTTATCTGGTTGGTTTTCTACCTCTACAGATTGCTTTCCCTGTATTTGTTCCATTTTTTACCATTAGAATTGCTATGCTAGATAAATGTGTTAGATTTAAAGCCCTCCACTATGTGCCTTTAGCTCTTTGGGAAGAAAAATGAAATGAGCACATGCTGAATTTGCCTAATGATATAATTGTTAAAACTGATACAAATAAACACAAGAACCAATCAAAGCCCTAACTATAGACTGTCTGAGACATAACTACTCATCACGAAGTGCTCTAGGTAACCAGAATAGTCAAGTCCAATATTTCCCCCATGCCTGACTACCAAACTGTTCTTTCAGAAAGAATCTTCCAGGAGCGCCTGGTATAGCGTGTGACTCCTGATCTTGATCTTGATCACTAGGTATAGAAATTAAAGAAATAAAATCTAAAAAAAAAAAAAAAAAAGAATCTTCCAGTTAGAAGTGAAAAATTACAGAGCAGGAAAGGATTTTAAAACAGTCTTAAAACAGAGGCCCAGCCAGAGGAAAAGAAACAAGTCCTAAGCCACATGAGGTAATAGCAGGGTCAAGACTAGCTCTCTGGGCTCTGGGATAAGGAGGGGGAATTACCAGACCCACCACCCCCAGCAAGGTCCAGTGCCTGACCCACTACCCCAACTGCCTACCAGACACAGTGTTTACATAAAGTCAACAATAATCAGTTAGTTCCCTTCCAAGCTAAATATAACCTCTGTCTGATGTCTTTAAAAGAATCTAAAATACTTTGGCAAGTTATTGTAATCCTCAAAAACTGACCCAGAAACGCTACTTCCAGGAATCAAATTCTAAGGATATACTAAGACAGATACACAGAAATAAATGCACAAGGATGTTTACTGCAACAGTTTATGATGCCAAAAAAGCAGAAACAGAACTAGCTAAACAAACGGATGTATATAGCTATGCAACAGAACACTACACGATCCAGATCTGTGTGACGTTTTCTCATACACTATTTTTGTTAATTTCAAGTTTTTATTTAAATTCTAGTTAACATATACAGTAAAACTGGTTTCAGGGTGTGCAATTTAGTGATTCATCGCTTACATATAACACCGAGTGCCCATCACAAGTGCCCTCCTTAATACCCATCACCCATCTAGCCCATCCCCCACCTATCTCCTTTCACCAACCTTCAGTTTGTTCTCTATAGTTAAAAGTCTCTTGGGGCGCCTGGGTGGCTCAGTTGGTTAAGCGACCGACTTCGGCTCAGGTTATGATCTCGTAGTCTGTGAGTTCGAGCCCCGCATCGGGCTCTGTGCTGACAGATCAGAGCCTGGAACCTGATTTGGATTCTGTGTCTCCATCTCTCTGTCCCTCCCCACTCCCCAAAACAAACAAACATAAAAAAAAAAAAAAAAAGTCTCCTAAGGTTTGCTTCCAACTCTCTTCTTTTGTCTCCCTTCCCTTATGTTCACCTGTTTTGTTTCTTAAATTCCACAAGTGAAATTATATGGTATCCGCCTTTCTCTAACCGACTTATTTCACTTAGCATAATACATTCTAGCTCCATCCACGTGGTTGCAAGATTTCAATGGCAAGGTTTCATTCTTTTTGATGGCTGAGTAATATTCCATTGAACATATATACCACATCTTCTTTATCCATTCATCAGTCAATGGACATTTGGGCTCTTTCCATAGTTTGGCTATTTCTCCTACACTACTGATGGTAGTGCAACTTAGTACAACCTTTCCAAAGGGTGGTTTTGGCAGTATGTATCAAAATGTTCAACATGCATACCTTTGACTCAATAATCCACTTCTAGGAATTTACTTTAGAATACAGCCTGAGAAATCAATCACACAAGTAAGTACCTAAAGGTTCTATGTTTCAAAGGTTCATGGACTACCTTAAAACGAGCAATATTGTTAAAATTCAAAAACTGGTTAAATTATGGCACATCTAGAGAATGGAATACTGCGATACCACCAAAAGTTAATACTGATGGGTCATAGACCCCTTTGAAAAACGGATTCATATTGTGGAACCCTGACCCCATAACAATATACACACAGGTTCTACTGTTTTGGGAGGGTTACAGGTCTCCAGAACACCTCTGTGGGCTCAAGGTAAAAACCCTTCTACTACTGGGAACAGCAATCACCATATACTATTATGAGAACAGGTCAGTTACAAAACCACACACAGGATTTCATTTTGGTAATAAATGAGCACATAAGCAACAGTATAAAACGTGTGGAAGAAATAGTTCTCAAAGGTTTACAATATCTGTGTCTCAGTAACGAAACATCACGTGACATTTACTTCCTTCTTCTCACATTTCCACTGTAGCAATTTTTTATAATCATCGCATGTTACTTTTACAAAAATTGTTTCAAAGGTGATATTCATTTTGAAATGCTCCAAATGGAAACTATGCAACATGAACCAGCAGATGGGAAGATTAGGTTGTATTCTAGGATAGAATATACAACTATGATCCCATTTTTATGGAACAAAATATGTATTAGTAAATGGAAAAAAAGCTTGAAAGGCATACAGTAACCTGCTAGCACCAATTGCTTATGGGTAGTAGGAACTCAGATAATTTTTGTATTTCTAGTTTATCTCTTATCTTCTGTCTTAAGTTTTACTGTGAACACACACTAGTAATAAGGAAGGAAGCAAAGAAGGAACAAATGAATGGGTGAACAAACAACTTAAAAGAGTGGGAGTACACACACCCAACCAAAACATGATTCTCCCTGAATTGTAAAATCTTTATTTTTTCCTTTGGGCTTTTCAGTATTTTCCAACTTTTTTACAATGTATATTTATTCTTTCCTAAGAAAAAAAGCACCACTAATATAATAAATAAAAGAGTCTCTATATATTCAAAGAGTTTCTAGAATACAGAACCACAAAGACTTCTATTAGATTCAACTAGGAGGCTCATGCTCAGAAGGAACAGTAATACATCCAGCCACCATACAAGTAAAATAAAAAAACTGCTTAAATGAGGGAAAAGATGTCCACTTCTATTTATCAAACCCCCTTTCTTCACCAACTCACCTACACAGAAATGGGTCACTCTGGGAAAAACAGAACAGTAATAGCACCTTGACTACATCTTGTTCTCTTTCTCAGCCTCTGAATTTTATGGGGATCTAACTGTGCATCAGGCCCTGTACTAGGCATTATTGTAAGCCTTGCTTCTTTATTCATTTCCTCCTCAAGTCAGAGTCAGAAACTATTATCCTCATTTTACTGAGGAAGAAAATGAGGTTAAGAAAGGTCAGATGAACAGCCCAAGGTCACACAACTCTAAGTGCTTTAGACGAGACCTGAACCAAAACCTCTAAAGTCAAATACCCTTATACCACTTTATTTTTTGTAACTCATTTTATGTAATGCAACAAAAATGTAAGAAGATATAATGAACCACAAGCATCCTGGTTAAATTTTTAAATGTTCCTCTCAAAACTTTGGTAAAATTTAATTTGTGCAAAGTAACTAAAATTTTGCAAATTTTACAAAGTAACTAAAAACATTAAAACATTGAAAAAAGTGAATTTAGAATTCCTAAAACACTCTAAAGAGATTAACAGAAACATCTGCTAGGTTTAGCGAGATGATTGGAAAGAATCTGGAACATTTGCTATTAACTGCAATTTTACAAGTTTAAAAATTGTTTTAAATGTAATGCACCACACAAACCACCAGAGGGAGCTTTAAATTTAAAATCAAAATCACAAAGGTCTTCAGAACTCTTGATAACAGATGTGCTTTAACAAGTTCTCACCACTGTACTGGGAAAATTTATTTGATAAGCGATAATTCTCCAGGATTACAACGACGACCATGGACATAAACAACAGGAAATCACTGACATAAGGGCTCAGTACAGCCAGAGCACGGATTAGGTAGATACGACTAGACTTCCTACCCATAAACTTCTAAGTCCTGGTCTTCCCACCTGTAAAATGGGAACTATGCCACAGCCCTTGCTACACAGCTACGCTGTGCCTCACAGCCACGTGCTGAGAGCCCAGGGCCATGCTAGACTCACAGACAAAGACCCACAAGTTCACAGAAAGACAAGGGCCAGGCAAGCAGGAAGTGAAACCAGGCAAGGACCGACAGACCACAGCACTTCTCCCACTTCTAAAGGCAACATCTGCCACTCAGTTCCAGAAGATTACTGCCACCTATCATCCCACCCTCTTTCTGAATTTTTTCAAAAGAAGCCAGAAAAAATAAAAACATTTTTTAAAAAAGCCAGAAATCCAGATTTTTAATTCCAATCTCCCCAATTTAGATTTATTGACCACTATAATTTTAAAGACACTGTGACCCAAATATAATTTCTCTACAAGCAGTACATGGCCTGTGTGCTGGCAGCTTACAATCTGTGCTTTCTATTCCTGCTTCCCTTTAATCTTGCAGGCCTCGATACAGCTGCTGCTGCTCGGAGCAGAGATAAAGAAAATGGTTTTTGTAAGCTGCTTAATGAATGAGGAGGACCAGAATAATAAAGGCCTCTGATCAACTTCAAAAAGAAAAAAAAAGAGAGAGAGAGAGAAAGAGAAAGAATCTATTAAAGGTAATGCAGGTCTCCAAAAGAGAAGCTGGTATTCTAACCCATGACTAAATGCTCAGGCTGTTTCCAAGCTCTGCTCTAATACACGGCCTCTCTTCTCTTTACGAGAAGCAAATGAGAAGCAAATGAGAAAAGAGACTTAGGATTTGAAAACCAGGAGACCTACACAAACGTAAAGTGATGATGTGATTAAGGAAAAAAAGGAGACAAAACTGAGAGGAGCTGTGGGTGGGAGTCAGCATGGCATGAAGGTCAGATCAGGCAAGTGACTATACTTCTGTAAGCCTCAGTTTCACTTAAATATTGATGTTAACAGTCCCTATCTCAGAGTTCCAAGGATAAAAGGAGATCGTGCATAAAGCACGAAGCATAAGACCCAGCACAAAGAGACAGGTAAATGTGGGTTAATATTAATGTTATTATACCCACTCACAGCCAACTACAAATACAATTTTTTATTTCACTGCTACTTTGTCCCTACAAGAGAGAGAAAAAAACCAACTGTCTGTGTCTGTGTTCACAAGATGAACTCAAAGGTAACTTTCTTTCTATAAACAAAAGAGGACTGTTTGTAATCCAGTAATACCCTATGCCTCAGGAAATGACTTGGTTGGTCACATGTGTTACCTTCATGGGGGAAAAAAACAGACGCCATAAATTCAAATACATCATCAAAAGCCTTCTGAAATTAAAATGGTTAACAACTGATTTCTAGAATAAAATGTGTATACCTGAATGCTTTTTCTGTAGTTTCTAGGTTCCCAGATGCCAAAAACCTAAGACATAAGAAAAAGATGCTATAGAAATGCCTATCCTGGAATCTTACCTGAAAAGCATCTGCTTCAGCATCCGATTGGCCGTCACAACCCTGGGAAGGCGGCCAGTGGAGAGAGAGTGGAGCTCCAAATTGGAAGAAATGAGCTGGGTTGTCATGTCTGTGTCTGCAGCTGTCCCAGCACCACAACAACTAAAAAATACAATCAGAAACTTAGATGAAATTCAATTACCAAAGGGCTCAATTAGAAGTGGAGCTTCTTGGGTAACTTCCATCAAGTTTAGGTACACAGAGAGATGTTTTTGCGCATATTCTGCACTGTTAACTACTCTAATCTTATATAAATGTGAAACTGAGAACACTCATCTTGTTATATGCAAATATATTTTCTGTGCCTCAACAGAACATTGCAAATCATTAGCTTCTGTGCTCTTACCAGACTGAGCATTTTACTACTCCTGAAAACATATCTGAGTTGTACCAAACAGCAAGACATATTAAAAACCTTAAAATTTAACATTCACCAAGCATTTACCACCAGGTACCAGCCATTACAAAGTGCTGAGAATAAAGAAAATATGAAACAGTCCTAGGACTTGATTGCAAAGTTGAGTGCAGGAAACAAAAGTAGGCAAAATTTATAATACCTTATATAATACGATATAGCACAAATGCTATGGGAAACTGGAGGAGAGAGCGATTAATTCTGGTCTTTGAGAAGAGGTTTCATATGAGCTGGATTTGAAAGGATCAAATAAGAAACACTGCAAAAACAAGAGGAAAGGGCAATTCTAAGCAGAGGGACTGGCAAAAGCAAAGGTGAAAGAGCTCAGAGATGAAGCGAACAGGGACGGTCTGGCTGTAACTGGAACACAAGACGATGACAGCGAAATACGCTGAAAAGGTAAATTTTTGTGACATTGTGCAAGATCTTAAATATCATGCTACAGAGTTTCAATTTTATTCTGAAAGCAGTGTGGAAATGTGAAAAGTCTCTTGAAATGTTTGTAAAGAAGAAAAGGACATAATCAGATCTGTGTTTTACAAAATTCAATATGGCAAAAGGACAGATAATAAAGAGACCAAAGGCAAAGAGGCCATTTAAATGACAAATGCAGGGGCACCCAGGTGGCTCAGCCAGCTAAGCAGCTGACTTCGGCTCAGGTCATGATCTCATGGTTTGTGAGTTCAAGTCCTACAACAAGCTCTGCACTGACCCTGCACAGCCTGCTTGGGATTCTCTCTCTCTGCCCCTCCCCTGAGCTCTCTCTCAAGGTAAAAAACGATTTGGGGATTTTAATCTGCTATAAACAAACAAACAAACAAACAAACAAACAGATAAATGACAAATGCAATAGTCCAGCTGAGAAACAAGCATATGAACTAAAGCTTTAGCAGACGGAACAGCTGAAACAGAACTGGGACCAAGCGAATTAAAGACTAAAGCAAAGAGAGAACGTGAGGATAACCAGCTCAGGTGACAGGCAGATGAAAATACCATTTAAGGGAGATAAAAAGGAAATACAAGTTAAACAACAGGTTTTAGTAAGGAACACAGTAAATTCCATGTTGGCTCTGGCAAGTTTGAAAATATAAGAGCTATTCAAACTAACTGATACTTACTAAATGTTAGGAGATATGAAGTGTATTTTTGAACAGTTCTTGTCAGCAACAACCATCCCTTCAGTTGCCCTTGTATCTGCTCCAAGAACTATGCCATCCTATTTTTAAAAACATATATTTTAAAACAAGTTCACATATACAAACCCACACCTCTCTACTCTAGGGAAAACAATGTTAGCCGTCCCCTGCTTCCCCCAAACCCTTGAGGGGTTGGTGAGATGGAGCCCCAAGTCCGGCTCTGCACTGACAGCATGGAGCCTGCTTGGGATTCTCTCCTTCTCTCTCTGCCCCTCCCTTGCTCACGCATGTGTGCAAGCTCGCTCTCTCTCTCTCAAAATAAATAAAGTTAAAAAAATAAAATAAAATAAAATATGCCACCCTTTATCTTTAACCACGATAACCATTCTCTCTTTCGACCCTTTCAACAATTTAAGGCAGGAGTTACTCTGTTCATTTGATGGGCAGGAAAGCGTGGGTGTGAGAAGTGACTTGCCCAAAGTTGGAAGCAGCATAAAAGTTAAATGGCTACATACACCTGTCTGACCAGAAATCTTGTATTCTCCCATTATATCACCCTGCTTCCCAAAGCAGTACGTTAAGACAGAAAAGTATTGGTCTCCTGTCAAAAATTCTGCAAAGTGAGAAAAGAATATAAACTGTTGATAAAAGCACAAAACCTCCCGACAAATCCCAAAGGCCCTTTTCCTGACGTTCTCTGAAATATGCGCCCTTCTTGACAGAGCCCAGAGAAGCGAAAGGAGGCCAAGTGGCCTGCATCCCGTAATCAGCTGTCACTGCTGCTGCTGCCGGCCTATCCCTGCTCACCTTATAGACCACCCCCGCGATGGTCGTGCCAGTCTTCCGGGCCGTTGGAAGCTTGTACCCTTTCTTCGCAAAATCAGCTTCCAAGACGGCATTTCTGAAAGCAAAGCAGAGAATAAAGCGTCGAAGGGCAGGACCACCTTGCGCCGCACTGGCACGAAGAATGTCTAATAGGGAACTCAGGAAGAGAAAAGCTACTATTCGCTTTCCATCCCTCTGTTCACCGAATCCTCTCAAGATCAGGACTAGTGTCGCGTTATTCGGCATGCAAAGCGTCAGAGAGAGGTCGCATCTCGCCCAAGGAGGCAGAGATGGGGACTGGCCGGGTGCGCTGGGCAAGCGGAAAGTCAGACTCGGCTTTACGAGAAACCCACTCTCAGGCCCTCATTCCCCTGAGTCACACGGGCCGCGGGGCGCAGGCCGCAGGCCCCGCCGTTCACCCTTCATTTGGACTTCCCAGATCAGACCGCGGCCCGGCTCCGACCCCGGCACCGCACTCCCACTCCCGCCCTGAACCTGGCCCCGGGCATGGCCACACCTGCGACAGTTATCAAAAGAGAAACCTCCGACCGGGGACTCATAGACCGACACAGCCGCCATCTTCCCGAGAAAGTATTTCCGGAACACGGGCTGGAACTAGCAAAAAAGAGCAGGGCACTTCCGGCGCCTGCGGCGACCTGGCCTGAAGGGGCGGGGCAAACTCCGCGCCTGGGCGATTGATCTTAGCGTTCTGGACTCCTAGAGGAGCCCGGACGTGTTTGGCGTATTTCGCCCCAAGTGGCGCGGAGGAGTAACTAACGCTGGGGGCCGGGAAAGGACTTGTCCAAGTTGGTGGCACGGGAGACCAGACTCCTGCTGACCACACAAGAGCTGTGTCTACTGTTGATCAGACTCCGTGGGGGCTTAGGACACAGACACACGCGAGTTCCAGGCACAGTGCCACGTCCTCCTTACACTGAGCGAGTCCTCTCAGTTCTGAATCTCTTTCCTCTGCTGCCAAATGGAAATAACAGTTATCTCAAGAGACTGCTGTGAAAATGAACAAGAAGCACATGAGAAGATGCTCAACATCATCAGTCATTAGGGAAATGCAAGCCAAAACCACCATGGACACCCGCTAGGATGGCTATAATTAAAAAGACAGAAAATAACAAAAGTTGGCGAGGATTATGGGGAACCCCGAACCCTCATACACGCCTGGTGGGAAGCAGTTCAGCGGTTGCCCAAAATGTTAAACATAGACTGAGCAGTTTGTCTCTGAAGTATATACCCAAGAGAATCAAAAGCATATGTTGACAAAAACGTGTACACAAACATTCATAGCAGCATTATTCATAATAGCCAAATAATAGAAACCACCCAAATGCCCATCATTTGGAAACAAAATGTGGTACATCCATACAACAGAATATTGCTCGGCCATAAAGAGGAATGAAACATTGGTAAATACTACAACAGGAATGAACTTTGAAAATACTACACTGAGTGAGAGAAGCTCAGCACAAAAACAAAAACAAAAAAATCACATGTAGTATGGTTCCATTTCTGTGAAATCCATACTAGGCAAATCACTAGTTTCCAGTGAGAAACTAGATTAGTGGTTGCTAGAAAATGGGGGGAGGAGAAAATGGGGAGTGACTGTTTGAGAGGCACAAAGTCTCTTTTCGGAGTGATGACAGTGTTCTGGAATTAGGCTGTGGGAATGATTACATGACATTGTGAATATACTAAAAACCACCGAACTGCACGGTGCATTTTATGTTAGATTAATTTTATTTTGATTTGTAAAAGGCTGCTGTAAGAATTGAAAATTGTACATGGATAGCTTGTATCCCTGGCATATAGCAGCTTTTCAATAAATAGTACTTAATATTAATACATTCATTTCATAGCAAGTAAGCGACAGCCTCGGTAACTGTGGAATGAAGTGACATAGTCTGTCACAACTGTGTGTTCAATAAATATTTGTCAAAGATTGAATTCTCTTTCATTACTTTTCTGGGCCCTTTGTGTGGAATTAGGAAAATGAAGCCTCACCTACCTACCTCCACAGGAATCTGCTGATGAAAAAGTCTGAGTGTATCCCCTGGTGATTGTCAAAAATGAGAAGATCTGAGCTCCGCTCTAGAGAAGTCCATTTCCTGACGACAGAGACTCATCACCATAAGACCAAGACAGGACAGTTTGACATGCCCTGGACGCCGTGGGAGTCAGGAAATAATCCTAGAACCGCCTCTACAATATCCATCAAACTCTCTCACTCCTGCCCTGGGCCCAGCCTCAAGGGAATGAACACAAGATGAACCAGATGTACCTCCTCTCCGCATGTTAGGGGCTGAATTTTGTCACCCCAAGATTATTTTTTATATATATTTTTTATTTTTTTAATGTTTCTTTATTTTTGAGGGAGAGACAGAGCATCAGCAGGGGCAGAGAGGGAGACACAGAATCCGAAGCAGGTTCCAGGCTCTGAGCTGTCAGCACAGAGCCCAATGTGGGGCTCGAACCCACGAACTGTGAGATCATGACCTGAGCCAAAGTCAGACACCCAACTGACTGAGCCACCCAGGCGCCCCTGTCATCCCTAGATTCTTATGTTGAAGTCCCAACCCCCAATACCTCAGAATGTGACCTAATTTGGATGCAGGGCCTTTACAGAGGGAATTAAGTTACAGAGGTCATTAGGGGGGTGCCTGGGTGGCTCAGTCAGTTAAGCATCCAACTTCAGTTCAGGTCATGATCTTATGAACCCCGCATTGGTTTCTTTTCTTTTTTTTTATTTAATTTTTTTAATGTTTATTTATTTTTGAGAGAGAGCCAGATGGAACGTGAGCAGCGGAGGAGCAGAGAGAGAGAGAGAGAGAGAGAGAAGATCCGAAGCCTGGTCTGAGCTGTCAGCACAGAGCCCGGCATGGGGCTCAAACTCACGAACTGTGAGATCATGTCCGAGCCGGAGTTGGACGCTCAACCAAGTGAGCCACCCAGGCCCCCTACACACACACACACACACACATTGGGTTTTGAGCCCCACATTGGCTCTCTGCTATCAGCGCAGACCCTGCTTCCGAACTTCTGTCTTCCTCTCTCTCTGCCCCTCCCCCTCTCGCACTCTCTCTCTGTCTCTCTCTCTCAAAAATAACCATTAAAAAAACAACAAGAAAAAGGGCATTAGGGTAGCTCCTAACCCAGTATGACTGATGTCCTATTAACAAGGGGAAATTTATGGGCGCCTGGGTGGCTTAGTTGGTTAAGTGACGACTCTTGATTTTGACTCAGGTCATGACCTCATGGTTCTTGGGCTCAAGCCCCACATCGGACTCTGTGCTGATGGCACAGAGCCTGCTTGGGATTCTCTCTCTCTCTCCCTCTCTCTCTCTCTCTCTCTCTGCCCCTCCCCCACTCGCATTGTCTCTAAATAAATAAATAAATAAATAAATAAATAAAGGTGGGGCGAGTTTACAGACAGACATTCACACAGGGAGAGCTTTGTGGACTTGAAGGCAGAAGTGTGCGATGCTTCTACACGCCAGGGAACGTCAACGATGGGCAGTCAATCACCAGATACAGTGATGACTCGAATGCGATTGCGGCAAAGGAAGCACAGCAGCCCGCAGCCCCCAGAGGGCGGTGGCAGGGCGCCTGTGTGGCCATAGAGTCTGGGTGCGACCCAGAGGAGCCAGGAAAGGATATGGAAATGATTTGTGATCTCGGTTTGTCCCGGGGCATTCCTCTTACGTGGATCTCTTAGGTACCTTTATCGCTCTCAGACAGCTGGAGGGGAGGCATCGCCTGTCTTGGGGCCTCTGGAGGTGGCCCAGCAAAGACAGTTGGAGCCAGCAGAGGGCGACAGAGAGCCTCCAGGCAGCCTGGGCCTGGCCTTTGAGAGGCTCAGCCCAAGGCCAGGCAAGCTCCACTCAGCCTGTGACAGGGCCTCGGTCCCTTCAGTGGTTTGAAGGGCAGCTCCCGGTCCCCAGCACTCAGAAACCCCTGCTTCAGCCTCCCTGTCCAACATGACTGCTGTCCCCTGGGACTGCAACCCTGTCCAGAATGCCCTCCCCAGGGTGTGGACACAGTCCCACTTAATCCCCAGCAAGGGCCCCAAAACTTGACAGACCAGTAAAGCTCTGGATTTGGCTGTGTGATCTCAGGGGAACCATCAAGCTCTCTGTGCCTCAGTTCCCTAGTAATATAGTTAACAACCCACCTTCCCTGAGAACACCCAATCTGCTTTGTACACAGGATCTCTCCTGATCATCCCAGGCGCTGAGACTGTGCCAACACTGGAAAAACAGACGATTAGGAGACAGATACTGTCCCTGCCCTCTCGGGGAGCTAGAGGTCCCCAAGGACCGGGCATCACTGCCCCACTTTACAGATGAAACAGCTGAGGCCCAGAGAGGTGAAGCCAATGATTCAAGGCTGCACAGCTGACAACTGGCAGTCAAGATATAAACCACATGCCTCTCAGCCCCAGACCAGACACAGAACCACACCTCCCTTCGATTATGGCTCAGCTGGAACCCAAGTTCCCATGTTCCCTGGGGCTTTGCCCGAGCAAAAGCAAGGTTTCCTCCCCAAGGATTCTCATCCAGCCCAGCTATTTCCCAGCTGTGTGATCTCAGGCTGGTCTCTTCATGTCTCTGAATCTCAGTTTCCCCATGTGTAAAATGAGAGAACATTACAATGTTTCCCTTACCTCATGCGTCCTGAGTAAGACCATGCACTTTGAATGAAAGCACTTCATTTATGCGTTCATTCAGTATTTATTAAAGCCCCTCCTTGGTGCCAGGCTCTTGGCCAGATCACAGCCTTAAGGAGTGCTGGTCTGGGAACTACACCTTCAGTGCACTGCACTAAGTGCCCTTTAGGGGCATCAGATCGCAGCCAGAAGACGTTCCCAAGAGGGTCTGAGGCAGCAGGGTGGGCACCCACAGGACAGGAGTCAGCACCGAGACCGAGAGACCAGAGCGTGCCTTTCCACAGAGAGTTCAGCTGTGCGTGGCCCCCTGCATCACCCCGGGTTTTCCAAGGGCCTGGCAAGCACCCTCCCTGTCTTGGGGCCTCTGGAGGTGGCCTGTAGGCTGCTAGGAATCCAGAGTGGGACAGGCCCTAGAAGGTTCACCCCCATCCTCTGTCAGGATACACACACATCCGGGGGTGCCCCCCACCGGGAGTCTTGGCCAATTTCCCACTGCAGGGAAAGCAGCCCATGATGCTCCTGGTTGCTAAGGCAACTGGGCCCTTGTTTTTCCTTCTTCATAAATAAGCCATAAATAGACAGGGCAAACCTGGGCGCCTTCCTTTGCATGAATTAGAGCAGCTGCTCCAGGCTTCAGGGCGCCTGGCACAGCGCCCAGGTGCCGAACCTCGCTGCCCAGCCACAGACGCCCAGTGGGAAGGCACAGCGGGCCCACGGCCGTGTCCCAGCCATGTGGATTCCCGCCACCCACTCCAGACTCCCCTGGGACACTTAGTGGATTTGGGGTGCCCTGAGGAGACCCACAAAATCCCAATCACTGTAAACAAGGCCTGGGATGGGTGTTTCACTACCTAACCCCAGAGAATGAAATGAGCCCTTGTGGAGTGACCCCCCAGCTGACGGTGAGCAGGAGTGGGCACCACCCCCCCCCCCCTTTTCCCATCTGGAGCTTGTACAAGTCTCTGGGAAATCAGCGAATACCTCCCGCTACCGTAGCACGTTAGAATTTATTATAAATCCTTTCTCTACCTGGTTTAATCATCATGGTCAACACCCATTGAGAGCTTTCCAGATGTAGGACAGGTGTTCTGTTAGGCACTTTACATGCCACAACCTCATTAATCCTCCCAGCTACCCAGGTGGTGCTGTTAGATTTCCAGCGCAAGGGTGGGGAACTGCAAGCTGAGAGAGAGGAGGTGCCTGGCCCAAGGTCACGTAGCTGGTTAGCAAAGGAACCAGAATTTGAACCCAGGCTTGTCCCGGCCTCTCCTTTCAACATATCTGATTCTCTTAATAAACCATGAGGGCGGGAATCACAGGGGGGATGCCCTGAGTGGGAAGGAACAGAAAGAGCAACTGAGACTCAGAGTGACAAGGGACAGGCCCATGACCACAGGGAGGGAGAGTCAAGGCTGAGACGTGGGTCCCTGGAGTGTGGGCTGCAGAAAGTGGGATTGTTTGCATCACAGAGGAGATTCGGGTAGATGTGAGTACCTGGTCAGTGAGGGCAGGCCTCCTTGGGGAGGTGAAGCTGACACCAGGTCTTTGAGGAAGAGAGTAGAGAGAAGGGAAGAGCTTTCCAAAGAGAAGTACAGCCCATACGAAGGCATGGGGGGGGGGGCAGGTTATAGGGCTTGCCAGGTCTGCAGAAGAGCAGGTAGGTGGGTGTGGCCACAGGGCAGGGGTGAGGTGGAGAGGTGAGGATAGTAAGCTGGGTGGGCTCCAACTATACGGGACAGGTAGGCTGGCTCTGAAGCCTGGGCGTGTCCCGAGGGCCCTGGGGAGCCATGGCAGGCTTGTGAGCAGAGAAGCAGCACGTCCTCTCTTGGGAGAAGGGGCTGCTTACTTGACAAAGAGAGTTTGAGCAGAGCATGTCACCCAAACAAGGCATCCTGGGGCTGCTGGACCACAGCTGACGGATGCTTTCTCCAGCTAAGCCTACCTCTGAATGTGTCTCCGAGGCACATCCTCCTCTGTATCTTCTCTACGGTCCTAGACTTGCCGTGCCTTTCCACAGCGAGGCAAATGCTACCCCATTCATTCATTCATTCATTCAGACATTCCTTGAACAAACTTCACTTCTGTGTCTGGCACTGTGCCGGGCACAGGAACACAAAGACTCTGCCCTCAAGAAAAATGAATACAGAAATGAATAAGAGAGTTAAAAGACCAGAAGTTTCTGATAGGGACTGCACAGGGTACAAAGAAGTACAAAGAAAGAGAGGGCAGCTCCCCCAGGGGAGGAAAGGCGTCAGCGAGTCCTTTAAACAAAACGTGGGAGTGTGAACAGAACTTTGAGGAGGAGCAGGAGCTGGCTAGCTGGGGTGGCAGGAGGAAGAGAATGTGCACTCCCGAAGGAAGGGACAGGCTGAGCAGACCTGTGCAGGCATTAAAGAGCCGGGCATGTGGGGAAGCATTAAATGAGAGGGGTTGGGGGCAGGGGAGTTGGACACTCGGCAGGAACCAAGGCAGGCGGGACCTGGGAGCCCCTCCTCTGGTATTAATCA
Organism: Lynx canadensis; assembly: GCF_007474595.2. NCBI lineage: Eukaryota > Metazoa > Chordata > Mammalia > Carnivora > Felidae > Lynx > Lynx canadensis. The sequence continues at coordinate 83,413,138 of NC_044315.2, forward strand.
GGGGGATGACGCGATCACACAGCGTGTTGTGAAAATCAACCTGGCAACTGGTCAGAAGATGGATGGACAGGGAGAGGCCGGAAGTAGGAGAGCAGGGAGGAGACGAAGGTGGCCTGAACTTGAGTGATGGCAGTGACCTTGGCAAGAAGGGAACAGTTTCAAGACATACTACAGAAAGTCGGATAGACAGGATGTGGTCAGAGGTTGGAGATAGTGACATTCTCCAGGGCTCTGACTTGGGGGGCAGGAATTTCCACGTGGGTTCCCTTAGGACATCTTGCCTTGGAGGGCTGGGCTGGGGAGAGGTACAAGAGTTCTCGAGAAAGTGGTGCAAGTCCCGAGTGTAGATACGATGCCACAGGAGGGTGGGCAGAGGGAGAGAGGGGAGCCAAGGACAGAGGCCAGGGACAGTAATTTATCAGGCAAGTAAAGATGAGGCACAGGTGAAGTGGGGAGAGAAGGCACAGGCAGGGAGGCAGGCGGGGACCAGGGGAGAATGACATCACAGCCACCACGACGGGAGAGAAGGCTGGAGATGGAGGGAGGGTCCCGATGACAGTCAGGCAAGAGAAGGACCAAAATGTGTCCACCGGACCATTCTCACTGACTGTGCTGTTGTCACTATCAAATCTAGCAAAGACATTTTTTCTAATAATAACACTCAGTGTTAGCAATGATGTGCCTAACTTTTGTAGTTTGTTAGTGGGAGTGTAAAATGATACAAGCTTCCTGAAAAGCCATTTGCCAAATAGTTCAGAATCCTATATGACACAGCGCTTACGATTCACAACACGGTATTGTGCACCTCAAAATTTGTTAAGAGGGTAGCGCTCACGGTGAGTGTCCTTGGGACACACACACACCCCATAAGAAAAAAAGGAAACTATTGGAGGTATACGGATACGTTTATTGCCTTGATTGTGTTAAGGGCATCACAGATGTATGCATACACATGTCCAAACTCATCCAACGGTGTGTATTAAATCTATACAGTTTTTTTTTTCTGGTGTATCAATTGTACCTCAGGAAAGCTGGATTTTTTTTAAGTTCAAGATCCTTGAAAAAGTTCAGGGCATTTAACCCCAAAATTCCACTCTTATGTGGACTCTTATCCTCAAAGATGTTCATTGTGGCGTTATTTAAAATGGATTATATTGAATTTTATAATGTATTATATATTGGGTATATATTAGATAGTGGATTACACATATTAGATATTATACTGGATTCTTTATATTATAATATATAGCAATAATCTAAAGAAAATCTGGAAACCACTTTAATGTCAAACAACAGGAGAGTAACTGAATATTTTTTGATGGAACATAAGAGGCCATTAAAAAATGTGTTTTCAATGCATGTTTAATGACAGAAGAAAGAGTGAGAAGTGAGCAGAGTATACGTGGTTCCAACTTTATAACGTATATGTACATTATGTATGTAAAAAAAATCATGTTACTAACAGCTATAATTCCTCACTGGTGGGATATCAGGCTATTCCCATTTTACTCCTTGTGCCTCTCTGCATTTTTTTTCAAATTCTCTACATAGCCATTATTTTTCCCCAACTTTTTATGTTGGAATTTTTCAAACCTTCAGAAAGTTGCATGAGTAATGCAATGAACAATCCCCCCTCCCCGTCTCTCCGATGAACCAATTGAAAGTTACACAACTTTACACAACGATCCACCCCTAAAAACTAGAGCATGAATCTCCTAAAAACAAGGACATACTCCTACCTAACCACAATACCATTGTGTGGATGCAGTATTGCTCTCTATTATTCAATCTACTTTCAAATTTCCCCAGTTATCTCAATAACAACCATTATGCAGGTATCTGGCTGGTTCAGTTAGTAGAGTGTATGACCCTTGATCTTGGGGTCATGAGTCTGAGTCTTACGTTGGGCATAGAGATCACCTAAAAATTTTTTTTAATTAAAACAACCCATCCATTATGATTTTTGTGATCCAGGAGCCAGTCAAATATCACACACTGAATTCAGTTGTCCCCAGAATACTTCTACAGGATTCTCCTCAAAACGAGGGCATTCTCCTGCAAAACCACAATGCCTACAAATACCATAAGATCCAGTAATTCTGCTACTGGGTATTTACCCAGAGAAAACAAAAACACTAATTTGAAAAGATACATGCATCTGTATATTTACTGCAGCATTATTTATAATAGCCAAGATATAGAAGCAACCAAAGTGTCCAGCGATAGATGATGAATGGATAAAGAAGGTGTAGTATATATACTCAATGGAATATCACTCATCCATAAAAAAGAATGAAATCTTGCCATTTATGACAACATGGATGGGCCTAAAGGACATTATGCGAGGTGAAACAAGTCAGAGAGAGAAAGACAAATACCCTATGATTTCACTTATATGTGGAATCTAAAAAACAAAACAAACACAAACAAACAAAAACCAAACAGACTCTTAAATACAGAGAATAAACTGATGGTTCCCAGAGGGGAGGGGTGTGGAGGGTAGGTTAAATAGGTGATGGGGATAAAGAGGCACAAACCTACAGTTATAAAATAAATAAGTCACAGAGATGAAAAGTCTAGCATAGAGCATAAAGCCAATAATACTGTAATAATATCATACGGGGACACCTTGGTGAGCATTGAGTAATGTATAGAATTGTCAGATCACTAGGTTGTACACCTGAAAGTAATATTTGGAGCGAATGACATTGTATGTCAATGATGCATCAAAAAAAAAAAAAGATAAATGAGTTCTGGGTAGCAGTACTGTATTCTATTTTTGAAAGCTACTTAGTAAATCTTACAAGTTCCCATCACAAGATAAAAAAGATTTGTGACTACATAAGGTGATGGGTGTTAACTAGTTGTGGGAATCATTTCTCAATATATGTATATCTCAAATCACTATTTGGATACCTTAAACTTGTACAATATTACGTGTCAATTATATCTCAATAAAACTGGAAGGGAAAAAATGCATCCTTGTAAATATTAGATGTGTTGTCATACACTCATTAGCTTTTAATTTTATATGAAAATATATATATAATAAATAAAATATAAATATAAATATAAATATAAATATAAATATAAATATATACTTTATATATATATATTTATTTTCCCAAGTGGAAATCATGTTGTAGATAAAGAAACAAGAAATTAAGAAGTTTGGATGGGGCACCTGGCTGGCTCAGTCAATGGAGCATGTGACACTTGATCTCAGGGTTGTGAGTTCAAGCCCCACATTTGGTGTAGAGATTACTTACACACACACACACACACATACACACACACACACACACACACACATACACACACACACACACACACACACACCTTTAAAAAAAGGAAGAAGAAGAAGTTTAGAGACCAGTGGATTAGTCTCAACCCCCGCTAACAGAGCAGATAGCTTTGGATCGCTGGGGACCCTAATCTCATCTGGGACCAGGGGTTGGCTTGGAGCCTGGGAATCTAGCTGTGGTCTCCCGGTGAGGTTGGGGGTCCCTGAGGGCTGAGAGCAGATACTCTCTTTTTGTTTCTATTTCGGCACCCAGCACAGCACTGGGCACACTGTCAATGGGTAGTAAACATTGATGAATTGAAAGCTAAGTATTGTAATTATTCCTTGGGGAAGGATACATATGTAGACATTTTTTGCATACTTAAAAGTTGCCGAGAGGAAATGGTAAGCACTCTGACCCCGCCCCCCCCACACATACACATAAGTTAACTATGGGAGATGATGGATGTGTTTAATTTCCTTGATACTGGTAATCATTTTGTCATATGTAATGAAATTATCATGCTGTACACTCTGGATATACACAATTATATTTGTCACTTATTCCCTAATAAGATTTGAAGAGAAAAAAAAAAAAAAAAGACCGAAAAACCCCGTATTACCATTGTCACGTTCAGGCAATTTAATAAGGTTTCAATATAATTATCTAATATTTAGTCTGCATATTCCCCAGTGTCACCTTTATGACTTTTGTGATCTGGACCCAATCAGAGATCCCCATTGAATTGGTCATTGTGACCCTTTAGCCTCCTTCAATCTGGAACAGTCTCCAGGCTTTTTGTTCTTCTCTCTTGAAGAGGCCAGGTCAGTGGTTCTGAAGGATGGTCCTCGGCATAGACTTGTCTGATGATTTTGGCATGTAAGCATTTTTTGGAAGGAGTTCTTCGTAAGTGATGTGTCCTTTCTCAGGGTGCAGAAGATATTGGCTTATCCCAGTATTGGTGGGTTTTTTTAATGCTTATTTATTTATTTATTTATTTATTTATTTATTTTGAGGGGGGTGGGGAGGAGCAGCAGGAGAGGAGAGAGACAGAATCCGAGCAGGCTCCACACTCAGCATGGAGCCCAATGGGAAGCTTGATCCCACGAACCATGAAATCACGACCTGAGCCAAAATCAAGGGCTGGATGCTTAACCAACTGAGCCACCCAGGTGCCCCCCAAAATTAGTGGTCTGAGGTTTAACCATTTGGGTGAGGTGGTATCTGTCAGATTTCTCTTTTTGTAAAACGATTTTCTCCTCTACATAATTAGAATGCCAATTTGTGGGTTAATTCTTTGAAAACTGCGTGCATACCCTATTCCCAGTAGTCTTTCACCCACTGGTGGTAACACCCACTGATGATTTCTGCCCAGATTTTGTTCACTATAAGATGCCATTTTCTGTTTCCATCGCTCCTTAGTTGACCCTCTTTTGTAAGGAATCCCTTGGGGTTTTTTTAATTCTTTTTTTTTTTCAAATTCAAGGATTTATTTTTTATCCTATGTCATAACCCATTCACGTTCTTCATCATTTTGATCTTCCATTGCCCCAAATTTGGCCATTGGAGCCCTTTCAAAACGGCTCCCCACAAGTTTTAGTCCCTGTCTGCTCTCTGGCACAATGGAATGTTTCAACGGAGCACGTGCTAGGTCCATCCAGCCTCATGGGCACAGAAACAGCCATTCACCTCTGGACCCGTGGGAGCCCTGAAGGAGCATGGCAGACAGTGAGTGAAGCATCGGGGGCTGGTGGGCACCCCAAGTTCTCTCTCCGAAGTGTCAACAGCCGGGGCTTTAGTTAATGGTCCCATCCCACGGGGATAGGGCCAGTTGCCTTGAGGTGGCTGCTTAGCGACAAGCACCAGCCCACATATATCACTTCACATCCATCTATTTACTGCTTGTGCATTGAAGGATGTTAATTAGAGTACAAAGATGGATATGAACACTTCCACTCCCCGCCCAGAAAGTTCCCTCCTGCTACCTCCAGTCGGTCCCTCAAAGAGACCATCACTTTCTAATACCCAAACATTCTAGAACTTCACATAAACAGAGTCGTGCAGTGAGCGCACCTCCTTTCTTTTAGCTGCCAAATAAGATGGTGTTGGAGAGCCTGGCAGTGCCACCATTGCACCCCAGATCTTTCTGGAGCTTTCCTGGGGAGAGAGGAAAGCTGCTGTCCGTCTGCAAGTTCTTTCTCCAAATCCCTGCTCCCAGGCTGGTGGCTGGGAAGGGGTCCCAGACCAGGCTCCTTTCCCGACCCAGAAAAAAATTCATCTTCGGTGGCCCAGAAACTATGGCCTAGAAATCCCCCTGGACGTGGCAGGAGCCTGTCTACCCAGCAGTGAGGCTCAGACGCTCTGACGGCCCCCGAGCCCCTGACCGGGGGACCCCCAGGGGACTGTGGTCTTGTCCATCTGCCAGCAGAAGCAGTGAGCAGCACCAGTGGCCGGCCGGCCGCCCGCATTTCTGCTGTCAATCTGCCCGCTGCCCTGGGTTGTTTACTGGAAGCTGGCCTCCCTGCGAGGGTTCAAAGCCCTGGCCCTGGGCACGTCTGCGGCAGGAAGCAGGCCGGGCAGTAATTGGCGGCACAGCTGTGCTAAGCGGCCAGCACTGACCCACTATCTTCCTCCAGCGGTTGCCTTTGAGTGGCTCCATGCTGACCTTCCAGGCCTGCAGGGACTTCCTGCCGAATGCCAAGCCGGCACCAGCAACAAATTACTCATTCCCTGAGAAATCTATTAAAAGGTGACAGTAGTTTGGGGGCCGGGTGGCAGGGGGCCCCCAGCACAGGAAACCTAATGTCTTCTGTTCCCAAGAGCCCCCAGCCGACTCCTGCGGAACTCAGAGGGAACTGAGCTAGAACTCTAAAATTGGGGGCCCTGGAAAAATGACTCGGAGATGAGGAGAGGCTGACATCCTTGAGGCCCGTCTATGGGCCTGAGTCCCCTGGACCTCATTTCCAACCTGCTACTTCCACTCTGTGTGACCTTGGGCAAGCCGCTTGGCTTCTCTGAGTCTTCCATGCCCACAAAGGAGATGAGAAGCCTGCCCCCCAGATTGGCAAAAGCAAATGAAGTGCCAGGCATACAACAGATGCTCTGTGAGCGTTGCTGGATCAGAGGCAGACTTGTTCATTTCGGTCTCCAGCTGAGAGAGGCTGAGCCCAGTGACCTGCCCTCGTGAGCCCGCATCCAGAGTAGGGCAGTGGCCAAGCCTCGAGGTCAAGTGGAAAGGAGCTGCGGCTGGAGTGTAGTCATAGAGTCCTTATGAGAGGGGGGCAGGAGGCTTGGAGTTGAGGCCTGAAGGGTGAGTATCTACAGCAGCCCTCGCGAGCCCCAGGCCCGGGCCTCAGAGTCACAGAGCTCTGTCCTCTGAACCTGGTTGAGCCCAAACACTAATGTACAATTTTCATATATGATGAGGTGGTGCCACTGCACCCACCGGACCTAAGACTTTGAGGACGCGAAATGCCAGCTCGTGATGCATAGCTCAATCCCGTAGTCACCAGATGTCCCATCTACTGAGGCAGCAGGATGCCAGGAGCTAATTCTCTGGCTACAGGGGTCATGGACGTGCTTCTAAGCCCTAGTGAAAAGAAATAATTTTTGTTTAACAGACACATTCGATTCATTTGGCCAATTGCCTGTTTCTTTAGAGATGTAATCATTTGTTAATTGATTGGCGGTGAACTGGCTTGGGAGAATCGGTTTTCAGCAACACTGATCAGTGCCGACTTCAGAGATGGCTGGATTCAGCACACAAATAATAGCCTCAAGAACTTCTTCCTGTTCTTGGTTTTGCTCTCTTCTTGCTTGGCTTTGCGTTCACTTGACTTTTCCCTAAAGCGTGGCAGAGATGAGCACCATTCTCCCAGTCTGGCTGCCCCAGTTGCAATGACTCCTCCGGCAATTCTCGTAGGAGACCCAGTGAGCTACCTGGGTCATGTGTCTGTCCTACAATCCATCTCCTGGGCCGGGGACATAGAATCATACCCTGACTGGATAAACCTGGGTTATATGCCCCCCTGTGGGAGGCAGAATTCTAAAGATGCCCTCCCCAGCCTGATTTCCATCGTTGGTTATTCAACTAAGCACTAACCTAAGTACTGCTCTATGATGGGTTAATTTTATGTGTCAAGTTTTACCCAGATGTTGGGCAAAACATTATTTGGGATGTTTTTGTAAAGGTGTTTTTGGATGAGATTCGCATGTAAAGCAGTGGAGCCTGAAAAAAAGCAGATTGTCCTCTGTAGTGTGGGTGGGCCTCATCCAATCAGTTGAAGGCCTTAATAGAACTAAAGACCGACCTCCTCAGAGCAAGAAGGAATTCTGCCAGCCAACTACATTTGAATTTGAACTACGACTCTTTCCTGGGTCTCCAGCCCACCAGCCTGCCCTGTAGATTTTGGATTGACCAAGCCTCAATAATCCTCTACAAGCCAATTCCTTAAAGTAAATCTGTCCTTCTGTCTCTATCTCTCTCTCCACATTTTATATGTTTTAGATGTATATTTTTTTCTATATATTTACATATATTTTATATACATATTATATATGTATATATATATATATACACACATACACACACACACACACACACACACACACACACACACACACACACAATGATTCTCCAGGACAAAGCCCAGCCTCTGAATGACAGCCAGCAAGGAAGAAGGACCTCAGTCCCACAACCATAGGAACAGAATCTGGCTGACACCCTGAATGGGCTTGCAAGTGATTTACCCACAGAACCTCCAGAAACACACGCAGCCCAGCCAATACCTTGATTTTGGCCTTGTGAGACCCAGAGCAGAGGAGCCAGTTGAGCCAACCTAGAGATCTGACCCACCAAACGGTGAGGTCATCGATCTGTGTTATACGGAGCAGCTAAATTTGTGTAATTCGCTATGGCAGTAATTAGAAAACAAATATACCACCCACGGAGCACCGAGCAGGATCAGCCCTTCCCAACAGCACAGAGGCTTACCTTTAAGGGAGGGGCTCCCCCCAAATCAGGTGTTGTTCCCAGAAGGAGCAGGAAAGGGTCCTGGACAGGGTCCACCACAGTGTCCAAGCTCAGAGTGGACTCCCCGATGCCTGGCACCCTGGCACCCAGTGTCAGGCTCTGACAATGCCCCTACAACAAGGTGGCAGTGGCTTTCTCTGCCCCTGGCACTTCTCCAGCCCCGCCCCTCCCTTCTCTCCGTTGTCCTGGCTTCTTCAGTTTTCACCCCACACTACGCAGGCGTCCAGAAAACTCACCCGAGCCTGGCCAGCTCCCTGGGTCAGACATGATGCAGTTTCCATGTAAACCCTGGTGGTGCAGGATCGCTGGAGTTGGACAGGAGGAAGTAACAGGAGAAACGGCAGGTGCTCCAGGTCACGGGATGCCCGGGCAGGGCTCCCTGTGCTGTGTGCTTGGTGGGCACTGCCACCATTAGTCGTTGTCACAGCTCCGCCTCGTGGGCAATAGGATCCCCATTTCTCAGAACAAAAAAAATCAAGGCTCACAAAAGGTAAATCCTTGCCCGCTCTTCCAGTTACAAGTGACAGAGACTCAGTACAACCTCACTTGAGAAAAAGGAGCATGTGTTGGAGCAGGAGACCAGGAAGCCCGAGGAGGGGGCTGCCTTCAGGGACTCAGTGAGTCCCTCAGCCTCGCTCTTTCTCTCTCTCTCTCTGCCTGTCTCTCTACCTTTCTCTCCCTTCCACCCTCCCTCCCTCTCTGTGTGGTTGTTCCTTTCTGTCTCCCATCTCATGAGCGCCCTCCTCTTGGCTTGCTTTATGCCCTCCCCCTGCATATGGATACGACAAGAAATGTAGCCACTGGCAGAGATGAAAGCCTGGTTTTACTTGGACAGTAAAATGTCCAGGTGATAAATAACATTTCTCCCTTACGACCAGCGATATGTAAATGAAGGTATTCTATGGTACTTAAGGGAAGGTTGCCTAAGGGAAGACAAGCTGACTCCGCTGGAGGGAGCACCTCTTTTGCCCTTCTCCACTTTCTCCTTCTTGTTGCCTAAACCATGGGTGTAATGGCTGGAGCTCTGGCAACCATTTGGGGCCATGACATGAGGCTGGATGTCCATGCCAGTAATATGAGCCCTGGACTGGACACCACAAGGCTTCTTATACATGACACACAAACAAACCCTTGCATGTTTAAACTACTTTTATTTGCAATTTTTGTTAGAGGCAGCCAAACTTAACCCCGTGATACCTGGCCACAAGCAGTTCTGATTTCACATTGTTCCTACTCAGAAACTCCGAGTCAGGGCCCCTGCTCTCTTCACTCCACAGCTCCACACACGACCAGAGAAACGGACAAACCGTGGCCCAAGCCTACAGTTGGTGTGTTTTGTGTTCCTCATTTGTTTGCTTTTGAGGAGAGGCAGCCAGAGCAGGGTCACATGAATGGTGGGGGAGGGGGATTTCCCCGAAGAAGGGGGTGTGCTGGCACCCGGGAAGCGATGGGTGCCTACTACAGCTAGCACGTGGGGACTCCCAGTTGGCCTGACCCCCAGGCTGGGCACTCTCCACCCTACTCTGTGGCGGTCTTCACGGGATAGCTTCCCTATCCAACCTTTCAGGTGTGGACACCATTGAAGGAACCCACTGGGGTCAGCCTGACCTCTTGCAAGGAGGTCCATCTGGAAGCCACAGTGTGTGGAGGCAAGAGGACAAAGGTGTGGAGGACTCCAAGGTCAACCCCAGGGATCGTGTCTCAAGCTGGCCCCGCCCACTACTCACGGGAGGTGAGTGTGGGTGTTGGAGTCAGACAGAGCTGAGGTCAAAGCCCACCTCAGCCACTGCAGCTGTGCGGCCTTGGGTGACTTGCTTTACCTCTCTGAGCCACCACACCAGTTCCCTCTTTTCTATCTCCCAGTCTGTCATCGCTCCCTCCCTGCCAGTCCCACACACACCTAGGATCCCACCTTCTGCCTCTCACCCCATCTACCTACCCTCCGAAAGGCCTGCCTCAGCAGCACCTACCCTCCCCATCCCCTTATCTCCCACCCCACACCCCCCAAGACTGAGCCTGGGTTGTGCTAACACTCTCTCCCGGATGCCAGGCCATTCCGATGCGGCCTGAGAAACAATTCAACTTCCAGAAATTCCAAATTACCAGACCTGCAGAACAGACAACGTCTGTCCAGCCCCGAGTCCTGTCCCTGCACGACTGACCCCCCAGGCTCAGCAGTGGGGGGGTCACAGATCAACAAGCCCCGGATTCCTACCCCAGAGCAGGGAGGCGGCAGAAGGTAAGTTCTTCATCCCATTGGAGCCCAGGACACTGCGTTTTCCTAACCTAACCATGCATGCAGACTAAATGCCGCCCTGGGGAGGCAGGGCAAGCAAGACTAAGCCAGGCAAAAAAGTAAACCTTAATTTTAAAATTACTTTCAGGAGCACCTGGATGGCTCAGTTAGTTAAGCGTCCTACTTGGGCTCAGGTCGTAATTTCATGGTCCGTGAGTTCAAGCCCCACATTGGGCTCTCTGCTGTCAGTGCAAAGCCCACTCCGGATCCTCTCTCTCTCTCTCTCTCCCCCCCCCCACCCCCACTCACGCTCTCCCTCTTTCTCTCAAAAATGAATAAACATTAAAAAAGATTGGGGGGCACCTGGGTGGCTCAGTTGGTTAAGCGTCCAACTTCTGCTCGGGTCATGATCTCTCGGTTTGTGGGTTCAAGTCCCGTGTCGGGCTCTGTGCTGACAACTCGGAGCCTGTAGACTGCTTCGGATTCTGGGTCTCCGTTGTCTCTCTCTGCCCCTCTCCCACTTGTGCTCTGTCTGTCTCTCTCTCTCCTTCACAAATAAACATTTAAAAAAAAATTTTTTTTTAATTTGAGGGGCGCCTGGGTGGCTCTGTCAGTTAAGCGTCCAACTTCGGCTCAGGTCACGATCTCGCAGTTCTCGGGTTCGAGCCCCGTGTCGGGCTCTGTGCTGACAGCTCAGAGCCTGGAGTCTGCTTCGGATTCTGTGTCTCTCACTCTCTCTGCATCTCCCCTACTCTCTCTCTCTCTCTCTCTCAAAATAAACATAAAAAAATTTTAATTTTAAATTACAGTTCTTTTATTATTATCTCAATTTTTAATTTTTTATTTAATGTACTGGGTTTTCTGATACATAGTATTTAAACTTTGTTATTTAAATATTTGTTATTTTGTTATTATTTTCATTAATAAGGCACTGCATGCTCATAAAAACAAGAGAGTAATGAATAAACTAAAATGTGAGTCCCTGGTAATCAGAGCAGAAGTCAGAAATGTTGCTTGTGCCATCCCTTGATTAAAAATAATAATAATAAAGGAGGAAAACGAGAAACGCAAACACTATCCTTCACTTTGTCATTTGGAGGCGGCTGTGTGGCTGCCCCCACAGATCACCTCTCCTCATGCTGACAACTGTCTCCAGAGACCCCACCTGGGGGCAGGGACTGGCTGGGATCCGCATCTGTCCCAAGCAGCTAACAGAGGGCCTGGTGGAGAGGAGAGGCTGCGTATGTTTGCCGGAAACAAGGAGAAGAGAGATGGATAAAAAGGACAAGAAGGAAGGAGAGGAGACAGCCCACTTCCTTGCTAAAACAGAATCCTGGGGGGACCCACAGAGAACAGCTCAATCTGCCTGGAGGGGCGTGGAAGCAGCCAGTGACACCAAGCAAGCAGAGTCTTAAGGAATGACTGGGAACTCTCTAGAACTTGTGGACAGAGAAATAGGAAAGGCAGTTCAGGTGGAAGGCACGGCGGCCGTGCAAAGGCACGGAGGCCTGAGAGAATACGGCACATCTGGGCTTTCCGCTACAGCCCCAGAGAGGGCACCGGAGAAGAGAGGGGACAGGACAGGAGGTTGAGGACATCAGAGACGAACTTCTGAGCTGGGCCGTGTGGTTAACTTACCCCCTTGATTTCAGGGAACACCCACGACACGCACACTGAGCCTCGGCTGAATTAACCACATGGGCAATTGTTGAACCAGGTCAGGAGGAGGGGACCCCAAGTCTACCCGCTGGAGGGGCAGAAGCGCTGGGCCCCGTTCCCGGCCTAGGCCCCCAAGCGGCTTCTCCTCCCTCCCACTTACTCCAGTCTGGATGTTTTTCTCTGTGCTTGATGAAGTTAAAATAAGCCGTCTCTGGGGTGAATCGCAGGCGTTCAAATTGGATTGGCACGCAGACTTCGAGCAGTTGGTGGCAGGAGCCAGGGGACCCGGAGAGCAGGTTTTCGCTGGAGGGGACATGAGCTTTATTTCCCTCTTGGTTGCTGACAAGGAAGCAGCTGTCCTTCCCTGATTATTTTTACCTCGAGTCACAGCCGTGATACTCAGCCTCCCCAGTGCCCGCCCGCCTGCCAGGACCAGGTGAAGAGCCCAGCGCCCCGGCCCAGCTCTGCCATGAGCCTCGAGCTCCACCTACCGCTACCTTCACACAGGACCGAAAGCCAGACCTCTGTCTCAGGTCCAGACACTCCACTCAAAGGTGGGGTCACTGCCTGGAAACCAGAGAGCAAGAGCAGCCTTAAAGATTATTTGGGACAAGAAGGAAGGAAGGAAGGAAGGAAGGAAGAAGGAAGGAAGGAAGGAAGGAAGGAGGGGGAGGGGGGGAGGGAGGGAGGGAGGGAGGAAGGAGTGTCTTCCTTCCTTCCTCCTCTTGTCCTTCCCCTCCTCCTTACTTCCTCTCTCCCTCTCTCTTCCTTCCTCTTCCTTCCTTCCTTCCTTCCTTCCACTCCTTCCTTTCCTTCTTTCTTCCCTTCGCCTTCCACTTCCTTCCGTCCTTCCTTCCTTCCCTTCCTTCCTTTCTTCCTTCCTTCCTTCCTTTCTTCCTTCCATTCCCTCCTCTCTTCCTTCCCTCCTTCCTTCCTTCCCTCTTCCCTCCTCTCTTCCTTCCTCCTTCCTCCTTCCTTCCCTCCTTCCTTCCTCTTTCCTTCCCTCCTTCCCTTCCTCTCCTTCCTTCCTTTTTTTCTTCCTTCCTTCTTTTCTTTCTTTCTTCCTTCCGTCCTTCTTCCTTCCTTCCTTCCTTCCTTCCTTCCTTCCTTCCTTCTTCCTTTTTTCCTTCCTCCCTTCCTTTCTCCCCTCCTCCCTTCCTCCTTCCTTCCTTCCTTCCTTCCTTCCTTCCTTTCTTTCTTTCCTTCCTTCCCTTCCTTCCTTCTTTCCTTCCTCCTTCCTTCCTTTCTTCCCTGCCTCTCTTCCTTCCTTCCTTCTTTCTTTCCCTCCCTCCCTTCCTCCTTCCGTCCTTCCTTCCTTCATCCTTCCTTAAAGGAAGGAAGGAAGAGGGAGAAAATTCATGACAAATTCCGCTTCCTACCACAATGAGCTCATTTGTTGTTTTTGTATCAGTTCAGACGTTTTAGGTTTGATAAGACTAAACATGGATATCACTAAGCATTTCTAAATCTGCCTTGTCATAGCTAAGGCCTTGAAAAGACCACAGGTGGGTGTCCTTAGCTCCATTTCATTGCTGAGGACATTGAGGCTCAGAGGCAAAGTGGCTTGCCTGAACTCACAGATACAAAAACAGAATGGAAGAAGTGGGATCTGAATCCGTTTATCTACCTGCAAATCTCATACACCATCCAGTGTATTTTCACGTCTTTGTCCACGTATCAGTTAAGAATGCTCTCAGTTGCAACTAACAACAACGGTGCTTCCTGGGTGACTTCCTGGGTGGCTCAGCTGGTTGGGCATCCGACTTCAACTCGGGTTATGATCTCGCAGTTCATGGGTTCGAGCCCCGTGTCGGGCTCTGTGCTGACAGCTTGGAGCCTGGAGCCTGCTTTGAATTCTGTGTCTCCCTCTCTCTCTGCACTTCTCCTGCTCACGCTCTGTCTCTTTCTCTTTCTCTCTCTCTCTCTCTCTCTCTCTCTCTCAAAAATAAATAAACATTAAAATTTAAAAAAAAATAAAGAAATGGTGGCCTATTTTCCTTGTATAACAAAAGACTGACAGTAGGTGGTTTCTAGGTTGGGAGGCAGCACAATGATGCCATCGACCCAGGATTTTTAAATCTTGCTGTTCCTATCATCCTTGATAGGTTGCTTTTCAACTGCTTGGGGCCTCATGGTCACAAAAAGGCTGCTGCAGCTCCAGGCACCTCACCTGCATTCCAGACAGAAGAGAATAGGAGGAGAGGATGGTGAAAACAGTGATAATCCCTTTTATCAGAAAAGCCAAAAGATTTTTCTGAATTCCTCCAGGAGACTTTGGTTTATATCTTAATGGGAACATGACTATCTGTGGCTGCAAGGGAGGTGGAGAAAGAACATGTTGAAAACAAAGGAGGACACAAATGCTACGTTGGTCTCCAATAATATCTACGAGTTTACTTAGAGTTGTACTTGGTTACAATTATACAACACATAATTTTTGCTTCCTACTTTTTCCTTTCCTTTTTTTAAAAATTGAGGTAAAATTGACATACATTATATTAGTTTCAGGGGTACAACACAGTGGTTTAAAATATTTGTCTATATTGCAGAATGATCACCACAATAAATCTAGTTAACATTTATTACTGTACATACAGATTTTTTTTTCTTATAAGGACTTCTAAGATCTATCCTCTTAGCAACTTTCAAATATGCACTACAATATTATCAGAGTCACTGTACTGTACATTACCTCCCCATGAACTATTTATTTTTTTATTTTTTTATTTTTTTTTTAATTTTTTTTTCAACGTTTATTTATTTTTGGGACAGAGAGAGACAGAGCATGAATGGGGGAGGGGCAGAGAGAGAGGGAGACACAGAATCGGAAACAGGCTCCAGGCTCTGAGCCATCAGCCCAGAGCCCGACGCGGGGCTCGAACCCACGGACCGTGAGATCGTGACCTGGCTGAAGTCGGACGCTTAACCGACTGCGCCACCCAGGCGCCCCTGAACTATTTATTTTTGAACTGGAAGTTTGTACCTTTTGACTCCCTTCACCCATTTTGCCCACCCCCACCCACCAGCTCTGGCAACCACCAATCCGTTGTCTCTGTCTGTGAGCTCAGTGGTTTGGCTTAGTTTGGTTTTTAGATTCCACATATAAGGGAAATTACATAGTATTTGTCTTTCTCTATCTGACTTATTTCATTTAGCATGATGTTCTCAAGTTCCCAAATGGCAAGACTTCATTCTTTATGGCTGAATCATATTTCATATATATACATACACCACATCTTCATTATCCACTCATCTACCAACGGACCCTTAGGTTGTTTCCATGATTTGTAATATTGCAAATAACACTGCAATGAACACGGGGATGCAGGTACCTTTTGAAGTTCGTGTTTTCATTTTCTTCAGTGAAATACCCAGAACTCAAACGCTGGATCATATGGTAGTTCTATTTTTGATGTTTGGGGGGAACTCCCATACTGTTTTCCCCAGTGGCTGCACCAGGTTGCATTCCCACCAACAGTGCACAAGGGTCCCCTTTTCTCCATACCCTCGCCAACCCTTCTTATTTCTGGTCTTTTTGGTAATAGCCATTTTGACAGGTGCGAGGCGATATCTCATTGTGGTTTTGATTTGCGTTTCCCTGATTATGCGTGAATTTGAGCGTCTGTCTTTTCACGTGTCTGTTGCACCTGTCGGTATGCCTTTGGAAAGACGTCTATTCAGATCTTCGGCCTATTTTTTAATTGGGTTGCTTTTTGCTTGTTTGTTCTGCAACTGAGTTGTAAGAGTTCTTGATGTATTTTGGATTAACTATCAGACATACAGTTTGCAAATATTTTCTGCCATTCAGCAGATTGCCTTTTCGTGTTGTTGATGTCTTCCCTCGCTGGGTAGACACTTTTCAGTTTGATATGGTTCCACTTGTTCGTTTTTGCCTTTGTTGCTTTTGGTTTTGGTGTAAAATCCAAAAAATCGTCATGAAGACCGATGTCAAGCAGCTTACTGCCTATGTTTTCTTCCGTGAGTTTTATGGTTTCAGGCCTTATGTTCAAGTCTTTAATTCATTTTGAGCTAATTTTTGTATATGGTATAAGATAGTGGTCCAGTTTCATTCTCTGGCATGTGGTTTTCCAGTTTTCTCAGCACCACTTACTGAAGAGACTCTCCTTTCCCTTTTGAATGTTCTTGGCTCCTTTATCATAAGTTAACACCTACTTTTCCCCCTTTAATTTATGTCACTTGTAATTTCCTTATCTGTACACTGTTTTTGTAATTCTCCTTTTTAATGGTTTGACAATAAGTATTTCTTCAAGTGGATAAGCCATAATGTATCTGTTGGACACGAGCTGCCGACGTTTCCAATATTGTACGTACTACTATGATGAACATATTCATGCATGAAGCATTTTCATTTAGCTGGATGTCTCTCCCAAACGTAAATTGAATTGCTTGGGTCAAAGATTTTAACATTTTTGGTGCTCTTAATATATTAGTCTATCACTTTCCAAGAGTGAGTGTGCTATTTTACATGGTGTAACAGTATTTGGATATTGATTTCACTACAACTGTGCCAGCACAGAGTTTCACCATTTTTATTTTTTTAGCTTTGCTGTTTGTTTGTTTAGAGAGAGTGTGCACAAGCAGGGGAGAGGGCAGAGGCAGAGACAGAGAGAGAATTATTTTTTTAAAGTTTATTTATTTTTGACAGAGAGAGAGAGAGAGAGAGAGAGAGCGAGCGAGCTAGGGAGGGGCAGAGAGAGAGGAAGACACAGAATCTGAAGCAGGCTCCAGGCTCTGAGCTGTCAACACAGAGCCCGACACAGGGCTCGAACTCACTAACCGCGAGATTGTGACCTGGGCCAAAGTCGGACGCTTAACCGACTGACCCATCCAGGCGCCCCGAG
This sequence comes from Lynx canadensis, assembly GCF_007474595.2. NCBI lineage: Eukaryota > Metazoa > Chordata > Mammalia > Carnivora > Felidae > Lynx > Lynx canadensis. The sequence goes on from NC_044315.2 coordinate 83,430,211, forward strand.
AGAGAGGGAATCTTAAGCAGGCTCCACACTCTGTGCAGAGCTCAACGTGGGGATTGATCCCACGACACTGGGGTCATGACAGGAGCCAAAATCAAGAGTCGGACGTTCAACCGACTGAGCCACCCAGGTGCCCCCAATTTTACCATTTTAAAACGATACCTTAAAGTTGCTTTTGTTTTCACTCTTTTGTTTAAAACTGAGGAGGAAAATTTTTCCCCATGTATTTTTCACTTTCTTTTTTCCTCTTTGGTAAAGTATTTGTTCATTTCTTTAGCCAGTCATCTTGGAGAGTAAGAGATTCATTTTTATAGAAATGGCCACACTGTTGATGCTCGTTTCAACTCTGCTCATATTACGACTCAACTTTCCAATTTACCCTACAAATTGCTGGCAGGAAGCCAGAGTGGGGCATAGGATCCAAGTCACCGGGGAAGGGAACGGGGCCAAGAATCCATGCAGCTACTAGGAGCCAGGTCTTCTGACTCCTGGTCTGCCACTTTTTCTTGCACATTATATTTTTTTAAATAACATTTTATCGCGATATAATTCACATGCCGCACAATTCGCTCACTTAAAGTACACAATTTAATTGTTTTTAGTACATTGACACAATTGTGCCACCGTCACCAGAGTCAATTTTAGAATCCTTCATCACCCCCAAAAGAAACTCTGCACCTGCTGGAGCACTGTCACGTCAGATAGAGGTAAAAATATTTTTGCACTTGGAGAAAACAGATGGGTGGGGTGGGGTGGGCTGTGTGAGGAAAGGGGAGGGCTAGGCTGTGCCGTGGATTTGCTACGCGACCACAGCTCACTTTCTGTCTCTGGTTCTTGGTTTCCCCTAATACGTACAGGTATTTATGGAGCGCCTGCTGCATACCAGTCTCCAGACCAAGTATGTCACAGATATGCATGCGCATTCTAAGCTGGGGCAAGAAGCCCAACTTTACAAGAGAGGGAAACCAAGAGCAAGTGCAGAGACATGGTCACTTGGGTCCCCGTGCTTGTCAGTGGCAGAGGGGGGCCTGGAACGGAGGTTGGGGCAAGGAGGGGTCTTGACTCCCTGCTCGAGGCCACTTCATCAGCTGCCTCTGGCTTATGGAGCTACCCCAGTGACAGGTGGGGACAAGTGGGGACAGGTGGGACAGGATTAGGAGGAGCTTGTCTTTTCACGCTGGCTGAGAATGGGCCGGAAACAGCTTGGCCAAGAAATAGCTGTTTCACCCTCTAGCAGCCATAATGAGTGGTGTGGGTATCTGGCGTGGGGGTCCGCTAAAGCAGAATTCTCTTCCCACTGCCCCCCACACCAACCCCCCAAGCACACACCCACCAATCTTAGAGTCACAAGGCATCCGTCTGGGTGTGTCTAGATCTGTTAGATCATTCCTCCAGTCCTTCAACAAACACAAAGTACTCACTCTGGCAGGCTCTGGCCCGGGTGCTGGGGGGCGGGGGAGGGGGAGGTGGTGAGGAGGAGCAGACAGGCAGTCAGTTCCCCAGCATTTATCGGGACCTGGGGGCTTCTGAAACAGTTTAACGTTGGGGGCAGGGAAAGCGTCCTAGAAAGTCTGAGACCTGAAGGATGAGTAGAAATGAGCTACAAAGGCCTTGGAGGAGGGGCCCTCCTGCCCATTCCTGGGCAAAGGGAATAGGATGTGTGAAGGTCTGGTGGTGTGAACAGAAAGATGTTCACTCTGGCTACAGGCTGGAGTGTAACAGGGCAGCGGCCCAGTGAGGGAGGACGGAGGGCAGAGATGGATAGTGTTAGCCACACGCGGTGGTTGGACTTTCTCCTGGAGCATCAGGGACCCACAGAAAGGTTTTGAGCAGGGGAGGGACAGGAGCAGATGGACATTTTGCAGAGCTCACTCTGACTGCTGAGTGGAGAAGGGGCTGGAGTGGGCAAGAGGGGAGGCAAGGCTGGTCCTGGGCCCATCCGGTTTCTCAGGACCCAGGCTAGCAGGGGGATAGGGGCAGGGGAAGGGACTCACTTTTATCTACAGAGCAGGAGCCAGTCGCCCCTGGAGAAAAGTGACAGTTGGGCAGGTTGTGGGGCTCCCCCAGTTCTGATACTCACACTTCTCTTCTCATAGCCACCCTTTATGTCCCTGAGAAGAAGGGGTGATTCTCTACATTCTGTGTGAGAAAATACAGGGTACAGAGACTTGCCCAGGTCACGGAAAAGCTGGTTGATGGCTAAGCTCCAATTCTGTTGGGTTTGTGGCAACCCCGAAGTGAAAACGTCCCGGCTGCTGGCTCCTCCCTCCAAAATTCCTAGGCGTGGACTATGGACAGTTTGGCTGAGGGGCCAAAGCAGGGCCAGGCCCCAGGATGAGCACCTCCGGCAGCTCCACTGCCCCTCACCCCATCTACACAGACAATGAGCCCAGGGACTCCAGTGGCTCTCACTCACTCACAGCCTCCAGGCCCTGTCTACCGAGACAAGAGGCCTGTCAGAGCCACCCGCCAGTAAAGGCGATGAATGGCCCTAGGCTGCCAGTCGGACAATACCCAGGCTCTGGGGAGGAGAGATTAGGTTAGAATGTGGCCCAAACTGGTCTCAACAGCTCAGGCTCCAAGGAGGCCCACTCTCGCCCCCTAGTACTTGGCCATCTCCAGGAGTGACTCCTAGGAAATGTGACCCCACTGAAGGGAGGGAGTTGGCTCAGAGTCCCCGGGCAGGGGAGTTAGCAATGCTGGTAAGGTGGTAACTTAGGCAATGGGGAGAGATTTGGGATGTGACAGGAAGGTTAGGAGACACAGGAGGCATGCAAAGGAGGCTGGGAGAATTGGGGTCGATACAAAGCGCACTGCACCCACCGAGAGAACGAGGGTGGACTTAAGAGGCAGACCTTGGGTTCACCTCTTCCTTGCTACGTGAAGCCCAGTGTTCTCTCTGGGCTCAGTTTGCACATACGCGAAATGGGGCCCCAAGAGTCTTTGCCTTGAATGAGAGAGGGCAAATGTGGGAGGGCCCACCATCTCCGCTTCCCCTGGGTGTGTGGGGGAGGGGGGTGGTGAGTGGGCCACAAAGACACAAGAGAGTCAAGTTCTGCAGACAGTCTGCAGGCCCAGGAACCTGGGAAGTGCTCAGAACTCTGCCCCAATGGGGACCTCTTATCTTCCAACTTTTATTTTGAAAATTCTCGAGCCTAGGGAAAGCTGGAGGAAGAGCACACTGGACAAATATATCACCATTTTGATTCCCTTCCCTATTCTTTTAAAAAGAAACCATTGGGGTGCCTGGCTGGTTCAGTCAGTAGAGCATGCAACGCTTGATCTCAGGTCTGTAAGTTCAAGCCCCACATTGGGTGTAGAGATTACTTAAGAAAATAAAAGTAAAAAAAAAAAAAAACAAATAAAAAGAAATCATCATAAGATGGTAAATTTTTTAATATGTATTTTACCACAATAAAAACAATTGGAAAAATATAAACCATCATGTTGCTAGCAAGCTATTTTTTTAAGTTTATTTATTTATTTATATAAATATATATATTTATATTTAATATAAAATCACAAACCCTGAGATCATGACCTGAGCCAAAATCAAGAGTCCCATGCTTGGGGCGCCTGGGTGGCTCAGTCAGTTGAGTCCGACTTCGGCTCAGGTCATGATCTCACGGTTCGTGAGTTCAAGCCCCGCATCGGGCTCTGCGCTGACAGCTCAGAGCCTGGAGCCTGCTTCAGATTCTGTGTCTCCCTCTTTCTGCCTCTCCCCTGCTCATGCTCTGTCTCTCTGTCTCTCTCAAAAATAAACATTTTTTTAAAAGTTTAAAAAAAAGAGCCCGATGCTCAACCAACTGAGCCACCCAGGGACCCCAGCCAACAGGCTACTTTAACAACTGTAAGGTAAGTTTTGACAAGGATATTAAACGGACTGTATGCCTCGCACCAGGTAGAAGCCACAGGCTTTGTCAGTCACTTAAATCACACAGCAGCCCCATGACTTGTGTACTATTATCCACATGTTACATATGGGGAAACTGAGGCTCAGAGAAATTAGGCAACGTGCTTCAGGTCAGTCGAGGTGATCTTGGATCTGTCTGATCTCCCTCCCAAGCAGGAATCCCTGCTACTGAGGCAGGAGAGTGCCACGGGTCCCAGATGCACATCATTCCTACTGGGAGCTCCACCTCTGTGTCCCTCCCCCCGTCCCCTTAGCTTCTCTCCCTGCTCCTGGCCCCACCACTTGTCCCAGGCTCTGCCCCCAGAGGCCAAAACTTTTCAATTCCCCCCACCTCACACACACACACACACACACACACACACACACACACAGGGCCTCTCCTGTCACCTTGCCCTTACGTTTTGAATGGCCTGGATGAAGACCGAAAGACCCAGGTTCAAGGCTGGGCTCTGCGACTCATTAGCTGTCCAACCTGGGGGAGAGCCCTCAGTCCTCATGGTGGCCCCTCCTCACGGTGGGTTGAAGGTAAAGGAAATGAGGCCTGCAGGGGTCCAGCGCAGGCTACTGAACGCTCCCTCCTTTCCCACGGTCCAGCCTGAGATGGGATTGGTTCAAAGGATCCACAAATTTATTTGGGATCCAAGCCTCCCAAGGTGGCCCCTTCTACTCAAGGGGGGAGAGGCACGGCGGGTCCAGTCCAGAAACTGGGGAACTCCCCGCGGTCCGCCCCACGTGCCCTCCCACTGCTCGCGCGGCTGGGGCGCCTGCCCTGCCCTCCGCGCGCCCAGAAGGCAGGTGTCCCTGACTGCGGGGCTGGGGTCGAGGGGCGGGGTCTGCTAGTACCGCCCCCGCACCGCCTCGGCCCCGCCCCGCACCCGAGGTTTCCACCATACGGCAGAGAGCTAGCAGATTTCCGCTGCTGGATTTCCGTCCCAGAAACAGTTCGCAGCGAGTGAGCCGACCGTAGGCGCCGGGCCAGAAGAAGCAGGTGAGGACCCGGGCTTTGAAGAGGAGAGGGATCAGCGCGGGTGAAGGGGAGGCCCTGGTCCTGGCCCATCAGCCCAAGAGGGATTCCCCACTGGCCCCTTGCCGAGAAGGGACACGCAGTGGCGGCGGCCAGACCTCGCATCTCCCTTTTGGGTGCCAACGAGTATTTGGTGAGCAAGGAAGGGGGGGCCAGGAGTATGTGGGGGCAAATACAGGCAGAGTGAACAGGGGAGTGAGACAATCAGCATTTATTGAGCCCGCACTGTGTGCCCAGCACAGACTAGGCACCAAGCCTCAGTCTTGGACCAGACTCATACCATTCCCACCCACTAAAGTGGGGGTTGGGGGGGTGGAGGAGGGCGGACATAGGTGCTGTTTAAAAAGGGGAAAAGCGACAATAAATTGGTGCTATTCAGAGTCCAAAGTGTGAACCCCCATGTTTTCCCATGCTGGGATGTGTTTGATTTTCATATTTAGGCACTTTATCTGGAAAGGGGGAAAGGGTATGAATTATCACTGGTGACGGCTTCAGACTTCCAGATGGCATGAGGCCAGCTGGCAGGACACAGTGGAGCATTATTTCATCTCCAGTGTTTTCTGAGACCCATTTGTGCTTGGCCACTGCTGGAGCAGAGACCCAGGAGGCCTGAAGCCCCCCAGACTTTTAAGAGTAATGCCCAAACCACCCACAATTAGGGTATCCTCAGCTCACTACAGCGCCTGGCCAGGGTGCTGAGCAGATGAAGGGATCACAAGCTGATCTTGTAGGAGGTGCCACTGAGGGGGCAAGGCCAGTCCGGGCAAGAGCTACAGGATGGTCAAAGCTCTGGAGAAGAGCTGCTGCCTGGAGAAATGGGGGAATGGGAGCAGCTTGGGGGGTAGGGGGAAAGGTGGTTGCAGGGGCGGATAGTGAGACTGGTGAGGCCAGAAAGCTTGGCAGAGGCCTCATTAAGCAGAACCTTGAATGCCAAGCTATGAGCCCAAAAGAACACAAGGAGACCTACAAGGGTCCTACACTCTGTTCCCACCATTCTCTGGCCTTCCCTCCCCCTGACCCCCTGCCGTTCCCAGCTCACCAGGGCTACAGTGTTTCCCAGCTGTGGTCCTAGAAGGGGCTCCTGGAGACCATCCTTTTGTACAAGTAAATGTCACATAGATGTGCCCAGCCCATCCTGGGCTCCCAGCCCAGTGAGGTCTGGGAGCCAAACATGGGGAATATGACCCCGTAGGGGACAGAGCGGGTAGTAAGGCAGGACGCTGAGCTACTTTCCTTTGCGTTTTTCCTTTTCAGTCCACACTGGCCACACCTGTGACCCCTGCTGTCCCTCACTGGCCCCTGCTGGATCCAGAATGGCTTCCTGGTGCTACTGCCTCCTCTACCTCCTGGTACCTGAACTTGGTGGGGGGATGTGGGGGAGGAAGCCAAGGGAGACTCAAAGCTGCTGGGTTCCAAGTGGCCACCTCTGAGGCCACTGCAAAGGTCACACAGGATAAGCCCCTGGCATAACAACAGACTAAAAGCATCCACTGGTGCGACACCTTTTGCATTCACTCATCAGCTTGTTTATTCCTCACGCGGGAGAAACAGGTTCAAGGCAGTGAAGCGCCTGCCCAAGATCACACTCTGGGTGGGACTTGAACCCAGGTCTGACTGCAGAGCTTGCAGCTTCCAGTGCACCCTGCCAGAGCACCCATTAACTGCACACACTGGGGTGGGGACCCAACCCAGCCCCAACCTGTCTTCTTCTCTCTCAGATAAGGAGTCTCTCTGGGACACCCTCCAACTCCCCAGGTGAAGCAAGGAGCTCTTGGCTCCCAGGTTGGTATGAGGGCCCCAGAGAGGCTCCCCTTTCCCCAGCTCCGCCAGCCTGTGGTCCACCTGGTGCACTGGCCTCTAAGGCAAAGGAAGGGAGGAGATGCCATTTAGTTCAGCCCCACCATCCCCGGCCATGGGGTGAAGGTTTCACTTGTGTCTATTTTATTCTTGCTAGTATACAGATGACAAAACAAAAGGACTAGACCCACCAGGTCATAGAGCATTCGGACCCAAATGACTCCTAGCTCAGTATCCACCACGCCCAGCCCACCCCAAGGGTCACAGGCCCACACACTGCTCTCCCACACTGTGTCTCCTCTGACCCTGCAGCTCCAGTGGACCCCGGTGAGGTGGTGGAGACCCCAGACGGGGTGTGCAAGTTCCCAGGGCAGCAGCTGAGCTGGTGGCAGGCTCAAGAGTCATGTGAGCAGCGTTTTGGCCACCTGGCACTGGCGCCCCCAGCTGAGGTCCTTGCTCCATGGCTGCCCAACCCCATCTGGGTGGGCCAAAGGGAGGCCCCTCTGCGGAGACCCCCCCAGAGGCGTGAGTGTGGGCCCAGGGCCGGGGAAGTGGGGAGGAGGAGGTGGCGGGGGGGGGGGGGGGGGGCTCCAGAGACCGGAGCTCACAGTGACAGTCCTACCGAATGGAGCCCAGAAGTCCCCGTCGCACCTTCAGGTTCCCTCGTCCAGAACTGAAACGCAGGGTTGACCGCCTGGGTATGGGCACTGGAGCCCCCATTTCTTCCTTCCCGAGTTTGGGAGACACCCGAAAGCCCAGGAGGGGCCCCGGAGCTCCGCCAGTGGGTGGTCAGAGGCAGTGCGCAGATTGAGGACACTGAGGTCCCGGCCCGCGTGTCCCCACAGGCGCGCTCCCCACGGCCGCGCTGGTGTTCCGCGAGCGGACCGCGGACAGGGCGGCGCGGCTGCGGACGCCCCTGCCCGCGCTGGGGGCGCTGACCGCGTGCCGCGCCGTGCGTGGGACCTCCTCCAGCGTCTCGAACGACGCCAGCTCGCTCTTCTCCCTCGCCGCGCCCTCCCTCGCCAACGCTCTGCAGCTGCGCGCCTTCGCCGAGCCGGGCGGCGCCGTGCACGCGGCGCTGGTGGTGCGCGGCCACCACGCGCCCTTCCGCGCCGCCTTCCGCGCCGACGGCCGCTGGCACCACGTGTGCACCACGTGGGAGCAGCGCGGCGGGCGCTGGGCGCTGTTTGCCGACGGGCGGCGGCGCGCCGGAGCGCGGGGACTGGGCGCGGGCCACCCGGTGCCAGCGGGCGGCATCCTCGTGCTGGGCCAGGATCAGGACTCTCTGGGCGGTGGCTTCTCGGCGCGCGATGCCTTCAGCGGCAACCTCACCGACTTCCACCTGTGGGCTCGGGCCCTGAGCCCCGCGCAGCTGCGTCGGGCACGGGCCTGCGCGCCGCCACCCGGCGGCCTGCTCTTCCGCTGGGACCTGGGCGCCCTGGACGTCACGCCCTCGCTGTTGCCGCCCCTGCGGGTGCGCCTGCTCTGTCCAGGTATGGCCCGCCCCGCCCTCTGGCTCGTAGGCCCCGCCCCGCCTTTCGGCTCAACGCCCCGCCCCCTGGCTTCTGCGCGCTTCCTTGTGAGCTCAAGATCCAGCCCACCACTTGTGAACCTGGCCACGCCCAGCTCTGGTCACGCTCCCCCAAGCCGCCCAGACGTCGGGCAAAAAGCTCAGTCCCAGTAGCCTGAGTAGGCTCGACCCTTGGCCGCCTTGCCCAGCCTTGTGTTGGCTGCAGCGTCCTTCACCCGGGTTACCGCGTCGCCCCCTAACTCCGGGGCTACGCGTCCTGGCCCCCTAAGGTGTGCAGGTGCCTTCAAGGCCCGAACAGGTGACTCCAGGGACTGCTGGAGAACCAGGATAAAGCGCTGACACTTCTCCCATCCCTGCCAGTGCCCTCAGAAGAGTGCCCTACGTGGAACCCAGGATCCGGCACCGAGGGCTCTTTGCTCTGCCTTCAACCACATTTCTTCCTTTGCTGTTACCGGACAGGTGCGCCCTGGCAGTCCCCAGGGCTCTGCTGAAGGGGAAACTGGGCATGGACCAGTGTAGGGTGAGAGGGAGTGAGCACTTGGCACAAACTGGGAATTTAGAATCTTCTCAAAGTCTCAGGGTCTCCACGGAGTTCAAACCACAGGACAGCGGGGCCAGACAGACCTGGGGACGAACCCCAGCTGTGTGTCCTTGGGCAAATGATTTTGCCATTGTATGCCTCAGTTTCCCCATCTAGAACACTGTGTAAGGCTCCGGACGCACAGCTATCGACATGCTCTTCCTCCCTCGGCAGCAAATGGTGGGTGGTGCACCTCTGGGCGGTGTTGCTCAGGACCCAGCCTGGCATCCCCTCCTTTGCAGACACTTACCAGCGGCTGCAGGATGCCCAGTCGTGGCCTGGCCAGGATGTTATCAGCAGAGTCAATGCCTTGGCCAAGACCGTAGTGGTGAGCCCCCTTCCTGGGGGCTGAAGAGTCTGGGGACACTATGGGTCACCTCCCTGCCGCCCAGTTTCCTCACCTATAAAGGGGACACCCACCAAATGTGTCTTCAGGGATTAAGGTTGTTTGTATTCCCTATTTTGGAGCTCTGGAGAGCTGGGTTAGACACGTGCCCACTAAGAAGACCCTAGTGGGGCCCAAGTGTGATCCCTGGGAGATCTCTTCCTGACAGCCAGGCCGGCAGTAAGTGGTTCCTCTGCCCACAGCTGCTTCCTGACCCCCTCTCTGAAGCCCCTGGACACCTGTCACTGGCTGAGGCCTCCAGCTTCCTGGGTATCCTGGAGAGGGTCCTGGCAAAGGAGTCAGCTCCACTGGGGCCGGCTGCACTGCTGGCTGTCGTGCACTTCCTAAAGAGAGTGACAGCCCTCGGGGCTGGGGAGCCAGAGCCCTTAACAGGGCCCTGGGAGCAGCTAGGCCAGGGCATCATGTCTGTGGCCAGCTTGGTCCTGGAGGAGCAGCTGGCTGGCGCGTGGCTCTCAATCAGCGAGGTGAGGCTGGCAGGGCTGGGTGGGGCAGGGGGGCTTGCCGTCCTTGCCACCAGCTTGTTGTGTAGCCGTGGGTGAGTCAGCACCCATCGCTGGGTCCGTCTCTGCGTTCGAGAGAAGCTCCTCTTTTACCTATGATGTAACTTGAACTTCCACATACAACTGTTCGTGAATAATAGCTTCTGTGGTTGAAAATAAGAGCCAGGAATCCATAAGGATCCCCCCCATATCCAAGATTCTGCTGACCACCTTCAGAGGCAGGTCCTCTATGCTGAGTATCCAGCCATCTTGTCTTCCAAAACAGCCCAGACGCTCAGGAGAGCATAGAGAGATGCTATCCAGATGGCATGGGTGCTAGAAACGTCGTCCTGGCAGAAGTGGCTGTAGGCTTGGGAGTGATTGGCCTAGAGAAAGGAGAGAACAAGGGATCATAGACATCACCTGAAAGCCTTTGGGGCAGAAGGAGCAGAGATGGTGCCTCTGTGGCCTCGGCGGACAGAACAGGGACCTAGGCTTGGGGACGGGGTGGAGATGACACAGTGTGGGAGGCCGGCTCCACAGAACGGTTCCCCTGTTTGGGCAGCGAGCGCCCAACCTGGGAAGGGTATAAACCCATTTTTGGCTGAGGGACTGAGGCACTGTGGTAGGCTAGGAAAAGCTGGACTCTGAACCCTGGTGTTCCTCCCTGAAGAACAGAGGTGATCATACCCACCCTGCCTAGAGTAGCTGTTCCATTACTGCAAGCCCCCCCCCCCCGCCCCCACCTGGCCTCACCCCCACATGGCTTCCCTTTTGGAACCGAAAGGTCGAGTCCCTTCTATAGGTCTAGCACAGAGTGAGATCAAAGGAGGGGGAGGCACGGCCCTGCCTGCAGAGTGTGCCCAGCTAGCAAACAACCGGCCAGCAGGCACAGAGGACTACCAGGCCTTCGCCTGGGCTGGAGGATGACGTGGCTTGGAGGCGTCAGAGGAGGCCGATCGGGCAGGGCCTCAAACACCAGCCTGAGGACCCAGGACTTGATCCTGGAGGCCCTACGGGGCCACCGAGGGTCTGGAGCAGGCAGGCCACTTCACAGATCTCTGAGAATGTGTTAACTACAGCGGTCGCGGCTGGCAGCCGCAGGTGCAAAGCAGGAGGGGCTGAGATGTGGCTCCTCCCAGGTGGTTGGCGGACCCATGGCCCTGGTGGCAAGTCTACAGCGCTTGGCGCCCCTGCTGAGCACCACGCTGACCCCTGGGCGGCCCCGAATGCACATCCAGCGTCGCTGTGTGGGTGAGCCTGCTGTGCACCTGTCCCATACATCTGGGCCCTGGGGGGGCCCGGGCTCAGACATTTCTTCTCAGCTTTGGTCACTGGGAGCTGTCAGCACCACAGCAGACACTCCATTCTGTCCCCTGCCTTTGTCTGTGCTGCGCCCTCCATCCACAATGCCCTTTCTTCCTCGACCTCTTAGCAAACTCCCGTATAGCCTTCAGAACCTTGTTTGGGCATCAGCTCCTCTAGGATGCCTTGCCTGGTTTTAGCTCTCTCCTGACAGTTCCTCCTCTTGCTGTTACCCCTATGTCTTGGAAATATCTCCTGTTGCATTTTGTGGTAATTACTTCGTTTTTGCCAAAGCTCCCTGAAAGCCAGGGGTATTTCTGAGTCATTTCTGGATCTCAGGCCAGACCCAAGTACACACTCAGTGAGTGTTTGTAGATTGACTGGGGGAGATCATTTATGGGGAACTTTGGCAAAACTTGTGTCCTCCAGGCACCCAGTGGTTTCTGATAGTCAGGTCCTGCCCCCCCCACCCAGGGGCCTGCTTCTAGTGATCCCCTCCCCTAGACCTGAAGAAGTCAGATCTCCCTTGGGCAAGTCGCTGAACCTCTCTGAGCTGGAATAGTGGCCCAGGCCTGTGGTGGGGAGAGGGGGGGCAGCCCCTGCCGGCTAGGCCAGCTCTGCAGAAAGACCTCCCTTGGAAGGTCCAGCCGCCCAACCCCATTTGATCCCAGGCCTGGAGGTGCGGAGTCTACGCTTGACGGAGGCTGGCACGGAGGGCTATGTGTTCACGGTGCCCGGTGGGCATCCGGAGGGGCCCGGCCACATCCGCATCCCCGCAGGTGAAGTGGAGCGCCTCCTCGGGAAAGGTGGGTGAGGGTGAGGGGGTGGTGGGGCCCTGCTGGGGTCTGGGTTAGCGCCAGTTAGCCCTGGGTTAACTCTGCCGTTTTGAATAAGTCACTTCACTGTTCACAGCCTGTTTCCTTATCTGGAAGACTGTCATGCTAGTACTTGCCTTGTAAGCTGCTGTGGGGTTAAAAGTGCTTATCACATAGTAGGTGTTCACTTGGTCTCCTCCGCTGAACCCCACCCATTTCCTCTTAGAAGTGGGTGGTGGAGGGAGCCGCCACCCTTGCTGTCACCCGGGGCTGGGGAATCAGGACATGAGGCAAAGGGCTTTAGAGCTGCCAGGTTAAGTGCATGCCCTGTTGCTGGTTGGAATTCTCGTTTCTCCACTTATTAACCGGGTGATCTTTGGGAAGTCAATTAATCTCTCTGAGCCTCAGTTTCCCTGATCGTAAGGTGGGCAGAGCATCTCCCTCGGGGCCAACCCGTGGTGCTTGCTCAGTCACAGGGTGGGGTCTTAGGCTTCCTCCCACTCAGCCAGGCCTCTCTGGAGTCACCGTGATCCACAGCTGGTTCAGCTCGAGTGTCTTCCGGCAAACCCTAGGGGAGCCTGGCCTGGAGCCCCAGGCCCCTGACAGCTCAGAAGAGGCAAGCAAATTGCAGAGGTTAGTGGGCCCTACCCAGTAGGCTGCTGAGGGTCTGGATCCCCTCCCCAGGGAAGGCCAGGCCTCCATCCCATCCCAGAGCCATCATTCTGGTAGGTAATTCTGCCCTTAGCAACCAGAGCCAAACCCTCCCCATCCCCGAGACACGCACATCTCTGGGCCTTCCAAAGATATGCTGCTGGAACCTGGCTCAACTACTGTCTAGGGTCCTGGCGTCAGTGCTGAGACTCAGAGAGAAGACAGGGCTTACTGAATTTACCACCAAGTCCCCAAGGCAAGACTGGAACCCAGATGCCCAAATTTCAAGCACAGGATATTTCCTGGTGTTTCTTTGGACACAGAGGGTGTCATCTCCCACACAGGGGCCTGATGAGATGACCTCAGCCATCCATGACCTCTGCCGCACAGCCAACTGATATGGTGCCCTTAAAAGCTCCCCTTCTCCCCACAGGTTTCTAAGCACCCAGGTGGGGTCAGCCATCATCTCCTCTGAGGTATGGGATGAAACCGGGGAGGTCAGCACGGCCGTGACCTTTCACTTGCAACACCAGACCCAGGTACTGGGGGTGCTTCTGGGAACCACCACCACCGGTACACTTATCCTGATTTGGTCTTCCCATACCCCAATATTTGTTCATTTAAACCAAAGTCTAAAAATGTTCAAGAAAAATAACTCACAAGCCATCCCATTGTCCTCAAGGACCCTGCAATGTGCTCATAAGAGAGGAAATAGCCTAAATGTCCACCAAGAGGGGATGGCTCAAAAAGTCATGTGGGGTTACACAGCGGAACAGTCAGCAGAAGTCATATAAGGAATGAGGTATTTTTCCATAAACTGACATGGAAAGATGGCCAAGAAATGTTTAATTTCATTACATGAAATACACAAATTCCTTCCTGCTTTTGAAACAGTAGTTTCAGAGAAAGCCAAAGTCTGCTTTGCCCACAACCACTAATCCTGGACACACACACACACTCACACACACACACACACACACACACACACACACACCACACCACATCTTATCAGTCTTTTGTATGTCATCCCAAGACTTTAAAAACCAATTTGATTGAAGTAGATAAATCTACAGACACTAAAACATCCACTTTAACTAGACAACCTGATGGGTTTTGAGCATTATACACACTTAGGTACCACTGCCCCAGTCAAGGTAAAGAACATTTCCACATTCCCAAAGGGCTTGTTTGGGCCCCTCCCCAGGCAGCCTTCTCCCCAAATCAGTGATCTACTTCTTGTGACTATAGATTATGTCTCTCTTTTCCAAAGTTTCGCATAAATGGAATCATATAGTGCATGCTGTGCTCAAGGTTCATTTGTCAGCTGGTGTTTTTGAGAATCATCTATATTATTGCCTGTTTCAATAATTTGCTCCTCTGTACTGCTGAGTAAGATTCCACTACATGGATGTACCATAATTTGTTTTTCCTAATGCCTGCAATTTTTCTTAAATTTTTCCTAAAACCATAATTTTTTTTTTTTTTTTTTTTTTTTTTTTTGCTTTTGCAAAATCAAAGTCCTTCCTCTTTCAGCCGAGCCATGTAAACATTTATGTCCCTTGTTTTCCCTGCTGGTGTTTTTGGCACTGTCTTGGTCACAGACATCCTTTCTCATTGCTGTTTAGTCCTAGCATGTATAGGCCTTGACTGAGGTCAAGTCCAGCTCCACCACCTTCCCCAGGGATGGTCCAAAATGAACATGCCCATCTCTTGGTCATGAGTCCTGAGTATCTGCAGCTTTTTTTTTTTTTTCTAACAAGTAACCCTGCCTAACCCTGTGAAAATCCTCACTCATAATACATTAAAAAAATTTTTTTTAAGTTTATTGATTTATTTTGAGAGAGACAGAGACAGCATGAGTGGGGGAGGGGGAGAGAGAGGGGGGGAGAGAGATACCAAGCAGACTCTGTGCTGTCAGCACAGAGCCTGATGTGAGACTCGGGCTCATGAACTGTGAGATCATGACCTGAGCTGAAACCAAGAGTCAGATGGTTAACAGACTGAGCCACCCGGGCACTCCAACTCATAATACGTTTTGATTCTGGTGACTGTTTCCTGGGGATATGTGGCCAGGTATAGGGCTCCTGGACACAAATACATAATTTTTTGGCTTTTGATTGTACAGTCACACTGCTTTTTCCGTTTATACCACTTGAAAATGCTACCGGCAGTGTAATGATTATCCGTTTCAAAAGCAAACAGCAGGTTTTCTTTGTGTTCCCAGCACCCAACATAGTATCTGAGACCCCGGGGAAAATATTATGGACGAATGAATACATGGGGTGATAATTCAGTCAACCCAAGAAATACTACATTCCCTGGAGGCATCGTCATGGACTATTGGAAAGAGCATAACCAAGTCAGGACCCAGCCTCAGCTCTGTGCTGTGTGATCTTGAGCAGATTAATTTCCCTCTCTGAAGCTGTTTCCTTGTTGGAAATTACATGAATTTATACCTGTCTCCTAGGTTACTAGGATGATCGCCCACAATAAAAAACATGAAGAATGTGACACACAGTGTCATAGTCTAGTAAGGTGACATTGCTGTTACTCTTTCCAGTCGGGACAAATAGCCCAAGTCCTAAGCTCGGGCTGCTTTCCCTGTCTGGACTGGGGCTGTTGCCACCAGTTGCCTGATGTCTCCTCACTGCTTAATGACATAAAATCTACACTGTTGTCGTTGTTTAATTACCAAAGAACTGGCATGTTCATCATAACACATTCAAACTGAGACCTAGCCATTGTTAAATTAGCTGTGCATTTAATCCCAGGCCTTGTGTGTGTGTTTTCACAATTATATAGACCGGATATATGTATTTTTTATGCAAATGAGCTCATACCATGTATAACGAGGTGCAGCTTTTGTCTTTATTGAACAACGTATAACAGAGCTCTTTCCCTGCTAGTAGACTGAGACCTGCTTGTTCCTCTTGCTGGGTGCAGAGCATCCCAAGAGGGAAGAGTCACCACGGTTTAACCGCTCCCCAAAAGATGGACATTTAGCTTGCTCCCAGTATTTCAATATTATGCATGAAACATTTCAATATTAGCATGAAAGCCTACTCACCCCTCCTCCCCTCTGCTTCCCTGCTGGCATTTTCTCCCACCTCTTCACCCATGACCCACGTTGGGCAAACCCCTGGACCCTCAAACTCAAAGAGGCCTCAATGTCCCCCTGCATCCTCTTGGACCCTCTCCCCCTTCCATACACACACACACACACACCGGCTCTACCCCTGTTTCCTGCCCTTAGGCCTTCCCGCAGAAACTGGTGGAACCTGTCTGTGCCTTCTGGAACTTCAGCAGCAGGTGAGTTGCCATTTTCAAGTTCTTTAAATAAGACAATTGGGTTTTGTTTTTTTTTTTTAAGACATCCATTCTTCTTGAAGGTGAGGTGTGTTTTTGGTCTCCATTTGCCACCTTTCTTATGGGGGTGGCCTCAACCTCTTACCTAGCAGCTCCAGACAAACCGGAGCAAGAGAATCTGTGACCCAGGAGGTAATGAGCACTCCATCATAGGAGATATGCAGGCTCACTCTGTGGGATGCCTGGGAAGAGATTCATCCATCAAATAAGCATTAGACTTGACATCTATCCAAAGCCATGACCCTTGGGCATTTGAAGGAGCAGAGGAGGGTTCAGAGATTAGCCCCAGCTCCCTGCCCTGTATCTTTAGCCGAACATCAATCACTGTTGCTTAGTAAGTTATGCAGTTAATCAGTGGTAATCGCCGGTATTAGCCCTATCCCCCTACCATCCCTGAGAGCGTTAAGTACACTTTACAGATGGGAAACTGAGGCCCGGGGAAGAGCAGAGGCGTGCCCAAGGTCACAAAGCTGGTTAGAGGCAGAGCATTGATGGGCCCCACGCTTTGGAGAGAGGCTTTCCCCTGCTTGCCACCTACCCCCAGCCCCATGTCCACCCCATTTCAGGAGCCCTTCTCTTCCTTCCCCTCCCCCAGCCCAGACACAGGGGGCTCCTGGGCCACTACCGGCTGCTCTGTGGCCACCCTGTACCGGGACTCTACCGCGTGCTTCTGCAACCACAGCACCAACTTTGCTGTCCTGTTGCAGGTGTATGACGTCCAGGTGAGTACCGGGGGGAGGGGGGGCGGGTAGGGCTGGGCGGGTGGAGTGGGCGAAGGTGATGTCAGAACCAAGTCTTAAAGGATGACCAAGAACTGAACAGAAAGGCATTCCAAGCAGAGGGCCAGTCTGAGCAAAGGCAAGGAGGCTAGACTGACAGGCAGGCTGGACACATTCTAGAACTTTGACTGTCTGGAGCTTCCAGTGCTAGGTCCTGGAGTAGAAGAAGGCGGAGGAGCAAGGTGGCGTGGGTCAGGTGGCACAGAGCCTAGAGGAGACCCGATGGGCAGAGTACGAACGTGGACATGTTAAGCAGGTGTTGGATGGCCCTGAGGGAGCCCCACTGGTGCCAGGAGTGGGCTGGCAGAGCAAAGAGCAAAGAGGGGTCTGTGGGCCAGTCGCCTAGGCAGAGGGCAGGGGCCCTGCACTGGGGAACAGTGGGCAGACTGGGGGAGGAGGGGGTGGCCCAGCACAAAGGCCTGGGCAGCTGGGGGACAAGGGAGTCATCTTGGAGAGGGCACAGGCAGGTAGCAGGTTTAGACAGGCCGCAGGGTGCAGGGCCGTGGGACCGGTGGGTGTCGGGGCTGAAGAGGTCTCAGCTGGAGGCGAAGAGCCTGTAGGTAAAGCCACGGCTGAGCCGAACTCGGACCTCAGACGTGAAAGGAGACTGACCCAGGGGAGGCCCCTGGGAGGGCCCAGCGTTTACAAATTCCCAAATCCCCGGAGGAGAGCGGGGGAGGTGCATTACTAGAGCCGCCAAGGGACTCTGAGGTTGAGTGAGGCAGGGCCAGAGCCTCAGGAATGCGGGGGTCACTTGGTGTGTTGGGGAGCACGCCAGAGAAGCGTGCTCGCCGACACATTTGCCCTGTGGAAACAGAGCATGGCCGTTTTTGCCTGTCAGCTCCAGGCCCCTTCCTCAGCGGGGGGCGGTCACACGAAGTCTGCTCCCAGTGGGTGTGTCTGTCGCTTCCGAGCCGGCTCTTAGCGGCTGCAGCGAAAGCCGAAAGCCGGACCCATGAGGGCCAGTTTAGGGAGGGCCAGCAGGAGAGGCCATGCAAACGCTCTCTTATTAAGTGCCTGCCGTGTGCAGGCCTGGCCTGGCTGGCCGGTGCTGTCCCCACCCCTGCTTCACTGCAGACGGGGAGCCTTGGGGAGCCTCGCCGGACCAGGGCAGGGCGAGGCCTGGTCTGGGCAGGTCAGGGCCGTGACGGGCTCGCTGTACTTTGGGGTCTCCGGCCCTCCCACAGAGAAGCCCCGGGGAGGAGTCGCTGCTGAGGACGCTGTCGTTTGTGGGCTGCGGAGTGTCCTTCTGCGCCTTGGCCACCGCCTTCTTGCTCTTCCTGGCAGCTGGGTGAGATGAGCTCAGCACAGCAGCCCGGCACCCCGGGGCCCAGCCCACCCATGGGGGCCTCCGTGGGCCTCCTCCGGGCACGTCTCCCCCTGGCCCCGGAAGAGCCTGCCCCAGGGCCCCCCTTAGGGCTGTGGGCCTCCCGTGGAGCTGCCGTCTCTGCCCGTGGTTAGCCCACCCCCAGGGACCCCAGCAGGCAGGGGCTGGTAGGGGCGTGGGGGCTGGTGGTGGTGTCCTTGTTAACCGACCCCTGCCTGTCCAGGGTCCCCAGGTCAGAGCGAGCCACGGTCCACAAGAACCTCACCTTCTCCCTGGCCTCTGCCGAGGGCTTCCTCATGGCCAGCGAGTGGGCAAAGGCCAACAAGGTGGGCACCCGGCAGGCGTGCTTGTGAGTTCAGGGGGGGGGCCAATCTTTCCTGGGTCGCCCCCGCATCGTCACTTGGCTCCATTTTCCTGGGGTGGGTGGGGACACGGCCAGAATGGTGGAGCTGGGCCCAGGGCACTTCCCCGAGACGTTCCCCGCCGGTACCTCTTTGGGTTGGCAATGCCAGGCATGGGCATGGGACCCAGGGCAGGGCTGCGGCCACTGCTGGCCTTGGTAGGGATCTGCCACCCTCCCGCCCACAGGTGGCGTGTGTGGCCGTCACAGCTGCAATGCATCTCCTCTTTTTGGTCGCATTCTCCTGGATGTTGGTGGAGGGCCTATTGCTGTGGAGCAAGGTGGTGGCCGTGCGCATGCGCCCAGGCCCCAGGATGACTCTCTACTACGCCACGGGCTGGGGTGAGGCCCCTCTGCTCCCCACTCCTGCTCTGTTCCCTACTCTGCCTCGCATGGCCTCTGTTGCTGTCCCACCCCACCACAGCCCAACACCACCCGATCCCCATCTCCACCTGGCGCCCAGCACCCCCATCCCTGACGCAAGCTCAGTTTCCTCAGCCCAGTCGCCCTCCAGCTTTACCCAGCCCCAGCCCTTCTTAACCCTCTCCACTCCCACCACTTCAACCCCCCACTGCTAGCGCTGTCTCCCCGATTTGTGGCCCGCTGACCCCCGTGCCAGTCACCACCCTCCATCCCCCCTGACTCCCGTGCCTGAGCCCTCAGCTCAGTTTCGCTCTCCCGCTCCCCAGCTACTCAGGGCTCCAAGGCCACCCCAGAAGGATCGGGCCCACCCAGCCCCCTTCCCAGAGCTCCCCGTGCCCGCCAGTGCACCTGCTACCCGTGGGACAGCTGTGGGCTGCGGCTCTGGGTTGGAGGCCAGGTCCTGGAGAGGACAGAATGCGTGGCGAGGTCCTGAGGGCATTTATTCTTCCCCTAGGCGTGCCCGTGGCCATCGTGGCCATCACGGTGGCCATGTCCCCTGACGACTATGTGGCCGCTGGCCACTGCTGGCTCAATGTGCACACGGACACCATCTGGGCCTTTGTGGGGCCCGTGCTCTTCGTGCTGACTGTGAGCAGGGAGGCCTGGGGGCCTGGAGGGGAGGGTCATACTGGGAAAGGGGGAAGCCGTTTCACCCACTGACACCGGGTCTCCAGGCCAACACCTGCATCCTGGTCCGCGTAGTGATGGTCACTGTGTCCAGTGCCCGCCGCCGCGCCCGCATGCTGAGTCCCCAGCCCTGCCTGCGGCAGCAAATCACGATCCAGATATGGTGAGGGCCAGAAGTGGGGCAGCCAGATGTGAGGCTCGTCGGGTGTGAGCATGTGTGAGTCCAGGGTGGCGGTACGTGGTCACGTGGCCACGTGTGCAAGGCTATGTACGGGCCTGTGTGTGCACATGTGTCCCAGCTTGTGCGTACCTGCACACTCATGCGTGTGGACACGTGTGAGCACGTGCCCATGCATGTCCCCTGGGGGGATGGTAATCAATCCTGAGTGTATGTGAGTGGGAGGGGATATAGACACAAGCCTCTGTCCTGGAGGCTCACCTTGTACCGATGGCACTGATGACCCAGTAGGGACAAGGTAGGGGAGACCCAGGGTTCAGGCAGTCCCCAGAAGTTCAGGTTCAGAGTGAGGATTTAGGTCCCTACCCCTGCCAAGAATGCCCCTCACTCTCCAGGGCCACATCCTGCCGGAAGGAGGACACCCCTGACCCTCCTCTTCCCCCCATTCTCTGCCAAAGGCAGTGCGGCCTAAGTCAGCAGGTCCCCGAAAACCCAGGGAGCCCCAGGGGCCCCTGAGGAGGGAAGACTTCTTTAGACTCCACGCCCCCTGGATCCACTGCCCAGTCCTCAGCCGTCCCTCGGGACGGCTGCCCTGCCCTTCCTCTGAGCCAGGTTTGGGACCGGGACCCCGTCTCCCAAGTGCCGCTACCCTACTTCATACCACTTCTGGGTCTGAGAAGGGGCAGGAGGTCCAGCCGAAGCTTCCAGCTACACCTAAGTCAGGAGCGGCTCCTGATGTGTAGCTCCGGCTCCTCTCCAGGCACCTCCCAGCTGCAGCCCTCCCCAGCACCCTGCAGGGCCCCCGGGCCGCGCTGGCGTCCCTCAGCCCCGACCGCTCTCCTGCAGGGCCACAGTGAAGCCGGTGCTGGTCCTGCTGCCCGTCCTGGGCCTGACCTGGCTGGTCGGCACGCTGGTGCACCTCAGCCCAGCCTGGGCCTACGCCGCCGTGGGCCTCAATTCCTTCCAGGTACCTCCGGGCCCCGGACCATCTGGGACCAGGGCTCTGACACGCGGTGGAGCTCAGAGTGACTGGTTTGTCAAGAGTTGGGGGAAGGAGTGTCTTCTCCGTCATGGGAGTCACCACGGCAACCAGGGGCATTGTCAAGAGGCCAGAGGGTGAGGGCAAGAGTGGGAACAAAGCCTCAAATCAAAGAGGCAGCGCCTCTTTGGGAAGGATTTGAGGCCCATTTCACAGCTGAGGAAGCTGAGGTCCAGAGACTCAGGGATGCGGCAGAAGTTCCAGCCCCCTGGCTGGTACTAGAGACTCTTTGGGTCTCGGCAAGAAGCCAAGGAAGGGGTGCAGGACACTGGTGACCTCTCCCCTCGGGGTCAGCGGGTGGCCCGCTGTGGGACAGTATCAGCTGCTGCATTGGTGAGGACGACACTTCAGAAAAGGGTTTGGTTAGGAGGACAGTGCCCAGCCCGCCTAGGTGAGGCAGTAACAGTGGGGCTGCAGGAACCCTCCTGGGTGCCTGTCAGGTCCCGTGTCCGGGAGCCACCACGGAGAGGGGTCAGACTGGGTCCCTGTCCTCAGGGGGTTTGCAACCCTGTGGGCGACCCAGACATGGACACAGACAGGCACGGCCCGGGGGACCGAGTGCTGGGAGGGAGGTGGGTCCAAGCAGGGCCCTTCCTGCCCCTGCCCCTGCCCTTGCCCTCGGCCTCCCTTGCACCCCCAGCACCCCTCCCTGTTGTCTGCACCTACTCCTCCCAGCTCCTGTCAGGGCTGAGAAGTGGGGTGACCCAGGGAGAGACAAAGCAAGCTCAGGAAATCGGGTACGAATTCTGTAGAGTCATGGGACCTGGAGCTCATCCTGGGGATCCTCTGTCCTCTCCTGGGAGAAGGGGCCCGAGGCTGTCAGCAACCACTTGGGGTGCCTCAGTGTTGCGGGCCCCGGGCCAGGTTCGTACTTCTATCTCCGAATAAGCCTTACAAATGGGGAAACTGAGACCCCATGAGGTCATTTCCAGGGCCCCGCAGGAGGAAGGAGCAGTGCTGGGGCCCAAGTCCAGAGTCTGTGTTCTCAGCCCTCTGCACGTGGGCCTGGTCTGTTCCTGGAAGAGCTGCCCAGATTGGGCAGGGTGTGGGGCTGAGGTCAGGAAGGGCTCTGACCCAGCTTTTCTTCCATCCACGTGGTATTTGCCAAATGCCTACCAGGTGCCAGGCACCGTTCCAGGCACAGGGGACAGGGCAGGAAAGGAAGCAGCAAAATGCCATGCTCCTGTGGAGCTGACCATGGCCAAGGCCAGGGAGTGAAGTGTGGAGGGTGGGAGGGGGCAGGGAGCGAGGAAGGGTGCAGAGGGTGGTGATTACCAGGGTCCCGGTCCATGGTGTCGGCTCCCCCAGGGCCGTGGGGACTCGTCACTCTCGGCCAGGTGTGGGAGTGGAGAGAGGAAAGACGGGGCCACTGCTGGGGGAGAATGGAGGCCATGCCAAGAGAGGGGCCCAGAAAGTGAAGAAAAACTGGGGTTCCAGTTATTCCCAAAGAAGCACAGCTCCCAGAGACCTGCGTGGGCCTGAGTGGCCAGGGGACAGGGGCGGTGCTACACCCCTTCCCTGACACAACAAGCCCCACGCTCCTGGAGCTCCCCCGGTTCGAATTTGGGCCACTGCCCGGTTAGCCCTCCACCCTGCCCCCCAAGTGGCATCCAGGGCAGCAGCGGCCCATCGCCATGGCGACCACTGTAGCTTCGTCCCTGCGTGGCCCTCAGGTGGGCAGAGGCGGAGCCATGTCTCCGTCTCTGAACTTTCTCTGAGGTTCCTTCTCTGTCTCAGGCTGTCTCCATCACAGCCCCTCCCCCTCTGGCCTGGATCCCACCCGGCCCTCCCTCCGTGGGCCTCTCGCTGTCTCCCTTTTTGTTGACCCCTGACCCTTCTAGCTTTTGCCTCTGAGCATGACCTCTCTTCCCCTCCCAGTCAGCCTCAGACCTTCCTTACCAAGGTCTCCCGGTGAAGGAGGGGACAGGCTGCCTTGCGGGGTCAGATGGCGTGAGACCTGGGCCCACCCTGATGTCCTGTGACCATCTGCTGGCAGGTCCCCCGGTCAGGCTCTAGGTCCCTGCCCAGCTTCCCTCCCCAGGCCTGCCTTTCCTCTCCCCTCTCCTCCATCTACCTGCTCTCCCTCCCTGTCTTCCTCTCCCTGCCCACCTGCCACCGTCCCTCTCTCTGTCTGGGGCATACACCGGGCAGCACCTGCCCTCAGGACCGCCTTCCTTCCCTACTGAGTTGAGCAAGGAGCAGCCTGGGGTACAGGGACTGAGCTCAGCCGGGCCTCGTTTGCTCTTCACGGCTGATTTGTTTCTTTGTGGCTCCCATGTCGGGTTTTGTGGTGGGAGAGCTGGGCCTCACTTTTAACCAGCTCTGGATCACACTTACCTGGGCTGAGTCTTGTTAGAGGACCCCGACACATTGAAACAGGCCTCAGTTTCCACATCTCTATAAGGGGGATCATATTCTCCACCTCATGGGGTCATTGTGGGGTTCAACTGAGAGGATACTTGCAAAGGGCAAAGCCAAATACCTGGCACACACCGGGAGCACCGTGAACGGGAGCGGATCGGTTTCATTCAGCCAGTCCGCACCTGCTCTGTGTTCTTTACTAAAGAGGATAGTTGTGCACAGAATCAAAGAATCTATCCTTGGAGGTCTCAGCCTGAGGGAGAGACAAACACCAAAACCACACTCCGACAGCCTGGCATGATTGAGGCTGAGAGACCAGAGGAACGTGGGGGCAGTGTGGGGACAGAGGAGCCACTCATGGGGAGGCGGAGAGGGTGCTCCCTGGAGAGAATGATTCTCAGCTAACACCCAGACACGGTGAGGGGAAAGAATGAAGTCAGGGGAGCATGGGGAGATCCAATGGAGACGTGAGCGGGGGTCACGTGAGCTGGTGAGAAATGGGACAGGAGGAGACATGGGGGCCAGACCGCACAGGGTCCCCTGAGCCGTTGTAAGGAGCTCACACATGATCCCGGGGGCACCAGAGAGCCTGGGAGGACGCTAGGCAGGCATGGGTGTGGTTGGGCTGGAGTCTGGAAAGATGCCTTTGGGTATGAGGAGCCAGTAAAAGGAGACAGGACGGGGAAGGCAGTGCAGAAGTTGCAGTGAGAGGATAGGCTGGCTGTGGGGGCCGGTGGGGGGTGGGGGGGAGATGCCAGGGTCTGTCTGAGGCCTCAAGGAGCTCCCTGGACCCCAACCCGTGTGCTCTAGTCTGACCTCAGGACAGGGGCTGTTGCCTATCCAGGTAGAATCAGGAAGGCCCAGGCTCTAAATTCCATTCTGCTTAGCCACACTCCAGGGCCTGGGACTCATTGCTCTGTCTCCTGCCCCAGGCCCCAGGGTCCCTCCCCATCAAATAGGATTAATCCACCCCCACCCCCACCCCCATCATGGAGCTGCTATGAGGGTTGTAACCCCAAGTTACTTTGTGAGTGGCCAAGACCTCTTGGTCCTCCCATGCGTGGGGAGTAAGAGCCAGCTATGACTCGGCCACTGTGTTGAGTCCTTCACACACAGTGGGAGGCCAGGCCTCTGACACGGAGGAGGTTGGGAGAGACACTCAGCTAGAGGCTCGAGTCAGAATGCATTCACAGGTCTGCTGTTCCAGGACTTGATTTAGCCTTGATTACAGGAAGGTGTGCCCCCTCCCACCACCCACTCCTGCAGCCATGAGGATGGGGCAGGTGGCAGGGGACAGAGGCATAGAGGACAAGAGGCTGCCTGATGGCCAGAGGCTGAAGGTATGGGGGGTAGTGGGGCAAGCCCCCTTCTGGTTCTCTCTGCTGTAGAATGTCACAGATGCCCCCTCCCAAGTGCAGGAGGGCACAGTGGGTCAGCAGGGTTTGTGATCATCAGCCTGCATCTCTGAATGTCTCGGGGTATCTCTGGGTGTGTTTCTGTTGCGGCCCCAGGCCAGGTGGGAGGGAGGGGGTCCCAGGCAGTGACACCCACCCTCATCCTGGGTCTGTCCCCAGGGGCCATACATTTTCCTGGTCTACGCTGCCTACAACGGGGAGGTGAGTCAAGGGCGCTGGCTGCCGGGGGGTGAGGTGGGTAGGGCTTACTTGCTGGGGACCTGTGGCCAGGGGGTCAGGGGGAGGGTCCCAGGACTGACCCCAAATTCCCATCCCCTAGGTCCGGAATGCCCTGCAGAGGATGACTGAGAAAAAGGCAACAGAGGCATTTATGGTGGGTGCAGGCAGGTGGGGATCCTGGGAGCCAGGAGGTCCCACTCACAGCCAGGATTCCAGTGCTGACACCCCTTTCTTTCAGGTCTGCTCCAGCCCCATAGGCCCAGGGTCCCACCCTAGGTCCCTTGGTCCCTGGGAGGTCTCTCAGAACAACCCTGTAGCCTTGGCTCCAGCCCGAAGACACTTGGCTATTAGAGGTAAGGCCACACCACCCTCCAGTCTGAGTACTACCCAGTGCCTCAGTTTCCCCAGTGCTCAGGTAAAGCTGAGAAGGCAATGGCAGATCCTGTCAACCCATCTGAGAGACAAGGAGACTGAGGCCCAGGGAATTCTGCAAACACGGGGCCTGGAAGGTAGCTTAGAAATGGCTTATTTTTTCCCACACCACCAGGGAACAGGGGCCCCTGCTTCCTAGCCCAGAGGCAGGGTTTGCCCAGGGTCGTCTTCCTTGGGTCTCCACGCAGATGGGGTTTAGGGGTTCCCAAAGTCAGGTGGGTGGATGAGGTTTGGGGCCCTGTGACAGGGCACGGGGGTAAGGCCAGGCCAGGAGTTTCAATACGAGCTTCCTAGCTTACCTGCTGTGTGCACTTGGGCAAGTTACCTTCCCTCCCTGGGCCTTAGTTTCTCCATCATTAATCTGTGGAATAAGTCTGAGTGGAACCTTAGAGTCTTTGATAATGAGGTCCTGTCCAGGACAGGAGAGCAGAGAAAGAGCTTCCTGCCTCAGCCTCCTAAAAGTTCACCTACTCGAGTGTTTTTCCCCGGCTAGGGACCCACAGCCCCAGAATCTCCACAACCTTCTCCTCCATTGCAGAACCTGAGAGACCGGTGAGGCTGGGACAGGGGTGGCAGGGTTTTGCCAAGGGGCTAGCAAGTATGTCCCACAGGGACTACGGTAGGGTGGGGGTGGGGGGGCTTCCTCTGGGGATCCAAGGGGCCCCATTCCTCAGCAGGTGCGAGGGCACTGGGAGCCAATGGGAGGTGCTCACTGCACACTGGCAGAACCTGAATGCCAAGGCCATGGGTAGTGGGGGAGTCATCACCAAGGGAGCCGAGGGCCCCCAGGGCAAGGGGGAGCAGAAGGAGTAGGGGCCCACCCCCCTGACAGCCTCCTCTGTCCTCAGGCTGTGGAGCTGACAGCATTCAAGGCATCAGGTACAGCTCCCATCTCAGGGGGGTCCCCCCTCTCCCCTTGGCACCCGGACACCCCCTCAGCCCCACTGCACCAGGATGGAAGGGATTTGAGAAGCAGCCACACCTGACGCCTCGTGGAAGCCTGAAGTCTTCCATTAGCACACTGTAGGCCTGGCCCGGAGACACGGTGCTCTTTGGGAGAGGTGTACTTAGGGAATGGGTTTGGGACCCTTCCCAGAGCTGGTGCTGCAGGAGGGCCAGTGCGCAAGGAGCCCGCCTTCCTCTGTGCACCCGCTCTGTCTGCCTCCCCCACCCCCCTCAGCCTCCTGGCCACATCCCACTCAGAGCCCCTGTCCTGATGCCTTGTGCCCTGAAATGACTTCCAAACCCGGTGAGAGGCAAGCGCTTTCCTTCTGGGTTGTTTCCCCAGCTGGACAGGTGAGGGGGGCCTGGGGGCAGCGGGGCAAGGCTGGGCCCATCCCAGGCGCAGCTCAAGGAGAGAGGACTGAGCCTGGGGAGTTCAGCCTGGCCCTAGGCGAGCTGAGGGGCCTGTGGTCACTGTCAGCTTCTCTGAGCCTGAGTTCCCTCAGTCTTAAAACATAGGTTTAAGACTACATAGGTAGGAGGGGCCGCCAGGCACTGCCCAGCCTCAAACCAACCAAGGGATTCCTTCCGGCATGGGCAAGAGGCATGTTCGTGCAGCCCTAACCAGAGCTGGGTTCTGGGCTTTATAAAGCCCGGCATCTGCTGACTCCTTTAATTCGGGGACACGGGGAAACCATCCTCCCACCGTGCAGATGAGGAAATTGAGCAGTGTCAGAGCTGGGGTCAGGCCCCACCCCGCAGATGGGGAAAGTGAGGCACAGGGGCAGTCACAGAGGTGTCAGCGGAGGCACATTTGAAACCCAAGTCTCTAGGACCCCAGCCTCCCAGCGGGCCTCCACCCTTAGCTGGTGTCCCCGTCCCCTGGAGTCTCAGCTCCCCTTCTGCAAAGTGCGCAGGAGGCGCCCCCTGCAGGCCAGCGCGCGGTAGGCCCTCCGCGGGGCCCGCCGGCGCCCCCATCCCGCCCCTCCCCCCACCCTCGCAGGCGCGGCGCGGGTGGGAACAAGAGCGGCAGCGGCGCCTCTGCGCTCAAGTGACAGCGCCTTTGTCTCTGCTGAATGGGTGCGTTGCTAAGGGCGCTCGTAGCAACGGAGCCGCTTCCACCTCGCCCTGCGGCCGGCCCCGCCCTCCTCCGGACCCCCAACCTGCCCCGCCCTTCGGGCGCCCTCGCCACCCCCACCCCGCACCCTGCGACCTTCTCAGGTGGCCTGAACACGAGGTGCCGGGGAGTGAAGGCTGCCAGCTCCGTGTCCCTCGCGATACCTGCCGGCCACCGCCCCTCCTGAAACCAGGGAGCCCTCTGGGCATCAGGTGTTCTTTAGAGAAACCGAGGCTCGTAGAGGGCTTGCGGGAGACTGCCCAGGGTCTCCCCAGTCCAGAATCCCCACCAAGGTCTTCCCCCAGCCTCAGTTCCCCTCCAGGGGTCCCCACCGTGATTATCTGCCAGCTCAGCCCAACATTTTCCTCCCAGGTTTCTAGAGAGAGTGCATGCGGACTTGACTCCAAGCCTCTAAAAGGCCCAACTGGGGGCCCCCCCGGGGACAGACAGCAGCCTCCGCCACCACCTACTGCCTCTCCCTCAGGAGCCCCCCCCCCAACCCCTCCCGGGTGCTGTGCCAGGTCCCACAGCTCAGTCCCCCTAACTTTCTGTCCAAGATTGTTACCCGCTCTGACCCTCCCCACCTGCCTTGAAATTCTGACAGCCCTGTGGTATCTCTAGCAATAAAGGGTACTCTTGTGACCTGTTCCTCTCTGGGGGTCACCCTGCCAGGCTTCCTGGGAGAAGGGTGGGACAAGGGAAGCTGCCACTTTGTCTTTTGGTCTCAAGACAGCCCCAGCTTCAACAGGGTAGGTGCAGCCAACATCTATTAGCACCTACTGTGTACCTGGCTGGTACTGAGCCCTTGACCACCTTAGAGCTGTGAGTCGTCACCTCAGCCCCATGAACGCTATCACCCCTATTGTACAGAGGAAGAAACTGAGGCCAGAGACAGTCTCCCGGCTGGGTAACATGGGGGTCAGGGGGCGGGGGCAGTCACTGTGAGTGGGAGTCACCCAGGCAGACTGCTCGGAGAAGGCAGGGGGCAGGTGGGACCAGCTCCAGGTACGATGGGTCATCCTGCAGGAGGACTTGGAGTCTGGCTGTGGGAGCAGGTCCTGCCACCACTGATTCTGTGGCCACGGGCCACGGGTCCCTTCTTAGAGCTGGGCTGGGGGCCGAGGTGAGCAGCAGTGATGATGTGTTAGGGCTTTGTGCCAGGGCGGGCCCTGAGCTGGAAGCCAGGTGAAGCAGGGGCCCAGGGGCTGCTAACACTGCCCTCCTGCCCTCAGCCTGGCTCAAATGCTCCTGGGGCCAGAGGATGTGGCACAGCCCAGGAGGGAGGAGCGGGGGAGAGCAGCCTCCCTGGAGGAGGCAGGAAGCCACTCCAGACGCATGTGAGTGGAGGCAGGGCAGGGCTGCGTGAGAAGCCCTGAGACCCAGGGAGGCACAAGCTGTTCCCTGCTCTCTCCACCTTATGTGCTACTTCCGCTCGGGGCCCCACCTGGGTTGTCTGTCCAGGGGTGGTGGACCCACCACGAAAGGCCAGAGGTCTGGTTATTTCATTCTGGGGACGGGGGGCTGTCGAACCTTCCAAAGCCCATCATCTGCAGAATGGGGGACATCAGGCCCACCCCACAGGTGACATGAGGGGTAAATGCAGTCCTGTGTGGTAGTCCCTGGGCCCAGCACACGGTAGGCACTCAGGAATGTCAGCTGTCTTCAGAGATGTTCAGGGAACCGTGGGACCGCAGAACCTGCTGCATGGAGATGATGTTTAAGCCCTTGAAGGACCCCCCACCCCCACCCCAGGCAAAGAAAGAGATAAAAGACGGCGGGCTCAGAGGGAGGGGGAGACAGAGGCCGTCCTGCCTGCTCCAGGAAGACACAGCGGTGCTGCAGGGGGGAGGGGCGGGGCGGGGCAGGCTGGGTACCACCACCGAAGGTCCACAGAACAGGGCGCTCAGCCCGGCCACCTGCTGCCCCAGTGCAGAAGCAGGGTTGCCAGGGAAGCAAGGAGGTGGCTCTGAGTTGGGCAGGCACTTGGTCTCTACAGCCTGCTTTTGCAGAGACCTCTGCCGCCTTCCAGGAGGTTCCTGCCTCCCCACCAACTAATCATATGCACTGGCAGGAGGAGAGGTCCAGGGGTGGGCACCCAGGAGTCCTTTCGGGTCTTCCCTCCTCCTGCTCCATACCCTCCCTCCCCACCACCCACTCTCTTTACTCTCCAGCCAGAGTAACTTTGCTTAGGTCCCCAGACACCCGTGGCTGACACCCCTCCATCCCTTTGCTCCAACTCTTGCCTCTGCCCACACTGCCCCCAACTGTTGTCTAGCCGGTGGACCTTCAAAACCTTCAAAACCCAGTATGGATGACCCCGCTGCTGTGAACACTTCCTGTCCCCGCCAGGGGCAGAATCATTCACTTCCCCATCTTACCCGGCCCCGGGACACGATGGATCACACAGGAACGTGAGATGACTAAGAGGGCCTTCCCAAAAGACCTGATGCTCCCCAGAGGCAGGAAAAAGAGCACCTACTTCCCTTCTGAAGGTGCCGGGAGGGAAAGGGATGCTTTCGTTGCATAAAAGCCACTGCCAAGCTGTGTGCCCCGGCATCTTTTTCTAACGTGCACAGAGGCCTGAAGTGGACCAGGGGTGGCCGTAGGAGTAGTCAGGTTGGTCAGGACGATGGAGGTTTGAATGATGGCTCTACCCCCTCTTGGTGTGTGACGTCTGACAGGTCACCTCGCCCCCTCTGTATCTTGGTTTCTTCGGCTGTAATCTGGAGCTGCCACTTGCCGAAGAGGCTTTGAGAAGCAGATGGGAAGACAAAATGGACAGAGAAAGCCGGCGAAGCCCTGGGACAAGGTCTAGAGCAGAGGAGGCATTCCTCAGGTCTCAGCTGTGCTCAGCGGGGGTGGGAGGGCAAGAGAATCAGTGAGAGGGACTGGCCCTGGGGCCACCACCAGATGGACAGAGAGGAAAGGGCCAGTGCTCCAAAGTCAAGAGGACCCAGGTTTGAATCTGCCCCTGCAGGTCACTGACCAAGTCCCTCTCCTGGATTCTAACCCCTACCTCACAGGGCTGTGGTAGGGGCAGGGATATGAGGGATGGCACACAGTAGGTGCTCATTAAATGACCTAACCAGGAAGACCTAAGCATCTCCCAAGCCTCCTGGGTACCGCAAGGTCCCAGGTATGAGGTGGGGCCAAAAGGCTTCCCAACAGTGGCTGGTGTGCCCCAACTTTGGCCCCAGATTTTGAACCAAAGGTTATCTGACTGTCACCTCCATCCCAATCAGAGCATTGCACCACCCTCGACCACCCACACCCACCTGGGAGGTTCCGCTTTGGCCCCGGAACATAAATAGACAAAGGGAGCTGGAAACTAATTGCAAAATTTATTCCAGGGCTGCAGGGGCTGGGGAGATTCTTAAGGGCACTTCTTGTTTTGGGGCTGTGGGTCTCTGGCCTTGGCAGGGGCACACATCACAGTGGGCAGGGGCAGGGACCAAGACAGGGCAGTGGAAGGCAGGGGAGCACGGATGCCCAGTCACCTCCCACTGGGCAGGCTCAGCACAAGCTGCAGTGGCAACGTGAAAGCAGGAAAAACAGTGGACGCCCAGCCCCGGACAGAGGACAGCTAAGGCCACTCCCTAGTGCCTGGCCCTGGACCGTGTCTTTCAGGACATAGGGCAAGAGGCCAGGGAGCCGAAGACCAGCTTCAAGGGTTTGCAGCAAGGGACCCAAGGGGATGAGGCCAACAAGGGAGGGGCTTATCAGCAATGTCCCCAAGCTGGAGACCCATACGCCCTCCTCAAGTTCACCCATATTCCCATACACAGACACTCTGGAGCCCATCACCCCCGACAGGGCACTCTGCTGTTCATCTGAGGAGGGGCAAGCAACAGCTCTTCTCCGGATTGAAGTGGGGGCTCAGAAACAGCGGTCTGGCACCGCCCATGGGGTACTTGGCATGCGGGTGTTTGGGGAGAAACCATGGGCTGTACTTGGTGCTAATCCCCAAATCCCAGCCTCAATCCTCAACTCTGTCCCCTGCCCTGGACATACATACCTTTCAAGGAGCATCTGGAAAGCAACAAAACCCCTAAGCCCACAAACCTCTTGACTACAGCCTTGCAGATACATACCAGCCTGGGCTGGCCAACTGTGGGTGGGGGGAGAACGTGGAGTGTGCCAAGCTTCTCCTCTGGTGGGAGAGGGGCAGAAAGACGATTGTAGTGAAACTGTTTTCAGATAGCGTGTCAGAGTTTCCCCTGCAGAAGTCAGATGGGGTAGAAGGGCTAGGGAGGAGGTCTGTGTCCTAACCCGTCCCCCCCGGAGCCCTCTAGGCCCCACAGCGCCTGCCCAATTTTGCAAACTCAGTTACCCCTAGTTTACAAAACAGAGGGCTTCCTTCCTGGTCTCTGGAAGGGGGTTCTGGAGACCCTCTCTTCTCCCCCAGTTGCTGCCCGCTCAACCTCTCTCTGCTTCTGTTTCCTGGAGAGGGGGAAGGGATGACTTCTGACCCAAGGGACATGGAGGCCCGCCAGGGAATCCCGAACCTCCTCCCTGGACCTGTGCTCCGGATTCCGGACAGACAGCTGGGAGCAAGGGGAGGGGGAGGGGTGGTGAGCAGCTGCCTCCTTGGGACACTCAGAGTGGCAGGCAAGTGCCGGTGGGGCGGCCCTACCTCAGCCAGGCCCTGTCCACCCTCACCCACCTTCCCAAACACAGGGCTTCAGGGAGCCCAGGGGCAGGGGCTTACAGGGTGGGGGCTCCTGGATCGGCATAATAAAATAAACCATCTGGAGGGCCCCGGGGTTGGCTGGACCCCCACCCCGGCCCCGGGCCCAGCCCCACCCAGCCCAGGCTCAAGTCTGCTTGGCTTGCAGCATCTCGATGAGCAGGTTGTTGCGGGGCATCTCATTGCCCAGGTGCTTGTGGTACAGGTATTCCTTGGCCTGCATGCTCAGTGCCCGCACCTCCACCAGGCACAGCAGCAGCTGCTGGAACTTGTCCCCGCAGTGCGGGTAGTGGCACAGGGTGTAATCGAGCAAGGCGGCATTGGCCTTCTCCTGAGCATCCTTCACCAGGCTGTGGTTGTTCAGGAACTTCACATCTGCAAAGGGAGGAGCTCTGTCACGATCACCAGCCCATCACATCATCAACGGTCACTGGCCACATGAGCGCCAACATCCCCATCAGCACCAAAGACAGGGGCGCTGCCGTCAACGACGCAGTCTTCCAATCGCCACGGCTGAGGAACACCGCCACCTTCATCAATCACCGATATTGACGGCCCCGGCTTTCTCCCAAACTCGGCCACTGCCACCATCATCAACCAAACTGCAGCCATTCCGGTCACTGCCATCATCGGCAGTCACCAACCCTGACCCCTATCATTATCACAAACACGGCCACTGCCACCATCACCCACCCAACCACCATCACCTGTCACCATCATTACTGCCACTGTCATCATCACATTGGTCATGATGAACGCCCTCATCGTCTCCAAAACCACACCAACATCACCAGCTGTATCCCTGGGCATGTTATTCGACTTCTCAATTTCCTACAGAACGGTGACAACAGCACCTAGTTCACAAGACCGTTGGGAGAATTTGGGGACTCGACAGGTGGAAAATGCTTGGAGAACAGCGTCTGGCACGTAACAAGACCAATTTGTTACCATTGCTATCTCTACTCTCACCCCACCATGATCAACACCGTCCCCATCGCCGGGTCAAAACCTTCCTGTCGCCATCATCCCCATCGTGGCCACCATCAGCACCATCACCAGACAGGCACACTGTAATTGCAAGGGTCCCCTCTCCCAGCCTCCAGGCACATGTACTGGTGGCCCTATTCTAGACAGTGACAGGCACTCCTGTGACCAATCAAGAAGCTCCAGAACCCCAAGGAGATTCTCTCCTGGGGCCCCTGGGGGGACACGGATGTTCACTGCAGCAGCATTTACGGAGGTGGCCTGGATGGCTGTGTGGTGGCCGCACCACAGAGAGTCCTGTGCAGTAGAAGTAATGGAGCAGACAGAAAAAATGGACAGATCTTTAAAAGCATAGGGCTAAGTGGAAAAAAAAACAGAGAAGGAAGATCCAGAATGAGATCTACAAGACAGAGCCATCTACATAAATTAAAAGTGCTTGTACAGAGTGTGCACTTTATGTGAGAACAGGGACAAAACAAGGAATCCAGGTTAAACGTGAAGGCATGGCTGCCTGTGGGAGGGACGGGGGGGCAGTCGGCTCTGCGTGGACCAGGGATCACCTGTGCAGGGAAAGAGGGGTGTGACCAATGCCTCCTCCGCACCCAGTGGAGGTCCAGTGAAGACACAAAAAATAAAATGTCTCTGGAGTGAGGCCGATGGGGGTTCAAATCCTGGCCCCACCATTTAGGAGCAGTGGCTTTGTGCCCTGTCCCCTCCTGGCCTGCAAGGTCTTCTTTTGCTATGAAAGGGGCGTGCCCACCTTGCAGGGGCCGGAGCTTGGGTCTGGGGGCCTGCACAGGGGCCTAGGCCCCCAGGGGCACCCAGAGAGGGTCCATTTCTTGTCACCAGAGTCCTCATCACTGCTTGGCAGGCCT
Source organism: Lynx canadensis (assembly GCF_007474595.2). Taxonomy (NCBI): domain Eukaryota; kingdom Metazoa; phylum Chordata; class Mammalia; order Carnivora; family Felidae; genus Lynx; species Lynx canadensis. Next base: position 83,463,880 of record NC_044315.2, read on the forward strand.
CTTTCAGCTCCTGGGCAGCACCTCCAGCTGGTGACCTGCCTATTGGGTGAGGTTCAGCAGGAATCCACAGAACTGGTCCCCCATCCCCCAATCCAGCAGGGCCTTGCCTGGGATGTGGCGTCCAGTGGCTCAGAAAATGGTCATCCATCCACTTTCCCTCTGCCCCCATGACTACCAGCCCTACTGCTGCGGGGGAGTCGGGAGCCCAGCATGTGCAGCCCTTGGCCCTTCTAATCCCTCTTAACACCCACTGCGCCACGAGGGCCTGATGCTCCTGGCAACCCTGATCCCCAGCCGCCCCCAGTGTGCCCGCTGAGGCCTATGTTGTCCAAAGTCGGATTTAGGGAAACCCGAGCTGGGCCCAGGGCGTATGGCAGGATCTGGCCCCAATCCTCCACCCCCATCCCCGGCCCCCTCATCTCCCTTCAGTAAGTGAGCCACAGTCATTTTCTTCCTCGCCTGCCCAGGATCGCCATTAGCCCATAAGGTGCCTCTGTGCCAATTAGAAAGAAGTTCCCTTTTGTCCACAGAGACAGTATGGCAAGGGGCACACAAGCTGGATTTCAGCCCCTATTCACCCCCTGCCTAGGTGCCCTTGTGCAGTGAACAGCCTGTTCAACTGTACATTGCAGCCCTGCTCCTTAGCCTGGACTCCTCCAGATACACTCAAAGGTCATGGGAAGCTCCCACCCCCTCCAAAGCTGACCTCCTAGGCATAAGAGGTGACTATTGGCCCCATGTCTACCCCAACCTCTTTTCATCCCGTAGGGTCCTGTCTACCTTCACCTCCCACCACTCCTGAGGCTGGGCAATTCTCCTGACATTGTCTTCTGACCTGGGGGTCCAGAGAAAAGTAGGGACCAGCTCAAGGCCACACAGCAGTAAGGGAGCCCAGAGGAAACATCTGGGGGTGGAGGAGGATGGGCTAGGATGCTGCAGTGGAGTCTGCAGTGGGAGGGGACTGGGAGGACAAGAGCCTTGGCTTTACCAGGATTTACTGTTCTCCACAGCCCCGGACCAGGGACAATGAGGTGGAGTGCAGGGGGTGGGTGCAGAGCAAGGACAGCTCTCAGGGACAGCCCCCATTCCTAGCTCTCTGCAGACTGGAGACCCCCACTGCCCCCATGTGGTGGGCTACAGGGCTGGGGGAGGGAAGCAGTCACCAGTTGAGCCCCAATGACTACAGTATAAGTGCATCCGGTTTCCCAGGCGCCCGCTGGGCACCGTGCACTGGCTCAGTGAATCCCCACAGACACCCAGGCAGGCAGGAAAGGGCATCCCCCAGGCGCAGGGACAGTGGGCTGAGCCTGGGACACCCAGGAGATGCCTGAGTCTGGATTCGAACCCAGGTCTGCTGGCTCCAAAGTCCAGTGGGTAAGCACAGGCAGGGTCAAGCTTGGACATGGGTTCCTGAGAGACTGGATGTGAAAACTTGACATTTCATCCAATCCAGGGGTCCTGTCCAAGGGCCCTCATCTCTGGGATCCTAGGTTTCCCCAGAGGGTCGACTCTGGACTCCATACTCACCTTTCTCCTCACCCTGGAGGGGACCATTGCCAAGTCATATGCCGTCTCCCACCTCCCCGCGCCTCCATCTAAAGGGACTGCTGTGAAGACCCTGCGGGATGATGGGTGTGACAGAGCCACCACCCCACCAAACACCATGCCTTTCTCCCACTGGACACGGGAGCGGGGGTCACACAAACCTGGAGACACCCCCTTAACATGCCAGGGTTCCAATCCCAGCTCCACCACCAGCCCGGCGACCTTGGGCAAGGCCCTTCCCCTGAGCTGAGTTTCCTTGTCATCTGCAAAATGGGGCCAAACCAATCTCTGCCTCACAGGGCACCCCAGGTCCGGACCTCATCTGTATGCCAGCTCTGGGCCCTGGGATGCCGCAGGTTGGAGACAGGTACGTGGGAGAAAAGCCTGGCGTGCTCCCCCCCAACCCCAGCCTGCGGTTCCAGTGATCCCAGAGGCGGAGGCTGGGAGGGGGGAGGCGGGAGGGGGCTGGGAGATGCCCCCCCCCCTCAGAGAGCATCCTGCTATAGCTCTGCGGAGCTGGGGGCCCCCCGGTTCTCAGAAAAGCCCCCTTTTCACGGTTTAATTGAATATTTGAATAATCCTTTCATTCCTGCAAGGCATAAAGAATGTTGTCCCAATCGCGGTGACTCAGGCAGGCGCCCCCGCGCACAATGGCCCCTCGAGTGGGGCTGCTATTCAGGCCGCCTTTTGTTGGCGCGGAGCAGTGGGGAAATTGCAAACGCTTGAGGGAACGCTGTTGCCGCCGCCTCAATGGAAGTCAGGAAATCGAATGTTAGGTCAATCCATTAAGCTTCGATTAAGTCCTCTGCGGAACAATGCCAGCCGGGCCCATCTTCATAAACACCGTGATCGCCAGGAGAGAGGCACTAATTTTAATTAAACCTCCTTACCTGCCTCCACGCCTGCAGGGAGACAGCTATTTAGACGCCAAATGGCACCCTTGTGCGGAGGCAGGCGGGAAGGAGGCGCTGAGTGGGCTGGAGGCGGGGTGCGGTGGGGGACAGTCGTCACAGGGGCTCGGGCTGCCCAGCCCAGGGAGCCACCGCCCCAAGGGTGACGCCCAGCACACCCGTTGGAGGTCTACGGGCAAGTGGCCATCCTCTCTGGGCTCCAGTTCCCTTGGGGACCTATTCCTGGTGGTCTGGGGCTGGAACAGGGGAGAAATCCCCTCCCACCTTCCCGACTCTGGGCAAATCTTCCCCCTCCTCTTGCCCAAACTTGTCTCCTTCACTCCAGCCCTGGGTCTAGCCTCTTGCAGGGCTCCGGGCTGCCACCTGCCATCCCGCTCCCAGGCTGCAGTTGGAAGGACCTTGCTAAAATGCAAATGTGATCATGTTACTTCAGCTGAAAAGCCTTCCCAAGGTAAGGGTCAAGGTACTTGGCCTGGCATTGGAGGCCTCACACAGCCCCGTCCCTGCCCAACCTCCCAGCCTCCTCTCCACCCCCCTCCCTGCCCCACAGTCACACCAGACTTTCAGGATTCCCCATCCCTTTGCACAAGCTCTGGCTTCCGTCTGGAATGCCCTTGCTGCTGCTTGCTTTGTTTCACCTAGAACACTCCTACTCATACCTCAAGGCCCAGCTCAGAGGCCCCTCTTCCTCCGAAAAGCCTTCCTTGATATCTTAGGTGGGGTTGGTTCCTTTTCTTTGGCCCAAATCTGATCACACTGGACTGCTCAGTCTCCTTCTGGAACCCGGAACCTGTCAGCCAACAGCCTCTGTGGCTTACCTGGCCTCCTCTCCCACTACCTTCCCAGGAGCTCAGGCAGGCCCAGGCACCGGGACCTCCTCCTCACCACCCATCCCAGACTCAGCCTCACTGGAGTTTGTTTCTGACTTGCTGGGCTGGGCATTTCCCCCACCCACCTCGGCCAGACCCTCATGCCTGTGACAAGGCACTGTGCCAGACACAGCACATGATAAAGATGGAGACTGATTCATTCATTCACTTCATTCATTCCTTTGTTCATTTGCTCACTGATGGTAATGACGGTTAGAAGGAAAACAATACCCACACATTCCAAGGGGCCAGGCCACGCTCTGAGTACTTGGGGGGAATCCCCTCATCAAATCCTCATAGCAGATTAAGGATTATTACGACGGCCATCTTACAGATGGGAAAAATAGAGGCTCAGAGAGTGGGGTGACTTGCTCAAGGGCACACAGCCAGAGTCCAGATTTAGAATCCAGGTGGTCCGTCCCTAGTCCCCATCCCTAACTGCTGTTCCACCCTGCCTCGCACATGCGCCCAGGTGCACACATGCATGCACATGCTCTCGCTCCTGAGTCCGGCCCCTCCAGCCTATGCCAGCCAAGCACTGCAGACAGTCCCCATCTCCCAGGCCTCAGCCACCTCCTCTGGAAAGCAGGATGAAGGCTGGCAAGAAGGAGGGGCCAGCACTCATGCTTCTGAACTCAGCCACTCACCTGGACCCAGGAAAAGAGGGCTGGGCTCAGCCTTGCTGTCCTTACACCCATACCAGGAGGAGTCCTGCATTAATCGCCCCGTAGAGGCCAGAGCCATGCTGGCCTAGCAGTCCCCAGCACCCAGGGCTTTGTTGGGAAGAGGGGCCGAGGCTGCAGGGGTGTGCCTCAGGCCGGAGACATGGTGCCCTCTCTGCAGGAAGGCCTGGCCAAGGAGACTGATGGCTGGCATCCCACCTTCCACCCACCCCTCCTCTGGACCTCCCCAGGGGCCTCTTGACGGTCAGGTCAAGAACTGTCACCTCACAACAGCCCCTACACCGCCGCAGATCTCTAAATCCCTCTTGCCTCCAATCTCCCATCACTCGCCAATTACAGATTCTTTATACAACATGACCCGTAAAAACCCACAAGCCTGTGAAAGTTCTTAGTCTGCACATGTGCGAAAACAAAGATACAGAAGCAAAGGCACCGACACGCACATACCTCCTGGGGTGTTCACACCCCCAACCACATGCGACCATGGCTTTGGCCTGAGCCAGTTCCCAGAGCCTGGCAGCTCACAAAGACAAGGCTTGGAAGCGGGTACCACTGTGGGGAGAAAGGAAGGGGCTTCCCCCAGGCTGGCCTGGGCCCCTGAGGACCCTGCAAGGGCTCTAGGCCCCAGCTCCTCACTGGCAGCTAAGATTCTGTCCCTATCCCACACCTTAGCCGTCCCCTTACCAACCTGTGCAGCCTTACAGGTAAGCCCTCCAGCTACCCCCCTGCTGTGCTGGAGTCGGGAGACCAGCCCAGGCACCCAGCCACAGGGCCACAGCCTGAGCACTGGGCTTCCCACAATCGCAATCAACGCTTCATTAATCACCACCCCCCACCCAGCTGACTCCTTCCCCTTGGCTTCCCCAACTCCCCCCACCCACTCTTGAGCAGGCCCTCCCTCACTGACTGGGGCGATGTCATCTGCCACAAAAATGACATCTGAATCCTGCCTCCTCCCCGAATGACAAAGCATTCATGCCCCTCTGGTCTGACCTTCCATCCCATCTATACCTCTGCTGAAAGATCTATCCCTCCGGCAAGCTCCTACTCATCCTCCAAAACCCTGCTCAGATGTCCCTCTTCCAGGAAGCCTTCTAGGCAGAGCCCTTGCTCCCCACATGGGGTTCCCCACCTGTCTGTCCCCATCCTGACAGTGACAGTGCTAGCTGAAGGCCTCTCCGGGACTGGGAGCCACCAAAGAGCAAGGACATGTCTATGTTCACAGCATTGCTGGACACAGGGAAGACGCTGGAGATGGCTTGTTAGGTGAAGGAGGATGGCAGGCCAGCCTGAGGAGAGCCCAGAGGAGGGTGGAGGCTGGGCGGGTCCAGAAGGCAGTGAGAGGGAGGCACCTGACTTGGGGAGTAGGTCTGGTGAGCTGGGCTCACCCTCTGCCGCTTCTCTGCTTTATTTCCCTCCTTAGCACTGACCACAGTCTTCCAGGTGATACGTTCTACTAATCATTTCAGCGATTTCTATATCTCACTAATCACATTGTGCTTATTGTCTCTCCCCCAAGAGAAGGTCAGCTCTGTGACAATATGGATTTGGGATCTTTTCTGTTCACTCCATGTCCCCAGTGCCTTGCAGAGTGCGGATGGTCAGCAAGTGTTTGTAGAATGAACAAGTGAGTGAGTGAGTGAGTGAGTGAGTGGGTAAAGGGTCTGGGCCCCAAGGAGCCCAGAGCCAGAATGTGGACCCCCCCTAGAGCAGGGAATCAGGGAAAACAGGGAGCCTGGGATGGCAGCCAGGGAACAGAGGCTCCTGAAATCACACAGGTATTTTCTGGAGGAGGGATGGGCACCTTTCTAGGGCAGCCAGACAGGACTTTACGAATTCTCAGAAGGAGTCCGTATCCCACACGGGCAAATCTTAGACATTGTCTTGGTCCTCTGTACTTTCACACAGAGAAACTGAGGCCCGGAGACGAAACAACCCCCATTTTAAGAGCCAGGCGCCGGGCCAGGTCCCTTCATACCCTTGTTCACGACAGGAGGGGTCCGTGCCCCGCCAAGGCCGCCGGGGGCGCAGCCTCATGGAGGCCTCTCGACGCCTGGCCGGCCACCCGCCTGGCCCCCCGCGCCGCCCCGCGCCTGCTCACCGAGGCTGAAGAGGATGAGGAATTTGAGGCAGACGAACTCCTGGCGGTCCAGCTGCAGCGCGTGTAACTGCAGCACCAGCTCCTGCGCCCGCAGCACCAGGCTGTGCAGCAGGGAGCCCGCCTGGGCGGCCACCGCGGTCAGCTCCACCTGGACGGACAGACGTCAGCGTCGGGAGGCGCGGGCCACAGGACGGGCCAGGGGTTCCGCGGGCCGTGGGCGGGAGGCTCGGACGAGGGACGGTGGGGGGAGGGGCGGGGCGGATGGGAGGCCCTGGGCGGGGTGGGCGGGAGTGCCCATCCTTGGCGCTGGGCCGGGGGCGGGGCGGGGGGGGGGGGGGGGCAACATCTCCCCGCGCCCCGGGAGCCCTCCAAGCCCCAGTTCTCCCCACGCTGGGCCCAGCTTTCCCAGGTCTCCCCACGCTGCCGGGAGCTGAGGGCCTCGCGGCAGCAGAGCCAACACGGGGCAGGCGGGTGCAGGGGCAGAGCTAGCGGGTCCTTCGCACACAAAGAGCTGCCACCAGGCCCGTGGTACAAGCGGCTTTTGCGTTTTGGGTGATATCTGCAGCAAAGGCCACGCGGCCGGGTGTGGGGCAGGGTCGGGGGCGGGTCCGCCTGGACGTACATGGGTTCGGCCACTGACTGCTCAGGGCCCCACACACGGCCACACGTGGACACCCAAACTGGGGATGTGGTCACACCTCAGCTCACGCTTGCTCACACACACACATACCCGGACACACTCCCAGGGCGGTCTACCCACTTCATGAAGGGAACACGCACACACACACATGCCCTGGTATGGTCACATCACAAGGTAACACGACAGACACGTGCCCGTGTACGAGTCTCCACTGACATGGTGACAGGCACATCTCAACAACCACACATTTACCTGTGTGGAGATTTTGTACAATAAAATACAGGCACACACACACACACACACACACGCATACACACACACACGCACACGCACACTGGACATCCCCATGGCCTTCAGACGCTTCAGCCCGCACACATGCTGACATGGGCCAGTACAAACACACTCACACCTCAGACTCTCCTCAGTGCATTCACAGGTGACCTTCAAGTCACACCCTTGGGACCAGCACTCCCTGGCCCTGGAAGTCCCGAGACTCTCAGGATAAGAACTGAGCACGATGACTGAGGGCCTGGGTTACACATAGGGGATGGGGAGCAGGGCCTCAGCCTCCCCGCCCCCCACCCCTAGGGGGCCTGGCGGCCCACTCTTGCTCCTGTGGCCCCCTCAGGACTGATGCTCCCTCCACCAGCCCAGGCCCTGGCATCAGCCCCTCTTCTTTTTCTCCCTCCTTCCCTCCACTTTTCCCACACCTCCTCCCCACAGTTAGGGGTCTTCCTCCTTGCATTGTCCCCTTCCAGGTCCCCAGCAGTACACAGTGGCCTCAATGCCCTCAGCCGCTATCTTGCCCTCTCCCTGGGCTTCCTCAGAAACAGCCTGCGTGAGCCCTTCTGCGCTTGAAACTCTCCAGTTGGTCCTGTTGAATCTCAGGAGTTCCCAGCTCGTACCCTAGTGCCCCTAATCCCTCGCTCTGGACAGAGGACCAAATTCCTTTCCCCTTCCTCTGTTTATTCAGGATTTAGGGCCTGCAAGGTCTTGCCCACCCCAGCCCCCAGCAACCCCTCCAGGCTTACCTCTCACCTCACCCCGCCCACCACAGGGCTCCTGCCCCCCACCCCCATATACTGGCAGCCCCTGGTGGCTGAGCAGTTCTAAACGTCCCCCTGTACGCCTTTGCCCATGCTGTCCCGTCTGCTGTGGTGCGGGTGAGGCTGATTCCCCCACAACTTTTACTACCTGACCAACCCCTATTTGTTCTTCTAGACCCAGTGCCACCATCACCTCCTCCCTGACCTCCCCACATCCCTGAGATGCTTCCCATGGGCTGCCTCCTGTCAAGGCCAGGGCCAGGGCAGGTCAGAGGGAGATCGGGCATGAACTTGGGGGAAGGGCTGACATTCCGGCAGCCCAGGGCCAGCCCTGGAGAGGCCTACGATCTCTTCCAGGCTCAGAATTCTGGAAGTGCACATGAGGGCCTGGCACAGGGCACAGTAGGGTCTGGTCACCTCCTGCCCGGTGACCAGCATGATGCTGCCCTCCTTGCCGTGTTGGATCTGGCGGTAGATGTGGTCGAATACCAGCAGCTCGCTCCAGCAGTTCTGTAGCAGGGTCATCTGGTCGGCCACCTGGAGGGAAGAGGCATATGCCGGTGCGGGGTCCAGCCAGGGACCTTCCCCTCACCCCTCCCTCTTCCAACTCATAATTCAGGGGCTCCCTTGGGTATGTGACCTGGGCAAGCTACTTAACCTGTCTGTGCCCTTTTTGCCTAGCTGCCTGCTTCATCAAAGTGTGGCAAGGTTCTAGCCAAACAAACCAAAACCAAGGTTCAATGGGGGTGCTTAGAGCTCACACAGGCCGGGCTTCAGGCCCCAGCTCTGCTTCTACAAGTTGCATGACCTTAAGCAAATTCTATAGCCTTCTGAGCCTCTGTTTTCTCATCTGTAAAGTGAGCACAGTATTAGAAGGTGGTTCGGCACATGTTAGGTACTCAATAAGTATTGGTGAATGATGTTCATGAAAGTAATTTGAGAAGACGTCCTTCAAATGCGAGAGGAGATGATTAATTTCAACCTTGTGCCCATTTGGCCTGTGGTCGCATCTCTGGCAGCCTCAGTAGCTCAAAAAACAAGCCCTGAAGAGGAAACAGAGGGCTTCCCTGGGCCTTATCCACAACTTTCAGGCTTGTGAGAAGGGAGCGCCCTTCTGGCCCAAGATCTGGCCTGGAATGAGCAGGTGGCTGGCAATGGTCCATCTGAAGCAGGAACAGAAATACAAGGAGGGCAGATTCTGAACACCCAGGCTGTAGTCGGGCACCCAGCGAGAGGGCAGAGACTACCTCTGTGTTGGGTGTCCTTCCACCCTGGAGGGTCACTACATTCTAGCCTGGCAAGAAAGGACACTCATGACAATGGCAAATGGGACTCGGAACCATCGGATGCCAGAGCCAGATGGGCCCTCGGGGATCCCCAGGCCAAAACCCATATTTTTTCAGATGAGAACCTACCACTTGGAGCAGGCGAGGGACTCTCCTGGGAGAGAGAGCCAGGCCAGAGACATAGCTGGCCTTCTCAGTCCACGACCCTCTACGGTGACAAAATACTGAGCTCTCCTGGGTGTCCAGACCTGCACGGGGCACTGCACGCCACCCTCGGAAGACACAGTACAGACTCCGGTGCCCCTCAGCATCTGCAGCTCATTAGCCCACCACCAGCTACCTGGCAGGTGCTTCCCGGGTACCCTACCGGGCCCTGCCCTGTGATGAATGCAGACCGTGATAGCTATTAGTCTTTGCACTGCACCTCCATGAAGCTAGGGTGGTATAGCTGTTATCCCCAATCTATGGAGAAAGGACACCCAGAGAGGTCAAGCAACTCACCCAAGGTCACACTGCTCTGTCTGGCTCTAGATCTGTGCCCTAAACCACAAGGTATGGAAGAAGACTCACCCTGGCCACCCAGGAGTTCATGGCACTCTTGTTACCTCCCCCGTAAAGCTCTCCCCAATCCTGTCCTCTGGATGTCACAACATTTTTTTTTTAATTTTTTTTTCAACGTTTTTTATTTATTTTTGGGACAGAGAGAGACAGAGCATGAACAGGGGAGGGGCAGAGAGAGAGGGAGACACAGAATCGGAAACAGGCTCCAGGCTCCGAGCCATCAGCCCAGAGCCCGACGCGGGGCTCGAACTCACGGACCGCGAGATCATGACCTGGCTGAAGTCGGACGCTTAACCGACTGCGCCACCCAGGCGCCCCGAGGATGTCACAACATTTGATGGCACCAATTCATGCCTCTGTCTTCCCCAATACCTGTGGGGTCTGGGAAGGCATGGCAGGTGTCCAGCTCATCTCTGGGCTCCCGGAGGACGGGTCAGTGAGCAGTTGATGCACAGATATGTGCTCCCAAGACAGGTACAGAGAGCACAGAGAAACAGCCCCCAACTTGGGGGCCAGAGAGACCCAGGCCGCCCCTGGCCTGAGGAGAACTGGCAATGCCTAATAAATAACTCTCTCTTCTGAGGGGTAGAAGCCTCCTTCTGCGACCCTCTGTCCCCGCCCCCTCCTGGGGGCAGCCTGGGGCCTGTCCTCAGGCCGAGGGCAAGAACAAGTGCAGGAAGAGTGGGGGAGCAGCTGGACACACAATCAGGCTCCCTTCGGCCTCACCTGCCTGACCCCACGTGCTAAGAACGAGAGGGAGGGCCTATCTCGTCCTGCCCTGAGTCACCAGCCCCCCACCTTCCCTTGCTCACTTCATCTCTGTGTCAAGAACCCACACACCTGTCCCTTCCTCTCCTGGCAGGAAGTGCTTTCTAGACCCCCAGTACCATCAGAGCGAGGAGCCCAGCAGGGAGCCCCAGATCTCAGCCACCCCCGGCCCTGAACTGGAGGGGCCAGAAGAGATTGAGACTCAGGCAGGGCTGAATCACAGAGACATCTCTCCTATCTCTCCTCAAGAAATGGCCAATCCCTGGAGAACCACTGGCAGGAGTGGTTCCCCACTGGTTTTAAAGGAGGGAGGCAAGGCTCGGTGAGCACCTGTGGCCAGGCCCATTCCCAGCACACCCTGGACTCCTCACCTCTGTCCTATCACCATTCTGTCATGTTATAGATAAGGAGACGGTGGCTTGCCTAAAGGAACCACAGGGATCAGGGCTCTGTCCAGATGCTCCTAACTGGGCTGGTCTTCTGGAGGTCCCCAGGAGGTCTTAAGGCCCAAGCAGAAGGTACCTGCCAGGGGGTCAACTGGCCTACCTTGGACAACCCAGTTGGAAGCAGAGTGGGAGGGAGGGCATGCAGGGCTGGGCTTGGCTCCCCCTCCCCATCGGGGCCCCTTTGCCTGGCTTGAAGGAACAGGGAGGGGGTGGGGAGGTGGGAAAGTGAGAGATAAGGGGGAGAATTAGGAGATAAGCAGGCTGAGCTTCGGGCACAAAGCAAGAGGGTCACAGTGACCCAGCTGGCCAAGCCCTGGGAGCAGACTCTGTACCCAGACCTCAGACCCCGGGAGTGGGGGCAGCCCTGCCTACAGGCTGACGGGCGGGGGGGGGGGGGGGGTGGTGGGGGGAGAGGCACAGGGCAGAGAGATGCAATATGGTGGCTAAGCTTTGGTGCCCTGTGCCTTCTGTTTGATTCCCAACTGAGCCACATATCCAACTCTGCTCTGATTTTCTGTTCTGAGAAATTGGAAAAATAAAATCCTCCCTCTTTTGGTTAAAGAAAACATATGAGCACAGGGGCATCAGTGGTGAAGGGCTCTGTGGACCCATGGTTGGCACTCCTGTGGATGCTGCCCCAGCCTGGGTTCCCATCTACCCCCAGCCAAATGGACTTTTCACTTGCTCTTCCTCTAGATGGACAGATGGACACATAAAGACACCAAACTCCAAATCGCTGCCCACACAGATGAATACACACACACACACACACACACACACACACACACACACACACACACTTCTCTTTATTTAAAAGAAAATCAGAAAGCTATAGCTGCCAGCCCCTCTCCACAGGACAGCAGGTGGCTAAGAGGCTCACTTAACCAAAGAGGGTGGTTTCACCTTCCTTAGCTTTCTCCCTAAGCAAAGGTTCCTCCTCTGCCCTCAGACCTCCTTGCCACCCTGGGAACAAGGACATTTGCAGTCCCGGCCCTGGGGTCCCTCACTGGCCTGGTCTGTCTGCTCAGCCTACCAGCCACCCACCCCTCCTGCCGGTCTGCCATAAATCTTCCTGGAGCCTTGACACTTTGCAGCCTGCCCTGGAGAAGGGGTATTTATGGGTGCCGAGCTGACCTCCCTCCCAGCAGGCCCCCCTCTGGAGACCCCTGGGGTCTGATCAGTCTGGCAGCCGAAGGCCAGTGGGCTCTGTAATTCTCTGGTGGCTGACATGCCACGGGCCAGCCATGGCGTTCTCTCAGCCGAGTGGTCGGCAGGCCATCGTTTGTCAGCCCGGGACTGACAGAGTTACTGCTGTTTAAACGAAACCATATATCAGAGCAGTTAAATCTGTTGCCAATCGGGGGCCTCCGAGCTGGATGTTGAGGGGTGAAGTGATGTCAAGATGGGTCATTAGGCACTCTTGGCCCTCCCCTCCCCCTCCCTGATTCCTATCTCGCAGCCTCCCAGCCTGTCTTTCCCGGGAACTGTCCAGAGAGGCTGAGTGCCCGGACCTACACCCTGCCCTCCACCGGGCAGCGGGTACAGGTGTTTCTGCTACCCTGCATCATACAAAGGTGCTTCATAAGCCCAGGGCAAGGCAGACCCCGTCTGCTCCCAGAGGAACACTAGTGCTCAGAGGAGCTTGGGTGCAGTCTATCCCTTCTCATGCCTCCTGGCCGGGCCTGTGCGCCTCCTGAGAGTATAGATTACACAGGGCAGCAGCCGAGGGGACAGACGGGAGCTCCTATTCCTGCTAACCCGTGTGCCGTACCCTGTGGGAAATCTTTACCTGTCCTGGTTCACTGAATCCTTACAACCACCACCCCGTGCGGAAGATGATATTTCAACTCCCCTTATTTTATAGATAAGGAAACCGAGGCCCAGAGTAGCAGTCACCTGCCCAAAGTCACACCTGTGGTAAGTGGCAGGGCTGACAGAGCTGGAACTTGAACACAGGCTTCTCTGATTCTGGTCTTTGTTACTAACTTCGGTGCCACTGTCAGATCTAACACTCCACAATTGTGTGAGATGGAAAAATAGAGACCGAGGGACATCTAAGCTGGGAAAGAGGAGGGATGGGGAGAACTCCAAGAGGGCATCAGCGCCCACAGCATCCCTACAGCTCAGCAAAGACCCCAGGCCTTCCCCTGGGTGGCGAGATGATATCAGCACCATAGAGGGGTGAGTGGCCTCTAGGGAGAGCTCCGGCTCTGTGGTAGGAGCCCTCTCTGACCCAGGATGTGGGGCCCCACCAGCTCTGGCAGGCTGTCTGTCACCTACTGCCAGAGGACCCACTTCTGGTCCAAGCTCTGCTTCTGACCCTGCCAACCTCTCCGGACACAGAGGGCCACCTGAAATCCCCTACCACATGACGCCTTTTCACATTCCTAGGCCTTACTCTATGCTGTTCCCCCTTCCTGGAATGTCCTCAACCTTCTCGGACTGCTTCCTGGAAAGGCAGAGATCAAAGAAACCTCTGATTTCCTTAGACAGAGTCAGTTTTCCCTCCTCCTGGGCCCCACCGTCCCCTCTGCATCGTTCTCAGAGCCCTCGGCAGCCTGTGTGGGCATCAGCTGTGTGTGTGTGTCTGTCTCCTCCAATAGCCTGGAGGCCTCCTGGGTCCAGTTCATTTCAATGTCCCCTGTGCCCAGCCCAAGTGCCCCACTCTCAGAGCTAGAGGGTCTGTTTCCTAAGATGTATGCTGCCTGGAGGTAGGGAGATGGTCACCCAAAAGGGAGTCCAGGGTCATTCAGCACCACTCCCACTTTTCTGCTTCCCCACCTCTGGCTTTGCAAACAGACACCAGCCAGGGCTCACTGGACCAGTAGGAAAGAAGTTCCACATGGCTGATGAGAGGCCCTTTCATGGGCTGGGCTGGTACTTATTTGCAAGGCTCCTTTACAGAGGATGGTGACCATGGTTCATATTCCTGGGCACGATTCAGAGATTCTGGGAAGGGGAAGCAGGAAAGTTTGGACCACAGAGAAGCCAGAAGCAGGAAAAAACACTCAGCAAAGCTGGGACAAAAGCCCTTCCCATCCTGTGTGAAAAACCCCAAGAGACTAGGAAGGCGGCCAGAGGAAGTGCCCTGCCCCTGGATCCAGAGTTCTGGAAAGCCAGGAACGCTCCGCTCCTCCTCCCCTCTGCACAGGGGCCTCATGGGAAGTCTGGAGGAGAAGCTGGCAACCAACCCAAGGGTCCTGGGATCCTCATCCCCAACCAGGGCCTCCAGCCATAAGTGAGAGGCAGATGGGATTGTTCAAGGCCCTGCCTCTTGTCCCATCCATGCGGTTGGCCTAGATAGGGGGTAAGGGTGAGAAGTCCCACCCCGTGGCAGATACATGACACATCCCCAGACCCTCCATAGTGGAAGCAGGAATCATCACCACCAACTCTTGACTCCTGGAGTAACCCAGGCCCCCAGTCCCATGACACCTCAAGGGCTGACAGTGCCCACCTCCTATCTTATCCCGCACTGTGCCCAGCCCAGGCAGGCAGTGCCCCCGGCCCATCCGGCCACATGCCCCTGGAGGAAGCCCAGGCGTCAGCACTGACAATGCTGCTCAAGGCTGCAGTGGCCCCAGCAGGGAGGGCAACAGGCCCTGCTGTTTACACCCCGCCCCGGAACAGCCAGTGGGGCTGGCCTGGGAAAGGCAAACACCGATAGGCCTGGACTAAAGACTGTCTGTCCCCAGGCCAACGAGGGCTGGGCCTTGGCTGGGCTCGAGGGACCTCTGATATTGGCACCCTGATCGCAGGGAGCCAGGGCACTAGAGGGGCAGCTCCCGGGCCTTGGGCCCATCAGAGCACCAGGCAGGATGACTGAGAAGTTCTCCCCTTGTTGGCCTCGGTCTCTCCTGCTGCTTTCTTGCTTACTTTAGCTGCAGGTACTCCAAACCAGGGGAAGGAAAGCCTTTCAGAAAAGGAAGGTGGTCTCCTCTGGGAAGATCGGTGACAGGCCCTGCAATCCGCACCCCCCAGCTCCCCCTGCACACACAGACACCCACTCGTGGGACCAACCATCATGCACAAGAGATGCAGGGACAGCAAGACCTTTCACCTTAGCTGGGAAGAAGAACATCCACAAGCACCCCAAACTCTAAGATACAAAGACCCCCATCTATGACATTTGAGGCTGATAGGGATTGGTGGCCTCTCCAAATGGGAGGCCAGGATCAGTTGTCTCCTCTTCCAGACACTGGGCTGGGGCAGCCACAGACAGCTTCCAAAGGATTCAGCTAGTCTTTTGGGGGAGCTCAGGGTCTCAAAGAAAGAGAGATAAATGCCTACAGAGACCCGACCAGATGAGAAACAGAGACTGAAGGGGCCGGAGAAATAGACATACAGAGAGATAGCACACCAGGGAGCGAAAGACAACAGAAAGAGACAGAGGCAGAGACAAAAGAAGCAGAGTCTTGAGATAGAGACTCAAGAAACAGAGAAGGAGAAGGAAAGAGGGTGGGAGGGATGAAGGAGAGGGGGATAGGGGTAAGAAACACTCCTCAGTGTCCCCAGTGTGGCTTCCCTGTGCCCAGACACTGCCCAAAGCCAGTGGGCAGAACAGCTCCATCCAAGGGGTAACTGAAACTGAGACTAGGGCAGCCAAGAGGACACCCCAATGGCGAGCCAGGCAGGAGGAGGGACTCACCTCCAGCTCCTTGAAGACCATGCACCTGCGTGCCCAGTCCACGATGGAGATGAAGGTCTGGTCAGCCATCCTGCATAGGAGGCTGAAGGCCGCAGGCTGGTCAGGGCGGCCCTTGGCCGGCTCCTGCAGGCAGCCCACAATGCGTGCCCGAACCTGGTCCTCGTCCGGCTCCAGCTGTAGCAGCTGCAGGATGAGCTCAGGCACACCAGGCCCTCCGGAGAAGGGCTCTGGGTAGCCGTAGGGTGGCCCAGGCTGTGGGGGACTGGCATAGGGTTCTGGGTACTCAGACTTGATAGCACGGCCAGGGAAGGTGGGATAGAGGTAGCCAGCCAGTGGCCCGTGGGCACTGGGCACGGCCATGGGCAGTGCTGGGGCCCCAAAGTCGCCCAGTGGCCCAGCAGGTGGACCAGAGGCCAGGCCCTTGGGCTCAGGTGCATGCAGGCCAGGGGGCAGCATGTAGTCCGGTGGGGGAGGGGGTGGGGGGGGCACTCCCATTGGAGGGCCTGTCTCCAGCTTGAAGCCATTGGCTCGAATCTGTGCCTTCTTCTGCTGCTTCAGGGCTCGGTCCCGTTTGTACATGGGCCCAAACTTGTTCCGGCCGCCCCGCATGCGGTCAGCACGCACAGCTGTGGGCAGAAGCAGAGGGTCAGACTCACGCCCTCCAAGCCTCCTGCCATAATGCCACACTCACGGATCTTTCCCAAACAGACCTGTGTCACTTCCCTGCTCAGTAGCTTTCCATGGCTCCCACTGCCCACAGGTGAAATCAGTCTCCCTTAGCACAGCATTCAAGGCCCTGTTTACCATTCCTGGGTCATCCCTTACAAGACCCCATGTTCTTTCCACTCCTCCTCATGTCTCTGCTCCTCTGCTTGGCACGGCTCCTTCTTCCTCCACCTTGCCTTTGATATTCCTTCTGCCTCAAACCCTTTCCTTCTCTCATGCCTGCCAAACACCCAGCCCCCAGGGCCACAACCTCCAGAAGTGTTCCTAGATTCATCCAGGCAGAATTCACTATCCTTGGCCCAGATGTCCTGCCTCTTGCCCACCCTCATCCTTCTGAGTGGTATCGGGCCACGTGACTCAAACGGAGAGTTGCTGGCGACTCAAGAGTGGGTTCAGGGGCCTAGCACAAGGCTGAGCCGAGAGATGGTAACAGGAAGGAGACCCTAGTCAGCTTTATTCACAGCATCCAGTCCAGTCTCCAGGATCCAGCTGCTCCTGGACTCTGACTGCCTGGCTCTGGCAGACCCCTACTGCAAAATGACTCTGGCTTCCCCCACTGCCTTCAAGTATGAAACTGAGTTTAGGGCTGGCCAGGGCTCTGTGCTGGGAGAAGGGACCTCCCCGGCTGACCAGATGTCCCTCCGTCTGGCCAAGAATGTGTCACCAGCCAGACCCAACAGGTGCATCTCTGCAGCTGCAGTGTGGCCCCAGCCCCTGCTCAGACAGGACCCCACCCTGGGCCCTGGGAGAAGGGAGACAGTAGGAGGCAGAGGGCGGTGCTCAGCAAGGGAGGTGTCTTGGGGGTCCGCTCAGCCAATCTTCCTGCCACGGGGGTGCACAGCCCAGCTCTGCTCCCTCAGGCTCCGTCAGGGTGGCTTTGCTACTTGCAGCAATGAGCTCTCCTGACCAGTGAGGACCTGGAGCTGGGGACGTCGGGACATCCCCCTCACATCTAGGAGTCCTTCCTCTAGGTGGCAGGACGTGTGGTCAGCGGCTCTCAGGGCCACTAGGGGCTTCCACGTTGTTTAAAAACTTTAGCCAACAGCTGTCTGCTCGGCGCACAGCCCGGCTGGGGCCAGCAGGGTGGAAGCCTACGAGTGTCCACCCTCAGAAAGTTTGAGTTCTTCCTGCCGAAACGTTTTTCCTCCCCTCTGGACTGAGAGCTGGGAGGAAGGGGTTGGGAAGGGAAGGATGGGCCTGGGTCCTGTGGGACCAATTGTTCCCCTTTCCCTCAACCTCTCAGGGCCCACCCAAGAACATGGTGGAAGGACTCTCATCCACCGAGTGAATGTCCTGAGTGAACCTTTTGGGTGGGCTGGCTGCGTGAAGCCTGATGATGGACAGATAGTAACCTAAGTGATGACGATGATAATAATAATAGTAATAACAATAACAACAACAACAACAACAACAACAACAATAACAACAATAATAGCATTTACTACGTGCTGGCTTTTCCGTACCATTCCCTCACACTGACTCTAGGAGGAAGACACTACTATCAGCTCTAGTTTTCAGATGGGGTATCTGCAGCTCAGAGAGGTTAAGGAACTTGCCCAGTGTCACTCAGCCTGTGAGTGGAGGCACTGGGACTTGAACTCTGGTAAAGGTGTTGGTCACCTTGGCTCTCGCTGCTGTTGGGGGGTCAGTGGGGGTGTTGTAGGTCTCCTTGCAGAAGAGGAGCTCTGCAGGGCTCTGCCCTGTGCTGCCCCGGCTCTCAGAGGCTGTAGAGAGGGCCTGAGCCTCTCTATATCTCCTCTCCAGACAGAGCCGGCCACTTCTCACCCCTCCCCAGCAGAGATCGGGCTCTAGCGTCACAGTGAGGGGCCACCGGCCGGCTCCGGAAACTTTAAGAAGGCCACTCGTGCCCTCCTCTCACCGCTCCTACCACCCGCACCCACAGACAGCGAGGTCAGCGGTCGGAGGCCCGCAGCGCGGCGCGCGCACCTTCCAGGCGCATCCCCACCGTCAGGCACTTCTGGAAGCGGCAGAAGGGACAGCGCTTGCGCTGCGTCTTGTCGATCTTGCAGCTCTGGCTCTCGGTGCACGTGTAGTGCTTGTTGTTCTGCACCGTGCGCTTGAAGAAGCCCTTGGGGAGAGCGGAGTCAGCGCGGGAGGCGGGCAGGCCGCGCGTCCCCTCCCCGGGGCCCGGTTCCTTCCGTACCGCCCGGCAGGGCCTGCCCCCCCCCCCCCCCCCCCCCCCCCCCCCCGTCCCACCGGCTCGCCCGCCGTCCGCGCGCCTAGCTAGCCCTGCCGGCCCGCAGCCCGCCGCCTGCTCACCTTGCAGCTCTCGCATGTGAGCAGCCCGTAGTGGTAGCCGGACACCTTGTCCCCACACACGGGGCACAGCTCATCCAGGTCCTCGTCGTACGAATAGTCCATGCCCGCGGCGTCCGCCTGCGGAGGAAGGAGGGGGTCACCGCGGGCGGGACGCGACGCGCAGCGCGGCAGACCTGGGGGCCCCACGGCGCTGTCCCCCATTAGCGCGCGGGGGTCAAGGCCGCTTGTGGCAGGCCACCCATCGGAGCGCCCTGAGCAGCCCGCAGTGGGATGTGGCCGGGGCGGCCCCTGCTCGGCCTTTACCGACCCTGTCCCAGCGTTCCTGCCCCGCGTCCCTCCCCCCCCCTCCCCCCGCCCGGGCCAGGGGCCCTCCCGGCGTGGTCTGCGTGGCGCCCGATCGGGGACCCTCGGATTCGGTGCGCTTGGATCCGGATTCGTTCGTCTGAGAACAAAACCCCGATTCTGAGAAAACGAGATGGGCTCGGCCGCGAGGGAGACACCAATGAACCCGGCCAGAGTGGGGCCGGAGTGTCCTGGGGAATCGGACAGGGACGAAGGAGGCAGAGACAGAGTCCGAGGGAGACAGAGAGATGGGCAGAGCGAAAGCGAGAGATACCGACCGACGCTGCCTAACGGAGCGAGCACCCTGGGGCGACAGAGACAACGAAAACCCGAGACTGACAGGCACACTGATGCCGAGCGGAGAAAACCAGGGGGAGACGAGACAGACAGAGAGATAGGGAGCTAGAGAGAGAACGAAAGAGAGAGAGAGAGAGAGAGAGAGAGAGAGAGAGAGAGAGAGAGAGAGAGAGATCAAAGACACCGAGAGACAGAGGCCCAAGAGAAAACCTGGGAAAGGCAGATGCAGAGCCAGAGACACAGCGGTAGACGAGAGACAGCCCGAGACACCGAGAGGCAAGAGCAACCGGGAGAGAAGAAGGCAGAGAGGGGCGACAGAGACACCGAGAGAAAACCTGGAGAGACGGAGGCGCCCAGCAAGGGGGCCGGGGACGGGAAGACGCGCGGAACGCGGCCGGAGCCGGGAGCCCGAGCTCCGAGGCGTGGCCCCGCAGGGTCGGACCCCGCCAGGGGCTCGCGCCGGGAGAGGTGGAGAACGACGGCGCCGGGACTGAGAGCCCGAAAGCGCCGAGCCGCCGGGGGCCCCCGGGCCGGGAGGGAGACAAAGCCCGCGGCAGCGACGGCAACGGGAGGCGCAGCCCGTGCCGCCGAGGCCGAGACGTCGGGCGGAGGGAGGGCGCAGCCGAGACGCCGGGCGTGGAGTCGCAGGCCGGGCGCGAGACCTCGGGCGGAGACCTCCCGGGCTCCGGGGGGACCGAGCCCAAGGCGGGGGAGCGACCTCGGGCGGAGAGTCGAAGTCCCAAGGAGGGAAGTGCGCGGAGCCGGGGCCCAGGAAGCGAGAAGGGGCGCGACGGCGGCCGCGGCCCGCCCGGCGCCCACCTGGCGGCTCCTGCGAGCAGCAGCGCCCCGCGTCCCGCCCGCGCGGAGCCCCGCACCTCCTGGCCGCGCCGCCGCCGGCGATGAGCCGCACCCGGGCGCAGCGCCGCCTGCCCGCGATGACGGCCGATCGGGCCGGGGGCGGGGAGGCGGGGGCGCGGGGCCTCGGCGCCCCCCCCCACCACCACCCTGCCTCCCCGCCCCCCGCCGCCTCCCGGGCCGCACCTGGGACCCGGGCCCCTCCGCCGCCAATGCGCGCTGCGCGAACCCGCCTCGCAGGGGCCAGGGTCCGGCCCCTCTATATCAGCGCGTGCGGTATCCGGGGGCGGAGGCCCGGCCCGCGCCCTCCCCCGCCACCTAGCCTGGCTAGCGACTTTACCCTCACCCTCTCGGCCCCCCATTCCCAGCCCGGGCGCCTCGGAATCCGGGCAGGTGCTGAGCGCCGGGGAGCCTCGAGCCACCCAGGAGGCGAGCCTCTGTTTGCGAATCCAGCTTAGTCGTGGCAAGGACCACGCTGGGGGCGCTGGTCGTTCTGCAACATGGAAGTGGGTAAGGGCGAACGTGGGGGTCCGTGGCCAAGGCACGGGTTCAAGGCTAGAAACCCGGTCTCGCCCTGGCCATGCCATATTTCCTCACTGGAGACTTAGGCAAATCTACACACACACACACACACACACACACACACACACACACACACTGGTCCTCAGTTTCCTTATCTGCGAAGTGGTAATGACGACTGGACTTCCGTAAGAGTGGGCATGCGGATGAACCGAAGTGGTGTTGACAAAACGTATGCCTTAGCACTGCGGCAGCGTTTAGTAGTATCCAGCTGGGAGACCTGCGGCACGCCCTCTCTCCTCCGTGGGCCTCAGTTTGCTCTGCCAGAAATGGGAATCTTCCGAGGTCTGTCGAGGACCCGAAGCCACCAGGGCGCGGGAGCTAGGAGAATAGAGGAACCCCTCCCCCATCCCATTCTGAGCCTTTTACCTGGGCTGGGGGAGGGGTTAAGGGAGTGCCCAGCATCCCCAGGGACAAAGGGGTCCCTGGGCTGCACCAGGCTGAGCACTTGCTCTGGGTGGGGAAAGTCTACCCCATTACTCATTTACCAGAGAAAGGCACCACCTCACATGTTGCCCCTGCCCCCTTTGCGGAGAAAAGTGTTGAGATCAGCAAGGCCAAAATGCCGGGTCTTCAAGGGGTGTGTGTGTGGGGGGGGGGGGGGGGGGGGAAACCACAATTACGTACCCACAGGGATGCAACCGATCTGAAGGCTCTGGCCCTTGGCCTCGACTGACTTTGTCTGGGACCCTGACCTGAGCCGCCCCCACCACCCGGCTTGGGTTGGAGTTGGCACCTTGGTCCCTCGGGCTAGAGACTCCGCGCAGACCATTCCTCAGTCTTTCACCCCGTGGAATTAAGGACGGAATGGGTAGCCAGCCCACTTGCTGTGCAAACTCGGCCAGGTTCCTTTGCTTCTCTGAGCCTCAGTTTCTCCTCATGTAAAATGGAAACGTTTGGCCCTACAGAAGGGGTTCTGTGGTTTCTGTGAGATGCCATGGATGAATCTTGCTGAGGAAGGAGAACCGCTGGGGTTTAGCTGCAGAATCCCCACATCTGACCCCTGAGAAACACTAGCGGCTGCCGGAGCTGGAGGCGCTCTGAGCTCCATCAGGGAGGGACCCTCAGAAAGAGGAAAACAGGAGTGGGCAGTGGAGGGTATGGAGGGGAAAGGCTAGGGTCTCCTGGACATTGTCGAAGAAGACCCAGGCAGTGTAAGCACAAGTCTGGGCTGGGGGACCCAGTGGTCTAGGGAGCTGGGCTCAGAGGCGGTTCTCCTCCTCTCCCTTCACCTTCCCCCCCTCCCCAGAGGTCACACTATCACAGGTTGGGAGCCCTGAGGTGAACGAGGCAACACTGCACCCACCCCTCACGGCCCCAGGTGCCAGCTCAACATGTGGGGACTCACAGCCCCTCACCCACCTACCCAGGGAAGCACACATTGATCTGGACAGGCCACAGAACAGGGACTGACAGACAGAAGTGCGTTGGAGACAGACACGCAAATCCAGAGAGACACACAAATACACAGGCAGGGAGACAGGCCCAGGGAACATGGACACGTTCGCAGACTGCTAGGCTTGAGCCAACACAGCGCTGTGAACGCTCGGCCACCAGTAGACAGCGGGACACCGCAGACGCCCATAGGGCCTGTCCCCACAGGCCTACTAGCTCCTCCCATTAGCTGCCCGGGGAAGAAGAGGGGGTGGCATGATGGGAGGGCAGGTTTGGGGCGATCTCTGGCCCTTTCCCTACCCAGAGCTGCGGGCACCAGTCACTCAGCAGAGCAGGCAGTGGCCGGCCCAGGCCGCAGGGAGGCACTGAGGAGGGAGGCTGGCCATTAGAGGCCTGGGCCCAGGCCCTCACTTACGGAGCGGAAGGCGAGCTCTCAGGCCGGATGAGGGTGGACAGCGGGCACCAGGGGTCCGAGGGAAGACTCCGGCAGCCCAGGTGGGGCAGCGGTGACCGTGGGCACACAGGAACTCCTTCACGCCACGGCGGGCGGCAGGCGGACAGTAGGCTGGCCCTGTCCGTCCGTCCTCCTCCTCCCCGCCCTGGGCGGGGGGGCACCGGAGGCCCAATTGGTCTCTGCCCCCACGTGACTCTGCAGGCCTCTCTCCTTCTTTGTTGGTGTTTCTCTTCATTTAGGTCTATTTTTTTTTCTTCTCCTAAAAGAAAAAAAAAAAAATACCCCTATCTATCTGGGGGCCGTGGTGGGGGTGGAGGCCAAGGCACTCTGGAGGCCTTGGCCAGCTGGCTGTTCCAGGCCGCTGTGGGAGCCGAGGCAGGGACCCCATGTAGGCGGGTAGGCAGCCCCGCTTGTTAGCGACTGGGTGGGAGTGGGGCCTGATTTATGGGCGGCTCCCCCACCAGGCCCGCAGCCTGGCCTCTCTCCCCTTGAATGGCTACCTCCCTGGGGCCTGGCCCGGCAGGGTCCGGCCTGGCCCAGACATGGGAGTGGAGTCAGGTCATCCTGGAGTGGAGACAGGGGCACGGATGACTTGACCAGGTGGCCCTGCTGCTTTGGCTTGATCTTTTTACTCTTCCGGAAGGTGAAGAGAGGAAGAGGGGAATGGAAGGCAATCAGGTGAGCTGACTAAACACCTCCCGGGTGCGTTCCATGTTGGCTTTCCTGAATGTCACCATCTGCTGGGGGCTGCTAGCTGGGGAAGCTGAAACTGGACTGTATTAGTGTATGCAGGGCCAGGTGGTTAGCTAGGCCAGGGTTGGGCCAAGTGGGTAGCTAGGATAGGGCAGGATAGGGCAGGGCAGAGGGCAGGGGGTTTTGTCTAGCAGGCCGGGCCTCCCCACGCAGCCAGGGATGTCCCTGTCCAACCTCCAGGTCCAGACAGGTCCTGAACTGTCCTGGTCCCATAGGGCCCAAAGTGCTCTGTTCTGCTCCCTTCTGCTGCCTGACACCCTCTTTTGTGCATTCCTCCATTCACCTCACGTTCACTGAGTGCACACTAGATGCCAGGCACGGGATAAAAGGGAAGAAAAGGGAAGAAGTCTCAGTTCTTGGAGGATTTACCTCATAGACATTGGTCCTGGGGGTTGGGGCAGGGCACAGGTGTCCATGGGGCAATCATTGTTGAAAACCCTCACCACACCCCTTCATTTGAGGAAGGAGGCCAATCACACAGCACCTCACTTATCTGGCTTGGGAGGAACAGGGATTTTCTGGATAACTGAAGCCAACTCTATTTAAAACCTAGTGTGTCTTCCTCATTGGGCCACTGAACACACTTTCGCTTTGTGAAAGTACATACAAGACAAAAATCTTCCTGACGGTCATAACTAATTGATTCTACCGATTAAGTATACAGTAGTCCCCACTTATCCGTGGTTTTGCCTTCCACTGTTTCAGCTACCTGTGGTCAACCAGGGTCAGGGAGTAGATGATCCTCTTTGTGACGTGTTGTTAGAAGGTCAACACATAGTGGCCTAACGCCTTGTCACAGTGCCTCCATCATTCCCCTCACTTCTCATCACGCAGGCACTTTATCACCTCACAAGAAGGAGGAGTACGGTACAAGATATTTTGAGAGAGACCACATGCACATAACTTTTATTATTATAGGTAGGATATATAGGATATTATTATAATTGTTCCATTTTATTATTAGTTATTGTTACTGTGCCTAAGTTATAAATTAAACTCTGTCATAGGTATGTATGTATAGGAAAAAGCATAGTGTATTCAGGGTTCAGTACTATCCATGGTTTCAGCCATTGTATCCTCTGCAGATACGGGGGACTACTATATTCTTTTTTTTTTTTTTAATAGCCCTTCATGCCCAGCGCAGAGCCCAATGCAGGGCTTGAACTCACGACCCTGAGATCAAGACCTGAGCTGAGATTAAGTCAGACGCTTAACCAGCTAAGCAACCGAGGCACCCTGGGACTACTATAGTCTAATTCTACTATATTTAAATTCTAATTTCTACCTATGACATAACATATCACTTACTTCTCAACATGCATGACCTCATACTTATGCCTTCTTCATCCACCGAAAAAATTCATCTTATAAGATATACTTCTCTTGCATATGACCGAACCTAACTAGTCTCCCCATTTTTTTTTAAGTTTATTTATTTATTTTGAGGGAGAGAGTGAGCAGGGGTGGGGAAGAGAGAGAGAGGGAGAGAGAATCCCAAGCAGGTTCTGCGCTGTCAGCACAGAGCCTGACATGGGACTCGAACTCACGAACCATGAGATCATGACCTGAGCAGAAATCAAGGGCGCCCCATTGTCTCCCTATTTCGATGTAATGATTTTGTTTCTGGATTGATACCATTCAATCCTCTGAATTTAAGAAAGAAATATCCCAGCAACCACCTTATCATCACTGACATGTCACATACACGTAACAACAAACAACCATGGTCCTTTGCACGTCGTTTGATGGGAGACCATGAAATGAGGTCCACTTTCACTGCCTTCTTATAACAGGACAAAACAGGGTCTTTCAACACTGTGGTGTCATGGAAAGAACTAGCCTGGCTTTGTCAGTCTCCTGGTGAGCCTCTGGGCCCTGAGTAGAACTGCTGAGGGATTCGTGGTGGAGACTCTGGCTTAAATCCGGGTTCTGCCATTTCCCAGCTGTGTGACCTGGGACCAATCACTTCTCTGTCTGAGCCTCACATTCTCTCCATAAAATGGGGACAAAATGAGACAGTACATGTAACATGCTCAGTGGCTGCCTGGCATGTCATGTGTGCTCAGTAAATGTTAGCAAAACACAAACAAGCAGCAAGCCGAAGGCCTGGCTGGTCAGTCCTCAGGGGCCCTTTCTGTGTTCAGTCTGAGATTGCACCATCATCCTGAACACTGTTTGCCCTTCTGTGATAGGGTGACTCACCCCGGCCTGGGGAACCCTCAAGGAAAGGCTTAGGGCTGATTTATCTCTGGGGCCACAGCGGCCAGCACAGAGCAAGCAAGCATCTGTGAGCATTTGTTGAATGACTACTTACAGGGCACCAAAGGCCCCACAGGCCCCACATGCTGCTGGTGGGGGTGGGAGGGAGAGTTCTGCTGTCTCCCCCTCCTGTCCCTAGGCAGTCAGCGGAAGCTTTCTGCCACTCAGGCTGGGAGCTCCTCTCCTCTGATTGCCCTGGATATGTTTATGGGCATCCCCTTCCTCTGCACAGCCCCTCCTCTGCCCTCACCCTTACTGGGTGAGGCTGGCAGGGAATGGCAAGGCCCTGACACGGAAGTGCCTATGTGCTGGGTCCCCTCTATTCCACACCTGTGGTCAGCCTCCACCATCCTGGGAGCTCAGCAGTATTTTCTCCTCACCTTCCATGAGCAGCATTTGAGAGATGAAGAAACTCAGGTTCAGGGAGACGAGGTGTCTTCCCAAAGTCACAAAGCAAGGGTGTGATGGAACTAGGATTTGAATCCACACAGCGGGCTTGCAGAGTGAGAATCCTCTCTGCTCTGCCAGAGCCCCTGGGTGGCCTATTATTTGTCCTTTGCTTCAAGCTCCAGCCCAGGTGGTCCCAGGCCATGAGACCCACCCAGAGGGGAAGGAGAAGGGGTGTAGTCCTGACCCAGGCTCCCCTCCCTCCCTCCCCAAGCAAACAAAGCCCAGGGTCTCTCTTCTAAGTGGGGACTTTCCCAAAGTGCCAGGCCTATTTCCTGGCGGTGGAACAAGGAACAAACAAACTAGAGACCTAGAAACTGAAATGGAGAGGAGAGAGAGAGAATCATCAGGCTGGGGTTGGGGCACAGTGTAGAAAGACAAAGAAAGAACCCATAGAGAAACGAGGCAGAAGAGGAGAAAAGAGACCCATTGACAGCATTTAATAGACCCAGAAATAGAGAAAGAGAGAGAGGGAAAGGGAAAGGGAGAGGGACGGGGAGAGAGAGAAAGAACAGGACAGAGGAAGGGGAGAGAGGTGGAAAGAATGAGAGCAATTCAGAGAGAGAGAGAGAGAGAGAGAGAGAGAGAGAGAGACAAAGTGGCAATGGGGGAGAGGGAGACTGAGGCAGGGAAGGAGACAAGAGAGGGGCCAGGCTGGGAGCTGGAGGCAGGGCAAGTGTGGATGTGGAGACCCCTCGCAGGGCAGGAGGGGGTGGGGCTGCTGGCAGCAGCGGAGGCTGTTTCCGCTGCACCCCTTATCAGCCTGCTGCCAGATGTTCAGATCCGATGCCAATGTCAGAGAAGTCCGTAGTGCCAGGTCAAGGCCGTGGCCAGCGGGAGCCTCAGCTGCGGTGTGGGGAGGGGGGTAGGGGGACGGCAGTAGACCTGCTTGCTCTTCTCCTGGTTCTCTGCCCTGGGCCACCTGGTGGGGGTGGGAGACACCAGGTGCCTCCGGGGGCTACATCTCTAGTCTGAGGGCAGGGGCTAGTGGAGGCAGAGTAGGACTCCTGGCAGCACGTGGACGCATACATGTGTACAAACGCCCACGTGTCTGGAAGCACATGGATAACGCACACAGACCCACACTGGCGCACATGAGTGCACAAAGCTGCATGGGGACAACTCAGCGGCCTGTGCACAGCCGCCCCCTCCACTGCACTCCTCTGCACGAGTCCCTGCTCTGCCTGGTCACCCCCTCGCCTGAGCCAGGACCACGGCTGGAGCTGGAGAGGTGAGGCTCTATGGCTGGCAGGGTTTCCAGGTCTACAAATGGGATACTCACCTAATCTGCATGCCCTTAAGGGCTGGGCTGAGGAACCTGGGACCTTCTAGAATCTGAGGCCTGGCAGAGATCCTCTGGAGGAGGTGCAGGGGCTTGGTGTCTGACAGGGCTGGGGCTTCAGCCTTGGGCCTGGGCCTCTCCGCCATGCTCCTGGAGCGTGCAGCCGCAGCTGGGGCCCCCTTCCTGGAGTAGTTTATCTCACAGTGCACACGCTTGGCCCTCAAGGGGTGACCCAGCCTTGCTCCCCACATTCCTCTTCAGCCGCGCAGCCGGTGGGCCCCCCACAGCCCTGAGACAGGGCCTGTACTTGGGGGGTGGTCGGGAGCAAACCACTCAGAGCCATTCTGCTGGCCTCTTGGCCCCAGACCTCCTTTGCAGCTGTCTCTTTGCTTCTCTCGGCTTTTGTCTCTGAGCATCTCTCTAATTTTGTCTCTGCCATGATTAATCTGTGTCTGTCACTGTTTTTGCCTCAATCTTTCTCTGGCAATGTCCCAGTTTGTTTCTGTTTCAGTCTCTTAGTCTGTCTTTCTCTAGGGTCCTGGAGTCGGACCAGTCTGGGGATACCTCTGCTCTGCTCTCTGGCTCACAGTGGCCAGCTTCAATGGGAATGGATATGAGAAATAAGGCTGTAGGCAAGGGGGCAAAGGGCCTGGGCAAGTGGAGGCCCTAGACTCACAATGGGTGAACTGGGGCAGCCCAAGCAGAAGTCCAGACCCCCTGCCACCCACCTGCTAAGAGTCAGTCCAGATAACGGCACGTAGCTAGCTGGTGGGCTCCCCCATGTAGAGAAGATGGGGGGGTGGGTAGGAGAAGGAAGCTGGGGCTGGAGGTCTCCTGGCCTGAGGGCCTCCTTCCTGTTTGTTGGGAAGTGACTGCCTCAGAAAGCTGTTCAGGGGAGAGGAGGGAGGCCATGGTGACTTCCGGGAAGCTGGCCAAGGGCCCGAGGCCACCCTCCCTGTGCCCACATGGGGCCTGCTGGCCCTGGCTTAAAATAGTGCAGTTCCTCTGCTGCCGCAGGGCCCGGCCCAGGCCTCAACGGACTGCTGGCTGCTACCCATGCGACAACCAGGGCGGAGGGGATTCACGCAACCATCTGACCCTCCCCAGTTCGTAGCCGTGGTGACTCACAGTGTGGGTAGGGAGTTGCAGAGGAAACAAGGGGTCCTGGGTCAGACACCCTGGATGCAAGTGTCAGCTCCAACACTGACCAGCTGTGAGACTTTGGGCTGGTCCGTTTTGTCTCCTTGAGCCTTGGTCTCCACTATGTAACAGTGCTGGGCTTTTAACCTAAAAGACACGGTATGTAGACTCCTCAGAGCCTTGCCGGGCATAGAGTGGACACAAGAATGGGAGTTCCTTTTGCCTCTCCTGCTGGCTGTGCCTCAAACTCCTCACCCTGAGGAGGGGCCTCCTTGGAGCTTCCCTCAGTTCCTACACTTCTCCTCCGACTAGGTATTGAACAGGAAAGGTCTGTGGAGAGGGAGCTTGCCGGGAGGGCAAGGATGGGGCTGTGGTCTCCATGGTGAGACTTGTTGCCAAGGGAACAAGACTCCGGGAGCCCTAGGTCTGACGGTTGGGCACTTTTGCCACAGCATCTCAGAGAGCTGGTTACCACTGTGGACTTAAAACCCTGGTGGGCAGCCAAAGCCAGAGAGGTGGACTGTGGCTCTTCTGGGCTTCTGTTGTTGGGGTGTGAGGGGTTGTGGCTCCCCTCATAACAGCTTCCAACCGGGGACGGTGAGTCCTCCTTAACTCCTAAGACAGGCACGTCATCTCCATTTATCTGGCCAGGAAAGTGAGAGGTATCAATCTGGGTCAAGGCCACATACAACTGGTAAGGGGAAGAGCTGGAATTAGACCTCGGATGGTGAGACCCCTGAGGTGCCTGTCACACAAGCTGCCTGAGGGAAATGATCCCTAAGGGAGGGATCCATGTAGCCACATCCAATCCGATCTCAACACCCATCATTTTCTTGGTGGTTGCTGGCTTCAGACTCTGACATAAGCCAGAGCTGTGGCCCTAGAGATGATCTTACTCACCTCAGAGGGTTTGCGTTAGGATAAGGAAGTCAGCACAAATCCTACGTAACAGGAGGCACTCAGTGCTCGCTTATGCTAATTCCTGAGGTTACATGCGTTACGTAACCTTGGGCAAATTACTTACCCTTTCTGGGCCTCGGTTTTCTTATCTGTAAAATGGGATCTTCACAGCATCAACTTCAGAGGGTGACTTTGAGGAATCAGTAATGTAATGCGTATAAAATGCCGAGTACTGTGCTTTGCCTTGCTCTATGTATGTTTCTTTATTATTCTTCCAGATTATTGCCTGGCACTCAAGGAAACCAAAAGCTCAGCATTAGTTCCATAGCAATTTATAAATTTAGAGCAATGTCCTACATTTTGTTCCATGGAACACTGTCCCAGCAGAATTTTAACAGGAAGAAAAAAATATTCCATGTTTAAATACTTTTCTGGTAGGCCCTGGGCTAAACAGAAATTAGCTTTCTTCAGGTAAGATTTCTCAGAGCCTTTAATATGCCAACGAAGGTTGGGAATCAGTTAAGAGGAAGGTAGACTGTGTGCAGTATTTCCCAGGTTTTTGGCAGTGGCGCTCCTACTTTTTCCGGGAAGCCACCTTGTTGGGTTGTCTGTGTTCTGAGAAACCATAGATTCAGTGTCTGTAGTACTGTACCTATTTGGGGGATGGCACCACTTTTCAGATTAATTTGGTTAGGTCCATTTACTCACCTCTTACAGAAATTAACCCTTTATTAGTTTCATAGGGTTTTGTTTTGTTAATAGCAAAAAGTTCAACCAAAGGCCATTATTGAGTTTTGTTACAAACTCCAGACATTCATATTCAGCACTGTTGAACTGCTCAGGCAGAGCAGGGAGGAAGCCTGTTGTAACTTTGGTATCAGACAGACCTGGATTCAAAAGCCAACTCTGCCACTTACTCATATGTCATCTTAGGCAAAGAGCTTAATTTCTTTGGGCCTCAATTTGCTTAGGAGTAAAATGGGGCTGAAGCCTACACCTTATAAAGCTGTTCTGGGAATTACAGGAGATCATGCATGTGAAGCCCCCATCACAGTGCCTGGCCCTCACTAGGCACTCAGCGAATGTGTTTCTTCTCTTCCTTGCACCTCTGTGTTTTATCTGTTTCCTATTGTGCAGCAAGGAAAAGTCTATTAATTAGTTCTGCAGGGTTTCCTTCATTCTAAAACCACCTCTTTCAAACCTCAAGGGTTCTCTGGTCCTTTGTGCCAGAGGAGGCTGAGGTGTGGGAAGGCAGCTGGGCTTCCCCTCATTTCACACATGGGGATTTAAGAGATTTTGATCAGACTCTCCTCAGCCTCTATGGTTTCAAACTGAGGAACCTTCATCTTTCCTGTCTTCATATAGCCCACAACCCCAATTCTGACACTTCTCTGATCATATGAACAGCAGGATTATAGGACAGTTGGGCTCTCAAGTTGGACATCTCTGGGTACAAGTCTTGACACTTCCTGTGTGACTTTGGGCACAATCCTTGACCCCTTAGAGCCTCCACTTTCTCAGCTCTAGAAAACCTCGTCTATTTACTGGGAAGACAGATGTTAATAGGCTGGACCGTGGTGTCATAATAGGCAAGCTACCACCAGCAGACTGCTGCACTGAGATATAGCTGTCTTTCAGAGACTTGGCAGATGGCTTTCCTTCCTAGACTCCTGAATGTGGCATTCAAGGCTCCCAAGGGCTTCTCCAGCCTCAACTCTTGCTAATCCCTTCCATCTGCCACCATTCCTGCCACGGCAATCCCTTGTTATACCCAAATACTGCATGTTTCTGATTCAAAGCTGGGTGGGCCTTCAAAGATGTTGATCTCTCTCACCTCTACCTGGTCTAGCTTCCTTTCTGTCCGGTGCCTTTCTTCAAGACCTGCCTTCAACACTCCTCTGTGAAGCACTTCCTGAGTAGAACAAGCCTCCTCTACACCCTTACAACCTCATATATGTCCTTCATTACAACTGGATCCCACTGTACTGCAAAGGTCTGTGTTTGCTTCCCCCACCAGACTTGGTTCCTCTAGTTGTGCCACCTTCTGACTGCATGACTTTGAATGAGTCCCTTCACCTCACTTCGATAAAACAGAAGTAATAATCCTTGGAGCTCAAGGAGGTTCAGGTTTGTGAAAAGTCCCAGCGTAGCGCCTGGCACTCAGAGCAGACACCTTACTCAGTACTGGGCCATTGATTCAAGCAGCTCTGCGTTATCCCTCTGCCAGACCCTCAGCAACAGGAACTGAGTGGGGAGGGTGTCTGCTACAAGCAGGAGCAACGGGTCTGAAGGCCCCAGCCAGCTCCTCTGGACACCCCACCATCCCTCCCCAGAACCCCAGACAGGCTTCACAGACAGATGCCACGTGCAGAAGGATTCACATTTATTGGTTCAAATACAGTACCTAACATTTGCTAAACATGCATTTCACACTAATTGGTCACATTTCCACAGGTAGTCAATTCACAGAAAAGGGCCCATCCCTTGCCAGCTGGCAGGGTGGGAGGTAGCAGAGGGCCTGGGTAGCCCTTGGCCGGCCCTTTGGGGACAAGGGCTCAGAGACATCCCATTTATGCGATTCCTACACAGGACTGTGGGTGGAAGTGGGCCAACGGTAGGTAGCTGAGGGACACGTTCACTGATGTGTGTGCCACTACAGCACCTGACGGTGGGGTTGTGGGAGGTGGTGCTCCCTGTGCCTTGGATCACAGGAAGGAAATGGTGATCTCTGCAGGGGGGGGGGTGGCTAGTCCATGGCTGGGCAGGTGGCTGGGACTCCCCAGACGCGGCCCAGACATTGCAATGCAGCCACAAGCCCCTATCGCAAGCCTGGGATGGCAACACGGACAAAAACACCAACGCCCCAGGGCAGGCAGGGCTTCTTTCCTGACAGAAACATGTAAACAGAGAGGGAGCTGCAGTATTCTTTTCCCACAGGATTCCTCAGGGAGGAATCGATCAGGATGTCATTCAAGAGGTAGTTTTATTTTTTTCTTTTTCATGGAAATTTGAGTCAACAACATTCTTACCTATTATAAGACATTTCAGAGAAAGAAAAAAAAAAATGGTCACCAAAGGGCAAAAATGATCCTTTGGCTGGCAGGGCTGGCTCCAGGATTTAGAAGACCAGCCTCCACCAGTAACACAACTTTCTTCTTGGGCTTGGAGCAAACTCTGGCCTACCTCACAGCTTCCCTTTGAGCCTGCAATTGATTCTTGAGCAGGCTGTGCTTCATTTAGGGCTGCAGGCCCAGAGGAGGGAGGCCAGACGGGAGCTGGATTGGGCAGGGGGACCGGGCATTTTTATGAGCTGGTATACCGAGGCAGAGCCACCGTGGCTCATGTTGCAGGACAGCTACAAGTCTTCAAGTTTCAAGGTAGCCCAGGTCTAGCTGAGAAGGAAGCCCCAGCTTGCTCCCAGACTCCACATGTTCTCTAGGGCTCCTGCTTCTGAGGAAACAGTCCAGGCCTAGCTCTCAAGCCCAAAAAAAAGAAGCTGCTGCTTGTGGCAGCCAAGAGAGGGGTTTCTGGGGACCCTGTAATTAAATACACATCCCTGAGCTGTGGCCCTAGAAACCCTTGCCTCGAGGCTAATCAGTTTCCAGCACCTGGTGGAATGATTGCCGTTTCTCATCCTGAGACACAGATAAAACATCATTTCACAGACACTGGACATAGATGCTTCAAGCTGAGGAAAAAGGGAGGAATGATTAACTGCAAAGGCAGAGGGGAGTGTAGGGGATTCTCATGGATCAAGTTGGGGAAAGTAAGAATAGTGTGGGTGTTTTTTTTTGTTTTTTTTTTTTTTTGTTTTTTGTTTTAGTTTTGTTTTTTGTTTTAAAAAAATCAATAAAGAAAAGTTTAATAAAAGAGCTGGTCTGAAAGCCTGGATTTCTTAAAATAATTGCAAAATTTTAAAAAGCAACAAGGAAAAAGGCATATAAACCAGGGGCCCAGAGCTCAAGACTTGGAACAACTGCTCAACTTCCTGCCCTACTGAGAGGCCAGGGTCCCCTTACTTCGGCCAACCTTGGACATGGCTTAGGTGCTGCCCAGTGTGTTTGTTCATCTGTCTCCATCTGTCCCATTCCTCAGGAAATCAAGAACAAACAAAGTTAGGAAATGGGGAGCAGAACAAGGTAGCTAACTCAGAGAGCCCAGGGTTTTAAGGACCTGGTAATGTATTGGCCATGGCAGGTACTCACGTCCCTGAAATGGGGTGGCAAGTGAGAAGCAAGTCGGTGTGGGGTGGGTGACTGTCAGCAATGCCTTAGAGACCCTGAGATTCCCTTGATGCATCCTCTGGTTCTGGAGAACAGGACAGGGAGGTTCCTGCGTGCTGCCTTCTATCCCTGGAGGCTCGCTCACCTCACTTACGGGGCAGACATGGGGCCGGGTGTCCTCTGAGCCAGGTGGAGTGCTTAGAGACAGGTTCTGGGGAGTTTCTCCAGACTAAGGGCGAGACCACTGAACCTTGTGAAAAATTCCAAAATTCTACAAAGGAGCCAGAGAGCATGAGTTGTAGGTGAAGTTCCAAGATTCCAAACTTTTATCTTGGGTCGAGAAAACACTTAATGGGAAAGGAAAGGAAAAGCCTGTGTGTTTCAATGCAGTGCACACAGCTTTACCACAGCTTTCAGGGTTATAATTTTATGGTGGAAAAACTCTCACTCAAAGTGAGCGCTGTTGGTACCAGGGGATCAGAGAGAGGACAGAAGAGAAGGGAATTAGAGACAACATGCACAACTTTTTTCTTCTTCCACTAGCAAAAAGGCTACCTTGTTAACCAAACATTATGGGAAGAAAGGCAAAAAACAAACACACCAAACCTCCCCCTCCAACCTTTCTCTGTGTCCTTCAAACCAAATTCACAAATACATCTAGTGGCTGACCTAATGTCTCCACGCTGCTAGCTACACTCCTACCTTCTCCTCCTAATACCTGAGTTTGCAATGCAACACATTCACTTTACCCTGTTTAAAAAAAGCCCACGTCATAAAAGGACTGGGTGCAGAAGACATTAAAGGCTGTCCACAGGTCAGGCTCCGGCTTGGAACACACGGCCACTTGGCTCAGAAATTCTGCAGGGCTCTTGGCAATGAATGGGCTCTTTGTTCTGTGGAATCTGCTGCAAACATTTGTAAAAATGGATTTGTACAATGGCAACTTGCAGAACCTTTCCCCCACTCCACAAATTAACAACTTGCTCTGTTTAATGCTGCGTTATTGGAGAGACATGCTCTTGCCTTGTCACAGAGCAATTTCCTTTGATATCCAACACAACCGGTAAAATGCTTAATTTAAGAGAAAAGCAATTTCAAAAAATAATTTGACACATGGAGGTCTAGAGCAAAGAAAGATACCGCACACAGGAGCAGTCTTGGAGAAGGGGACTCTGATATATGTCTCTTCCCCTACCTTGAGGAAAGCAGCTTGGAGTCTGACCTGTAGCCAAAGAATGTGATCTAGTTGGTTAAATAAAAAATTCAGGGGAACAAAAATATTGTGAACTTAGAAATAAACAGATACACACACAAAACACTTCCCATCAATTAGTGAAAAACATTCTGGTTGGAGCTTTTCCTGAGGAACATGTCTCTTTTCTTTTTCAGAGCAGCTGGA
This sequence comes from Lynx canadensis, assembly GCF_007474595.2. Classification (NCBI taxonomy): domain Eukaryota; kingdom Metazoa; phylum Chordata; class Mammalia; order Carnivora; family Felidae; genus Lynx; species Lynx canadensis. The sequence goes on from NC_044315.2 coordinate 83,498,715, forward strand.
GAAATGGCATTAAGGAATAATAAATGCTCTGAGTTTTAGATCCATCAAGGGACAAAGTCATCATTCTGCCGGTACCCGTAACATTTCACTGGGAAGAAAAGATTACAATCTGACACGGACTACCTGGTATGCACATGATGTGGTGGCTGACTGGGTAATTTTGCAAGGCCGGGTTGGGAAGAGAGCAAAAGACCTTTGACTAAACAGGAAAAACAAAATGCTGTGGGTCCCTCAAGCCCACCCAGGGAGGCACCCAGTTAAGTGGTCTGTCTGCTGCACTGGCTGTGGGAGGCACCTGGGTATAGGCAGAGACAACTGCTCTAGTAAGGCAAAGAAAGGAAAAGCACCTGAAAGAACTCTAAGACAGACATGGTATGGCCGCTGGCCAAAGCCACGAGGATAAGGAACATTTCCCAGGACTAGGTAGGGCAGGTAGTGAAAGACTAGGAGGTCCAGGCCATATCTGCAGAGGGGGTAGCCGGACCCTGAGGAACATGAGGTAGTTTCAAGCCTCACCCCACCCCCTGCCACTTCCCTTCCAGGTGCTTTGGACTCCAGCCCTCTAGGCCTTGGTCAGCCAGGCCACTGATAGTCTAACAGGCAGCTGGGCCACTCTGATCCTTGGGCTTTCTAAGGAAACCTGGTCTCACTTTGGAGAGATTAGGAGAACTTGGGAGTAGAATGAAGAGGCAAAAATTCTGTTCAGCAGATGGGGGGATGGTCCTTCCCACCGTATAAAGACTGCAGGTTTGGGATTCAGTCCTGAGGGTGGGACGAGATGGGGTGAGGGGAGGGACAGGGAAAGGAAGATGATTCTTCTGGCAGTCTGGCCTTTGTCCCACTACCCTTTGAAGAAAGCAAGGTGAAAGGAGAATAAATTAGCAGTGGGCACCAGGATTCAGAGCATGACATTGTGTTCAGTTTTTTTTTTCAAAGGGCCAATAGGAAGCCAAATTTATAAGAGAGAGACAGGAGTCTGAGGAAAGTGGACCTTGGTAGATCCAGGTAAAGAAACTAAGTAGCTGTGACCCCTAGGGAGCTGGTAGACAAGTCCCAAGAATTAACTTACTGCCAGGGACTTGTGTGGGTGAAAAGTTGACAGTGGCAGAAACTGACAGTGGCGTTCAGACGGTGGGGGCGGGGGGAGCCCACAGCATGGTGTGAGAACAGAAACGCTTCTCCCTGAGGACTTGTATGGAGGGAGGACACCTAACTTAGATTTGGTCACTGTGCCCTTCCCCCTCAACTGTCATGCTTTCCAAAGAAAAGAGATGGCTAAATCCTTATCTCCTGTCCTGTTCCCAACGTCTTCCCCACTCTGCTTGGTAAACCTCCCAACACCACTTTGCCCCTTTATGATGTGCTCTTTTACTTTTACCTGGCAATTCGGTAGCTAGAAAAAGGCAGTTCGCTCTCTGACAGACTAATGTAGGAGTCTGCTGAGAACATGTGGAAAAAGTAGGGATGGTCACATCCCTCCCTTCCCACTGAGGTAGTCGTCTTTGTCAACATTATGGAAATATTCATCTCAGCCCCATCCCACCCTCTCCCTCAAAATACAAAAGAACTATCTCTAAACAATGACAACACTATAACATTAAACATCTTCACATTCTGTAAACTGCAAGGAAATGCATCGGCTGCATTTACACAAAAGCATGTGCATCATGTTGAAGGCCATACATTCAACTCTGTCGTGAAATAAATATATAGAAAAATGAGGTTAAAAAAACAGACAAACAAACAAAAACTCTTCTTGCTATGGAGGCGACTGGAAACACTGCTCCACAGCCTCCACCTTGGTCTCTCTGGCTCTTTCTTCTGGAGCCTGTCCTGCCCACCCAAGGCGTTGCAGTTGGCCTGAGGTGGGGCGCTGGGAACAGGTCATTCCTTGCCCACACTTGTCTTGCAGGAATGCAGTACCACCTTAAAGAGGAGAGGCAGCTGCTCCAGGGGCACATTCACCATCTTTCCTGGTAACAAGGTGGGAAAAGAAGAGTTAGCAAGTGGCTGCAGTGGGAAAGTGTAGCTGCCTCCTTCCTCTCAGGCTGGTAAAGGGAGAATGTTGCCTTTTTTTTTTTTTTTTTTAAAGTTTATTTATTTTGAGACAGACAGAGAGAGAGAGAGCGAGCAAGCAGGGGAGGGGCAGAGAGGGAGGGAGAGAGAATCCCAAGCAGGCTCCTTGCCGTCAGCACAGGGCCTGATGCGGGGCTCGAACTCACAAACTGTGAGATCATGACCTGAGCCAAAACCAAGAGTCGGATGCTTAACTGACTGAACTACCCAGGCACCCTGAGAGAATGTTTATTGCCCTTTTGAGTGACTGGAGCAAGAAAAGTGCCAGGAGTATCAGACAAACTGTGTTAACATCCTGATACCCAGACCCATTCTGGTGCCCTAGAGAGTCTAGTAATGGTGCAAGCTATAATCATTGCTACCATTTACTTGCTCTGCACTAGGTGTTTAAATGCCTTATCTAATGCTCACAATATTTCCATGTGACAGCTGGAACTTTTTATCCCTATTCTATAGATGAAGAATCTGAAACTGAAAGGTATTCCTAGATATTCTCTTAGAGCTAAAATACCATGAGAAACATATTCTTTTTTTTTTTTTTTTTCCTGTTAGATTCTCTAACTAGCATTCCAAAAAGCACTGTTCTTTTGAATAGTATAATGGGTGAGTAAAAGTACTGGAAAGAAAAGGAGGGGGGTAATCACAGGGGCAAGTAAATTTGAGAAATTCAGGGTTCATAAAGGTATACAGGTTTCTTTATTGGAGGACTTCACAGAGCATTCAGTGTGCTAACATACTTTGTAGATATCTGAGGCCGTCGTTCTTCTCCCTGACCGTATCTTAGAGTCATGCCCAGGTCCCATGCCATATCAATTAAATCAGGATTTCTGGGGTACAATCCAAGCACAGATATTTTTTAAAAGCTTCGCAGGTGATTCAAAATGCTGCCAGAGTTGAGAATGCAGCTCAGTATTAATTACTGCCCTCTCTTTATTTCAGAGAGCATCTGATTAATATCTTGTTCACTAAGACAAAGATTTGGAAATGCTGAGATATAAACTACCAAAGCACCCCTAAAATTCCAAAATTTTAGGTCCATTTCAGATCTGCTAGACTATCTAGGTCCAAAAAGTAGAAACAAAAATTCCTTTATCAGATTGAAAAATTTTTCCTTCAAAATTGCACTGCTGAATCTGACAGGAACAATCTTAGTCTAGAGGTCACATTTGTGTTTTCCCTCAGTGTATACTGGCTACTCTACACAAGAATCTTTACCAAATGAAGGCAACAATAACAACAAGAATTCCTTTGCAAAGGTATAATTTTTGAGAATTATTTTAAAGGTATCACTTTAAATGAATGATCCCAGAAAATCTGTAAGAAATTTTCCAAAATGAAGTTAATTAAAAAAATTGAGATATAATTAATTCAAATACCATAAATCCACCCTTTTAAAGTATATAACTCAGGAATTGAAGTTAATTTGGGAAACCCTGAACCTGTTTCGCCATCCACTGAATGACCATAATATCACCAATCACTAGCCTTGCAGTTTGTTCTGAGATTAAGTAACAAAAGGCCACAAAGCACCCTGCACATCATAGGCACAAAGGAAATGTCAGACTCTCTTTCCCTACAAAGAAAACACAAAATTCTCATTATAATGTAACTTTTCTGAGGGCAATGGTAGAAGCTCTTTTATGCAGTTGGTGATGGGCCTGGAATAAGCATTTTGAAAACACTGCCTGTCTCATTCCCTTCACAAGCCAAGGAAGGTTTGGAAGCCCAGCACTAAGAATGTTACCTGCAATATAGCGAATCTCAGGTAAGCACATCATGAGGTCAGGAAAGCGGTTCGGCTGATGTGTGTATTTATATTCAGTGAAATCCTGGCAAATGTACCAATATCGCTTGTTCAGTTGTTCCAGCTGTGAGGCACTGGTCAGGCCCCTGATATCTGTTAAAAAAACACACACACACACACACACACAGGAAATGGAGGGGTTTTCTATTGGGGAAAGAACACCGGCTCCTTCAATATGTGCATCTTTCAATTAAAAGTTATTAAGCATTGTCACAACAGGAGACCTTTTCTCTTTCTGACATGGAGGAACAAAACTCTGGACAAGGGAAGAGAAATCAGATAAAGGCAAAAAATTATAAAGGACAATCACTAGACTGAAACACTTGAGTGCTAGGCTCTATCTTCCTCAACTCCTACATAGCTCCCAGCACAGTGCTTGACACAAAACAGGCACCAGTGGATGTTCAACAACTGGCTGAATAATCTACCTTTCACAATGTATCTTTCAGAGTATCTTTAAACTGGCCCTTTGCTGGAGGCCGATCAGAAAGCTTGCGGAGCCTACACGTTTATGCTAGGCATATACTCACACATGGTCTCCTATGTGCTTCTGCTCACACTATTCTACCTGGGCTGTCACTCCAGCTTTTTCTATATAGATTTCTCTCTTTATATAAAAATGTATATGTGTATATATAATATATATGGACATGTATGTACACACACACACACACACACACTATCCCTTTTATCTATAGAATATATAGTTTACACACACACACACTAATATATACATAAATAAGAGAACATAAATATTCTCTCTCTATATATCTTACCCAGCCTTTGAGGCCCCACTCAGATTTCTCCTCCAAGAAGTTGCTGCTGATCTCCCTCCCATCTGAGGCTCAAGTAATGTGTCAAGTGCCATTTTAAAGTGTGTATTTCTTGAGGCCAGAGACCTGGGGTCTATTTTTATTTAATGTCTTTAATGCTCAACACAGTGCCTGGTCTAGGGAAGGCACACAGAACAGCAGATAAATGAGTGGAGAAGACAAATGAATGAATAGTGGAGAAGCAGCAGGAGGAGTAGGCAAAGAGGAGGGTACTGGAAGTCTCGACTAGGAAACTGAACACAGGAAGAGAGCACTTTCAATGTTACAAGGCAGCAAAAGCGCCCCGTTGCACTGTGAGAGTACAGCACTCATACACTACTTTGGAAAAAAGAGAATACAAATTCTCCTCTACACTCCGGTCACTAGCAGCTACCAAGCGCCACTTTGCAGGTAATCCCCCACATAAACCACATTCGGCCCTCCTCTAAACAAAAGCCATGCTTGATACGCATTGTGTCAGTTCTTGTGCACCACCATTCTGCCCTGAAGGGGCCGTCAGAAGCACTGCCAGACTGTCACAGAGGTCTTATCTCCAATAGTTTCATCAGTCACCCTGCTCTTCTTCAGTTGCTGGTAAACTTGGTACAAATTTTAAATGACGCATGTACTGTCCTTGGTGTCTGTGTTTAAATGCATTAAAACTGACTAAACAAAGCGAATCCTTTTCCTTCCTCTATGAGTTATAGAGACTGTGGCATTTAGGTTTGAAGAAAAAATCCAAAGCATGCTCTGCACTATAGAGGGGCAGGATGAGGGGAGCACAGGCCTTTATCTAAGATTGGTACCCACATGGTGTGGCAGATTCTGTGTGACAGTCCTGAAGGTAAAGAGGTGGGAGGTGGTGTGTGAAACGAGGGCAAATGCTCTCTGGCCAACAACAACAACAAAGTCCCCTTTCCTCATCCCCAGCTACTTACCTTGATTTAAGAAGTTAATTGCTTTCATGCAAGCGTACTCTTCATTGCTGACCTTTAGCTGATGGAACTTGTGATATAGGTAGATGAGCCTCTCGATCACCTCCATCCCTTCATCACTAAATCTGGGAAACAGACAGTGGAGGTCAAGGAAGGGAAGCCAGAGGTCTCCTATAGCTCCTTAAGGAATCTAGGATTGAAAAGAGCCCGAACTTGGGGGAAATGGAATCCGGAATCATTTGTGAAGGACAGGTAGCTCCATGGTTTGTCTAGCAGCCAAGAGAGCTCATATAAGCTGAGGTTCCCAAGGTCAGGTGGGGTCAATCAAATCTAAGTTCAAATCCAGCTCCAACATATAAAGGCTATAAGACTTTGGGAAAATCATTTGACCCCTCTAACCTTTGAGGTCCTCTTTTGTAAAATAGTAACACTTGTCTGCTTAGGGTAACAAGGGCCAAAGGCAGTCTGTGAAACGTAAATGTGGAGAAATATGACATTATTAAGGTACTACTATTGTTGAAATGCAGCCTGCAGTGTCAATGGCAGCTGCCATGGTGACTCTATGTGAGCTTCTGCCACAATGAAGAAAAAGCTGACGGTTATATTTTTTAGGTTCACTGTTTCTAGCAGGGCTGAGGTTACACACAGTGAAAAAAAATGTTTGGCATCCCTGACTTCAGCTAGGGAGGGACAGAAACATTAACTGAGCCTCCATGTCATACCAGTCTCTGTGCTGGGCACTTTAAAAAAAATACATTTATTTATTTTTGAGAGAGAGCATGTGAGTGGGGGAGGGGCAGAGAGAGGGGGAGACAGAGGATCTGAAGCAGGCTCTGTGCTGACAGCAGAGAGCCTGATGCGAGGCTCAAACCCACAAACCGAAGTTGGACGCTCAACCATCTGAGCCACCCAGGTGTCCCTGTGCTGGGCACTTTATGTGTACTTTCTCATTTAATCTTCTCAGCCCTATGGGCTAGGTGAGACTATCATTACCACTGTACGGATGAGAAACTGAAGTTCAAAGAATGGAGGAGACTGGTCCACAAGCATACAGTTGGTGGCAGAGCTAGAACCTGGAACCTGGGCTAACTTCCCAAGGCCTTGGTTTTTCCAACATCTACATAGCAGGTAAGACTCAATGCGGACCATGATCCTTTCTTTGGATCAGGAGAAAGCTCCTTGGGGGAAGACCAAGTTTTAGAAAAAGGAAGCCAAGGTTAGAGGACTAATCCTCTGGGTCCTAGTGGGGAATACCTCATACCAGAGGTGGGGACACCATCAAACCAAGAAGGCAAAAAGGCTTAATGGGGAAGCAAGTGTTTATAAAAGCTGGGGTCAGGGTCACACTCAGCCTCTGCCCTTCCAGGAGTGGACTAAGGAGAGTTCCAGACAGGCCTTAGATGCAGCTCAGTCATGGAGAGAAGATGCTCAGCCCTGGGACTGCTCCCTGGTGGCATGTTCAGATCTGAGTGCTGCAGCCCTATACCAGGCAAGAAGGCGCTGTCTGCCCCCCTTAACACCTGGGGATGTACTACTGCTGTCTGGGCTCTACTACCTTCTGCGTTGACTCTGAAGGCCTTGCAAGGGCTTGGCCTCCTGGGCAAGCAGCACATTTTTTCTTCCCTGGGGAAAGCCTGGCCCTGGTTGGAGCCAGAGGCATCTGCCCTTCTCAAGCACCAGGGGGAGCTACAGCAGCAGCTACCTGCAATCTAGAGCCCTGACCCTTTTGCCTCAAAGCCTGGCTCCCCCTCAGTCTGAGCTGGGGTTTCGTTTCTTTCATCAGCTGATCTCAACAATGACGGCTGACTCCATTTCTCTCTGTGCCTGGCCCAACAGTTTTTATAACTTTATTAATACTTTCCCAAACTGGCTGATAGACAAATTTATACTGAACAGCTCCTATACTAACCTTATCTACCATTCTACCCTTTGTTGAGCATTTGCTACTTGCCAGGTACTTTGTTAAATATTCGACACACATTATTTCATTGGATACTCCCAATAAATCCACCAAATTGGTATTATAATTCTCTGTTCACATGTGAAAACAAAGCTCAGAGAGGTTATTTACTGTGCCCCTAGTGCATTCTTATATTTTACCCCCCTGACAACCATGAGATATCACCTCCACGTTAGGGATAAGGAAGCAAAAGAAGAGCATCATGGTAGATAAGTGGTGGTGGGTGGGGCCAAAGTTTAAACCTAAATTTTCGGATTCCAAGCCTGTTGCTTTCTCAGCACTCCATTGTCCACTCCCTGACTGTCAGGTTCCCAAAGCAACTCAGCCCAGGGCTCGACTCAGCTACGTGCGGGGTATGCTGCAGTGCCTCGATGCTGCTGAGACATGCAGGAGGCAGTGGGCCTGAGAGTGAAGATCACATCACTGCCTCATCACAGTACTCTGCTGGCTACTTCTGTTCTTGAGAGGAAAAAGGTCTTTCCTGCAAATTCCCTCTAGGATCTGCCTGGAGGGGTGGTGTGGGGATGAAAAGCAGTAGGTCAAAAAGGAGGACACAAGCAGAGCGGCAATGCCAGCATCTGTCTGTGGCGGAGCAGTGTAGCAAACAAAGATAACGTTCTCTCCCTTAATCAGCAACCGCTTGCCCCAAGTGCTCCCTCTGGCACTGCAGAACCTGCAGGTGTGTGGTTATCAGCCGGACCCCCAGCCTGCGGTGGTGAACTTACTGCAAGGGATACAAAGGAGCTCCCAAGTGCCTGGCATGAGCACATGTCCCAAATCTGCCCGTTCTACTGGGGACAGCACATACTCTCTTTTCCAAATTTCCTAGGACAGGCAACTATCATGGACCCCTGACAGTGGTGGGGGGCTGGCAGCCAGCCCAGTAGCCCCCACTCAGTCTCCACAGCCTGACTGCAAAGCTTTCCTCCACACCCCGCATCCCACCCCTTGATAAACAAATTGTTCTCTGTTCCATGGGCCTGCTTTCTCCTCCAGCCGTGCCTCCTCCACATCTGCCCACTCCACAGTTCTAACGCCCCTGTATTCCCTGTCTGCACATTATCAGCATTTAAAGCCAGAAAGTTGGACAAACACACCCATTCTTCTTCGAGGTTCCCATTACATAGGCATGCTAGGACAAAGAAAACATTCCTGCCAGGATCCCCCAAACCACTGGACCATTCAGTCAGCAATTGAAACTGACACCATGTAAGTTATGTCCCATTAAGGGGGCTGAGAGGCCTAGTTGTCTCCTTTTCATTCAGCTAAATGCACCTACCCCCAGGAGCAGTCATCAGCCACAACCTTAGAGGAACTGCCATCTCAGCACCCACATAAACACTCCACGATGGGAGTAAGACTCTAACTCCAGGACACATTCCAGAAAGCCGAAGTTTTGAGAAGGCTAAATAATTCAGCAGAGGGAAATGGTAAGGATTCTGGGCTTTGGAGCACAACAGATCTAGGTGGTGATGTCTACTTCATCTCTTCCTAGGTTTGTAGCTTTGAGTTTTCACCTCTCTGACCCTCATGCTCCTCCTCTGTGGAACAAGGATAATATTAGTGCAGTTGCTTCGGGTGGTGGTGAGGACTAAACAAATAATGTTTGTATAGCACTTAAGATGGAATTTGGCACAATAAACGGTCTATAATTGTTAACTATTATCATTATTAATGGCATCATCATCATTGCTCCTGTTGTAACAGCAAAATGATTGTTTCTTGAACCTTACAGCTAGGATCTGAGCAGGGAAGCTGGGAGGCAACTTTTCATAGATCTGGCAGAAATGGAGCTAGTGCTTGTGAGATAGAATTGCCCATTAAAGCCCATCTAGTGCAAGGCATCTTCTCTTGAGAGTGAAGGAGTCTTGATTAGGGCCAGGAGCAGTCACTGGCTGGTGCTACAATCTGCTTTAAATCAAATTCACCCAGCTCACTGTCTGATAACAGCCTGATTAAGGAAAATGGGTACCATAAATTTGATTCAATATTTGAGAAGAGAAAAGGAGGTGGTCATGTATCATCGGGGAAAAGCCCTTTTATGACAGCAGGAACTTACTTGCACTTAAGAGTTGTGAAAAAGTAAAGGCATTTTGGGGGAGTAGGAGTAATGCAGGAGCAGACAAGGTAGAAAAGAGCTATGGCCAATTACAGACTCCACACCCTGGGTTTCTAGCAGAGGAAGGAATGCTTTACACTGATGTACCTGATTCCAGGGTTTTTCACACTTCCTTTTCCTCTGACCTCCAGGGCAGTTCCCCATGCATCTCAGGCTCAACAGACTCCAGATCAAACTCAGAGTGGCTCATCTCTTAGCCTGTTCTTCTCAGGCTCCATTATCTTGGCTAAGAGAATTGGCACTCACCTGCCTGGTAGCACCCCTACCCAACTTTCCACTCACTGAAGTCCCACTGACTTTACCTCCTTGTTATCTCTTAATTTTGTGCTGCCCTCCCTATTCCCATAGTCACTGCTGCCTTGTCCAGGCCTTGTTTTCTTTTACCTGGATTATGGAACAACCTCCTACACAGACACCACCCTCTAGCGTTGTCCATGCCAATCAATCCTGACTTTAGAGCCTCAGGGATCTTTCTAAAATGCTAACTGCCCATGTAATTACTCCACTTAAAAACATCCTAGGACTTAACAGTAGTTACATAATATAATCCACATTCTTTAGATTGGCATTTGAATACCTTCATGATCTGCCTTTTTATACCTTTTTCTCCAGTCATTTCTCCCCTCATTTCTGTCTCTCAGATACATTCTCTCTATACAATCCACAGGATTGCTTTTGATTCCGTACACAAACCAACTATCCAAGATCTCTAACTTCTAGGACTCTGTTTTATCTCCTGCCTTCCTCCTGTTCTCTATAATCTACATATAAAAACCCACTTCAAGATGCAACTCAAATGTCTTATCCTCTGGCAAGCACTACCTGATTATGCAAGTAGAGGTACTTACTTCCTAGTCCCTCATATGTCCCTCAATCTCTACCAGTATCCCCCTGGATTATAGACTGTTATCTGTTTCTATTTGTCTCCCAATCCCCTAAACCACGGGGCTCTCACCTGAGTCAGAAACCGTGTCTGCATCATCTACGATCCCAACACCGCTCCCCTGACATGCACGACAGGGTCCTAGTACATGGAATCAGAACTAACTTGTTGAAATTTAACTCCTATTTTTCCATGGAAGGATTCCATATGCTTTTAACATGGAGTAGTAAGTCCTGACAACAAATCTATTTCTTATCCTCAGAATCCACTAGAGAGCTCAGCACCAATACATCGTCTAGAATTAGCACTGTTCAACAGAACTTTCTGAGATGATGGCGATGTTCTGTATCTGCACTGTCCAATACACGATCCACTAATCACATGTGGCTAGTGAGCACGTGGAAATGTGGCTAGTGCTAATGAGGACTGAATTTTTCATTTTATTAAATTTTAATTAAATTAAATTTAAAAAGTCACCCGAGGCTAGCAGTTACTATATTGGACAGTGCAGCTCTACATTCTCCTTGGTAAGGAGGCTTCCTAGGAAATAAACATTCCCTAATTTAGCTGTTACTGGCCCCTGCCTTGCTCTTAGGGCCCAAGGGACTGGATACAGTGGGATGGGGTGCCTTATAAAGCTCAAAGCCACAGAGGGATCTGCATGGCCAATGATCCTTGCCTACCTGCAGAAGACCTGGGAAAACCCATCATTCTATAGAGACTGGAGCCCATAGGCTGACTTTGTAGACAGCCCCAGGCTGCACTGGTGGATTCCAAGCAAATAAGGAGGCCAGGCTCATTGGGCCAGCTCTACAAACCCTGACAGTATTAGCATTGCTAACTGCAATTCAAACACTTAGTTGGCCCAGAGTTAAGGAGGAGATAGGAATTTGATAGAAACAATGAATTAGAGGCTCAAGACAAGGGGTTAGGTCATGAGCAAAATCAGATAGCTCTGTTTACAGGTCAAAGTGTCAGCTGGGTTCAAAGCTCTGTCATTTACAGATTACCCTGAAACCAGTAAGCATCACTGAAAAGGAAATATTAGAAAATCAGAGGAGGGTATTGGCACCCTGATTCCTCCCTCCCTCAGCTGTGCAAAGAGCCCTTGAGAGTCTTGGAGCTTTACTCTCAGCCCAACACTCCCCCTGTCTTTATGCCATGGTAACTGGATGGCAGGGGAAGATGTACTTTGGTCCTGTGTAGAGAAGTGTGGGGGCTAGCACCCCATCTCCTTCAGCTTTCATTGATGGGGGTACCTTTTCTCCTCTCTTTCTTGGTGCTCTGGAATCCCATGACTTTGTTTTTTTAAACTGTTCAATAAAGGTGAATTAATGAAATGTCTATTGCAATGTGATTTAAGCTTTATTTTTCACATGGATAAATTAATAAGCCAGAAAAGCTGTATCAACTGATCATTTGTTCTGATTTTGGGTTGTCACCATGTGCTGTAGGTCTTCAAAGTGAGTAAAGATTTGTGCTAGACAGGGAGATTAGGATCCTGGTCAGCTGGGATGAGACATTATGCCAGAAAACATTGAAAAGAATGGCTCAGTCTCTTAGTCCCATGCTGTTACCATCTCACTGCATCTCAGATACAGTAACAGAGCCTAAGCTTTGACACCAGGTAGGCATAGGTTCAAATCCAGGCTCTGGAGTGTTGGTCCCAACACTCAAGGGCAGGTCTCTTTGAACTTCAGTTTTCTTATCTATAAAATGGGCATAACCACACCTATAATGTTGGAGGCTGTGTGAAAGAAAGAAGACAATCATATAAAATACCAAGCCCAGGGGCAGCTGGGTGACTCAGTTGGTTAAGCGACTAAGTCTTGGTATCGGCTCAGGTCATGATCTCAGAGTTTGTGAGACTGAGCCCCACACTGAGCTCTGCACTGGCATTGTGGAGCCCGCTTGGGATTCTCTTTCTCCCTCTCTCTTCACCCGTCCCCTGCTCACATTCTCTTTCTCTCTCTCAAGATAAATAGATAAACTTAAGAAAAAAAAAAAAAAAAAAAAGCCAAGCCCGGTGCCTGGCACACAGTAGATACTGCAGTGACTTCTAGGTCTTATTCTTGAATTGTAAACTATAGCTCAGAGCCCCCTCACCTTACAGATAAAGTTTAGAGTTTAGATTTTTGTTTTTCCCAGATATATTCTCTTACCTCAATGATCCAGATGTGATTAAAATAATAATAATAATAATTAATAATAATAATAGCTTAGAACTCTGTTAAGGCATGCTGCACAATATTATTTATTTTTCACAACTACCTTGTTGGGGGAAGTACTGGTATTATCCCATTTTAGAAATTCAGAACCTGGGGATCAGAGACTTGACCATGGTCACAAAGGTAGTCAGTGGTAGAGTGAGGATTCAAATCCAGCCTTGTGTGTGGCTTTAATTCCTATCCTTTGGAGTGTCAGTGGGGAGCACTCCATCCCCACCTTGCAGGAATGACAATGGTTTGGTTGCTTGGGACTTCCTCCCCAGCCAACAGCCCTTACCTGTGTAGTTCCTCATCAGAGGGTGAATACTTGGCAGTGACATCAGCCAGCTCCCCAAAGATCTGTTTGCTATAAACAGTGAGGGAAGACAGCAGGATTAATTCTTGCCATGTAGAGCTCAGGAGGCACGTGTAATCCTTGATTGAGAGCTCGCAGAAGAAAGGCAGTTTCTTGATCCAAGCAATCTGCCTAAAGAGCAGCTCATCAGCTAGGCGGCAAAGCAGGGCAAACAGCTCTGCCTGAGTCACAGCATACCTGGGGGTAGGGACAGTGGAAAATTACTTCCGGTGGCCAGAGAGGGAGGATAAGGGCACAGGTAGAGGCTACTCCTAAGAGTAGAAAGGGTCTCTGGCAGTGGGCTCCTTGCCCTTGATCATGTGTCTCCAACTTCATTCAACTGAGTCTAATGATAAAGCGGCAGGACTGGAGCCAGCAGCAAGCTCAGGGCTGGGGAGGTGGGTTTGGTGAGAAAAGGTTGTAGAAAGGAAAGGAGGCTTGGAAATTTGTGCAATTATTAGGGAGTATGACTTTTAATGTTGGTGTCCACAAATGTTCCACATGTTGAGAGAAAATTCTGTGACCCTTGCACTAGTTTTGGCTATGAGAGCTCCATTAGGTCAGGTCTGGTACCCACCCAATACAGGGGCTGACAACAAAAATGAGCCTGAGGCCAGACGGCTGAAAGAGAGAACATGTTCAGAAGGTTTTCCTGCTCTCATTGCACCCCCTGGTGGTGAGTTCAGGAACTAAAGTTGCTTAGCCTTTGTGAGTTACTGCTGTATGGAAGGAGCAGAGCATTTCTCATCTCTGGGCTGGATGAGATAGGGTCCCAGTTTTCTTTCTCTCAAGGCCCCTGGGCATGACTCTTCCCCACACCCCCACACTCAGATTTATAAAGATTTTGTGTGTCCTTCTTATAAGAAAATCTTTGAATTTCCTCCTCTGATATTGGAGACTAGCTTGAAAGATCTCCAGATATATCCTAGGGATCTAAGCTTGATAGCAAACAGCCTGTGCCCCAGGCCAAAGGAATGCGTGCAGCAATTGGTGGGCCTGAAGGCTGAACTAGTATCTACTCAGGTAGAGGTGACAGAGGATTTAAAGAGTATTCCTTCCACCAACTCAGGTCTGTACACAGAGCACATGGCACCAGGCTACCAATGGGTACGTTGGCTAGAGATGCAGATAGTCCACAACCAGTTAGTGCCTTGTTACGGAGCCTGAACTTAATGTATGATTATCCCCAGAAGTATATTTCATCTCTGACTCAGAGCCAGAGAAGCACTTCAGACCCATCCCAGGGCCTGGCTTACCTAGCTAGGCCCAAGCAGAAACAAGTCTTTTAATCCCAAATTCCATAAGGATTGATAAAACAGTCCCAACTCTATGAAAAAAGATGCTCAAGAGAAAAACAAGGGACCACTGCCTTCAAAGATATATACAGATTTGTCCTCTGATGCTTCAGTCATTACTCATTATCCCCTGACTCATTCCAAAGCCTAGGGTATTAGTAGCCAGGGATGAAGGTGGGTGTGGGGTGGAGATCATTTTGAAGTTGCAAGGACTAAATGGGGCACTCACCCATCTTCAATCAACATGGGCGTGCCCAATGGCTCCAGGTCCTCCGCTGATACCAGCTGGTGAATCAGACTGTACGACTGAGGATCCAGGCTGCGAGCTTGTGGGGGCAGAAGTGGCGAGTGGGCGGAATAGCTAAAAAGGTGCGGTATGTATTGATAGTGTGGAGGCACAGACATCCCCATGTACTGCTCTCTGAATGCCATGAATCCATTTAGTTCCACAGACCTACTGGAAAGAAAAGTTTCATGTCAAGCAGAACCATGGCAGGTGTACTGCCTGCTCAAAGGAAGTGAGCCACAATGTGGCTAAGGTGTTCTTTGGCCATGCAGTGTGTCTTCATCAGGGACATAATTAACGGTTACATGCATGTCTCCCCTACCAGATAGGGACTCTGTACAGATGTGTGTATGTGTGACTTATCATTGGACACCCAGCACCTGGCAAAATAGGTACTGAATAAAGAGTGGTTGAATAAATTCTTTGTATAGGTGCCACATTTGAAGAGATTTTAATGGATACTCACAGACTATGGTCCACAAAGGTGTGGGGGTATGTATTTTTTTATTACTAGGAAAACTAACGCACAGCCAGCCTAAGGGCCTTGCCAGGCCACAAAACAAATCCAGCACCTAGCAAGGAACCTGACATGTGGCAACAACTCCCCTAAACATTCAAAAGAAGGAACAAAAAAGGAACAACTGAAAGAACTGAAACAAAAAGGAACAAATGAATGAATAAAAGTTACAGTAAAATTCCAAGAAAAAGGCAGATAAAAATCTGCAGGCAGATTCTTGGTATTTTCCTGGAGAAATCTAATCACTGACCATTAGAAAAATCTAACCACTAACCACTGAAGAAATCTAACCACTCTGTTACCTAAAACAACAATCCTGTAGCTTTACCTAGATGCATTTCCTGTAACAGGGGCTGGTAAACTATAGGCTAATGGTACACAGCCACATTCATTCATTCACGTAGTGTCTGGTGGCTCTTGCACCATAATGGTAGAGTTGAGTAGCTGAGACCCAGACTGTATAGCCTACAAAGCCTAAATTATTTATTATCTGGCCTTAGAGAAAAAGTTTATCAATCCCTGTCCTATAAGAAAGATTTCTGCAAAAAGGAAATCTTCCCTGGTAGTTGATGGCTACATTTACACATAACAACTAACTTAACATTCTTGAACAAAGAGTCTCCAAATTGGTATTCCATGATAACAGCAAATTTAAATCACTAGCTTAAAATTTTTCAGTTTCTTAAAATTTAGAAAGTGAAAATCTTCACTCTTGCTGAGGCAAAGAAATTAGAACTTAATTCAATATTGTCAATGTGGTTTGTTTTATTTCAGTGATAAAGTAAATGAGAGAAAAGAGCTACATTTAAAATGTTATTTGTTAGGTGAAGAACGTATGGGCACAGACAGCAGCTATAGTACTTTATTAGTCTGCAAAGAGACTGCTGACATTTTCAAGGTCTTCAGCAAAAAGTAGGCTGTGAAATGCTGTTCTGTGTCATCCTGGTCCGTCCCTGCCCCAAAGACTGAGGGAACAAGAGCACAATGGCTGAGACAGCCCAGAGGTTCCGTGTGGGTCTGTGTACTCTCTGGGTGATCCCTAGATGATGCTGGGTTTGCCTTGAAGCTCACCTGGAGGACAGTGTGGAGCCCGGTGAGGGCTGGTTGCTCTCTGAGGCCCTGTTCCCAGGGGAACTGTGGTCGCTGTCACCATGGTTGCTCCAGTGATTGGCCTCTTCCTCAAATTCCTGCCCAGACATGATCCTTTCGATCTCCTCCTCTGATATCTTTGACAAGGAATTGACACATGTTAGACTGGGTGCCCAGGATAACCTCCGTTCCTTCTTTAGGACTGAGAATGTATTTAAAACTCACATTCCTAGAACTCTCTAGAGAGAAACCCAGATTCCCTCTCTTCTACCTCCATACCCCACAGTCTGTCACTAATCTTTTTTTTTTTTTTTTTTGTCTCTCACTAATCTTAGGACAGCTCAGTTGCTTGCTTCCTAGCACCACAGCTCACCATAATTTTCCTCTTGTCCATTTACCCTCCTCTCAAGCCACAAAGTGTCTATGTTCTTCATCATTCCTCTTTGTCTTTGAGTTTATTCTTCCCTACCCTTGAAACACCACTCTTCAATAACAAACTCCTCCTTGCCTTTTAAGACCCAATTCAAATGTTACCTTCTTTGTGAACCCTCTATCACTACCTAGACAGAATTTTAGGTCCTTCTTCTGTCCACTTACAAGTCTATGGATTCTGAGATAGGCAGAATAACACAGTGGTTAAGAGTATGAATTCTAGAGTCAGACCACCTTTGTTCCAACACAGGTTCTGCTACTTTCTAAAAGTTGTACAATCTTAGGCAAGTCATTTACCTATTTTAACTTAAATTCCTTTATCTATGTGGTGGAGAGAATAATATCTGTCTCGTGGGGTTATTGTGAGGATTAAATTAGTTAATACATTATCACATGTTTAGAAAAGGGCTTAGCACATAGCAATAATTATGGAAGGCTGACAATGATATCTTCATAATCATTATTATTTTTATAGCATTTATGGTAATGTATCATAAGAATACCCTCTATTAGACCTAAGGCTATGATTAGAACCTAGAAAAAAGTGCTCAAAAAATGCACGCTGGATAAACAAATGTTCACTTAGTAAGTACTGTCCATAAAACTCCACATGGATTTTCTTAGTAAGAAAGACATTCCCAACCCTACTGAATAAATGAGAAGAAACTCTAGCTCAGACAAGTGAACTGACTTGCCCAAGATCACACTGTGTGCCCACGTCTGGGGAGGAGTTTGAGGAAGAGGCCAAAGTATCCAAGTATTCAGTCCCTGGCTCTAGCTATCATACCACACAGGGAGTGAGTAAACACATCTTCTATACAGTGTTTAACCCAGAGTTGAAGCTTAACTGGCTAAACTTAGCATGGGATGAGAGTGAGTAGTAAGGAGGAAAGGCCAGATACATTTTTATTTTTTGTTTCTATAGAAAGCCTGGGAGGACATTTTCTCTGAAATCTGAGTCAAACCTGCATAACTCTTTGTTCCAGCAGCCTGTGAGGAAACCTTGAGCTGCTCTGATCATAAATACAGGAGGCATTTAGAACTGGAAGCCAGCCAGCATACAGGACTTGGAGGGAAAACAAGAAACATTTAACTGGTACACAAGTTGAGTGACTGGCCTTAAATAACTTAGATTGTGTACTGAATTGGAGGTACGGTAGTCTTTATTCAAGCACATGTAGCAAAACAAATCTTTTCACTTAGGGATCTTTAGAACACTGAAATCACACATTGTATAAGACACGTGAAGGGGCGCCTGGATGGCTTACTCAGTTAAGCGTCCGACTTCAGCTCAGGTCATGATCTCATCATGGTCTGTGGGTTCAAGCCCCACACCAGGCTCTGTGCTGACAGCTCAGAGCCTAGCACCTGCTTCGGATTCTGTGTCTCTCTCTCTATCTGCCCCTCCCCTACTTGTGCTCTGTCTCTGTCTCTCTCTCTCTCAAAAATAAATAAACATTTAAAAAAAAAAAAAAAAGACATGTGAAGACAAAAGGTGCCATCAAACTGTAAGACATTTAGTGACACCCTGACTGAAGCAGGCTCAGTGATGGCAGTGAGAGGAAGACCAGAGCTTAGAGGGCATGGAAGTACTTGAGCGAGGTGAAAACAACCAGTCAGTAAGACTGGTTCCAGCTGGGAGACAAAGGTGTACTGTATCTGTCTCTTCCTATGGGTCCCATAGTACACTAGGCCATCAGTGATGCATTAAGGGGATGGAACACACCAGCAGTGCTTACATCTAGGTTCAGACCTCATCTGTCATTTTCTACTTGGGTGCTCACTGTTGGGCAAGTCACTCAAGTTTTCTGAGCCTTAGTTCCCTCACTTGTAAAATGAAGATAACACCACCTCCTTCACAGTTCAGGATTCCCTCACAGGGTGCAAAACTGAGCCAGATAGACTTGGGAGGTTGATCTAAGATAAAGTTATGAGGTGCAAGTGCACAACAGTTGCTCAATTCTATCCCTTGTAATTAAGCACTTGGAGATCACAGCTTTCTCTTCCTAACAGATCATCTAAAAAAGTAAAAGACAAAAGAGGAAATTATATGCCTAGTAGCAAAATGTCAAATGTAATGAGAGATGAAATAGGAATGTTTCTCTGAGCATCAGCTACCTCAATTCTAGAGAGAACATAGGGTCTAGAGACACAAGCGACTGAAAAGCCCTGGCATGGTGGGAGAAGAGTACTCAAAAGTCATTGGGTAATACTGAGGAAGGTTCTTCATTGAGGAAATGCTTAAGAATTCTTCCCGGGGCGCCTGGGTGGCTCAGTCGGTTAAGCGTCCAACTCTTGATTCCTGCTCAGGTCATGATCTCACGGTTTAGAAGATCAAGCCCCATGTCTGGCTCTGTGCTGACAGCACGGAGCCTGTTTCGGATTCTCTCTCTCTCTCTTTCTGCCCCACCTCTGCTTGTGCTCTCACTCTCTCTCAAAATAAATAAACGTTAAAAAAAAAAAAAAAGAATTATTCCCAGTGGATAAACTTTCTGCTGCATCTAAATACAAAAAGAATGACTACAAATAAAGGCCACACATGAAAAGCCCACAGCTAATATCATTACTCAATAATGAAAAACTAAGAGCTTTTTTCCTAAGACCAGGATTACAGCAAAAATGCCCACTTTCGCCATTTCTCCTTACACGGTATTAGAAGTCCTAGCCGTTGCAATTAGGCATGTAAAAGAAATTTTTAAAAAATCTAAACCAGAAAGAAGTAAATTACCTCTGTTTATAGATGACATGATCTTGTAAATACAAAACTCTAAAGATTCCACACAGAAAACTTAGAATTAATAAAAGAATTCAGCAGGAGCACCTGGATGGCTCAGTCAGTTAAGTATCTGACTTTGGCTCAGGTCATGATCTCACGGTTTATAAGTTCGAGCCCAGCACTGGGCTTTGTACTGACAGTGCAGAGCCTGCCTGGGATTCTCTCTGTCCCTCTTTCTCTCTCTCTCTCTCTGCCCCTTCCCCACTTGTTCTGTCTCTCTCTCAAAATAAACAAACTTAAAAAAAAAGAATTCAGCAACGTTTCAGGATAAAAAAAAAAAATCAATATACAAAAATCAGTTGCATTTTTATATACTAACAATAAATCTGAAAAGGAAATTAAGAAAACAATCTCAGTTACAATAGTATCAAAAAGAACAAGATATTTAGGAATAAACATAATTAAAGGGATGAAAGACTTGTATACCGCTGAAAGAAATTAAAGATATAAATAAATGGAAAGACGGCCTGTGTTCACAGATTAAAAAACAATATTGTTAAAATGTCCATAGGATCCAAGGTGATCTACAGATTCAGTATAATCCTTATCAAA
This sequence comes from Lynx canadensis, assembly GCF_007474595.2. Lineage (NCBI taxonomy): Eukaryota > Metazoa > Chordata > Mammalia > Carnivora > Felidae > Lynx > Lynx canadensis. Next base: position 83,518,813 of record NC_044315.2, read on the forward strand.
ATTCCAATGGCATTTTTTGCAGAAATAGAAAAAAAAAGTCCCAAAATTCATATGGAAACACAAAGAACCACAAATTGCCGAAACAACCTGACAAAAACCAACAAAGCTAGAGGCCTTTACACTTCCTGTTTTCTTTTTTTTTTTTTTTTTAATTTTTTTTTTCCAACGTTTATTTATTTTTGGGACAGAGAGAGACAGAGCATGAACGGGGGAGGGGCAGAGAGAGAGGGAGACACAGAATCGGAAACAGGCTCCAGGCTCTGAGCCATCAGCCCAGAGCCCGATGTGGGGCTCGAACTCACGGACCGCGAGATTGTGACCTGGCTGAAGTCGGACGCTTAACCGACTGCGCCACCCAGGCGCCCCTACACTTCCTGTTTTCAAAACATATTACAAAGCTACAGCAACCAAAACAGTATGGCATGGTACTGGCATAAGGACAGGACTATAGACCAATGGAACAGAACAGAGAGCCCCCAAATAAGCCCACATATGTAGAGTCAAAAGATCTTTGACAAAGCTGCCAAGACTACACAACAATAGTCTCTTCAACAAGTGGTATAAGGAAACTAGATATTCATATGCAAAAGGATGAAAGTAGATTCTGATCTTTTATACTACATACAAAAATCAACTTAAAATGGATTAGAGACTTAAATGTAAGACCTGAAACTGTAAAACTCTTAAAAGAAAACAGAGAAAAGGCTTCTTGTCATGTTGAGCTCTGCACTGAGCATGGAGCCTGCTTAGGATAGTCTCTCTTTCTCCCTTTCTTTCTCTTTCTCTTTCTCTCTCTCTCTCTCTCTCTCTCCCTCTCCCTCTCCCTCTGCCCCTCCCCTGCTTATGTTCACATGCACTCTCTCTCTCTCCAAAAAAAAATGGGAGGGGGGGGGGCAGCAAAAGATTTGAATAGACAAAAACAGACCCAAAAAATCTTCTCCAAAGACATATAAACAGCATAGCCAACAAATACATGAAAAGATGCTCAATGTCACCAATCAGACAAATGCAAATTAAAACCTCACACCTGTCCAGAATGACATTAACAGAAAAAAACAGAAAATAAAAAGTACTAGAGAAGATGCAGAAAATTGGAACCTTTGTGCACTGCTGGGTGGGAATGGAAAATGGTTGTGGCCACTATGCAAGACAGTATGAAGGTTTTTCAAAAAATTAAAAATAAAACCACCATATGAGCCAGTAATCCCACTTCTGGGTATTTATCCAAAAGAACTGAAATCAGGATCTCAAAGAGAGATTTGCACTTCCATGTTCACTGCATTATTCACAAAGGCCAAGAGCTGGAAACAACTTAAATATCCACTGACAGATGAACGAATTAACAAAATATGGTATATATCTACAATGGAATATTATTCAGCCTTAGAAATCCTGTCATATGCTACAATACGCTAAGTGAAATAAGGAAGTCACAGAAAAACAAATACTGCATGATTCCATGAGGTATCAAAAGTAGCCACACTCTAGAAAGGCAAAAGTAGAATGGTGGTTGCTAGGGAATGGGGAGAGGGGGAAATAAGGAGTTGCTGCTCAGTGAGTATAAAGTTTCAGTCATAAGATGAAAAGGCTCTATAATATAGATGAAAATGTGCATATAGTAAACAATACTGTACTGTATACTTAATTTGTTAATTTCATGTTATGTTTTTTTAACACACACACACACAGAATACCTATGTATAGGCCAAAATAAATCAAATTGACTTTCAAGAAACAGATATGATTTGAATAACATGAATATAAATATTGGATTAATAAAAAGACAGAATGAATACAGCATACACCCACACCCCAACTGAGTGCATACACGAACTCATAATGAGTTCATGTGATAGGAAATGCTCCATATATCATCAGCGTATGTCTCAAAATGACTGAATTCCTGTCTTTCTCTCATATTCCCTCATATTCAATTAGATAAATCCTACCAATTTTACCTATTAACTATCTCTTGAATCTATTCTCTCCCCTTCAATCTATACTATCATTGCCCTACTTAAAACCACTATCTATATCTCTTGGCTAGACTTCTGTAAAACCCTCTGAATTGCTTTTTCTCTGCCCCCAGTTTCACTGGCACTTACTCAGCTCCTCACAAACCATTTCTACTATTAGAACGATCTTTCTAAAATGTAAATCTGATATTCTCTCTCTCTCTCTCTCTCTCTCTCTCTCTCTCTCTCTCTCTCTCCTTAAAAGCTTTTGGTGGTTGCCTCTTGGTCCACACCAATAATCCTTGAGGCATGGTGCTGCCCACTGGTGTCCTGAGGGATTTACATATTGGGTCATACACAGATCCAATTTTCTTCCTTCATAAAGTTGTTCTTCTGCTGGCAAGTAAGAAAAAGTGGTGTAGGCTTGTCCTACAAAGGCTTTACCTAAGGAACTATAATCAAAGAGAGTTCAAGGCTACTCTCTAGAGAACAGATTCCAAACTCAAGGAATTTGCCTTATCTTCTGCCACTCCATTACATGTGCCCAGTGCTCCAGCCTGACTGAATAAACTCCCTGTGATTCCTTAAAGATTCATCTTGTGGTCTTTTTACATTCTGTTCTGTCTAGCAGTATTACAAGATATTTGGCTCCCCATTCCTTCCCAACATAACTAATTCCTCCTTTTCCTTCAAGACTCAGTTGAAACTTTCCCTTCTCTAGGAAGCCTTCCCTAAATGTCTTTAGTCCCCAACAATGGCTCCAATCCAAACAGAAAAGAAGCCCCTCTTTTCTGTACTCCCTAGGTATCCCCTGTTACTACTCACTGTACTCTGAATGTCTGTTTACACATCTGTCTCTTCCACTAGACTGAGTTCACAGTACAGAGGACCTGTACAAAGTAAGTACTTAATAATATTTGTGAGATTAAATGGGTATTATCATTCCTACTCTACAAACAAGGCAAAGTAATCTTACTGATTTCTGCCAGACTGTTTTAATGACATAAAAAAATTCTCTGGATGATTTAAAACCAGAATTGACTTGACTTCCTGTGAAATCCTTGGGAAGGGTTGAGGGAATCACAAAAAGAGCTTTAAATAATTATCTTACATATTTAAGATTTTCAAAGTACTTTCATACCAGGCTCTAAAAGCAGTTTTACAGGAATGAAAACAAGATGGCTCCCCCAGCAGGAGATGAGAGGAGCAAGGATAAGTAGCTATGGGAACATGTGGAGCCCTGGGTTTCCAGGATGGATAACAAAGAGTGAGGCCTAGAACTCACCTGGACCGGCCCAATGCTCTTATTCCGGCCTCCGGGCATGCCATCTTCTCTGATTGCTGGAAGGAAACATAAGCCAAGACAGTCAAAGCATACCCACACAAGTCTAGGCACTTTAAAAAGAGAACTTATGTGGCCCAAAGCACAAAGTAATAATTGGTGAAATCAAGATTAAAAAACAGGTCTTTCTAGACCGAAAGTATATATACTCTTTTCATTATTCTAGGCTACCTCATAGGCAACAGATACTTTTGGACCCCCAAGGCAATGGACACACACTGTACACAATGCATACGTTTAATATTTCAACAAAGATGACAGCCTTATTAATAGTCCCCCAGTTACAAATATCCCACCAGGATGATGCATCTGAAGGCTTCAGTAAATTTAAAGAGAGGGATAGAAACAATATTTCTATTTAAAAAAATTATTTATTTATTTTGAAAGAGAGAGAGAGAGAAGCAGAGAAACGGGGAGAGAGAATCTCAAGTAGGCTCTGCTCTGTCAGTGCAGAGCCCAATGCAGGGCTCGACGATCCCACAAACCATGAGATCCTGATCTGAGCTGAATCAAAGAGTGAGATGCTTAAACCAACTAAGCCACTCAGGCACCCTGAGAACATTTCCATTTTTAGATATTTTGTTTTATTTTCAGTCTAAGTTGCAGTCTAATGTGTAGGATGAGAAAAGGTTCTTTGTTTTTTGGGTTTTTTTAATTAATCAAAATTTTGATCTGATTGGTTTCTCCCTATAAAAGCAGCCAGTAGAGTTCCCATTGCAATTGTTTCTTATTCAGGTGATTCCACAAAAGGAAGAAGTTATTTAGCAATAAAAAGCACCCTTTAAATAGTACCAGTGTTATTAGGCATAATAGCTACTAATACTATTGCCATTACTGTTTATGGAGCACTTAATATGGGGGCACAGAAGAGAAACTTCTGATCTACAATTATAGAAACACTATGGTATCTGGCAAAACTTTCTGGCAAAGATGACTTCTGAACTGAGTCTTAAAGGATGAATAGGATTTACGCAAGCAGTAAAAGGGTGAATGAACAGTACACAGAAAAGCTTCAAGTTGAAAGTAAGCATGGAGTATTCTTTCTGGTAATTTCCAAGTGGTTCATCCTGGCTAAAGCTTGTGTGTGCGTGTGCATGTGAGTAGAGTAGTAAGAGATGAAGTTGGAGGTTGGAGAGGCCAAGTGGGGCCCAATCACCGATAGCCTTTAACGGCAGGGTAGGAATATGGACTTTAGCAGAGGAAGCCAAGGATGAGATGGAATGCAGAGGATGGATGTGGTCAGGTCGGCATTTTCAAAAAATCTTTACGATGGCCACTGTGAAGGTTGGCTTGGAGGAGGCCATGTTAACAACAGAAGATAAGCTAACAGCATCATGTGTGAGTAAGCTTTGCTCTCTCTCTCTCTCTCTCTCTCTCTCTCTCTCTGTGTGTGTGTGTGTGTGTGTGTGTGTATAAAATAATATACCTGCTTTCAAAAAAAATAATATTAAGAATCTAGAAAGTCCTTGGGGCAGGATTGAGGGTTCCAAGCCTAACACTCAGTTCATTTTCCTTAAAGCAGATATCATTCTCGGTATCCTTAAAAAATTACACAGTTCAGAATTAGACAAACTTGGGTCTAAATCCTGTTTTTGCCTGGTCTATGTAATTACACACAAGTTTCTTCACCTCTCTGAACCTCAGTCTACTAAAGAATAGAGGGGCTACTGGAACCTATCATACTGGGTATTGTGGGGATTACATATAAAATAACTAAAATATCAAGCATAAGGCCTGGCACATAAAGTAGGTACTTAGTAACTAATCCTTCCCTCTATCCAGCCTCTTTTCTACAAACACAGTAGCTAAAACACCAAGGTTCCATTCTCAGCTTTGCTGGAGCCTTAACATCTTCATCAGGAAAATGGAGGCAACGTAGTCTGGTTTACAAGGCTGCTGTGAATTTGGAGTGGGAAACATACGCAGCCTGTATTAGAGCCAGATGCATACTAGTTTTTGTCTGGGAGCAATCTTTCAACCTAATTTCAAGTTCTAAAATTCCTTAAAATTCCTTTTCTGCTGTTCCAGGGTCAGTGACAGTGTTCACACACTTCTATTTCCAATACTGAGTTCTCCATGTCTTTGCTTCAGCTCAGAGAATAAAGATCATTGGCAGATCCAGTACCAAACACATTTTAGTTGTCTTGTAGGTGAGGAAGGAACTCAATATGTTTTTCTTTTCGTTTAGAGGGCCACAAATCTTAAAGATTTACATCTCACCAATATTTTGTTCTGATACTTAAAAGCTTATGTTGTCCCTCAACCCCACCTGGACTAAGGAAACTCACACATGATGGACATCTACTGTGTTTTAGGTACTATCCTGGGTAAAACAACCCATGAGGAAAGTACTAGTATTGCTCCCACTGAACAGATGAATCTAAGGTTCAGAAAAATGAAGTATTTTGCTTATGGCAACAGAAACTAGACAGCAGAAGAATTAAGGTTGGCACCCAAACTATTAGACTAAGCCCAAATTTCTTTCCACAACTAGTTTTTCCCATTGTACCTGCATACCATTGGGAGAAACAAAATTTTAGGTGGTGCATAGATAAACTCTCAATTATACATGTATCCTAATAGGCACTAAAAAAATACTGATTTTCCATTCACTAAGATGATAAAAATTCCCTTGGAAAATTAACTTTGATTTAAAAAAATTTTTTGATTTGGGCACTGGGGTGGCTCAGTCAGTTAAGTGTCCAACTCTTGATTTCAGCTCAGGTCATGATCTCATGATTTGTGAGATCGAGCCCCGCATCAGGCTCTGCACTGACATCACAGAGACTGCTTGGGATCCTATCTCTCCCTCTTTCTCTCTGCCCCTCCCCTGTTCATGCTGACTCGCTCTCTTGCTCTCTCAAAATAATATATAAAAAATACAAATAAAAAAATTTGATTTAAAGAAGAATAGAAACATTAATACTGGTTTGATCAAAGATGGTAAAATTCGTCAAGATGGCATGAAACTACCTGAAGTGTGTGAAATAATAGAATGCGTCACAGTGCCCCTTTTAAAACAAGAACTTGGATCATATTTTAAAGCTTCTAATGTACCCACATATATGGTATCACATTTGATCCTCACAACAACCTTGGAAGGTGCCCATTATTACTATCTTAGTAGTTTGAAAAAAAAATTTTTTTTAATGTTTATTTTTGAGACAGAGAGAGAGTGGGAGAGGGGCAGAGAGAGAGGAAGACACAGAATCCAAAGCAGGCTCCAGGCTCTGAGCTGTCAGCACAGAGCCTGATGCGGGGCTCGAACCCATGAACCGTGAGATCATGACCTGAGCCGAAGTTGGACACTTAACCAACTGAGCCACCCAGGGGCCCCAATCCTACGTAGTTTAGAGATGAAAACACCTGAAGCTCACAGAGGAAAAGGGACTTGTTCAAGGCTACTCAGGGAAGAACTGACAGAGCTGAGATTTCAGTTTAGGTCTTCTGATTCTAAAGCTGTGCTTGCTCCTTGATGTTACACTGAGCTAAGAGCAAGTTTCTCAACAGGGCTGAGAATCTTTCTTGTGGTGAACTGATACTGATTTAAAAAAATAAAAACAAAGGGCTTCCAGATATAAGATAACAGGAATGGATTTTGCTCCACTTCTTGTCCCAAGCCCAAGAATGGCAGCAGCTATGGTTCTCCTACCTATGCTCAAAAGAAGCACAAAGCCTTTTTCTGTTCTGGAACTCACATACTTACCATTCTTCACTTAGGCCTGGGCAGCCAACCCAAACCCAGAAGCAGAAAGGCGAGTAAGACACAAAGTTAACTACATCAAAACCCACTGGTGGCTCCCTTTGGTCTATGAGCTAAATCCCAGCTTGCCAGCTTGGCATTTAAGACACTCCTATGATCTGGTTCCTCTGGGGTTCCCCATCTTCATCTCTTGTCACAAAATTTACACCGTAACTACAGAGAACTATTTGTTAGTCCTTGAACATACCATGCTGCTTTACACAGCTTTCCCTCTTTACATATTGTTGCCTCTACTCAGAAAATAACTTTCTGGCGGGAAAATCTAGCAGCATCACCTTACCCAAGTGACACCACCTCAACCAAGTGATTCAAGTTAACATGACCAATAATGGGACAAAGTACACCATGCCCCCTTGATATGATGCACGAAAAGGACACATCATCGCTTTTGTGGCATTCTTGCCAAAAATGCAGGACCTGAACATAATCATGAGGAAACTGATAAACCCAAGTTGAGGAATATTCTACTTGTTTTCTTCAAAATTGGCAATGTTATTCACGACAAAATAAGACTGAGGAACCCTTTCAGATTAAAGGAGACTGAAGAGGGTGCGTGGGTGGCTCAGTCAGTTAAGCATCTGACTTCGGCTCAGGTCATGATCTTGCAGTCCGTGAGTTCAAACCCCTGTATTGGGCTCGGTGTCGACAGCTCAGAGCCTGGAGCCTGCTTCAGATTCTGTGTTTCTCTTTCTCTCTGCCCCTCCCCCCACCACTCTCTCAAAAATAAATAAACATTAAAAAAATAAATAAGTAAAGGAGACTGAAGAGACATAAAAGCTAAATGTAATACACGATCCTGGATTGGCTCCTATATTACAAAAAACGCCTTGCTTTATATAAAGGACACTGAAATAAGTGGTGAAATTTGAATAAGATTTGCTAATCAGATAATAGTATTATGCCATATTAAAATTTTTTATTATTCTTTTAAAATTATTATTTTTAGAGAGAGAGTGTGAGTGAGTTCAGAGGCAGAGAAAGAATCTTAAGCAGGCTCCATGCTCAGCAAGGAGCCCTACATGGGGCTTAATCCCACGACCCTGGGATCATGACCTGAGCCAAAATTAAGAGTTGGATGCTCAACCGACTGAGCCACCCAGATGTCCTTCCTCGTTTTGATAACAGTACTGTGGTCATGTTAGAAACAAAGAAGAATGATGTCTGTAACTTCCTCCCAAAGAGTTAAGAAAATACATACAAACACACACACTTTCTCTCTCTCCCTCTCCTCTGCTCCCTCTTCCTCTCCCAGCCTCCTTCCTTCCTTTCTTTCTCTTTCTCTCTTCTCCTTCCCTTCCCTCTCTCTTTCTCCTTCTTGAAGAGAAGGAAGAGGGGAGTGGTTTTTAAAAAGCTCTTAAGGGGCTCCTGGCTGGCTCAGTCAGTGGAGCAGGCAACTCTTGATCCTGGGGTTGCAAGTTCAAACCCCATGTTATGTGTTTTAAGTTTTACTTAAAAATAAAATCATAAATAAATAAAATCATAAGTTTTTAAGTTTTAAGTTTTACTTAAAAATAAAATCATAAATAAATAAAATCATATAAATAAATAAATAAATAAAAATAAAATAAAATAAATAAATAAAATCATAAACAAATAACAGCTGTTTAATTTTATAAGGGGCTTGAACTTCTATGCCTTCAAGATTCTGCTCAATTATTCTTTCCTTGAGATTTCTCAGCGCTCCATTTTTATCCCGATAAAGCAGTATGGCAATGCCACAGGATTATTCTCACAATGCCATTCTACCCACGTCACCTTCTCCAAGTTTTCCTTAACCTTTTTACTTTTTAACCAGTTAACTAATAAGTTATGAGACAACAAAGTTAAGGAATTCTAAATTTTCTCACATAATTTTTTTTTCACGATTCTTAACTGACATAAATTTTCTCATAAGGCTCAGTGTAACTTCCTCTTTCCTCCGATGAGACTAACAATATTTCCCCCATCCTGTTTTGTGCCCTGGTCCCCCTACCAGAGTAAATCCACCAAACCAGAAAGCATCTTACCTAACTGGGAAATCTGCTGAAGGACACAAGGAAAGCGGCACTTGGCCATGGCCCTTAAGGGGCACACTGTCTAAATGGTAGGAACAGAGAAGTTAAGAGACAAAGATAGCACAAGATGATCGGGGCTACGGCAGAGGGCAAAAGGGGCTGTGGAAGTCAAGGAGGGTCATCTTTCCGGTGAGAGGTGGTATCAGAGAGAGCTGCTTAGAGGATGTTACAAACAAAAGCTTAGCCTCCAAAGAAAAGTATATATAACCAGGTGAGGAGATGGGGATAAACCATTCTAGGGACGATGAAACTACATGTGCGAAGTCCTCCAAACATGAACCATCGTTGAGTTTTTGGAGAACTAGGATGGAATGCGAACTGTGTGGGGGAGCAGCAGAGGGAGAAGGGAAGGAGGAAGTGGCTGATGCTAGAGTCAGAGGGGCTTTGAAAAGCACTCTGAAAAGCCAGAATTTATCCTGAAGGCTGCAAGATGGGTGAGGAGGTAATGCTTGGGAGGTAATGGGCTGGGTAGTGAAGAGGGACAGATGGGGCCCAGCCTCCACTCACTATCCTTATTTAAATTTCCCTCACTGCTTTGCTAATTAATTTCCTGACCAGTCAAATTCCATATATGAAGAGATATCTATGTTTAGAGACAGGGGACAAGAGAGGGCTGGCTCATACATGGCGGTTGAGTTTTTTTGAACACTTAAGTTTTCAAATTTTGAAGTAAGTTTAGACTTACAAAAGAGTTGCAAAAAAACTAGTACATAGAAACCCCATATACTCTATACCCAGCTTCCCGGTCTGTTAACATCTTACAAACCACAGACTATTCATCAAAACTAAGAAATTAACTTTGGCATAGTATGATTGACCAAAATATAAACTTTATTCAGATTTCCCCACTGATGTTCCCTTCTGTTCCAGAATCCAATCTAGGATCCCATACTGCATACAGTTAGTTGTCATGTCTCCGTAGTTTCCTCCAATCATTCTTAGTCTTGCCTTGTCTTTTGTGACAATGATACTTTTGGAGAGTATTCTGTATGTCAGGTATTTTGAAGAATGTCTTTCAATTTGGGTTGCCCTGTTTTCCCATAAGTAGATTGGGAATGATCCATCCCTGGGTGTATATATGTGTATCTGTGCCCCTACTGTAGAATATCAGGGGGGTATATGTGTAAATATACTGGTGATACTGACCTCGCTTGGCTAAAATGGTATCTGTCAGAATTCTCTACTGAAACTTATTACTTTCCCCTTTGTAATTACTAAATATTCTGGGGCTATACAAATACCTCTGTTTCTATTTAAAACTATGCTCTCTATTTTAGCATCCATAAATGGATCCTGCCTGCAGCAATGATTACTGTTGTGTTTAAAAAAAATTTTTTTTAATGTTTGTTTATTTCTGAGACAGAGCATGAGTGGGGGAGGGGCAGAGAGAGAGGGAGATACAGAATCAGAAGCAGGCTCCAGGCTCTGAGCTGCCAGCACAGAGCCTGACACGGGGCTTGAACTCACAGACCGTGAGATCATGACCTGAGCCGAAGTCAGACGGTCAACCCACTGAGCCACCCACGCGCCCCTACTGTTGTGTTTTAATGGTGATCTCCTATTTCCTTCATGCCTTCTACATTTATTAATTAGAATTCTTCTATAAGAAAGAATGGTCACTCCTGTATTCAGTTAGTTTTATCAGTATGAACTCATGGATATTTTGTTCTTTGAGTTATAAACTAATGTATAGTTATTTTGTTGCTCAAGCTGTTCTAACTTTGGCTATTGGAAGTGCTTTCAGGTTAGCTTCTGTGACCTTTTGATAATGCTCCCTCCTTGCCCCTTCCTTTTTAAAATATAGCACATTCTGGCGCGCCTGGGTGGCTCAGTTGGTCAAGGATCCGACTTAGGCTCAGGTCATGATCTCACGGTCCGTGAGTTCGAGCCCCACGTTGGGCTCTATGCTGACAGCTCAGAGCCTGGAGCCTGCTTCAGATTCTGTGTCTCCCTCTCTCTCTGCTCCTCCCCTGTTCATGCTCTCTCTCTCTCCTTCAGAAATAAAAACATTAAAATAGATAGATAGATAGATAGATAGATAGATAGATAGCATATTCTAACTTTCTGGCACCACCGATGCTCCAGGCTCGTCTTATATTTTCCCTGCCACAGCCCTAGAATAACCCATTCCTTCAAAGAGTCTGGTTCCTTTTATTGATATTTGGAGACCAAGATCTGGTTCTTCTAAAAATTTTTTCTGAACATGAGTTCATATTGATACTTCCAATCTTGCACCAGATTGGTGCTTCATTCTTGCCTTCCTCTTTTCTGATTTATAACTTCTTCCTCTGATGTGAGAAAATGGACTCTCATTATCAACGATATATTTACCTGCTTGTTCAACTCCAGTATACAAATAAAGTAGTGACAGACTTCCTAACCCATAACCTTGAAAGAAACAAATTTATAAACTAGAGAGCTTTGTTTGTATACAATTCTTTTTGTCTTCAGCCTTATGGTATAGAGTCGAAACACTATTTTCCAAGGTCAGCTCCTTTCTTCCCCATTTCCCCATGTGATTTATCTGTAATACCAGTTAGACTCATTCATCACAGTGTACATTCTATCTTTCCCCCCATAAACTTGTTGCTTTTAAACAAATTTATATACAATAAAATTCACTTCTTTAGTGATGTATATTTCTACATTTTGACAAATGCATAAAATTATATGGCTAACACCACAGTTCCATGTAACAGTTCCGTCAACCAAAAACATTCCAAAGGCAACTGCAATTTAAATGCTGCTTTCTTAGCACCAACCAGGAGGTGGCAGGGTTTCTCTCTGAGAAGCAGCTTCACAAGGCAACTAAACCATCCAGCAATGCATGCAAAGGGACAAAGGAAGGCAGTTCCCACCCCTTAGTACTCCTTGTGTCATCTTCTCCTGGCTATGGTTATAGGAGTTACGAAGTTAAGCTTCTTCCCTAAAACAGGAGAGTTTGGTTAGAAGGTCCAGAGTCTCATATTCCAACTAAATAAGCAGGATGAATCATCAGAGAGAACAGTCAAGAAGCCAACCATAAATATGCTTTGAGAAAATACAGTGAGGACAAAAAAGGGAGATGAGAAAACTGGAGACCAACACCAAATCAGATCAAAGTGGAGAGATGCTCACAGGCTCTCTCTTCAAGACGTTACTTGTTTGGCAGTGGTGGCTGGGAAACGTTTCTGTAAGAGGAAACGGCCAGTGTGGAAGGGAGAGGACTTCTAGCTAAAGAACCTGAGCACAGGCAGGATAATACAAAGCATGCTTGAGGCACAGGAAGTAAATTCTGGACAGAAAAGGAGATTAGACACATAGCAGACAAAGTTAGTAACAATTTAAATGCTGTATTATAGGTATTTATCATCCAGTAAACACAGGGCATTCCAACATGCGAGTAGCTATGCCAATATGGTAGATGCTGTAAAGCAGCACGTTGTCTATACGGTTAGGTACCAGATCTGCCTGATTAATAATGAATTACAACTTAGTAATTATTATCCACATAATCACCACTAACTTATCTACTGGTAAGATATTTTACCTCTCCCAGCTGCATCTATAAACCGAGGGTAATATTTAATAATAGGTTTGTGCATATTCAATGAGACAATGCATAGAAAGTGCTGAAGAGTTTCTGATATACATAGTATCTGATAAATATTAGTATTATAAGTAAATTATAAATGACCTAAATTTATCTAAATGCCCTTTTTTAGAACTTTCTTACCTTTCTTCATGATAGGAAAGCTTTTATTTTTTTTTTAATTTTTTTTAATGTTTATTTATTTTTGAGAGAGACAGAGACAGAATGTGAGTGGGTTAGGGGCAGAGAGAGAGAGGGAGACACAGAAGCAGAAGCAGGCTCCAGGCTCTGAGCTGTCAGCACAGAGCCCGACGCGGGGCTCGAACTCACAAGCTGTGAGATCATGACCTGAGCTGAAGTCAGACGCTCAACCGACTGAGCCACCCAGGTGCCCCGATAGGAAAGCTTTTAAAGGATTCTTCTGATCCCACATATAATTTAAAAAAACAAAAATAAAAACCAGTGTTAAGTATATCTGGTTGTCTGCACTTATTAATGAGACAAAACCAATTTGAACAGTTCACTAAATCTAACTCCCGCCCCAACACACTACTATTATGAACCCTTAGTACCTCGCTGAGTATTTTATATACGTTGTCATATTTAATCCTCTAGAGAATTCCCAAAAGGTTAAGTACTCACTATCACATGATTTTAAAGGTAACATAATTGAGCATCAGACATAAAGCAAACTGCCCAAGGTCACAGAACTGATCTGTCACCAACCCCTGCCTCTATGCTTTCTACTGAACTGTACTATACTATATTGTCCACCCTCCATGAGAACGCTCCTAGAGTTTCTGACACTGGCCCTCTCCTCTTCTGTATCCAAGTTCTTTCCTTGGGTGGTTTTTACCTACCAACAAAATTTTACCACCTGACTGCAAACAGTTCCACAAACTTCTGCTTAAAGGCAGGACTTTTCACTTCAGTTCCTACATATCCACATTCCTTGGTGGACATTGTATGTGTCTTTCTCAGGTACCTCAAACAATGCACTGCCAAGGTCAACATTCTGCCCCACGCTGCTTTTTAGCCTGACTTTTTTTTCCTGGTAGGGCTGTTACTATTAATCCAAATCTTCAAGTTCAACTTCTGGTGCTGCCCAATATCCAGTACGTTATCAACTCCTATCAGGTAAGCTTCTCCCACGTCTCCGCATTTGTAACATTACTTTTTCTGCCCCTCCTTCAGATTCTTCACACCTTTCTTCCAGACTCTAAAAATTTTCTAGGTAGCCTTTCTGCTTTCCCCCATACCAATCCATTCTTTAAAGCCTGCCCCTTGGATTAATCCTCTTAGAAAATTGGTTTATTCATGTAATCTCAGGCCAATGGCTCTCAGAAAGCTTCCCCCCAAATCCCACATTCTTCACAAACCTGGATGCAGATTTCTGGGCATGCCTAACCATGATTCTAGCAAACAAAATGATATCACATGCAAGTGACATACTGCCTTCCTACTTTTTCATCCCAAATTCCTACTTTCTGTTATGCTCTGAAAGAAGAACTAGTGGAGTATATGAATCCCAGTTAGGACTTGATTGTTAATTGGGGTCTTGCCAAATGGAGCCTGTGAATTCATTCTCACAGAATCTGTAACATCTCACCAGTCTTTCTTCCCACCTAATCTGGGAAATCCCTGTAGGCAGGAGCTACACCAGACTCGTTTTTGGGTTATGAGTACATAGTACAACACCTGGCACACAGTGCAGGCTTGGGAAATAAATAACGCCAAGGCTTAATAGCTAACACTAAGATACAGTGATAGTTGAAGGGTGGGTAGTAGAGCCACAAGCACCACTCACCCTTCCGATTCATCCCCATCTGGAGGCATTTGAGCAGGCGGCAGTACTGGCACCTGTTCCTCTGCTTCCGAGACATGACACAGTTCTTGTCACGACTGCACCGATACACCCGCTTGTTGCAAATGCTCCGCTTGAAAAACCCTTTGCATCCCTCACAGGAGATGATTCCATAGTGCAATCCTGTGGCACGGTCCCCACAAATGAGACAGGTTCGTTGTTCAGCCCGATCATCTGGAACAGAAACTGAACAGATTCAAGTTAGAACACATGGAAATAATGCCTTTAAGCCTGCAGTCCTAAAATAAGCAACCCTGCTCTGGGCAGATCAAGAATATCACTCTTTCCAGGCTGACTGGCAAACAGGGGGCATCTTTAGAGCCTTTGTCTTAGGAACAGATCCTTACATCTACCTGCAGATAACACAAATATAGCCTATCTAAAAAATAACTCATGCTCATGCTCCTCCACCTGGGTTTCATCATGACTTAGACCAGTATCCAGGTCAGATACTTGGGAGATATCTTCGACTCCTCCCTCTCCCTAACGTTCCTCAGCCACAGCCCATTACTTCTACTCTGCAGAAAGGTAAGGATTACTGATACTGTATGTAAGTGCCCAGCATAGGGCATACATCCATTAAAGCAAAGTTGTAATTTTTAACCAGTGAAGAAGTTTTAACCATGCCCAGCCAACCAACCAGTCATCCATCCATTCAACAGATATTAGGCAGCTCTTCTAGTCTAGGCACTATTGTAAGGCATAGATACAGCAGTGAATAAAAGTCCCTGCTGAAGCTTACGTTCTAGCAGAATATCTACTCTGTGTCCAGGCCCTGTGTTCCGTACTGGGTATTCAGAAATAAATCATCATGTTCCTGATAGTCAAGGAACTTACTGCCTAGCAACAAACAAGTTAGTCGAAGAGGAAATTCAGGCTGGATATATAGCTCTCTAATTTCCTCTTCCCTCAAATTCACTTGCTCAGGACCAAGCAACTGCTAAAGAACAGCCATATGACAAAAAAAAGTGCTCTGGTGAACTGTGATATCAGATCTTGCTAGCAGGTGCAAGAAACCTCCAAGAAAAGGTTTTGATCAGGGGCCAAGAGATTTGAACCTCACTGCTGAGTAACAGGTAAGATACAATGATTAAGAACACAGCCTTTAGAGTTGGAGATCCTTATTTAAAATTTTTTTTTCAACGTTTATTTATTTTTGGGACAGAGAGAGACAGAGCATGAACGGGGGAGGGGCAGAGAGAGAGGGAGACACAGAATCGGAAACAGGCTCCAGGCTCCGAGCCATCAGCCCAGAGCCTGACGCGGGGCTCGAACACACGGACCGCGAGATCGTGACCTGGCTGAAGTCGGACGCTTAACCGACTGCGCCACCCAGGCGCCCCTGGAGATCCTTATTTAAACTGAAGTTCTGACACTTACTAGCTGACTGAACTTGGGAAAATTAAGTTATTTCATCTATCTGAATCTAGTTTCTCTCATCTGTAAAATGGGGGTTATAATGGTACATACATATCATAGATAAAATACTCAGCACGATGCCTGGGCTGCAATGGACATTTAATAAATGACAGCTACTATTTTTATTATCATTATCCTAACAGGCCCACACTTCATGTGATAATAACATTCCTGAAAACAAAAGCATTTGAAAGCAATGTTAAAGAATGTTAAATGGCAGTATGTGTAGGAGAGATGTAAAGAAGAAAGGATACTAGCATTTAGGCAACTTTATTACATGCCAACTTAGAGATGTCTTTATGATCCCTATTTGTAGTAGGCTGGATAATGGCCACCCAAATATATCAGGTCCTAATCCCTGAAACCTGTAAATCTTACCTTGTAAGGAAAAGCGGGCTTTGTGGATGTGATCAAATAAGGATCTTGAGATGGGAGATTATTCTGGCTTATATAGGTGGGCCCTACTTGCAATCACACATGACTTTATAAAGAGAAAGACAGAGGGAGATTTGATATAGACAGAGGGGGATTTGATATAGCAGAAGAGGACACACACGCATGCACGCACACGTGCACAGAGGAGAAGGCAATGTGAAGACAGGTGGAAGGTGGACACAAGGAATGGCTGCCACTACAAGTTGGATGAGGCAAGAAATGAATTCTCCCCTAAAGCCTCTGGAGTAAGTGTGGCTCTGCCCACCTTCATTTCTACCCAGTGATACTGATGATTTTTGAACTTCTGATTCCCTAACTGTGAGAAAATAAATTTCCGTTGTTTCAAGCCACCCAGTTTGTGTAATTTTTAACAGCAGCACAGGAAACTAATACACAATATTTTTTCCATACAGGGAAACATATATTAAGGCTCTTGCCAAAGAACACAGCAAATAGCAGGTATGCAGAGAGAACCATCAGATACATGACCACATGGCTAGGGAAATAGAGAAAGACAGATATGGAAAGAAGAATCACCTAGGTTCTTGAGGACTCTGTATTTTATAATTACAGAATTTTCTAAGCCTTTCTTTTTTCACATTTTTCTTTAACATTTATTTATTTTTGAGAGAGACAGAGACAGAGTGCAAGCTGGGGAGGGGCAGAGATGGGGAAACAGAATCCGAAGCAGGCTCCAGGCTCAGAGCTGTCAGCACAGAGCCTGACGTGGGACTTGAACTCACGAACCATGAGATCATGACCTGAGCCAAAGTTGGCCACTTAACCAACTGAGCCACCAAGGCGTCGCACAGAACTTTCCAAGCTTTTCTAAGGCTTGGATGAACTTCCCAACTGTGGGCAAACTGACATACCATGACAAACTCACATTTATGTCTTGGAATACATACTTTGTTTTCTTTTTAATTGGTCAAGCTAACTTAAATGGGTTTTTGTTACATGCAGCTAAAAGAAACTTGGTTAAAATGCTCTATAAAAATGGCCCTGGTGTAATAAGTATTCTTTTTCTTTTCCTTTTTTCCTTTTTTTAATTTTTAATGTTTATTCATTTTTAAGATACAGAGAGATAGAGCACAGTAGGGTGGGTCAGAGAGAGAGGGACACACAGAATCTGAAGCAGGCTCCAGGCTCTGAGCTGTCAGCACAGAGCCTGATGCGAGGCTCGAACTCACGAACTGTGAGATCATGACCTGAGCTAAAGTCAGACGCTCAACTGACTGAGCCACCCAGGCGCCCCATCTTTTCCTCTTTTAAAAATGCAAAAGAAATTCAAGGTAAACATTAGAGTAAAGTTACAACAGAAAATTTAAAAACTAAACCAGAAAAAGCCAAAAAGGCAAAATGAATGATAGGACAATAGTACTATGTGTGGGATGGGATTCCCTAGAGTGCCGGGCTTGAGTTGCTGAAAGGGCTCAGAAACAGAACATAGAATACTGTGAAAAAATCATGACTGGATACAGAGAACCTAAATTTTCTCACTTTAAATTCAAACCTTCAATATTAAATTTATATATGCATGATATCACATTCTATCATATATATGATATATATCATACATAAACACACATTAAAATGTAAACCAGGGGCGCCTGGGTGGCTCAGTCGGTTAAGCGGTAGACTTCGGCTCAGGTCATGATCTCACGGTCTGTGAGTTCGAGCCCCGCGTCGGGCTCTGTGCTGACAGCTCAGAGCCTGGAGCCTGCTTCCGATTCTGTGTCTCCCTCTCTCTCTGACCCTCCACTGTTCATGCTCTGTCTCTGTCTCAAAAATAAATAAACATTAAAAAAAAAATTAAAGAAAAATAAAAATAAAATATAAACCAGAACTCTATCAGAATAGACTTAAAAAGAGTTATAATTAATCAATCTCTAGAAGAACCATACCATCCCTTTCTTCATGGATATGATTTCACTGAACACCGACCACAACTAAGCACTGTGCTTTGTGCCGTGTCACAAAATTCTCATAATCCCAAAGGTGGATACAAGTGCTATCATCCTTTTGTAATTGAGAGAATGGAGATCTCAAAAAAAGTTAAGTAACTTGTCCATTTATGAGTTGACGACCCTCATCTGCTAGTATCAGAATTGGAGTTCAGTAGCCTCTCTAGAAAGCATTCGTATGGTACTCTGTGCAGCATCTGGATCCAGAGCAAAGGACCCACTGAGCAACAATCCAATACAGACCTGTTAAGAATCTGCTTGTATCTTGTGACACTGCTTGTTCTTGTTCTTCTCATCAGAGTTTACTTTTTTTTTTTTTAAATTAACGTTTATTTATTTTTGAGACAGGAAGAGACAGAGCATGAACAGGGGAGGGTCAGAGAGAGGGAGACACAGAATCGGAAGCAGGCTCCAGGCTCTGAGCTGTCAGCACAGAGCCCGACGCGGGGCTAGAACTCACGGACTGCGAGATCATGACCTGAGCCGAAGTCGGCCCCTTAACCGACTGAGCCACCCAGGCGCCCCTCATCAGAGTTTAAAAGGCCACAATGAGATCAAAGACGAGGTGGGAATAATTCTCCACTGAGGGCACAAAGAGACTAGATTCCCTTTGAGTCCTATGACTGCTTCTCTCTCTGGCAGAGAGGAAGAATAGGAAGCTATTCTTCCTGCCATGTTCTGTTTCTATAAAACAGCATTGGTCTATGCCACAGACCAGGAACTAATTCAGAAGGAAGCCTCTCAAAGGTACAGGAGAAAGGCTCTCTCCCAGCGAACCCTGAAGCCCTTCAAGGAAGCATTTGACAAACTCCCCTCACAACATGTGGGAAAAGATCACAGAAACAGGAGAAATTATTGTTAACTGACCACTTGGGTACCAGGCCCTGTGTCAGGCACTTAACATGTTATTGTGTTGAATCATAAAAAATAAAGTACCTTATTTTACTGAAGAGGAAACTGAAGCTTATGAGGTCACCCAGTCACCAAGTATGGGAGTTAGGGCTAGAACCCCCAAGTCTAAGAATCTAATCATCACATTCTGTAGCCACAGCAAAGCAAATCTATCTATTCTATATGCAAGTAAGTCAGGCCCTTTGCCACTTGGGGGGGGGGGGGAAGCTAAAAAGCCAAAACCTGTGTAAATGAACACATTGAAGCAAAATGCCCCAATTGTGCCCTGCCAGATACCAGATACAGATTTCTGCACCTCCTATTCTTGTAATGGAGTTGAAGGGTATTTTTATCTTTATTATTTCACTTGTACCAGGCCAGGACAAGGATCATTTTTATAGATATCACAAAGAACATTTAGTGAGTATTCATTGTGTCCCATGCAACATTCAAGACATTTTTACATGTGTGGCCTTACTTATTCATCACAATAACTGAGAGGAATCATTATTCTCATATTACAGAACCTGGAATCTTAGAGCTAGAAAATGCCTTGGAAATCGCCTTGAGTAGACCTTTACTGGAGGCATGAATGCCCTCTACAACATTCCAAAAATAAGGGGTTGCCCCACACTCTACTTGCACATCTTTAGGGAATCAATAAGGTACTTCATTCCATTCATTTCATTTTACACAGTTTTAATGGTTCAAAAGCTTCTTTTTACCCTAAGCAAAAGTCTGTTAACCTGAAGCTTTCCCTACTGCCCTGAATTATGTGCTCAAGGGCAAAAAAATAAATGCATAACCTAACCTAGTTTATATACCAACCATTCAGAAATTTAAAGCTAAATGGGGTTTCCAACTGTGAATTTCTTCTTCTTCCATTTCTTTTTTAAATGTTTATTTTGAGACAGACGGAGAAAAGGAGAGCAAGAATCCCAAGCAGGGTCCATGCTGTCAGTGCAGAGCCTGACGCGGAGGCTTGATCCCACAAACCACGAGATCATGACCTGAGCCAAAATCAAGAGTCAGATGCTTAACTGACTGAGCCACCCAGGCGCCCCTTCCTCTCCCATTTCTTATTCTTCATGAAATCACATAGTATCAAGATCTCTTAAAGTATCCAGAACTGATTGTTTTTTTTCTTAATATAAGACTCAATTAGCTTTGCTTTTATGTTTCTTCAGCTATCAATACCAGTAAACACATAGTATTTTATAATTACTAGTACTGTAAAAATGCTACACACTTAATAACTGGCAAACTGAAGCTTAAAAGAGGCAAAGAACCTTAATCTTGGTTACACAGCCAGTCAACAGTAGAACTGAAATCAGAATTCAGGACCTTTTATTTCTAATCCCCCTTACACTTAATTCATATCTCATTCATAAACGTCTAAAGCTTAAAGTATTTATCACATATACCATTAACCCATGTCTTTCTTTCTTTAAGATTTTTTATTTTTATTTTTTTTAATGTTTATTTATTTTTGAGACAGAGAGAGAGCATGAACGGGGGAGGGTCAGAGAGAGAGGGAGACACAGAATCCGAAACAGGCTCCAGGCTCTGAGCGGTCAGCACAGAGCCCAACGCGGGGCTCGAATTCACAGACCGCGAGATCATGACCCGGGCCGAAGTCGGCCGCTTAACCGACTGAGCCACCCAGGCGCCCCAAGACTTTTTTTTTTTAAGTAGTCTCTACACCCAATGTGGGGCTTGAACTTACAACCAAAAGATCAAGAGTTGCATGTTCTACCAACTGAGTTAGCCAGGCATCCCAACCCATGTCTTTCTTATTCCATTCTTGGGAAGGTGAACGTTGAACCCAAAGGTAGGACTTTATCTTTGTCCTTGATTAATTTTACCTTTATATAATAAATTCTGTATGTCATTCTGGCCTATTGAAATCTTTAGGAATCCAGTCCTGTCACCCAGTGCACTAGTTATTTCTCCTACCTCCTTCTTTTCTCCAGGTTTGGTATTAGATTATTTGCATTTCCAACCTTAAGACAATATTAAACAAAATGTGGTGGGGCACCTGGGTGGCTCAGTTGGTTACGTGTCTAACTCTCGGTTTTGGCTCAGGTCATGCTCCCACAACTCATGAGTTTAAGCCTTGCATTGGGCTTTGTGCTGAAAGTGTGGAACCTGTTTGGGATTCTCTTTCTCCCTCTCTCTGCCCCTCCCCACTGCACGCTCTCTCTCTCAAAAATAAACATTTTTTTTAATGTGGCCAATAAATAAACATTAAAAGGGGAGGGGGCACCTGGATGGCTCAGTCATTAAGCCTCTGACTCTTGATCTCGTCTCATATCATAATTTCACGGTTTGTGTGATCCAGTCCCACATCGGACTCTGGGCTGACAGCACAGAGCCTGCTTGGGATTCTCTCTCTCCATCCCCATCTGCCCCTCCCCTGTGCTCGTTCTCTCTCTCTCTTTCTCTCAGAATAAATAAATATACATTAAAAATATAAGAATATGGGAATGCAAGCTGGTGCAGCCACTCCAGAAAGCAGTATGGAGGTTCCTCAAAAAACTAAAAATAGAACTACCCTCTGACCCAGCAATTGCACTACTAGGCATTTCTCCACAGGATACAGGTGTGCTGTTTCAAAGGGACACATGCACCCCCATGTTTATAGCAGCACTATCAACAATAGCCAAAGTATGGAAAGAGCCCAAATGTCCACTGATGGATGAATGGATAAAGAAGATGTGGTACATATATACAATGGAGTATTACTCAGCAATCAAAAAGAATGATTTGTTGCCATTGGCAAATACATGGATGGAACCGGAGGGTATTATGCTAAGTGAAATTAGTCAGAGAAAGACAAAAATCCTATGACTTCATTCACATGAAGACTTTAAGGGAAGGGAAACAAAAATAATATAAAAACAGGGAGGGGCACAAAACAGAAGAGACTCATAAATATGGAGAACAAACTGAGGGTTATGGGAGAGGTTGTGGGAGAGGGGATGGGCTGAATGGGTAAGGGGCACTAAGGAATCTACTCCTGAAATCATTGTTGCACTATATGCTAACTAATTTGGATGTAAATTAAAAAAAAAATTAAAATAAATAAATATATATATATATATATTTATTTATATATATATATATATATATATATATATATATATATATATATATATATAAAATAACAAATGAGGCATCTGGGTGGCTCAGTTGGTTAAGCATCTGACTTCAGCTCAGGTCATGATCTCACAGTTTGTGAGTTCAAGCCCCATGTCAGGCTCTGTGCTGACAGTTCAGAACCGGGAGCCTGCTTCAGATTCTATGTCTCCCTCTCTCTCTCTGCCCCTCTCTCACTCATGCTCTGTCTCTCTAAAATAAACAAATGTTCAAAAAAATGTTTTAATATATAGTAATAAATAAACAGAAGGTGGCATTCTGGTAAGCTGTGAGAGACCCTTCTCCAATCTGACTTAACCATTAGCATTCTGGAAATAGATGCTCAATTAGCTCTGCCTCTAGATTAGACCAGACACTCTAGTCTGGCTTGCATTTCTCTATCTTATATATAAGGATATCATAAACGAATGTGTCATATAACTCACTGAAATTTCAGATTCATTACAGCATCTATAGCATGCTTTGACTAGTGAGACTAACACAAAGGAAATATTCATAACCATTTCTAATTAAGCACTGTTAATTTATTAAATCAACGTTCTTAATCTGTATTATTCTACCTAAAATGCAATGGAAAGAGAATTAGGCAAGTAAGTACTTCATATTGGAGACTATGGATCATAGTAACTATACTGCTCAGAAGTCAGAAAGATAAGAGAGGAGTTGACAAAAAAACTGAGGGTTTGAAAAACAGCAGGTATTTGAAACTCTGCACAAGGTAGTTCATTAGCTGCAGAAACAGCAATGAGTAAAAAATAGTGTAGGAGAGAGAAGACTTACTAATTTGTCAGAGAAGATGAATATTTATCTTGATCAGCAGTACTAGAAGGGCTCAGATAGTGACCTTTGAGAATACCATTTCCTACAAACAGGAGCCTGGACTCCTTAGAGAAATGGTTGATTCCAGATTTGAGGCAGAATATATATAGGATGAGTGTTGTTGTGCTACCCAAGACTAATATGGGATCATGTTACATCAAAAAGATATAGGAAGCAGGGCACCTGGGTGACTTAAGTCAGTTGAGCGTCTGACACTTGATTTCGGCTTAGGTCATGGTTTCACAGTTCATGAGATTGAGCTCATGTGCTGACAAAGCAGAGCCTGTTTGGGACTCTCGCTCTCCCTGCCCCTCCCCTACTCATGCTCTCTCCCAAAAGAAATAAACTTAAACACAAACAAAGAAGAATATAGGAAGCAACACAAAAAGCCTCCCACTCGCCTAAAATGGAGCAACCTATATACATCAAAAAGAATAATGACAGCAGTGGGTTAAAACACTTCAAAGATAATAATCAATGCATTTACAATAATATTAAAAAGAAAAACCTCATTAGTTACCATGGAGGTCACTTGCACACTAATTCATTATTCTGAAACTTGATGTATTAAGGGGAAAAAAGCAAACATTAAAAGTAAAGCTACTGGAATCTTCCTCTCTTGCTCCTCTCCTCAAGAGTAAAAGGAGAGAGGAAGGTGTAAACTAAGACAGTTTTTAAGAACTTTAAACTTTTAAACTTTATGCTTTAACTGAAAAGACTGAAATTAGGTGAACAGACCTGTGTGGCAGTCAAGAGAACAGGCTTGGATAGGGAGGTAGAGTTGATCTCAAGGCCTACAGCAAGGTAAATCTCAACTCACAGATAGAAAGGAAAGAGAGCATGATCTGCTCTCCAGATCTCTTGAATAGAGGCAGTAGAACATGCAGACTAAGAACCTAGGCTCTAGAGTTACACTCTGGCTCAAACTAGGCTGTCACTTGCTAGCTGTGTGACTTTGGAAGGTTTCTTAACCTCTTCAGAGGTATCTCAGTTTCTAATCTACAAAATGTAGATAATATTATTGTACCTTCTTCAAATAACTGTTTTGAGAACCAAGGAATTAACAGACTGCTTATAAATGACATGGAACTCTAGCATCCTCATGGTATTAGAATGAAACAGCTTTGTAAATTCTAAAGTACTCAACACTATTATTGCTTGTCTTTTTTTTTTTTTTTTTGAACTAAAAAACTTTTAAAATTTAGCACAAAAGAGTATTATTCAGTCTGGTGGCAGGGGAAGGTAGTGACAGATTTCCTAGAAGAGGTGAGTTCTGAAGTATGACTACCACTTAGATAAATGAAGACAGAGGAGGGTACAGGGAGAAGGAATAACTGGCATACAAAGTCATGTCTTAAATTTGCAGCTGGAAAGCTCTCTCCAAGTTGGGTTTCCTCTGAGAAGAATCTCCTTCCTTTCTAAAACAGCCAATATACTTCACTGAGCTTTAGCAAGACTATCAAGATGAGTTACACAGAAACATCCACAGATACAATGTCAAGTTATGTCTTAACCCCTTTATATGTTAAAGAGTCATGATCTGCCCATAATTTGGTTCCTACGCAATGTTCTAAAAGGAGCCTGCTGGTTACTCACGATAAATAAATGTAACATACATGAGCATTATTAGAAATAAGATAAGATGTTGGTCTTTGCTAGTTTTTCAAACCTTAGGAATAATCTTAAGAATTTGTTTTCAAGCCAAAAATTATTCTCATGCAGGTAACAGGAAGTATCATATTAAATTTCATTTCTTCAGGGGCATTGGGTGGCTCAGTTGGTTGAGCGTCTGACTCTTGATTTCGGCTCGGGTCATAATCTCATGGTTTGTGGGTTTGAGCCCTGCACCGGGCTCTGTGCTGACAGCACAAAGCCTGCTTGGGAATTTTTTTTTTTTTTATCTCTTCCTCTCAAAATAAATAAATATTAAATACATACATACATTTCTTCAACTTTTAACACTCCTGCTGAAACAGATAAGGGCAAAAGCAGAGCTCGGTTGGGGTCTCTATGGACACAGATTAATTTTCAGAGGCAGATATATCAAATTCAAAGGAAATAATGAAAACGATGAATAAAGCAGCTGGTATCATTGGCCTAGAAAAATTAATAACAATCTGAACCATGTACAGAGCCCTAGCAACATCTCAGAGGACCACTGACATATGTCTGCTCAAATAAATGGATTATTTACCAGGAACAATAAGTAAAGGAGAACAAAGACATTTATAAACTAATCTGTTCATCAATCTGACCAGAATTTTACAATACTTAGGTTCTTATTTTGTATAAGCGGCAGGACCCCTTAGTTACACCTAACCAAAGTTACACTGCAGGTTAAGTCTCAATCAAAGACATTAACAGTAACATCTGGCACCATGATTGCTACTGAGAAGATGCTCATTTTGTAGAATAAATGAATGAACAATGAATGAATAAATGGTATGGCTTTCCAAATTAGAAGTCATAACCCACAGCATCATGACTAGCATTTTTGGAGGAAATGAAATAGAAAATATCAAAGTGCTTCATATGTAGTAAGGGTAAAATATTGTGAAACCTTTCTTTCAAATGAAGTGTGTTCATTTGTGTGACTGTGTGTACATATGTGTGGTGGAGTACTGGATCACAATGTATTAAGGATTAAAGTGTAAAAAGTTTGAAATACATTGGCTTGGTGGGTTAAGACACTTAATCAAGTAGGAATTCCAGCTCTCCACTTCTCAGCTCTGTAACTGTGGTCACACTCCTCAGTTCTCTAAGTCTCACTATCAACTGTAAAACAGATACCTATAGTACTCGCCTCACAGACTAGGGAATACAATGATAATAGCTAACATGCACGCTGGCACTATGTAACAAGTTCTGT
This sequence comes from Lynx canadensis, assembly GCF_007474595.2. Taxonomy (NCBI): domain Eukaryota; kingdom Metazoa; phylum Chordata; class Mammalia; order Carnivora; family Felidae; genus Lynx; species Lynx canadensis. Next base: position 83,544,918 of record NC_044315.2, read on the forward strand.
TCTTTATGTATTACATATAATTCACTCCTTCCTCACAACTCTATGTAGTAGATACTACTATTATCTCCATTTTGCAGATGAAAAACTGAGGCACACATAGAATAAGAAATATGCCCAAAGTCCCCTAGCTAATAGGCAGTAGAGCCAGAATTCTAAGCAGACAAACTTGCACCAGGATCTGAGAACTTTCACACTAAACTATAGTGCTTACTACAATGCCTAATATACAGCAAACATGCAATAAATGTTAGTTGTGTTGTGGTTGTTAGATACAAGTTTTCTGTAAGATTAGAACCTTTTTTCTGCAACTTTATGAAACATTTTAGAAAGTATTTTTGTTTAAAAAAATCCACCTTCAAAGCAATAAATAGTGCTTTAATTTAAAAAGAAAAAGGCTTTGATAGATTTCAACATTACCTCTCAATTCATAGCAAACTAGGAATAAAAAAAAAACTTATTTATTTAATATGATAAAGGTTATTTAAAGAAACCTAAACCAAATATCATACTTAATGGTGAAATGCTTACAAAAGTTTTTCTTTTCAGATTGGAAATAAGACAAGGATGGGCCACTGTCAACACCTTCATTCAACAGTGTAAGTATTGGAGGTTCTAGACAGCACAGTGAAATAAGAAATACACAAAAACTAACCATATTTCTAATACAATCCACAAAGAGATAAAATTTTTAAAAACCTGCCACTTACAATAATATCAAGGAAATATAAAATAGCTAGGATGCAAACCAATAAAAACATGCAAGATCTCTATGGAGAAATTGTAAAACACTTAATATAAAATATTTCTAAGATAAATTGAGGAAGATTTCAGTAACTGAAGAGAAATACTACGTAACATACTGCAAGTTATTACTGTAAAGATCAATAGAGTAAAATCCCATTCAAAATCCCAACTCTGTATGTTTGTGTATAACTTGAGATAATTGTAAAATGTATATGGGAAACACAAAAGAACAAAAAGAGCACAGATAGTTGAGAAAAACAAGACTTTACCATATATCAATATTCATTTTAAAGTTACAGTAACTAAGATATGTTTTATCAGCTTAGGGATAGAAAATAGACCAAAGGAACTGAATGAAGACATACCATACCACAACATAACCAGGCATATTATGGATATTTAATTTATGGTAAAGTTGGCACAGCAGAGCAGTGAGGAAATGACAAGTCTTTTCAGTGAACAGCGCGGGACAATTAGATATCTATATGGAAAGAAAATGGGACTTCACCCTACCTCACACCAGGCAAAATATTTAATTCCAACTAGATTCCAATGTCAAAAGCAAAATAACATACCTCTCAGATGATAATTTAAAAACCTTCATGATCTTGGATTAGGAAGAGATTTTTAAAACAGGCCACAAAAAGCATTAATCATAAAGAAAAACTAATAAAATTAGACTACATTAAAATGAAGAACATCCAGAGAGTGAAAAGTATGAGAGAAGATAAATGCAATACACATAAACTACAAAGAGCCAATATTCAAAAATATAAAACTCCTATACAACATTAAGAGAAATGCAAGCCAGTAGAAAACTGGGCAAGAAAGTTGAACAGGCATTTCACAAAGGAGACTATCCACATTCATCAATAAACTTAAGATGTCAAATCTATTAGTAACCAAGGATATGTTAATTAAAACCACAATAACATACTAATGGCTAAAAATTAAAAAAAAAAAAAAACTCAAGTTATGATGGCAATTTGGAAAAACTAACTTTCATATGTTATTGATAGAAGTGTTTATTAGTCCAACTACTATAAAAAACAGCATGTCCCAGGGTACCTGGGTGGCTCAGCTGGTTAAGTGTTTGACTTCAGCTCAGGTCTTGATCTCATGGTCTGTGAGTTCAAGCCCCGCATCAGGCTCTGTGCTGACAGCTCAGAGCCTGGAGCCTCTCTCTGCCCCTCCCCCGCTGGCACTCTATCTCTCAAAAATAAATAAACATTAAAAAAATTTTTTTAACTAAAAAAAGAAAAGAAAAGAAAACAGCGTGTCATTATTACTGGTGAAGATATACCTTTTTATATTTCCAGGTATATACCTGACAGAAATGCATGCATATGTGTATGAATGGACAAAATTGAGGATGTTCATAATGGCAAGCTTTGTCAAAGCTGCAATTAAAAATAACCCAAATATACGGGGCGCCTGGGTGGCTCAGTTGGTTAAGCATCGGACTTCAACTCAGATCATGATCTCACGGTTTGTGAGTTTGAGTCCTGCATGGGGGTCTGTGCTGACAGCCCAGATCCTAGAGCTGCTTCAGATTCTGTGTCTCCCTCTCTTTCTGCTCCTCCCCCACTCACACTGTCTCTCTGTCTCTCAAAAAAGAATAAACATTACAAAAAATAATAACCCAAATATGACTCTATTTGACTATATACAGTTATCTATAGTCAACATGACTATAGATAAATAGGTTTATTCATACAGGGTAACACTATACAGCTATAAAGGTATTAAACTACTGCAACAACATGGATGACTCACACAAACAGTGTTGGGTAAAAGAAGCCAGATCGAATAAAAAACCCAAAAACCGAACCATTCTATAGGATTTCATTCATATTAAATAAGTTAAAACAACAACAACAAAAATAGGCACGGATGGGAAAGAGACATATAGTGAGAACACTGCTGGGGGAGGGGAAAGGAGCTTTTGGATCCTGGCAACATTCTATTTCTTGACTTGATTCATTAAAAGCTGTGAAACTGCATTTATGTACTTTTTCCCAAGTGCTATATTTCATAGTAAAAAAGTTGAAAACAAAAGAGCAGGGCACTTCAGGAAAGGGAAAGGACATCAGCAACGGGGGAAAAAAAAGGAAAACAAATGTAAGGTATGTCTGGGCAAACTACATTAATATACAGTCAAGCAGAGTGATCTTATAAAGGAATGGTCAGAGAGAAGTCTAGAAAACTGGAATAGATTGTAATCCATTTTATCCTGATAAAAGACTACTGAGAGTTTTAAATGGAGATTATATCTGGATCAAAACAATATTTTAGGAATATCAATCTTACAATGATGTGTGGGTTGTGACAAGATGAATGGCATGGGCATCTGTGGGTAAGAGGAATGGGGAAAGGATCAATCAAAAATGAACTTGAGGTTCTACACTAAGGTGGCTGTGAGAAAAGTGGTATCACTAACAGAAAAAAAGTAACAGCTGAGTGAGGGACAAAATCAATGGCTTTAGTTTGTTTTTTTTAAATTTGTTTTCTTAATGTTTATTTATTTTTGAGACAGAGAGAGACAGATCATGAACGGGGGAGGGTCAGAGAGAGAGGGAGACACAGACTCTGAAGCAGGCTCCAGGCTCTGAGCTGTCAGCACAGCCTGACGCGGGGCTCGAGCTCACAGACCCTGAGATCATGACCGGAGCCAAATCTGCAACATATGGAAGAGCTGAAGCTATGGCAATAGGCTACAACTCTAAGGAGGAAGGGGATGTGTAGAGAAGCAACGGCAGGATAAAACTGAGACACAGGGGAAGGTAAGAAGTTTATGGAAGGAAAGTGAGATGACTTAATCAAAGAAGACATAGGTGGAATAATCCATGATTAAGAGAAAGATAAGAAACAAAAGCGTTTCATAAACAAGAGAGTATTGTCAAATGCAATGCAGGTCAAAACGTGTGAGAAAGAAGAAAAGGCTCAAAGGTTACCAACTAATGAGATTTTGGGTAAACTGGTTAGAACAAAAATCATTCTGAATTAAAAACAAGTGAGTGGTGGGGCTGGCTCAGTTGGAAGAGCATGTGACTCCTGATCTCAAGGTTTTAAGTTTGAGTCCCACTTTGAGTGTAGACATTATTTAAAAAATAAAATCTTAAAAAAATAGGTGAGTGGTGAAGAAATAAAATCAGCAGTGTTTTATTGAGTAGTGTCACTCCACTTAAGAGTGACAGAAAAACAGTTTATAGGAAGAAGCAACAGATTTTAAACAGATGTTTATTTTAACTGGGAGAGATGCATATGGATTTAAAAGAAGATAAACATAAGAACAAAGGCTTTTAAGAGGAGGTCGAACTATAATTCAGGCATATGTTCAAAATAAAAACCTGCATGAAAAGTAAAAAAAAAAAAACTTAACATTTACATTTTTCTTTTTAGTAAGAAAAAGATAAGTTACTTGGCCATGGTCAGAAAAGTAAAGTGATTCGCCCCAGGTCACATAGTGAGTCAGTGACTACTTTTCCACTCACTACTTTTCCAAAGACAGACCTCCCATTATACCAAACTATTTCCTATAGGAGTAGGGGGCAGGAAAAGAAGGATGGAATATATCAAAACCGAACCCCAGTGTTACTGCTGCCTTTTTTCCCCCAAACCAAAGAAACAACAGGAGTCGAAACAAAATCTACGAAACAAAAAACTAACTAGATGTATTCTTACCATCCTGTGAGTGATCACTTAGTATCTCCATATTAGCAACTAGTTCTACTTTAATTTGGTTAAATACAGATAAAAGCCTGTTACCAAAATTTCTCTTGCATTCACATCTCCACTCAGCCCTACTGTTACAAAAATACCTCTCCACCCCAAGAAGGACATTTTACTCATTCCAAGGGCTCAGGTTACGCAAATTACAAATGGAAACTGATTTTTATCAAAACCTGCTTTTCAGACTGTGATGAAGGCCAGATTTAGGAAATGGAGAGTACAGCTGCTTACTTGACCAAAATTATACTGACAACTAAGGCAATCTGGAACTTGCCTGGCTAAAAAGTATTTAAAACAATTTCAACTGGATTACTGGTTCTAACTCCCCCGATGAGCTGCACATTCTAAATACGACTGATTGCACTCAGTTTCACAGGTCACAACCACCTGAAATGAAGTCCTTGAAACTGGGAACAGATACCCTCAAAATTTCATCTGTAAACATAGAATTTAAACAGAAATGAGTGAAAATCATGAGAATCCTCCTCAACCCATATTCCTCCTCTACTGCACATACCACTATAAAAATCCATTTCCAGAGGCCACATATGGAGGATCTCAGAGGAGATTTTTTTTTTAAATGTTATCAGTTGAATGAAAACAAGTGAGCAGTTCACAAGATTGGCATGGACTAGGTGTTAGGAGTTATCCTTACAGGTCACTGAATAAAAGATGGGAAAGACAAAAAAGGGGGGGGGGGTGCCTGGCTGACTCAGTCTGTGGAGTATGCAACTCTTGAACTCAGGGTTGTGAGTTTGAGCCTTGTGCTGTGTGTAGCGCTAAGGGCTAAGGGGAGGGAGGGAGAGAGAAAGAGAAAGAGAGAGAGAAAGAGAGAGAAATAAAGAAAAAGAAAGAAAAGAAAAAAAGAAAAGAGAAAAAAGAAAAAAGACAAGACATGACACAACAAGACAAGACAAGACAAGACAAGACAAGACAAGACAAGACAAGACAAGACAAGACAAGGGGCATCTGGGTGGCTCAGTCAGTTAAGCAGCAGATTTTGGCTCAGGTCATGATGTCATGGTTCGTGAGTTCGAGCCCCACATCAGGCTCTGTGCTGACAGCTCTCAGCCTGAAGCCTGCTTTGGATTCTGTGTCTCTTTCTTTCTGCCCCTCCCCTGCTCATACTCTGTCTCACTCTCTCTCAAAAATAAACATTAAAAAAAATAAATAAGAAAAACAAAAGACAAAAGAAAATGTTACTGTCATTAACTGCTTAGGCCTGAACACAAAGATGAAATTGTTCACAAATTACAATTAGCTGAAGCCACAGGAAATAAAAGAGTCCAGAGAAAATGCTACCCCATTACTCAACAGCTAGGGCCAAGAAAATAAAAATTCAGACCACAGTCCCTAATTCCTTCCTGTCACTCTCTTATATGTAGGAACCTTTGAATTAGGAATCAGGTTTTTATTTGTAGTGAAACAGTTTTCATATTCATGTCAATTTAGGTTTTCCAGTTGGAGATAAGACCCTGCAAATCTGTGGTTTGTCCTATTTGGATTGCTACTGGAAACTTTGAAGGGATCCCTTATTCATTTAGGGAAAAAAAAAAGAGTTGGTTGAGCCTGGGGAGTCTTCTCTGAAAAAAATATATAGATATTTCATTAATAACTTGGATCCATGCACTATAGCTCTCAACAAGTATTTCTGAAATTGGAAGTATAGAGACTGATTCCCTATGTAATAATTATTACTTCCTCCTTCAAATCATCTCTTGACATTGATTCATTGAATAAATATTTGAGAGCTCCCCTGAGCTCTTCACATGTACCTCACCAAAGTGGAGGACACAGATATGAATCCCACAATTTCAATACAGAGCAGTCAACACTAAACTACAAAGAGAAGATATACTGGGCACAGAGAAATGAGTGATTCTAGAGCTAGATGAGGAAGCCAAAGGAAAGATTATCTAGAAAGTGTCACCTGAACTGGGCCTTAGAGCACAAGTATGTCAAAGGGAATTTCAGCCTGAGGGAACAGTGCAGGCAAGAGGCTTGCTGGCAGTAGGTATTTAAATGTATTTTAGGGGTGTGGTTGTCTGAGATAGAAGGAGGTGAGGAAGGCCTTGATGAATGCTAGAACTTGCAATTCCAGAGTTAGACTGACTTGGAGTCTTCTGTAGGGAGGCTACAGGAATGCATGAGATTGTCAGAAGGCAGTAGACGGTAAGAGAATAGAATATGTAATAGACATCTTTTGGGCTGTCTTCTCAGCTTACAAGAATCCTCTTTTCTTTGAGAACAGCCACTGCCCTGGCCTGTAAGGCACCAAGTTTGCACTGCTAGATAAGCTGACTAGAAGAGGTAATGGCTACCGCTAACTAGACTGAAAAAAGACAATGGCCCAAGTTGGTTCAATGAAATTTTCTGTTCCTAAGACTTTATAATGGGGACAAATGGATTGCTAGCTTCTGATGGAACTGTAAATGTGACCAGTGAGATGGTCTTGTTCTAGAAAAGGAGAGGATGCTCATCTCTGGTACTGGTGGCGATGAGGGGTGGGGATAAAGTGAATCGGAAGTGCTATACCTCATGGTTTATAAGAGTTGCCAGTAGTTGCTATGACTCCTGAAGCTTAAATATGTAATAGAAACATACTGGTCTCAATTCAATCTCAATCCAATCTGAACAAGCCTGCTTTCTCCCTTTTTTCACCAAGAGTTTTATAGCCTTTGGAGTTTAATACCACTAGTCCCAACAAGTGACTAACTGCATACTTACATGATTTCCAGTCCCCTTATCATACTGATCATCTGCCTTTCCCTCTGGACATGTGCCTGCTTGTAAGGATCATATGAAAATAAATTGCTCAGAATCTACTGTGGCTTGGGGCACCTGGCTGGTTCAAGTCAGCAGAGCATGCAACTCCTGATCTCGAGGCTGTAAGTTCAAGCCCCGCACTGGATGTAGAGAGTACTTAAAAATAAAATAATAAAAAAGAATCTACTGTTGCTTGATGAGTCCAGAGCAGAGAGGGAGTCTATTCTTCCTATTCCCTTTTGTATACCAGGTTTTGGGTTTTTTTTCTAAAGACTTAAAAAAATTTTTAAGTAATCTCTATACCCAACATGGGGCTTGAACTCACAACCCCAAGATCAAGAGTTGTATACTCCACTGACTGAGCCTAGGCATCCCTACTGTATTTTTAATTAATATAAATCCGGTTTATCACCTTTAAGGCAGGTGTAATGTATTTGTGAAAGTATACACTATACTGCGTAAAAGATAATGGATTATGGGGCGCCTGGGTGGCTCAGTCGGTTGGGCGGCGACTTCAGCTCAGGTCACGATCTCACGGTCCGTGAGTTCGAGCCCCGCGTAGGGCTCTGGGCTGATGGCTCAGAGCCTGGAGCCTGCTTCCGATTCTGTGTCTCCCTCTCTCTCTGCCCCTCCCCCGTTCATGCTCTGTCTCTGTCTCAAAAATAAATAAACGTTAAAAAAAATTTTTTTTTTAAATAAAAAATAAAAAAAAGATAATGGATTACTATTATTTATCAATACTTAGTGTATACAAATACAAACTCAGATCCCCTAAGCTTTTTTTCATGTTTGCTGCTAGGCAGCCTCATTCACAACCTGTAATGATAAGCTTAGTTAGGCCTTGGCACCAAATACAAGATTTCGTTTATTGCTTTGTCTGAGTCGCCCTGATGTTCCTGACTGTTTAGATGGTATGAGCTTTCCCTCCTAGCTTTGGCTCATCAATAGAAGCCGATGACCCACATTCTATATCTGTACTTCCAGCTTTTATACAAAATTGGTAGGATGAAGCTAGGCTTATGACCTCAGGCTGGTCATTTCTCTACACATTAAAAAGTAATATAGTAAATACAGTAATTTTTATATCAAAATTTATATTTTTTAGCTCTGGTTTGATATTTATACTCGCCTCCCCCAGTTTTACTGAGATGTAACTGACATACGAGCACTGTATAAATTTAAAGTGCACAGCATAATGACCTCACTTACATATACTGTGAAATAATTACCACAAAACACCGTGATTAAGAGGATAAGCCATGAAGTCAAACTGTCTGAATTAAAATCTCAGCTTTTACATTTATTAAATGTATGGTCATATTGCTTCAGTTCTCTCATCTATAAAATGAAGATAATGATAGTACTTATATCACTAGGTTTCTGTGAGGATTGAGTTAGAACAGAGTTAATACATACAAAGTTCCTGGCACATAGTAAATGCTCAATAGGGGCAACTGGCTGGCTTAGTTGGTAGAGCATGCAACTCTTGATCTCGGGGTTGTAAGTTCAAGCTCCACGTATAAAAATTACATTAAAAAATTAAATCTTTGTTTATTAAAAAAACAGTTTTTTAAATGTTCATTTATTTTTGAGAGAGAGAGAGAGAGTGTGTGAGAGGTGGAGGGGCAGAGAGAGAGGGAGACACAGAATCTGAAGCAGGCTCCAGGTTCTGAGCTGTTAGCACAAAGCCTGATGCAGGGCTCGAACCCACAAACTGTGAGATCATGACCTAAGCCAAAGTCAGATGCTTAACCGACTGAGCCACCCAGGTGCCCCCTCCCAAAATTAAATCTTTAAAATGAAAAAAAAAAAAAAAAAGCTCAATAAATGTAAGCTAGTATTATTACTATTATCATATCATCACCATTTTGTCTCAGGATATTTATCAGTAAAATGAGGACAGTGATTCCTCCTGAAAAGTTCCTACAAGGACTATATAGGAATGTAAAACAAAGTGCCATATGTATATATTCTAAAGCTCAGGGTGCCTATGAAGAAGGATCGTAATTCACCTGAGTGATGTCTAACTCTGGCATGCCTGAGGCCTACTGGGTTTGCCTATCAATCAGGTATTGATATAGTAGCTTCACATCTCTGGCTTTCTTCAGCAGCTTGATTGCTCCCCTTCACATCTATCTAAGTTTTGGAGATTACTGCTTGGGTTAGAGAACCAAAAATTTATTTATTGAGCTTTTGTAGTAAATTATCTTTGCAGTTATTTTGTTTTTATGTTTTATTTTTGCTGTAATTATAAAGTCAAAAGAAAACGCAACCCCGCTTTGCATCCTAGCTAGTCACTATTTTAGCTGTGTGATCATCTCTCTGAGCTTGTTTCCTCATCTATAAAGATAAAAATATTCATCTTACAGAATTGCTGTGAAAATGAAGCGATTAAAATATGTAATAGGCCTGTAGAGTACTAGAAATGAAGATACGGATCAACAAATGTAGTTGCTTTTTATTATGCTATGGTTATTATTTCTCCACCCAGATGCCACAGCTCTTTTTAGAAATATCTTCCATGGGTGTCTGGCTGGCTCAGAGCATGCAACTCTATCTCAAGGTTGTAAATTCAAGCCCCATATTGGGAACAGAGATTACTTAAAAATAAAACCCTGGGTACAAAACAGATGGACAAAAGGGAAGGGAAGCAAAAATAATATAAAAACAGAGAGGGAGACAAAGCTTAAGAGACTCTTTTTTTTTTTTTTCAACGTTTATTTATTTTTGGGACAGAGAGAGACAGAGCACGAACGGGGGAGGGGCAGAGAGAGAGGGAGACACAGAATCGGAAGCAGGCTCCAGGCTCTGAGCCATCAGCCCAGAGCCCGATGCGGGGCTCGAACTCACGGACCGCGAGATCGTGACCTGGCTGAAGTCGGACGCTTAACCGACTGCGCCACCCAGGCGCCCAAGAGACTCTTAAATACAGAGAACAAACTGAGGGTTGCTGGGAAGGTGTCAGGTGGGGGGATGGGCTAAATGGATGGGGGCAATAAGGAGGACACTTGTGATAAGTGCTGGGTGTTATACGTGAGTGATGAATCACTAAATTCTATTCCTGAAATCATTATTACACTATATATTAACTAACCTGGATTTAAATGAAATAAAATAAAAATAAAAAAATAAGTAAAACACGGGGCAGCTGGGTGGCTCAGTCAGTTGGGTGTCCAACTTCAGCTCAGGTCATGGTCCCACAGCTCATGAGTTCAAGCCCGGCGTCGGGCTCTGTGCTGACAGCTCAGAGCCTGGAGCCTTCTTCAGATTCTGTCTGTCTCTCTCTCTCTACCCTCCTCCACTCATGCTTATCTCTGTCTCAAAAATAAACAAACATTAAAAAAAATTTAAAAAAATAAGTAAAACAAGCTGTAGGTAAAATCAATTTTAAAATATTAAATAAATAAATAAATAAATAAATAAATAAATAAATAAATAAAATTAGGAAAAATATATACATATATATATAAATAAAATTTTGGGGGCACCTGGGTGACTCAGTTGGCTGAGCATCTGACTTCATCTCAGGTCATGATCTCATGGTTCATGAGTTTGAGCCCTGCATCAGGCTCTCTGCTGTCAGCGCAGAGCCCGCTTTGGATCCTATCCCTACCACTCCCCTCTGGCACCTCCCCCACTTGTGCATGCTTGCGCGTTCTCTCTCAAAAATAAATAAATGTGAAAAAAAAAAGATTTTAAAAATGCGTTTTAGGGGTCCCTAGGTGGCTCAGTTGGTTATGCGTCCGACACTTGGTTTCAGTTCAGGTCATGATGTCACGGTTTCCTGAATTTGAGCCCCATTGTGCTGACACCACAGAGCCTGCTTGGGACTCTTCCCCGCAACACACACACCCCACCTCACTCACCCTGTCTCTGTCTCTCCCAAAAATAAATAAACAAACTTGAAAAAAAAATGCATTTTAAAAATAAATAAATAAAATCTTGGGGCACCTGGGTGGCTCAGTCCGTTAAGTGTCTGACTTCAGCTCAGGTCATAGTATCACGGTAAGTTCAAGCCTCACATCCGACTCTCTGCTGTCAGTGTGGAGCCCCCTTCAGATCCCCTGTCCCCCTCTCTGCCCCTCCCCTGCTCACGTGCACTCTCTCAAAAATAAAGAGTGAAAAAATTTTAGCAATAAAATAAAATCTTTTAAAAATAAAGAAAGAGGGGCACCTGGGTGGCTCAGTCGGTTGAGTGTCCGACTTCGGCTCAGGTCATGATCTCACGGTCCGTGAGTTTGAGCCCCGCGTCGGGCTCTGTGCTGACAGCTCAGAGCCTGGAGCCTGCTTCTGATTCTGTGTCTCCCTTTCTCTGACCCTCCCCCGTTCATGCTCTGTCTCTCTCTGTCTCAAAGATAAATAAACGTTAAAAAAAATTAAAAAAAAAATAAATAAAAATAAAAATAAAGAAAGAAATATCTTCCATGCTTTTGAGTTTAATTTACAGGTCTCTGTTAGCAAGGTGAAAATACACATAGTGCAATTCTACCAAATGGTTAAGGCAGAGCTGCCAAAAATCTCTTTTAGGAAAGTGCGCATACACAAAATTGTCTTTGCATTCATTTCAAAGAGGCTCTCAGGGACTTCCATTATAGTGTAGCTTCCAACTGTTAAAATCTTGTGCTTCTACTGTCAAACACTGAATTAGAGACTGATCTGGCTACTGAAGGTTTCACCTATGAGGATATTACTGACTTTGAGAGTTGATGTGTTTACTGTTATGCATATTACCATTTGTGACTTCTCTGATTATGTGATCCTGGACTTTGCAGTCGTTAAATTTCAAAGCCAGAGGGGGCTTGAGAAACACTAGTTCCGCAACCTAGAGGAACTGAGGTCCAGAAAATTAATTAGTGCATGTTTACATAAGTAACCTCTACACTGTAGCTACCTCTGCATTTCATCTGGTTCAAAAAAAATTTTTTTAACATTTATTTATTTTTGAGACAGGACAGACAGAGCACGAGCAGGGGAGGGGCAGAGAGAAAGGGAGACACAGAATAGGAAGCAGGCTCCAGGCTCTGAACTGTTAGTACAGAGACTGACGCAGGGCTCAAACTCTCAAGTTGTGAGATCATGACCTGAGCTGAAGTCGGATGCTTAGCCAACTGAGCTACCCAGGTGCCCCTCAACTAGTTTTTAAATGACCTATGTAGAGGCACCTGGGTGGCTTAGTCGGTTGAGCATCTGACTCTTGATTTCAGCTTAGGTCATGACCCCAGGGTCATGGGATCGAGCCCCATGTTGGGGCTCCATGCTCAGTGCAGAGCCTGCTTGAGATTCTCTCTCTCTCCCTCTGCCCCTCCCCTGCTCACATGTGCATTCACTCACTCTCTCTGAAAAAAAGAGGGGGCGCATCTGGGTGGCTCATTTGGTTAAGCGTCTGACTTTGGCTCAGGTCATGATCTCACAGTTCATGAGTTCAAGCCCTGCGTCAGGCTCTGTGCTGACAGCTCAGAGCCTGGAGCTGCTTTAGATTCTGTGTCTCCCTCTCGCTCTACCCCTCCCCTGCTTGTGCTCTGTTTCTGTCTCTCTCTCAAAAATAAAAATAAACATTTAAAAAAACATATTAAAAAAATAAAATAAAATAATTTTTAATTATAAATAAATAAATAACCTATGTATCTACAACGCTCAATGGCTATTATTCTAGATCACATGAATTTGCACACCAAGCTTTCTATTCTAGTAAACTAGTAACTCTTTGCAGAAATTGGGAATACTGTGGAATCATCTTTAGTGTTAAAGTGTTCAAGGCAACTTTCTGAAATTTAAATATCAGAAATGAATATTAGATGGGCCTCAGAATTGCTATATAGTTTCACAGTGAAATCCTTAAAATATATATGTAAACTCTATGTGGACCAGCACTTTATCTGTCCTGATCACTGCAAGGGCCTATCCACATAGGCTTATAAACTGAAAGTACTCAGGAATGTTTGCTGAATGAATGAAAGAAATTGGACAAGTATCTGAATTCTTTCCTTTTTCTAACACTTTTCTACCTTGGCTTTCAGAATACCATTCTCCAAGTTTTCCTACTTTCTCCCAGACTACTAGTTTCTCAATCTTTTACAGAATATCTTTGGAACTCCTGGATGTTGACATATCTTCAGGGGTTGATCCCTGGACATCCTTTCCACCAATATCCTCTCTTTAAAGGACTCAATCTTCCATTTATATTGTGACAATTCCCCTAACGTGCATCTTTAACCAAAAACTTCCCTTGAGTTCCAGACTTTGACATCTAAACTGCCTTATATTTAACACTCTATCTGGCTTTCTAACAGTCATCTCAAACTTACCGAACGTAATTCTAGATTCTATTCCTGTGTCCTATATCAACATGTTTCTTGGTAACATTCTCCATATTACTAACTGAAACCAATACCAATTAGTTGCTCAAGCCTAAAATCTAGGAGTCATTCCTTAATCCCTTTACTTTGTTTTATATTCCGTCATCCAAATCATCAACAAATCCTATCAATTCTCCCTCCAAAACAGATCTCAAATTTACTCTCCATCTCTAGTACTACTGGCCCTAGTTTAAGCTACCATCATTTCTCACTTGGATGACCATTTGGTCTACTATTGGCCTCCCTACAATCCATTTTCTAACCCATCCCCAGTGTGGTAGGGGGTGGGAAGGGTCTTTTAAAAATCTGCTCAACCCACTTCAGATGAGCACAAGCCCTACTTCAGGCGAGCCCTGCTTCTCTCTCTCCTTCTCTCTGCCCCTCATGGGATTCTCTATCTCTCTGTCCCCTCACTAACTTGTGCACTCTCTTGCTCTCTCAAAAATAAATAAATAAATGAATTAATTAATTAATTAAATGCTCAAAAAACCTTTTAAAATAAAAATAATATTTAAAAACAATCTGCTCAAAATGCTCTAATTACTTCCTTTTGCACTTCAAGTAAATTCCATTGCCCTATATGATCAAGCCCTATCCTAATTCTCTGACCTGATCTAATAATTCTACCCTTCCTCTACTCACTATGCCATATACTGGAAATAATCCTTTCTCATTGTCAAGAGAGCAATTTATATCTAGGGAGAGGATTACAGAGGGCTAAATCATAATATATCAATTCAACTGTTTAAACATTCCTAAATCCCACAAGGCACTGCAGAATTGTGAGAAAAACCCACGTGTCATAAAGTACAGGTTGGCTATTAAAGAAAAAGGCTGAGCATTGTAAAAGATATGATGCAAAATCTATGGTTTTAAGAATTGCCTGGAAGGGGCTCAGTCAGTTAAGGGTCCAACTCTTGATTTTGGCTCAGGTCATGATCTCACAGTTGGGAGAGCGCCTTGTGTCCGGCTCCATGTTGGGCGTGGAGTCTGCTTAAGATTCTCTCTCTCCTTCTGCCCCTCCCCTGCTCACACACATGCTTGCACATATTCTCTCTCAAAAAACTAAAAGTAAAAATTGCCTCAAAATATTAGCGAATGGCTTCCATAACTACTAACTGTATGCCCTTTCCATCTTTAGTAAGTAAAGAACTCTCAAAATTCAATGATAAGGATTAAAAAAAAAAACAAAAGTAAAAGACTTGGACACTACATCAAAGAGGACATGTGACTGGTAAATAAGTATATGAAAAAATGTTCAACATCATTAGCCATTAGATAAATGAGATACCACTACATATTAGAATGGATAAGTTTTTAAAATAATACCGAAAAAAAAAATTAGGGAGGGAGCCAAACCATAAGAGACTCTTAAAAACTGAGAATAAACTGAGGGTTGATGGGGGGTGGGAGGGAGGGGAAAGTGGGTGATGGACATTGAGGAGGGCACCTGTTGGGATGAGCACTGGGTGTTGTATGGAAACCAATTTGACAATAAATTTCATATAAATATATAAATAAATAAATAAATAAATTAATTAATTAATTAATTAATAAAATAATACCAAGTCATG
This sequence comes from Lynx canadensis, assembly GCF_007474595.2. Taxonomy (NCBI): domain Eukaryota; kingdom Metazoa; phylum Chordata; class Mammalia; order Carnivora; family Felidae; genus Lynx; species Lynx canadensis. The sequence continues at coordinate 83,560,090 of NC_044315.2, forward strand.
ATAAAAATCTAGAGCAACCAGAACTCTGGCACCTTTCAAATGAGAATGTAAAATGATACAACCACTATGGAAAACAGGCAGGTTCTTATAAAGTTAATTTTTTTTAAATGTCTTTATATTTGAGAGAGAGAGAGAGAGAGAGAGAGAAAGAGAGAGAGAGAGAGAGAGAGAGAGAGAGAGAGAGAGAGGGAGAGATGGAGACAGAATCTGAAGCAGGCTCCAGGCTTGAGCTCGACACGAGGCTCAAACTCATAGACCTCGAGATCATGACCTGAGCCGAAGTTGGACGCTTTAACTGACTGAGCCACTCAGGAGCCCTGGTTCTTATGAAGTTAAATATATACTTAACCATATGACCCCCTCAAGTCTACTCTTAGTAATTTATCACAGAAAAATTATAACTTAGATTCACACTTAAAACTTGTACATGAATATTTATAGTACCTGTATTCATAATCACCCCAAAGTAGATACCCAAATGTCCTTTAAAAGGTGAATGGATCAACAACTGTACAATGGAATACTATTCAGTAAAAAAAGAATCAACTATTGATAGAGGTTAACAACTTGGATGAATCTCAAAGGCATTATACTGGTGAAAGAAGCCAGCTTTAAAAGGTTACATATTATACACTTCCACTGTCAGGAAGATAAAAAATTAGAGTAACCGAGAACAGACCAGACCAGACCAGACCGTGGTTGCTAGGAGGTCAGGAGTAAGGTGAGGGTATGACCACATAGGGATAGTAGCATGAGGGAGTTTAGGGGGTTAAACTGTTCTGTATCTTGATTGTAGTGGTAGTTTATACAAATCTATATTCAGAGACTGTACACCAACTCAAGACTCCTCAATTTTACTGCATGTTAATTTTAAAATAAAATTTAAAATTTAAAACGTAAACAACTAATACTAAATACTACCAAAACCGCTGTAATATTTTAGTCACTAATCATCAACTATTTCACCTAGATAGAAGTAAAACTACACGGACTACCTCAGTAAAAACATATACAGCTTTCCCTAGACAACTAAAAGAAACTCTTAGTCTTAACTAGTCAAAGAGTCTGGGTAAGATATTATTAGGACTCTATTTCTCCATTCATTAAAAAAATACAACAGACTCCATTTCTGTTTGGAACATTCCCACAGAGCACAGATGACCCTAGGCAGAGGGTATAACTGCTTAAAAGCATTTAACCAAACCCTTTCCCTCTAGAAGACCTGACAATTTGTAACAGGGTTAAGTAAGGCTATAGCATGCTCTCCCTAAATCCCAGCAGCAGTGGTATCCAGGCTTCTAGCTTTGAGGCAGATCTGTGCTCCTTTCTAACAAAGTACTACATTAATCTCTTCAACATATCTGCAAAGGGAGGATTAAGAAGAATGTAAACAGGGCTCTCTTAGGCTCAACAGGGGTAGAGGAATCCATTCACAGACTAAAGCTCTCTCTAGGGCATCCCTTGCATCTAGAACCAACCAATTTTCCTGACCTATATGGGCCTTACTTATAACTCATCCCATACCCAGTCAGGTTGTTTTATATTGCTAGGCCTTTGCTCATGCTCCTCTTTCGGCCTGGGAGACCCTCCCTCCCTTTACTGGCCTGGCAAACGTCAACCAATCCCTCATGATGCCTTCCTGGTTGAAGTCTAACCTGATAGCCCAAACAGAAATGAGCACTCCTACCTCTGCAATAACCTCTGTACCCTCCAGGATTGCTATCATTGTTCCTCCAACACTTGTTGCACTTACCTATTTGTCTCTACTAGGCTATATGGTCCACAGAGCAGACAGAGATTCTTACTTTTTCTGCATCCCTAATGTATACCAAGCACAGAGCAAACACTAGTGAATGTCAGTTGAATGAATGAACAGTATAGCTTCCCTACTTGCAAATCAAAGTGCACAGTTTATAAGAACTCTAGATGACAAACTAGTGGCCCAGTTCAGACACCTTGTGCTAATGCTTAAAAGCTCAGTACTTAGCTCCCTAGGTCCCTGCCCAATTCTAAGGTCTTGGTTAAAGAGAGACCAATTAGCATGCTTTAAGTGAAACCATATGTTCTAGGAGAATGGAAAATGTAGTTGCCACATTTTCTTTTGCTTTACCAAAAGGAAATCTTCTGACCAGATTTAGCTTAATGGGCCCAGAACAGAGACATGTGCATTATTGGAGATTCTCATACTATTTGCCAAAAAGTGCTTTTATAACTACTTCCATGTGTAAAACAATGTTCAGAATAAGTGGTAGAATCTCTCTATATTTATCACTAAGACCAAAAATCATGAAACTTAAACAATGCATAAGCACTCCTTCTCACACCACACACACACAATTTTACTAATGTAGCCATCAGAACCAAACAGTTCTGCTCCCTGAGGCACTGAATCAATATTTTCATAAAACTAGCACTCCTTCCCCCCTACTCCTCAAGACTCCCTAGACATTCATCATTCTCTTACTTTGGGGTAAGACTAATGGTTGGTAGAAATAAAGAACAAAGAAATGGAATTATTTTTCAGCATATGACATATGGTGAACTTTCTATATTAAACCTATTCTATGGTGGGTAGTTTTTCTCTATTATCAGACTGGCAACCTCATGGCAAGTATTTTAGTGTACATGATTCCAAAAGGCAGGTAGGCATGAAACCAAAGATACTGGTATCTGCCTATTCAAAAGGAACCTAGAATCCTAAGCAATTAGCAAGTATCTCATGGCAAAGTTAAAAAACAAAACCCATCAATGCATACGAGAGTGTGTGCATATACATACAGCCAAGACTTCCATGACTAACACCTATTGGGTGCCAAACTTTTCACTTAACATACTCTTTCCACACTGACTCAAGTGCATGCATTTTGGGATTAAATGGCCACTGGGATGATATTTTTTTTTAATGTCCAAAACACGCATTTGCTGTATAGAGTGATTAATGAACTGTAATTGATATTTAATGTTACCCATAACTTATCCACTCCTTTGAAAAGCAAAGCTAGGTTGCTGTAGCCATTACTTTGAAAGAACATGCTGAAACCTCACAAAAGGAAAACATTTTTGCTAACAGTGAATAGGATGCAAACAGAGTAACAGTGTTTAGAGTATTTCCACACTTTTGCCAATTGCAATCCAGGACTCTAATTTTACTATGTTAAGAAAAATATTTGAATATTCTATTTTGGAACCATACATTTGGAAGAGCAAAGACGTTTCCAGAAATATGTAGCTAGCTTATTAAAAAAAAAAAAAAAAGCTAAAGAAATCCAGGGCCCCAAAATGAAAACAAATCCTTCTGCCAGTTTTGAATAATGTTTTTGCAGCCAATGTTCCCCCTCTCCCCGTAATTGTTAGTATCTGTTAAGAAACATTAACATTATTCCAAAAGGGGAGCTACAGTTCTAATTCACCTGTATTCCCAAGGTTTAGAATACAGTAAATGCTCAATGAATGTTGGCTACGTAAGTTATAATTTTATACACAGAGATCAGAATAATGAGCCACTAATACAAGCTCTCAACCCCTAGAAGGCAGGGAGACTGAAGATTCCAAAGTTAAATAGTGCAGTGATTAGCATGCTAACAGTATTCTCAACTTTACCAGCTCATGGTAAAGCTTCTAAGAAGGAGCTATTAAGTATGGCCATAGCCACTGTCTTGGCATCTATTTATCTACCAAACACATGGAAGGAGATGACTAACTTGACTATCCTTTCTTTCCTGACCATTACTTAATCTGCTCACTTAGAGTCCATCCTCTCTTCTTTTTCTTCCAATCAACCAACTGTAAAAGACTCAGGGGGAAAAAAACCTGCAACTTTTGCAGAGACCCTCTCATTACTAATTATTTTTATTAGCTCAGGGATAGATTATTAGCATAGCAACTGGTTGTAAAGGAGAAGGCTCAGCAGCTTGTCTCACTAGTTGTACGGCATTTTCAAGGCTAAATTTCCAAAGGGCCCCTCCCTAAACGTTGCTCATTGAATGGAGGCATGGGGGAGGTGAGAGGCAGGCTTTCCTACTTGGAATATTAAATAGTACCAGCTACAGGCTCACCAAGAATCCTCTCCTTCCTGATCTCCCTAAACTTGCCATTCTTTCAAAACTCATTCCAATTTCAAGGCATGTTAAGCATGTGCTGGGCGCTGTGACAGAGGTTCTCTTATTTAATTCCTATAGCAACCCTGTGAGATTGGTTATTACTATCCCCTGTTGCACCTACGAGGAAATTGAGGCTCACAGAGGTCAAGTGACTTGGCCAAGTGACAGAATCAGGCTGCTGACATTCTCTTTACCCAACACTGGGAAGGCTACATAGCAAAGCAACAGATGCAACCAAGTTTTTATGAGCCATTTGGGCAACAGGGAATGAGTTCTTACCACACAGACCAAGGGATCTGCTCAGAGGCCATGGAAGCTGCAGCAGGTTTTATTTTTGTTTTTGTTTTTGTTTTGTTTTAACACCTAAAAATCCTATAGGAATTCTTCCAGGCCCCAATGACAATTCACAGAGGCCCACCAGTCAGTTGACTCCTGACCTTCCATGCTTCTCATCCTAATTAATGCAAGGTCCTTGGATGACAGTGTGAGCATCAAGACCTTGTTAGAGTTAGCAATGACCTTTACATCTATCAGGCTTTTCAAAATATGTAAAACAGCTGTGCATCAGGAACGCCCCCAAATTCTCAACCTTGAAATAGGAGTAGATGCATTTTTCCTAATTATGGTGTTTTTACCAAGTCTTTGGGAAAGGGCTTTTCACGTGGCTAAAAAATATTTGAGGAGTGGCTTGTTTTTCAATTGCTCAAAAAACCACTGAGGCATGCAGAGAGAAGATCCTTAAAAACGAATGGATTTCATTGGTTTAAAAGGAAATCCCAGTAGCAGGGGAGACAGGGAAAACAAAATGATCTGAAAAAGTCTGGAGGGGAAGAGAGAATATTTGGTTTCCATACTTATGCCTCTAATATCCTTTTGTTCTCCCACCTCATTGTATTAAGGATGCTAAATCAAACATGATTGCAGTGATGTTTGTGTGTGAAAATGACAAAGGCAATGGGATAAAATCCCAACCTCATCTTGAACCCTGAAGACTTTTATGGCTTTTCCTTCCCTAGGCCCTCCCCCTTAAAGCACATTAAAGACCACATTGTTCAAAGGGTCATGGTAGGTTTCATACCCCATTTTAATACAATGTAAACGGTAACTGAACTTCTAAGTTTTGTTAGTAATATTTGTGTATCTCAGGAAAATGTCCATTAAAAGAATTGATCCCTTGGTTTAAATTAAATATTAATGCAGAATTATAATGTATCAGAGAGGCAAAAACAATGATATCAAGGAGAGTCTGTGATGATTAACCTAGATTTTCTTTTAATACATCATTTTTCCCAGAATAAGGGTGGAGGTGAGGGATGGGTTAAAAATATCCAGATGATCTTGTTAAGTGTCTATGTATTTTCTCAAGTCTCAAAACTGTCCAGGTGAATATGTCAGGTCTCAACTCAAGAAGCATAAAATTACACTTGGGGCTCATTTCAAGTGCAGGTCTTTCTCCCCACCCTATTCCATAGTGTATCTGCAAGTCACCTTATGGACCCTAAGTTGGTTTATGCATTTATTCCTGAAAGATTTCAAATGGGGAGAAGGATATTAGAGTCTCTTTATGATTCCATTTTCCACAGCTGTTACCATCAGTTGTCACCAATACTTTGGGGGTTTAGTGGAAGAGAGGCGGCAATGACTCCATTACTCTTTCCAACAGCCATAAAGAATTTGCATCATAAAAGCACCTACTGAACCACTGCCTTAGTCCTCTGAAAAAAGGATACAGTAAAACAGGAATGTTATAGATGGGCTTAGGAAAGAAGAATTCAAAAGATGAAAATCTGGACGGGAGTAAAATTACAACATACTTGGTTGTGCTTTTAAAATCATAATTTCATTGGTGGAACTGCTCACTTTTCCAAGCTCAGGCATCTCTGTTCAATCAATACCCATATGATATTTGTAAAAGGTGGCATGATATCATGACTTCAATGCATTTTAAAATAAGACCTATGATTTTTGAAGATTTCTTGGCTATGAGTCTGGTTTAAATGATCTCAAAATAACACACTAAGAGCATCTGTTTAGTTCAGATGAAGTTTCAAGAGCCAATACCAGCTGCCAGGGGAGGGATTTCACACATGTGTTACTCAAATCCTAACCAAATTTTGTTTTTTTTCATTCCCTTAATGGTGCCTCCAACGCCAGTATGGTAAAGCAAACATTAGAATAAAAAAGAAAGAAGGAAGAAGGGGGGGGGGGGGCAGAAAAAGAAAGAGAAAGAAAAAAGATTACTCAATGCACTGATGCATGTGACTAAGACCAAAATGATCACCCTCTCCAATTCAATACAGTATTAGCATGAGGACAAAAGCCGTTTAAAAATCAATTTGGAGTTATTTCTAGTGGGGACTGCCTGATCCTAGCAAGTTGAGGAATGAGACTATTCCCAACATTAAAAGGGCACTCTTTAAAGTATTTTCTCCTTTAAGAGCAATCTGATTTTCACAAGGAATTCATTTGGTGGCATTGTTTTGGTTTTAGGTGTCTGTCCTGCCAGGCAGGGGCCATGCACAAGGGCTGCATCTATCTTGAAGTGTGCACAATGGCCTCTCTTGCGGCTCACTCTCTGTTATTGATCCTTACAGATGCTCCAAGGCCCTTCCCCCACCTTTCTCCAAATCCCAACCCCCCATTCTGAAAGATAGCTTAAGAAATAAGACTTCCTGCCTAGCGACTGGCAGGGCTGAAAGACCAGATTGTATGACTCCACAGATCAGGCCTGCCACAGTGAAAGCTTGAATAGAGTTAACCCTCTGTGAACTAAAACAAAACATTTGTATGCCCAGCTGTGACAAAGGTTAATTTAAATGGACAAGGGCCCAATATCTAAAACCAGGCAACACTTTTTTACAGTAGCATTTTCACTGCACTCTTTTGTAAGTAGTCTGATTTTGCTTTTTAAGCTTCCAAAGATCTCCTTCAGCTGGGATAATTCATTTTGCTTTGCTAGAATTTTATATGGAAGACTCAGGTGGAAATTTTAAAATTCACTTCCTTGTTTTATAGAAGTCCTTGTTTTAGTACCATAAATTATTTTCTGTCATTGAACAGCCAAGAAAATCAAAGTTTCAATACTTAATTAAATTAGAACTGAGTGAGAACTTTCTCTTCAAATCTTTTTTCTCTTTCAGAACTTGTGGACTATATGACACTAAGAGATTCAAGCTGGCTGGAAAAATATCCAAATCCTCCAGAGCTATCCTTTCCAAACTTACGTAACCACAGCTCTGGTATCTCTGCCTATACTTAAACTCCTATTCCAATGGATCCACAGCAAATCTTACTTCTTAAATGACTCCTTTCCGGAAAAGCTAGTATACCCAGGTTAAAGGAATTTCTGTGAATATTGGGGGAAGAAGAGGAAGCTGTTCAAAATGAAAAATAATAGGTCTTGCATATAACTGATAATTTCAACAAATTTTGTTGTTTCCGCTAATATACATTAAAAACCAATAAAGGTAATAATTCTGGCATATATGGTGCTGGGAAAGAACGCAGAGGGAGTATTACTATAAAGAATAATGTTGTTTGGGAGGAAGTCGGTCCCACTTCCCCAGTTTGTCCATCTTCAGAGTGAGAATGAAACTGCAAAGCTGCCCGTGGCAGATGTTAGCCATGCTGCAAGGGGCTAGGAAGCTTTCCTAGGACTATCTATTTCATTAGTTAATATCCCAGAAATTTACCAACTACCTCAAATCTGAAACTCTTCTGGCTATAGCTCAACAGAGCTTGCCTACAAGAAACCAAACTTTTGGCAAACTCTTAGACTCTATAAACACAGCAAACAAACAGAGCAAATCTTTAATACCAAGAGTCATCTTCTAGCTTTTTCTTTAGCTGTGTATGAATTTTCTGGCCCAAATAATAAAGTTTTGGGGCACTGGGGTTTTTCACACAAGTAGGAGCCAATCTCTGAATACACAAATTGCAATACTTACTAGTTGCTATAATGAAACAGAGAGAGAGAGAGAGAGAGAGAGAGAGAGAGAGAGAGAGAAAGAATAATGAATTTACCCATTTTAAAAACACCCTACTTAAAAAGAAATTAGCAGTGGCTTAGTCTTATACCCCAAACCGTAAAGTATCTAAGTTCCCCCAAAGGAAATGAGGCTACCTTATCAACGGCCTCATGACCCCAATACTATCTATAATTAACAGTACTAAATAAGGCTTTCACAGATGGTGAACTGGATTAAGGAATTTAAAATATAAACAAATTCTGTCAAGAGGTAAGCAGAACAATTTTTTAAAATGTAAACTTTATGTAAGGATTGTGATGAAAAGTGAAGTTTACAATTTTTTTCAAGTCACTGTAAAATTTAAATCCAGTTTTTTTCTTTTTTTTCCCCCCGCTCTCTTAAAATCATCAACCACAACAATTAATTTACTATATTTCTCCCTCGCTCTTCTACATTCCAAAACATTTATACCCAATTGCAATGTATATGAAAACTTATTGGCTGAATTTTGCCAAGACACAAAAAAGGACTGGACTGCCTCCCACCTCCCTCAAGGGTACTATTTGTTCTAAACCTTCAAAGAAAATTTCTAAACCTCAGATTTGGGCCCAAACTTAAACAGTCAATTCCCTTACCTTCCCATGTCTCCATTTCATGCTTCTCGGAGTCTGTTGAGAAGTTCTATCGCAGCCATGAAGAAACAGAGATTACGGGACAAGTCCAGCTTGATGACCACCCTTCCGACACTTGGCCAATTTCTCTCTCTTAGCTGGGACTACGACAGTCATCCTCACAGGTCAGTTTACAAGCCAGTCATGTGATTAGAAAGTTCAGGCGCTAAGGTCACAACGTGTATGGAGTTCGTTTATTACCAAAGGTTATCTAAGTGGAACTGATAGACTTATTTTCTTTCGTTAACAACACTGCCTAGCACGTCTCTCTGAAAAGTATTGTGGAACATTTAATAGGAAATACTCCTCTGGACTTCTTTAAACTGTGATCTTAAAATTAAAAGGCAGCCTTTTAGAAGACTTAGCTTTCATTTAATTTAAAAGGGTTCTAATACCTGGCATTTTTTCTCCTTTTCCTTTCAAGAGCTATTCTATACTATATTTTCCTATATTCTGGATTAGAAATTTTAGAAAGTTGAAATATTTGGCACAAGGAAAACACAAAACAAAAACTCCATGTTATGCATGTATTGGGTTGAAGGGGGAGGGTAAGACTGGGATTCCCTGCTTTTTGTCATTGTAATAAACAATGACAAGGCAAATTCTTCTGAGAAAATTAAAACACGGAACTCTGATATCTGCAGGGTTCACTTTAATTCTGGCCCTTAATTTACATGCTCTGGTTATACACATTCATGTCAAAATGTGGAGAAAGAAAACTAGGTCTGCAAAATCCTTTTAGAATGCACAAAGGTTAGAAATATCATTCCCTGCCCCCAGCCCAAAGCTTAAATCTTTAAAGTAAGCTTCATTCCTTAAAACTCCTAAGATCTTAAGCAATCTTACGCTATGCCTCCCTGATGGTGAACCATACTAGTAACACACAGGGGAGTGTGTTTATGCATATACGCGCTCAAACCTTGCCACAGAGCCACAGAGGCTGGCAAATCTGAGCCATATGCTAATGACAGATGATGTCAAACATTCAGCTATCCATTGAGATGGCAGGAAACAAAAACAGAGCAAGCTCCTCAAAGAAGGTGGGATGATCTAAAGACAGACAGATTCCCAGTGATAAATGCTTTTCAACCATGCAAAATTGTTGCATCCTACGAAATCTCCCTTTCTCCTTAGCCTAGCCTTGGGAATAACTTAAGGCTAGGCACATTTTATAGCAGTGTTCCAGAAAAAAGAGGAGACCCTCCTTGGAGTGGGAGTGGAGTCTGTCACTTGGCAGCCATATAACAGAAGGGCAAATATTGCTACTACTGTTACTAAGAGGGCTTCTCCAACTGAAAGAGACCATTGGGGTTATCTTACAAAGTAGGGCCTAAAGAAAAAGTGACCAATGATTTAGAGAAGAAAAAGGTTATAATTTATCTGCCTAAAAATAAATGTTCTGCTATTACCACCACATACCTCACCCCAACAGAAACACATCAACCAGTTTCCCCACTCCCAGTCTTATAGGAAATTAATAGAGATTTTCTTCTCAGTCTCTGTGGAACTTAACGCAGCTCTCATAATTTTAGTAAAGTGACTATAAAAAGAATGACGGGGGAAAGCTGAATAAGGGGAAAGTGTACCAGCAATTCAATTGGGAACACTCCTTCAAAGGACAGCTCTCTGTCTCCCTGAAGGATACAGGTATATCTAAAACTCAGCACCTGCATACAAGAGAAGGGTAGTAAGCATCTTTGCTTTCACTGCACCAACCTTTGAAGACATGACAAAATGGGAAGTGATCAGTCCGGCTCCCAGGATCAAGAATGAAGCAGTGCCTTTGATTTTTAAGGGTAAGGCTTAGCAATAATCCTTAATATACTCATAAGCCCAGGAACAAATCTTTTTTTTTTTTTTTAACGTTTATTTATTTTTGAGACACAGAGAGACAGAGCATGAGTGGGGGAGGGGCAGAGAGAGAGGGAGACTCAGAATCTGAAACAGGCTCCGGGCTCTGAGCTGTCAGCACAGAGCCCGACGCAGGGCTCGAACTCACGGACCATGAGATCATGACCTGAGCTGAAGTCAGACGCCCAAAAGACCGAGCCACCCAGGCGCCCCAGGAACAAATCTTTAACATAGTTTAAGAAGATGGGTTAATCTTAATCTTTGGATACAGAGTCATATTCTTCAACATCCTCAGTCCTATAGGTTTTTTTTTTTTTTTAAGTCCTTTATAGGTTCTTAAAAAAAAATGTTTTTTTAATTGTTTTAATGTTTATTTATTTTTGAGAGAAAGAGGGGCGCCTGGGTGGCGCAGTCGGTTAAGTGTCCGACTTCAGCCAGGTCACGATCTTGCGGTCCGTGAGTTCGAGCCCCGCGTCAGGCTCTGGGCTGATGGCTCGGAGCCTGGAGCCTGCTTCCGATTCTGTGTCTCCCTCTCTCTCTGCCCCTCCCCCGTTCATGCTCTGTCTCTCTCTGTCCCAAAAATAAATAAAAAACGTTGAAAAAAAAAAAAAAAAAAAGAAAGAGACAGAGTACCAGCGGGGGGTGGGGGGGCAGGGAGAGATGGAGACACAGAATCTGAAGCAGGCTCCAAGATCTGAGCTGTCAGCAGAGAGCATGACACGGGGCTCAAACCCATGAGCCATGAGATCATGACCAGAGCCGAAGTTGGATGCTCAACCGACTGAGCCACCCAGGTGCCCCTAAAGTCCTTTATAGGTTCTACAGGGAGGAAGGGGAAAGAGAACATGAACATACATCTCATTTACCATGTGAATGCAAAAGACAAACTGTAAATCTTAATTAAGGGTCCCAGTAAGATTGTTACAAACCATTGTAAGTAAGAAAAATCATTTAAAGAGATTAAAAGGATTCCTAGAATTTATGAATGGGAAGGAGAAAAAAGAAAATAAGACACCAGCAACATTTTTACTAATACTAGCTTTGTAATATAGAAAAAAGTAGATGAACAAAATTCTACATCTAACCATTTACATACTACATATCTAAGAATTTAAAAGCCGAGTCTAAATTGTGAATGGCAGAACCTTAGTTAATCTTGCAAGAGACTGGTTCCACTTTCATTTTATAAATGAGGAAACTGAGGCCCAATGAAAGGAAGAGGCAAGAGTCATCAGACCAACAAAGACCAGAACCAAGTATCTTAGTCCCTTATTTCTTCCATTATGCCACAGATCTTGAATAAAAGAAACAAACCCTCTGGGATGTTACTATTCAACATTATTTCCTATCTGTTTATTCAAATGGCAGCTTTCAAAGAAGACTGTAGATCTGAAGCTAAAGAGAGGTATCAAGATGTAATACTTGGTCCTTCAAGTAAAACAAAGAGAGCAATTCTAGTGGCCAATCACTGGAGTTATTTCAGCCTTATCTTTAATAAGTTTCAATGAAAGTCTGATGTAGAGTGAAAGCCATATGACCACTGTGATGGAGGAGGACTAGTTAGAAAACCTCTATCCATTTCAGAAAATAAGTATGCAGAAAATATTTTAAATTCCTTTTTAACCTTGCAAACAACAAAAAACAAGAGCCCAAGGTCTTAGGTTGTCATCTGTCAGATCTTTTGATACAAACATTCCCTATGGCAAAGGAAAGAGTTGAATTCAACTGAACAGGAATAATGAAACACAGCCAGGTGAAATCCATACTACCTAAGACTAATGAGCAAACCTCCTGAATATAGAACAAGAACAACAAAGAACATACTTAGATATGATTTCCAGTTTTGCCTTTTCTCCTGGAGTGGAGAGGGGAATTCATAGTTCAGGAAACAAGAAACAAACAAAAAACACCCCTCAAAGTTGGAAACTAAAAATATTCTAGAAATGGGTTTTTCATTCAATTCTACAAACATTCATTGAGTATCTCCTATAAGCTAGGCACCAGGCTGCCTGAGATGACTCAAATTAATATTATGTGATCCTTGCCCTAGAGGTACTCACCACCTGCTGACTTCTCCAGCTTCATTTTCTACCACTCCACACTAACCTACTTGTAGTACAAATACTAAACAGATAACCAACAATAGGATGTTATGAGTAGTGTAACAGGTGGGTACTAAGTGTTAAGGAAACAAAAAGAATGGATAATTCATTAGATTGGAGCCTGATGCCACAGAGAGGGCCTTACATTTGAGCTGAACCTTGTAGTTTTGTAAGCAGACAGATAGGAAAGATATTTCAGGACTTGGAGGAACGGGTAGAGCCAGGTAGATCCCAAAAGACTTTTTAATGCCTTTGCTATCAAGTCAGGAATGAGGGGTACCTGGGTGGCTCAGCTGGTTGAGTGTCCAACTCTTTATTTCAGCTCAGGTCATGATTCCCAGGGTTGTGGGATCGAGCCCCACATCAGGCTCTGTGCTGATGGTGTGGAGTCTGCTTGGGATTCTTGCTCTCTCCTCTGTCCCTCCCCCACTTTCTCTCTCTCTCAAAATAAATAAACTTAAAAAGAAAGTAAACAAACAAAAATCCAGAATGAAATCTGTATGCAGAAGAGTAACGTAACTGGCTTAAGGAAGAAAAGACTATAGGGTGTGATTTTAAAATTGCCTTATATAGGGGCGCCTGGGTGGCTCAGTCGGTTGAGTGTCCGACTTCGGCTCAGGTCATGATCTCGCAGTCTGTGAGTTCAAGCCCACGTCGGGCTCTGTGCTCACGGCTCAGAGCCTGGATCCTGCTTCAGATTCTGTGTCTCCCTCTCTCTCTGCCCCTCCCCTACTCATGCTCTCTCTCTCTCTCTCTGTCAAAAATAAATAAAAATTAAAAGAAAAAAAATTTTTTTAATTGCCTTATATATAACAACCCAATGCAATGTATGTACCTTATTTGGATCCTAATTTGCAAAAATCAACTAAGGAAAGACATTTTTGAAACAAGGCAATTTAAATATGGGTATGGTATTTAATTGGATCAGTTTCCCACCAACAAACTGAAGAATCTGGAACGAGTAAGCCATCCCTCCATTTAAAAAAAATCTCCTTAATTCTCCAGGCAAGACTCTGTGTGTAAAATTTTTTGATTTATTTTTAAATGCTTTATTTATTTTTGAGAAAGCATGAGAGGGGGAGGGGCGGGGCGGTGGGGACAGAGAATCCAAAGCAGGCTCTGTATTGACAACTGTGAGCCCAATGTGGGGCTCAAACTCATGAACTGTGAGATCATGACCTGGGCTAAAGTCAGACGCTCAACCATCTGAGCCATCCAGATGCCCGTGTGTAAAATTTTAAAGTATCACAATTAAAAACAGATTATAGTATGAGACTTACTCATCCTATATTGCGCCCCTGCCTGTTTATCTTCTTCACAATTAAGACCCAGACCAGACCAGAGATTAATGGAAATAAGTACTGTGGCTCTGAATATTACAACAGCTCAAACTATTATTAAGCCACATGTGTAAATGAAAGAAAAAAAATATTTAAGTAGTAAAAATAAGATTTAGGGACACAGCAAATGGACAGAGAACCTTTCTCCTTTGGTGCCCCTAAAAAGGAAAAGTACTTGAAGCCCAATAGTTTTCAGACTCTGGTTTCAGCCCTGACTTTTTGAAGTTGCTTCATTTTCCATCATCCATCCATCCATCTGCCTAACCCAGAGGGGGGGGTGGGGGGATCAGATAATACAAGAGGTTTCTGCCAATAAGTAATTAAGTTATATGTAAGTGAGGAATCTGGGCAAAGGCCTGTAAAATACCCCGCCCCCCCCCCCAAGCCACCAATAACTGTAGCATAATGTCACTGTGCCCATCAATGGCTTCCAGGCACTGCAGAATAAAGGTCCACATCCTTTACTAATCCAGCCCCTGCTGATTTCTCTAGCTTCATCTATCACCACTCTGTAAGCATCCATCACCAACTATACTGAATCACTTGTAGTGCAAGTATGCTAAACTATTCCATTTGCCTGGAACAACTCTTCTCACTACTTCCTTATTGTTTCCACTAACACTTACTCATCTTTCTGGAATCAATTTAAATATCACCTCCATTGTGAGGTATTCTAAGACTCCATCCTCTCAGCCCTCAAATCAGAGTCAAATCACACCCTTCTTCCATACTGCCTGGGATTCCTAAAATATTCCATGACAGTACATATCATTTAGTATTTTTATTTTACCATTCTATCTTCCTTATTAATCTGAATACACCCCCAAAGAGTCAAGCCTTGGTAAGCCCAGGGTCCAGCCCTGGGTTTAGCATATAGTAGGCATTCATAATATGCTAAGGCAATCAGAAGGTTCTTGGTGTATGTGTTTTGTGAAGTGGGTATGTGCAGTTCTCTAATTAAATTTAATGGTGTGTTAATTTCCGTATTTTCTAACTCTTTCACCTTACTTCATAGGAAGCTTTTCCCCCTGGATGAACTCCACTTCAGAGTCCTTTACGTGTCAGGACTTTTGTTTTATATGACTTGTAATCTCCTAGTAAATGAAGGTTCAGCACTGGTTGTATAAAATTTCTAACCAATATGTCCTATTTGCAGAGTTCCTATATTAGTGTGGAGTCACATGTTGCTAGTGATCTTCTGATTAACATATATATCTCCCACTAGATTCCAAGCTATATGAAGGCAGGGAACTGTGCCCCTTATTCTTGTTCACCAATGTATCCCCAGGACCTGACAAAAAACAGGTGCTTAATGAAGATTTGTTGACTAGAGGAGGGAAGAAAGGAAAATGGTTGCTTCAGAGCACAGGAACACGGAAGAGGATGAGAAAATCTTTCAAGAATACCAATACTCACAAAAAGGTTACAGTAGGCCATTCCTGCAAAGCCAAAACCAGTTCACTCAGCCTCAATTCCAAATCCAATAAATCCTACCCATACACAGAGCTCTCCTCTAATTGAGGGATTGGGTGTAATAAATCTGAAAACCAACAGGACCGGTTGTAAACCAGCCAAGTGGCAATTCTACCTGCAACCAACCCTGTCCTTTCTGCTCTACTAGAGATTGAACCTGACTAAGGATAGGCACAACAAAAAGAGAAGGCAACAGGGGCTTACTAATCTTGCTTTGGGGTAGAACCTGGCTTCAGATCGCAAAGAGATAGATTTTTATCAAAATATAACACACATAATCCCAACCTGAGTCAACTACACATAGCAATTGAGCCCTATCCTGGGTCCTGGAGTCTTGGATTACTCTCCTGAGCCTTACATCTTGATATCCAGCTGCCTCTTGGGCATTTCCACCTAGCAATCGTAAGCATCTCAGACATGTCCAAACATGTCCTCTCTTTAAAACCTGTTCCTCTTTCTGGGCTCCTTGTTTCAGGGCATAGCCTCAACTCCCAAGTCAAAAAGACTCTTTCCTTGACTCCTTTCTCCCCTTTGACCTCACCCACATTCAACCTGTCACCATTCCTGTCTTTTCAATTCCCTCAAAAAGCTGCCAAAGCAGCCACTCTCTAACCAAAGGTGGGGCAATCTGAGTATTCTTTTTAAAAAAATTACAATTAACTGGAACACAAATGCTTAAATCCATAAATTATTCAGGATTCTAAGCAAATTTTGTCACCATTGAACAATGCTAGAGAACCAACACAGCATTTTGAAAACGTTTACATAAAGGGAAAGAATCATGTATTTATCCTGCCTTTCCTAAGTGAAATATACCACAGGATAATAAACAGCAATGGATAATTTTCTCTTCATAGAACTATTCCAATAAATATATGAACAAAAAATACTGGAATTAGAATATTACTCTGAAATAATGGATCCTAGATATTGACCATCAACAGCTAAAATAAGAGAATAAGACAGTAACATATCTTCTGGTGTAAGAACTCAACACGCCCATAAAATAGTCTTGTCAAAAAAGTTGAATCTGAAGATGATCAAGCCTCTAGATCCAACAACTAAAATAAAAAGAGAACTAGAGAGGAACACATTCATCTACAGCACAAAAATGCAATTACCAAACTCTGGGTTGTGGTAACTCATCAAGACAAATTACTCAATCTCTTAAACTAATCAGAAGGAAAAAAAAGATGGAGAAATCTGTAGATAAAAAATATCTTGTAGAGGTATATACCAGAATATTAATGGATGAAATTACATGATACAAAAATTACATGACTCAAAATAATATGGAAGGGGAGAAAGTGGGTGGGGGTACGCATGGGACAGAATTAGAGACTGGATGATAGTTACTGAGGCTGGGTACATGGGTTCATTACAATACTTTATTTAAAGATTTTCTTTTTAATGTTTATTTATTTTTGAGACAGAGAGAGAGACAGAGTGTGAGCGGGCAAAGGGCAGAGAGAGGGAGACACAGAATCTGAAGCAGGCTCCAGGCTCTTAGCTGTCAGCACAGAACCCGATGTGGGGCTCAAAACCCACGAACCGTGAGATCATGACCTGAGCTGAAGTCGGATGCTTAACTGACTGAGCCACCCAGGCGCTCCTTAAAGGTGTTTTGTTTTTTTTTTAAGTTTATTTATTTATTGAGAGAGAGAGAGAGAGAGAGAGCGCGCGTGCGCGTGCCGAGTAGGGGAGGGGAAGAGAGCGAGGGAGATAGGGAATCCCAAACAGGCTCTGCACAGTCAGCGCAGTCTGACTTGGGGCTCAAAATCATGAGCCACAAAATCATGACCTAAGCCAAAATCAAGAGTCGGCTGTTTAAACGACTGAGTCACCCAGGCACCCCTCATGTTATTTTATGTATTTCCTATGTATGTATACATCTAATAATATAAAGTGAAACAAATATTTCTAAATCCATATATATTTTTTCATCTCTATTGTACTATTCTTGACCACCATTATCTCTCATCTGGTTTATTTCAAGAGCTTCATTATAGGTGTGTCTTGTTAGTTCCTGTTTTTTTTTTCTACATCTCTTTTCTCCATCCCTGCCTCATCATACCCATTCCCTCCCAATCCATTCTCTACTCTGGCTGCTTTCTAGATCTCAAATAAAACCTTGAAAACCTGTCATTGCTTTCAGAATAAAGCACCTTCCCAAGCTTACAAGGACCTTCATGATCAAGCTCCTCATCAACCTCTCCATTCCCTCTTCTCATATTCCCAATACCCTCAACAAACAGTGCTATTTGCAGCTTCTGCAATATGCCTTTGCATATGTTGTTGCTTCTGCCTGGCTAGTTTCTATGAATTATTTAATTCTCAGCTAATTCTGACATTATAGTCTTTTCCAATTCTTCCTTGCCCCAAAGGTTCCAATCCTATTAATTTCTACAATTTCATCTTTTTGTATGGATCTATGAGTATTACAAGAACAGGGACAAGATCTGATTCATGTCTCTATTCCTGGTACCTATCACAGAAACTTGCACAAAATGGGTACTTGATTCACGTTTGATGAATTGGGTGGGGGAGGGAGAAGCCTAAGCTTCCCCAAGAATCTATGATTCTACTGAAACAGCTAATTAAAATAAAAACCAGACTGAAATTACATGCTTTGGAGTTAGACAAAATTAAATACGAAGGATACAACTTATAACAGTTTTGGTAAATTTGGGCAGGGCACTGTCAATTCTCTGAGCTCAGTTTCCATACCCATTAAGAGTTACTCCACAGGGTTACTGATTACATAAGTACACAGATCAAAATAACTAAAATTATCTTTAACAACACAACACAATGCTCACAACACTATGCTCACATGTTCACTGAAAGGATTTAGAAACCCCAGGACCATTAGGTTTGTGCCCTCACTTTCCCACTGGAAGCCTATCTAATTCCAAAGGCTTTGGGCATCTTTACTATCAATAGGGTCAACCTATCACTGCTTGGCAAGTTGAGGAAAGGGGCATCGCCTCCCTAATATTTTCCTATTACCTGCTGCATCTCTGTGTATATTCACTCATCTTCCTCTCTGATGAATGCTGAATTATGATCTAATCCAGGGCTTGGGAACTCAGGTTTTTGCCAACTTGACCTTTAAACATGTTGAGTAAAGGGGAACAGATATATGGGATACATACTGCAGCACAAGGGACAATACTTTCTATGCTGCTCTAGGACATCCTAAAGCTGGAACTCAACCCCCATTCTCTCACATACAGGACTATTTTTTTTTTAATAGGAAAACAGAATAAAAAATGTAAGCAAGCAAATCCTAGGGTTAAATCAAGATTCAAATTTTGGATCTGCTTTTACTAGCTTTGTGACAAGGTAAATTGCCTAACTTTGGTCTCAATTTCCTCATCTATAAAGTAAGCTAACAGTACCTACTCCACAGAGTCTCTGAGAACTAAAAGAGATAATCTTGATGTGCCTGGCTGGTCAGTTGGTGGAGCATAAAACTTTTCTTGGGGTTGTAAGTTTAAGCCGCATGTTGGGTGTGAAGACTGCTTAAAAATAAAATCTTTAAAAGAGATATATGAAAAATGTTTTAACACTATGGTTGCCATACAGTAAGTTTTCAATAAATTTATAGTTAATATTATTTAGGACAATGTTTCTTTTCTTATCATAAAGTAACATATGTTCATAAGAGAAAAAAAAATAAAAAAAGAAAGCAAGGGCACATGGTTGGCTCAAGTTGGTAGAACATGTGACTCTCTATGTGGGGGTTGTTGAGTTCAAGCCCCACGTTGGGCATAGAGCTTACTTTACAAAAACGAAACAAAACAAAAACCCAGAAAACAAAAAAATATAAAGGCAACAAACCACTCTGAATCTCACTACCTAGACAGAACCACAAGAAACAGTAATTATATTTTGGTGTACTTCCTGATATCTTTTGTGTTTCTGCATACACGTACTTTTCATTGTTATTTTTTTTACAAAATTCAAATATATTACATATAGTTTTTTTTCCACTCAGCATATTATAGTCTCAGATGTTATTAAATACTTGAAGATTTAAAGATTATATAATCTTAAATATAATATATATGTATTTATAATATACTTAATAATTATTATTTGTAAAGATTATATTTAACAGCAGCAAAGTTTTCCATTAATGGGTGTTGCATATTTTAAATACTTAAAAAAAAATTTTTTTTAATGTTTATTTATTTTTGAGAGTGAGAAAGAGCATATGTGAGCAGGGAAAGGGCCAGAAGAGGGACAAAACGGGCTCCACACTGACAGTAGAGAGCCTGATGTGGGGCTTGAACTCATGAAGAACAAGATCATGACTTGAGCTGTAGTTGGGTACTTAACTGACTAAGCCACCCAGGCCCCCCTAAACAGTAGTTTTTTGCTGGACAGTTGAGCTGCTTCATATTTTTCAATATTTTAAAAACATCTATAACAAAAAAAATTCTACACATTAATCTTTGACTCATATAAGTTTCTTAGGACATATCTGACAGAAGAGGATTACCTACGTGAACCTATTATATTGGTATTGCCAAAATATTTACCAGAAAAAGTATACCAAAAGTATATGAGTGTCCATCCATATCATATGCTGGGCTATTCCTCACTAAACTACTCTGTGGAGGCCATGTGGTAGCATCTTGAGCATATGGTTACCATGACTGATGGTGGCGGTTGGTTTAGGATACTGACCATTCTGTGGGAGAGTGAGAGGTAAGTAATTCATAAGCAAGCTAAAGAGTTGAAAACAAAACCTTGCCATTTTGTGGGGTTATGGTGGGGACGTTGCTTTATTTTTTAAGTTTATTTACTTATTTTGAGAGAGAGAGATTGTTTATTTTCAGAGAGAGAACGTGCATGTAAGCAGGGAAGAGGCAGAGAGAGACAGAGAGAGAGAGAGAGAGAGAGGGAGGGAGAGAGAGAGGGAGGGAGGGAAGGAGGGAGAGAATCCCAAGCAGGTGCCACTGTCAGCGCAGAGCCTGATGTAAGGCTCGATCTCATGAATGGTGAGATCATGACCTGAGCTGAAAGAGTCAGAAGTTTAATTGACTGATCCACCCAGGTGCCCCACGAAGATTACTTTAACTGGACATTTCACAGAGACCAATAGCAAGTTGGGGGGAGAGGTGCTGTTGACCCCAAACAACTTGCCTTTTCTGAATTTCAGGTCAGAGTGCTAGTTGGGGTCCCACCAGGAAGTGTCTCCCTCCTGCCCCATTCAGTTGTTTAGCATTCATTCAAAGTTACTTCAGGAAGAAAGAGGCAGTTAAGTGGGCTTTTTTTTTTTTTTAATTTACATCCAAATTTGTTAGCATATAGTGAAATGATGATTTCAAGAGTGGATTCCTTAATGCCCCTTACTCATTTAGCCCATTCCCCCTCCCACAAGGTAAGTGGGCTTTGAAGTTAAACATGTTCAAGGTTCCACAGTAAGAAACAGAAAATTTCCTTCATCTCCCTAATGCTCATTTCCCCTAACAAAGAAAAAAAAAAAATTGGAATAAGGCCATGAGAATGTAAAAATACCTATCACATTATTAAGTACCTATCACAGGCCCAGCAACAGCTATTATTTTCCTTATTCTCAAGCATAGTGGGTCAGGTTCTTCATAGGCATCTTTGTCCTCATGCCCATTTGTGACACAGAATGCTGGCTCAGATGTAAGTGTAGGAGAAGTACCACACAGTACCCATTTAAGACCACTCTCTCATGCAATGGTTGTTGTGAGGGTATCAGGGGAGGGGGAAGTGGGGAGACAGGTATAATTTAAAAGGAAACAAGTATTGGGGCATCTGGCTGGCTCAGTTGGTTGAGCATCTGACTTTAGCTCAGGTCGTAATCTTGCAGTTCGTGAGTTTCAGCCCGGCACTGGGCTCTCTGCTGTCACTGCAGAGCCTACTTTGGATCCTTTGTCCCCCTCTCTCTCTGTACCTCCCTTGCTCATGCTCTCTCTCAAAAATAAAATAAAAAACTTAAAAAAAAAAAAAAAAGGAAACAAGTATTAGTTAAATACAAAGTTTTAGTTATACAATGGGAAGCCTGGGTGGCTTAGTCAGTTAAGCATCCGACTTCGGCTCAGGTGATGATCTCGTGGTTCATGAATCCAAGCCCCACATCCGGCTCTGTGCTGACTGCTCAGAGCCTGGAGCCTGCTTCAGATTCTGTGTCTCCGTCTCTCTCTGCCTCTCCCATGCTCAAGTTCTATCTTTCTCTCTCTCTCTCAAAAATAAATAAACATTAAAAAAATTAAAAACAAAACACAAAAAACAAAGTTTTGGTTATACAAGATGAATAAATCCTAGAGATCTACTGTATAGCATAGTGCCTATAGTTAACAAAACTATATTGCATACCTAAAAATTTGCTAACAGGGTAAGTCTTATGTTAGGTATTCTTATCACAAATACAAATACTAATACTAAGAAGGCAGGAGGAAATTTGTGGAGGTGATGGATATGTTTATGGCATAGACTGTGGTGGTGGTTTCCCAGATGCATGTTTATGTCTAAACTCATAATAAATATGTACAGCTTTCTGTATGTCAATCATACCTCAATAAAGTGATTCCCAAAAAAAGACCATACTCCTTTCTTTGTTCCACCACTAGAGAAAATAACATATTGTTAATGAAAAAAAGATCAGTTTGATCCCTTTTATGAAAATTTAAGTGTATTTAAAAGTACATAAAAGTTGCAAATGGACTTCTGCGTCTGGCCACAACAGAGTAAGGGGACCAGATTTGACCTCCTGACTGGTAAACTATCAAACAAAGTATATATAATATACTGGACAAAGTATATAAAATAATGATCTTCAAGTATTGGGCTTCAGGTGGCAAAGGACAGTGAGGCCTGAGAGGGAAAACAAAGAGAAGTCCTGTGAATGTTCCACCTAACTGTTTACAGAGTTTCTAGGCTGGAACACACGAAGGGAGAGCCTGTGGACAGCCCAGCAAATCTCCCCAAGGTGAGGATTCAGAGCTGGGAGTCTGGAAGGCCAGAGCAGCTGGAGTTAACAGGGCAGAGGGCTGGAAGAGAAAAGGCTACATAGAGAGAACACAACTGGGATCTGCAGTTCTCGGGAGTCTTCAGCTAAGGACAAATGAGTGTATGTGTGTGAGGAAAGTACACATGGCTAGAAGAGCCACCCAAGAGGAGTAGAGGAAATTATTTGGGGGCGTTCACAAAAGTCCAGGAGGAACAGTTCTTGTTCTCACTAGCTAGAGCGGAAAACTTACAGAGTTTGTTTCCTGAAGATCCTGGTTAGTATTCATATATCCCTGACACCTTGCCCTCAGGTAGTCACCTAAAAGCACTGGCTGGTTTCTAGGATTAGCTACTTGTCATGATTCAATCCATAAAAGTTAGAATGTAAGACAGGTGGTGATGGCTAGTTTATGGGAAGAGAGATGGATAAAGTCAGCAGAAGCTAGAGAGGCAAGTCCAACAGGTTCAGAAAATAGATCCTAAAAATAAACTGTGCCCCAGGCTCATCTTGACATAGACAAAATCTACCACTAAAAGCATAAGTCCTCTTTGTAAATTAGCTTAGCACAAAAATGGCTGTGAAGATAACAACATCTTCACCCCTCTTCCATGACCTGGTCAGCACACTGAAATTCTCCTTTTTTCTTGGATGCTTTTCAAGCCTCTACAACTCTGCCCAGAACAGACCTCCCCATTCACCATATCTTCTTTGCAAGAGACACTCAAAGGCATTAAGGGAATCCTTTTGAGCTTATTCCTAGAAAACCGCTCTTCACAATCTTACTTGCCCTTTTGGTCCTAATGATGTAATTATGGATTTAAAGTCTGGTATTGCCTTTTTATTGGTGTTTACTCAGTCCTGGTGAAGTTCACTTTTCACAAAAATAAGATACTTGGATTCCACTGAACATCTATGATTAGATAAAGTTCATACAAAGTTGGAGAGCTTAGGTCCCCCATCATGTAACACAGAATTCTCACATGAATTCAGCATAAAAAAAAAATTGCTAAACTTCCAGGGTAAGATACTATATTGAATGCAATGTCATTTTAATGATCTATTAAAAACAGAAATTAAACAAAAAGAAATGGGTTGAGTGCTTTTTACAGTAAGTGCTTCACTACAAGAGTCACAATGATTTGCAAATTAGCACTCACCAAAATGATACTGTCAGGACAGATCTCTGAGAGGGAATTGGGGCAGGTATATAGCTGGGGTTCTGGAGTGGGAACCAGGTGTAGAACAGGAAGTGAAATCCTGGTCTGTTAAAAAAACCATCCACTTCTTTAAAATTCTAGATTTATGTATAAAGTGAATTCTATAGAGGCCAGACACTGGAAGCTGTAAAAGGCTATTAAGCAGCAACAAAGTATGTATGTCAACTCCAGGAAAGTACTATTTCATTAACTTCTAGTTATTCCAACCTTCTAACACTCTCTGTCCGCGTATTAAGCACCTAACAAAGGCTTGTGAAACTTAAGTTTTATTCTTTTTCTTTTTTCAGGAGGATGCAAAAACCTTGTAAGCAGATGTTGAGCCACAAATTTTTCTTAAAGAGATGAACAACAGAAGAATGACTATATATCAATATTCAAACATTCTTGGAATTTGGATAACTAGAAAGAGCTGTAGCTGTAGAGAATCTCTGCCACTTACTACTTACATATAATCTTATATAGTTTAATTTCTTCACCTATAAAATAGGGACAATTATACCTACCGTCCTAACTCAAGATTGTTCTGAGGAACAAACTAGAATGTGTAAGGAAATATTTTATAAGCACAAGTGCCATATACTTACTACTTTTAGTAAAAATAATAGGTACTTAAAAATAAAAGGTATTTTTAAAAAATATAAGAAAAGGACAAATATAATTGGGGCATAGGGGAGAGGAAGAGGGTAGTTTGATCCCAAGTCTATAATCCAAAAGTAATCATCACCAAAAGGGCATACTACTTTGATTTTTATCACCTTTCTGAATTAAAAATTCATCGTTTTTTCTTTGGCCATAAAATACGTCAACAGTTCGTGAAACGGGAATTTCATGAGCTATAAAAGAACTAATCACACACACAAAAATTGAACTAGAAAAGCATTATAATAAAAAACAAGATACACACACACACACATATACACACACACATACATATACATGTACATACACATATGCATATATACACATATTTTTTTATATTGTGGGGAGGGTAAAGTCTTTCTAAGCATAACATAAAACCCAGACATCATTAAGGAAATGACGGTCATATCTGCACTTATATAAATGTCTAATTTCTAAAAGGCAAACACCCAAACATACACACACTGGTAAACATAAAGAAACCCTATGAATCAGTAAGAAAAATATAAGCAAAGATGCCTTGATGATTATAATATGAGTTAAAACAAAAAGGTGGCTAAGAAAAACACAAAGTAAAACAACTATTATACACCATATCTCATCCATCAAATTGACAAAAAACTTAAAATGCTGAGAATATTTCAGTGTTGGAGAAGGTCTGAGAAAATGCAAAGTTGCTTATACTTTGTCAGTGACTGATACACAGCTTGAATACAGCTTACAGTACCTATCAACATTTAAACTGTGCACACATTTGGACCCAAGATCTCACTTTTACTACTCTATTTGACAGAAATACTCATACATGTTCACAAAGATATATGTATAAGGATGATCACTGGAAGATGTTACAAATTTTTAAAGGTGGAAGAAAATATTCATAAATACAGAAAAAGTCAAGAAATAGAGAAGTGATTAAGGAGAGAAGAAACCAGACTTTTTCTATCTTACCTGGTCACTTCCAACTCATTCTGGATTTTAGTCAGGCTATCACTCAGTTAATCATTCAGTCAGTTCCTCCCTCCCTACTGCTATGTGCCTAGAATGAAAGTCAGGCAGTAGACAGGCAATTCATTTCTGATCACCTGTAGAGGCCTCCCTTGGTCACTTCTTTACCCAATGACTTGGACAGAATCTCACACCAAATGCAGGCATTATCCTAGTGTTAAGATCCTTTTGAAAGTGGAATGAAGGACAGCAACGTACATCTTGGGGCAGGGGGTCAGAGGTAGGTAGGTAACACAAGCTGGCAGTGACTTTCAGAGAAATTTGTAACTATCTGTTGATTTCACAGGAACAGACTATCTCAAGTGCAAAACACACTTTTAACAATTAACTCATTAGTGAGCTACTCCTCCTTGTGTTAAACCCACAACTGAAAGCCAAGTGATTGATCAAAACCTGCTCAACCAAACAGCTGCTTGCAGGGCCCCGGGGCCCTAGGCTCAGTCTGAGAAAGGGTAATGAATAATCTATTCCATCATACCAGTAATGATATTTTTTCCAGAGCTGAGCACAAGGCCTGACACAGTAGGTACTGACATGTAGGGACTGTTTAAGAAACAGGGCTGATCTTGCACTTGCATGACGCTTATAATGAATATTGTTTTAAATTTTGCAGTGTAAGTATCTCCTTTGCCTCATCCCAGTCTTGGCCCTGTTAAAAACTGAGTAATTTACTTGTTAAAAAAAAAAAAAAGGATTAAGACATATGAGTTGATATTTTTCATTCCCATCCAAATGTGGTATGATGAGATGCTTAGTTTCAGAAAACAGAAGTTTTGGTTTTTCAAAAGGCTCCTTTCTCTCCTTAAAGCTCTTTACAAAAAGAAAATTCTCAGAAAGATCAGTTAACTTGAAGGCTGTCACCAGCCCACTGGGCATCATTTGAGGTGTAGAGACCCACAGCACAGAGGCCAGTCAGGCCCTCATCAAACCACACAAAATATGTCTACATTCTATCAGCTCTCCTCTATTATAAAAGATCCCATGGGTAAAAGACTGCCTAGAAAATTCCTGTTACAGTGGAGCTGCCTGTTTTAGGCACCACCTTACTGTCCCAGAAAAATCAGGTCTGGAGGAGGGTCACACATCATAGAGATGTTTGCAGCAGACCAGTAAATGTCTAGTATTTGTTTCAGGAAAAAAGAAAGATAGATACATTTACACACACACACACACACACACACACACACACACACTAAATACATACATACATACATACATACATACATACATACCACAACACTAATGAAATGTATGGGCATACTGTTTTACTAACAATATAAGTGAAAATATCAAAGGGAATCATCCTAGCTTTATATAACTAGTTGTGAAGACTGTAGATTAGCCATTATCCTATATAAGAGATATCTCCCATGGCTGCAGTTGGTATACTTCTACATGGTTTTTATTTTGTGATAAATATTTTCATTCTTCTATGTTGTCATTTACATACCCAATTTTAGCAGCTATAAGCACAAAGCTGAAATTCTAGATATTTAAGTTTTATTATTTTGCCACTATAGATAATGTTACAATGAAAGCCTCTATACTTGTATATTTTCTAATGCCTGGTAAATTATTTCCATAGCAAAGACTTAGAACTGGTTCATGAAGTTGAAGGCTACAGAAAGCTTTATGACTCTGATTCCATATGGCCTTGTCAATTCCCTGAATAATCAGACCTATCCCAACTACTGTGGATATCCTGCAGTTTACCAGAAGAGGGCAGCATCCCCCAAACTAACGGGGCCTCAAGAATGAAGACACCAAGCAAGAGGACTGGAGAGGGAAGGGTCAAAAGACACTAGCAAAATCTACATGGTAGTGCTACCAGGGCTCCCAAGATCTGGAAGGTGTGACAGGTGCTGGCTCCTGCGGGATAACGGGATCATCCACAACTAACAACATCCAACACTTGTGTCTTTGATTTCTTTATTGGCACCATAATGGCAAACTTACCTTCCCTTAAAGAGCTGTCTGGATAGTGCTATACTGGCTACAGGGATCATGCCAACTTGGATCCTGCCAGCAACAGAGATGACTGGAGCCTTACTCCTGGGGAGACTGAAAAAGAGTAGCACTAAGCTGTTGGCCTCATTCTGGCAGTTTTATTAAAAGAAAGAATGGAAAGGGTGAACACTTATATACCACAGATGTCCAAGTTCTTGTCTACTGTCCTCTCAGCTTCACTCCAAACTAAGCGGGAGGCCAGGCAAGAAGACTGCTGGCAACCATGAGGTGAAAGACAGCCAGCAGGCCATAGTATGTAGGGTACAGGACAAAGACAATGGAAACCGCTGTGACTGAAATGTATCAGTGTTCATTTCAGATCATCAACAAAGTGAGTCATTCTAAATTAACCTAAACAATACTGCAGCTCTTGAGAGCCTAGATAAATGCCAATCCTTATCTATCAAAAGACTGAAAAACTACTGTTGAACTAAGCATCTAAACTAAGCATCCCAAACTACCAGCTATTCACCACTGCCCCTCCTTGATATGTTAACTTCTCTCTGAAACATTTTTATGATTGTAGCTTACATTACAGAGATAATAATGCAGCACTGATGAGGGTGGAAAAACAGGCTTTCTTCTATCTTAATTGCAGGGGTAAGGGAGTTAAGGGGGCGGGAGGGGGGTATATTATTTACCACCTTTTGGAGGGGAAGGGAATTTAACACCACCAAAATCTAAATGTACAAACTCTTTCATTTGGAAATTTCACTTCCAGGACTTGCAAAAGTAAAGACACAAGTAAGCTAAGTATTATACAAGGATATTTGCTGCAGTCCTGTTCGTAACAGAGAAGAAATAAAAGCAATCTAATATCCACTAACAACAGATGGATTAAACAAATCCTGGCATATACATTCATGCAACCACAAAAAATAATGAGAGATCTATAAATCTGCCATGAAACAATCTCTAAGACAAATGAAGTGAAATTAAAGCAAGCTACAGAATAAAATAAACATAGGACTTTTGCTTTTAAAAACTGCATATTTTGGAAAGTTTGGAAGACACTACAACAGACTGCACAAGCTCTGCCACTTACTTAAGTATGACTTTACAATGAATCCTCAATCTTCAGTTTCCACATCCATAAAATGGGGGAGGAATAATATCAAGTTTACCTATACATGAAATAATCAAATTGAACTGAATGCACACAAACACATCAGAACAGTGCCTGGCACGCAGCAAATGCTCAGAGCACTCAGAAGATGATAATAGTCATTACTACTACCAGTCATTACTACCATCACCACATCTGGAAGCATAATTAGGGAGGTGACTAATGTGCCAAATATATATTTCCGTATATAAAGAATTTTTCAGAACAAGCATGCATTACTTTCATAATTAAAAGGTATCCTTATACTCAAAAGAAATGAAAACATATGTGCAAAGACCTGTATGTAAATGATCATAGCACTATCATAATAAAACATTGGAAACAACCTAAATGTACAGTACCTGATGAATGGATAGAAAAAATGTAAGGTATATATATCCATATAATGGAATACTATTCAGCAACAGAAAGAACTACTCGTATTTGCTATGACATGGACAAACGTCAAAGCCATCATGCTAAGTGAAAGAAACAAGACACAAAGAACACATATTGAATGATTTCATTTATATGACATATCCAGAAAAGGCAAATCTATAGGGACAGATCAGAGATTACCTGGGAAAGGAGTTGGGAATAGAAGTAACAATAAGAGAACAAGGGATCTTACTGGGATGATACAAATGCTCTAAAACTGATTTATGGGAATGGTTACACAACTTGGGTAAATCTACTCAACATCATTGCACTGCACAATCAGAGTCAAGTGTGCAAATAAAATATGCCTCAATGGGTTTGTTAAAAAAAAAAAAAAGTTGGGGAAAACAGATCCTTTTAACCATGCATTATTTTATTCTCATAAAATGCCTTGCTCCTTAGAAAAGGACTTTCACTTGCAGTATCCAATTTGACCCTCACAAACATCACATGAAGTAGACAGAGTAAGGAGCATGCCTTTCAAAGAGAAAAGATAAATGATGCTCAGAGAAGTTACGTAACTAGCCCATCGCCACTGCTAGCAAGTAAAGCATTTGGAGCCCAGGTGCAAAATATAACTAAATCAATAAATATGCCAAGACTGTAAGATTCCAGGGATAACCACCATACATTGATCACACTTTGGCTTAATACTGAAGGACAGGAGTTTTTTTTTTTAATTCTTTAACTTTTTGAATAAATTTACATTTAAGAAATTTTTTGTTAAAGTTGCTTTTCCCCCCCCGGCTAAACATGAGACTGTTCCCAGAAGCAACAAGAAATTTCCAATTCAGTAGCTCATAAAATACTCATCACATAGCGGGGATTCAATATACACTTCTAATGTCTATGAATAATAATTACAAATTTCAAAAAGCTTAATTTGAACATTATTGCAAATACATCCTGAATTTCATCTTGTACAGAAAGACTGGAGAGAAAAGGACAAGAGGCAAAATTCAAACCATAAGCCATATGGAACATTCTCTCTCTTTTTTGGGGGCGAGTGGGTGGGCAGATAGTTTGTTTTTGGCAACCATTTTTGCTATAAAAAGGCTGCCTGCATCAGCAGTCTCTTTAGACCTTTCCAGCACCAGGAAAGCAACTAAAGCCCAGTATGATCAACCAATACTTTCCTACATCTTTCTCTTTACTGACTACATGCAGAGAACTGCAGTAAGAACGAACTGGTTCTATGTGAACTGGTTCTGAACTGGGTTGATAATGTGAGTGGATCTCCCTCCCTCCCAATTTAAAGATGGAAAAATAAGGGGGTCCTGGGTGGCTCAGTTGGTTGGGCATCCGACTTCGGCTCAGGTCATGGTCTCACAGTTCATGAGTTCAAGCCCTGGTCAGGCTCTGTGCTGACAGCTCAGAGCCTGGAGCCTACTTCGGATTCTGTGTCTCTCCCTCTCTGCCCCTCCCCTGCTCATGCTCTGTCTCTGTCTCTCAATAATAAATGTTAAAAAAAAAAAAATTTAAACATGGAAAAATAAGTTCAAACAGGCAAAATGATAGCTGCCTTAGCATTTTCTGTTGATCACTGCTAAAAAGATCAGGGCTCTTGAATAACACTCAGCACTAAATCTTGGCAACTGAGATAATTTTTCTCTTCAAATTTTTATTTAAATTCTAGTTAGTTAACATACAGTACAATACTGGTTTTAGGAGTATTATTCAGTGATTCATCCCTTACATACAACAACCAGTGCTCATCATAACAAGTGCCCTCCTTAGTACCCATCCCCAATCTAGCCCATCTCCCACCCATCTCCCTCCATCAACCTTCAGTTTGTTCTCTATCATTAAGAGTCTCTTATGGTTTCTCTCTCTCCCCCCTCCCATATGTTCACCTGTTTTATTTCTTAAATTCCACATATGAGTAAAATCATATGGTATTTATTTTTCTCTGACTGACTTATTTCACGTAGCATAATACACTCTAGCTTCATCCATGTTGTTACAAATGGCAAGATTTCATTCTTTTTTTTTTTTTTATTTTTTTTTTCAACGTTTATTTATTTTTGGGACAGAGAGAGACAGAGCATGAACGGGGGAGGGGCAGAGAGAGAGGGAGACACAGAATCGGAAACAGGCGTCAGGCTCTGAGCCATCAGCCCAGAGCCTGACACGGGGCTCGAACTCACGGACCGCGAGATCGTGACCTGGCTGAAGTCGGACGCTTAACCGACTGCGCCACCCAGGCGCCCCAATTTCATTCTTTTTTTGATGGCTGAGTAATATTCCTGTGTGTGTGTGTGTGTGTGTGTGTGTGTGTGTGTACAGCTTCTTTATCCATTCATCAATCAGCGGACATTTGGGCTGATAATTGAGGTAATTTTACCTAATCATATTCTATGGAAAAAAAAAAAGTCTCAGAGATAACTGGTAAACTAGAAAAGATAGAAGATCAGGAAATTACAAATTCTGGACCATTCTAAATTATTTGGGATTTATTTTTGTCTTCACACCCGATATTCTTTATGAACTGGGTACCAAGAGAAGGCGAAGCCAACAGGAAAAAGCCACAAGCCATAAATAAACAGGGTTTTGGAATTCTGGGCAGACCAAGAAAAGTACTGGAAAATCTAACCAAAAAGCAGGAAGTAGCTCAACTCTGGCTCCTGGGGCCTTCTCATAGAGATGTAGATCCTGAACAAGCAAGGCACCATGGACAAGTGGGTTCAACTTTTACATGATTTTATACACAGAAAGAAACTGTGGGAAACTCTTTTTCATGAGGGCTCCTGGGTGGCTCAGTGGGTTAAGTGTCCGACTCTTGACTTTAGCTCAGGTCATGATCTCACGGTTCATAAATTTGAGCCCTGCATCGGGCTCCACGCTGACAGCCTGGATTCTTTCCCTCTCTCTCTCCCCCTCCCCCAGCTCGTGTGCTTTCTCTCAAAATACATAAATATGCTTAAAAAAAAAAAAAAGAAAAGAAAACAGTTCTTAGAGGCCTCTCTCAAAATAAGTAAACATGAAAAAAAAAATGTAAGAAGTAAGCCTGGTTTAATTGTTCTAGCCCTACCTCAGTTATACTGAGGGGTCTTCAGGGAAAAACCATTTATGTCTGCTTACACCAGAGAGTTGAAGAACAGATGTCAAACTCCCCACTGAAGCCTTTTATTCCTGCAATTCTTGGGACCTTACTTTGTGCCTGGCACCGGTGCTGATAAATATTTTGTGTATCGTGTCACCAAAATCTCCTAAGAGATCTGGAAGTAAGCTTCTTATTCTCATTTCAGAGATAAACTGAGGCTCAGAGAGGTTAATTCCGTGAAGATCTAACAGCTCACAAAGGGCAGAGATAGATTATGAACCCAAGAATGTCTGAGTACTAAGGCACAAGCTATTAACTAACATGCCATAGTGGTGGCAGCAATTAATAATAGACCTTAAAGGTATGATGACTTACAGAAGACAGAGTCAATCTATTTGTGAAGATCTCCTTCTTGGCAAATGAAATTCTATTTTTCTTGAGGGCTGTGGCAGTTTCCTTGTACATGGTGGCAGCAGTGGGATCCTAGGCACAGGCTGGCTAGGCTAGCAAATCAAAGCACTCTGTCCTTAGATGAAACTATTACTTTCTGCCATTTCATAGGTCAATTTTCCAGTATCAAGTTGAATACTAATAACACTTTTTTATTTCATTCTCTCTCTCAAAAGGTAATACTCCAATTAGTCTCATATTAGGCATTTTTTCTTCCAAAATCCCTGTTGGCATCATGTGCCTGCCTAGCCTGGGGATGTGCAAAGACAGAATGCTGGGGTGGGAGTTATCCTAGGACACACTGACTACCTACATAGAAGTATGAGGCTGTTTCCCAAAAGCTGAAATCAAGAAAGTAGGTCCCCTGACACAATAGTTTCTCCAAACAACATGAAACAACTCTTTGAGATATTAAATATTGTTCAGTCAAACCTTGCGATTTGAGCCTTGCCATTGGTTGAGTCTCTGCAGTTTGCGCAGTGCCCTGGGTTTTGCTCCAGATCCGTCACATTGCATTAGTGCCCTTCCTCCTCACTGCCTACAGAAATAACAGCCTTGAACATGGCAGCACAATCCATTTGTCCTGCTCTAATTACTTTTTGACATTACTCTTTTTGCTGCTAACGTCCTTCTTCCCTCCCCCCACTTTGTTTCCCTCTGTCTACCACCCTCTCTTTCTGCCTCACAGCATCATTAGAGTCATCTGAAAAAAAGATCTTTAGGTTCTGCCAACGTATATTTTGTTAAAACTTTCTTTCACAAAATGGTTCCAAGGAGGAGTATGATACTAGATGCAAGAAGAAAAGTCACCAGCCTCTCAAAACCATTTCCAGAATTCCCCAGCTGCTACAGACAGAATGGCCCAGAGGTGAATACCTGGGCTTAAAGTTACAGGATCTGGGCAAATTGTAGCTCTGCCACTTACTAGCTGTGAGATCTTGAACAAGTCTCCTAATCAGTCTCAGTCTTGGTACCCTCTTCAGACAAATGGGATTTTATATCTACTCTGATAACCTCACTTGAGGTTGCTCAAGTGATGCTATGAAGTTCACTTGAGGTAATGTATGTGAAAATACTTTGAAAAGAGCTGTAGTCATATTAATAGGCACAAAAATGATGACCAATATTGACAAGGATCTCTAATCTTGTGTTCTTCATTAAATCTAGTGGGACAGTTAATTTTATGTGTCAACTTAGCTGGGTCATTGGGTATCCAGATACTTGGTCCACCATTATTCTGGGTGTTTCCAGGAAGGTATTTTTGGATGAGATTAACATTTAAATTGGTGGACTTTAAGTAAAGTAGATAGCCTTTCACAAGGCTGGGTGGTCCCCATCCAATCAGTCAAGGCTTAAACAGAATGAAAAGACCAGATGGGCTTCCCATGAGCAAGAAAGAATTCTCCAGAAGACTGCCTCTGAACTTGAACTAGGAAATCAGCTCTCTTGGGTCTCCAGCCTGCCAGCCTTTGGAGTGAAACTGCAGCAAGGGCTTTCCTGGGTCTCCAACCTACTCTACTGGCTCACTGCAAAATCATGTGAGCATTTCCTTATAATAAATCTCTACCTACCTACCTACCTACCCACACACCATGTCGGTTCTGTTTCTCTGGAGAATCCTAATACAACTAGGATACAGTTTTGTTTAGAATTCACAATGACCATCCTATGCTCTAATAATAAACAGAAATGTCATGCATAAATCCAGAGGTTTATCTCCAGAGATTTTTTGCTCCAGCATAACAGATCTTGATTTACAAATTATGTATGTTCCCAAAGTCACTTTTATGCCGGCTGCCTAAAACTTAAAAGGCTCTTCTCAATAATAAAATGGAACGTAAGGACAAAGATTGAGAAGCTGTCCTTACAGGAATGAATAATACAGTGATTAATACATGTGTTGTTGGCTAAGTCCAAGAATCAGTATTGTTCTATCTAGAAAACACTTTCGGAAGACAAGAATACAATATTTGAGTACTTCCCATGTGCTAAAAGCACTATACTAGGTGTTTCACATATATTGCTTTATTCAACACTGAACACTTATAAGACAAAAACAATGTTTCCCATTTCTGCAAATGACAAAACTGAGCTCTGAGATGATATGTTTTGGCACAGAACACACAACTAGAATGTGATATAGCTGGGATCAGATGGATACCACTGACCTACTCGTCTCAGACTAGAGAACAGACACATATTAAATAGTCTCTACCCTTATTTAAAACAAAACAAAAGAAAAGGTGGGGTGCCTGGGTGGCTTAGTTGGTTAAGCGTCTGACTTTGGCTCAGGTCACTCATGATCTCACGGTTCCTGAGTTTGAGCCCCACGTCAGGCTGGCTGCTGTCAGCACAAAGCCCACTTTGGATCCTGTGTCCCCTCTCTCTCTATCCCTACAGCTGCTTGCACTCTCTCTTTCTCTCTCTCTCAAAAATAAACATTTAAAAAAAAAAAGGGTGTAGGTGACATACCTCTTTCCCTTCCTCCACTCTTAGATGTGGGATGGCAAAAAGTTTAAAGGGTAGAACACAAGAAGCACTGGATGACTGCAGGTTTTGGAAACCCACAGGCTGAGGGGGTTCCTGTGAATGTCAAAGTAAGCAGTTCCATAATAGCAATAGATTGGATGTAAAGAGCAACATCTTCACAAGCAGGAGAAGGGTTTTTGTTTTGTTCTGTTTTGTTTTGTTTCTTAAGTAAGCTCTATGTCCAGCATAGACATGTCCAACTCATGATCCCAAGATCAAAAATCGCATGCTTCACTGAATCAACCAGACAGGTGCCAAGAAGGTTTTGTTTTTTTTTGTTTTTTTTTTGTTTTTTTTTTGTTTTTTTTTGTTTTTTAAAGGAAAGCAACAGAAAGTGCAGTGGCCCCAATGAACTAAATATAGATGGGGTAAAGATGGTGTTGGAGGGAACCATGTTTGGCCTTTGATTTACTTTTAGTAGGTCAGCACATTCTCTTTTCGTTGGCTACCTCAAGTGCAAGTGACAAGCCAAGCCAAAGCTAGGCCAAAGAGGCCTTTGTCTCATGCAGTGCTTCCCTTTACCCACCTCAGATGGCCCTTCTGGATCCATCCTTAATTCACATTCTTCCTACCACAATTGGATACACTTAAAAGGGGAAACTAATTCTGCATTTTGTACTGTTGTACAGAGCCCACCAACCAAGAACAGGAATCTGCAAAATGACAATGATGAGTAAGGAAAGAAGAACTGTTTGCTATTGGGTCAAACAAATTCAATCTCAACCACATTAAAATAGGCCAAGTAGAAACCAGTTGCATAAGAAGGTATTTTCCTGAAACAAAGTGTGACTACTGGTTATTTAAATGTAATTATTGTTGGAATCATATCACTGGTAAAATGTTACAATTCAGGTAGTTTCAAAACATACTCTTTAGAAGTATCATTGATCTTTAAATCCTGGTTATTAAAAATCCACATAATCATGATTTCAGAATCACTCTGTAAGAAGATATCATTATCCCATTTTATCACAATGAAGAAATTGAGGCTCAAAATGGGAGTCAAATGCCCAAGTAGTCAGAACCGAGCTAAGTCCAAGTTTTGAGTGTTTTTTCCTTTCTCAAGGACATTTCCCAAAGCTATCGAGGTCTTATCTATTAGGCCCCTCACTTTCTTGAGATGCACTGCTGCTTCTAACTTCCTGCCATGTCCTGGGAGAATAGAATGGTTTCTTCCTGTTATCTTAACACATCATTCTGTGTACAATGTTGGATACACACACATATTGTAGTTGTAGCTTCTTAGACATTCCAATGTAAAGAATGACAAAGTCATGCCTGCCGAGTTTTAAATCATTGGCATGGTTCTTCTAGATAAAGTAGTCACTGGCCTAGGTAAGATTAATCTCCAGTGATGTTGATTTTTTTCCTCCAAATTTTATGGCAACTTTATCTCATTAACCGTTTGTTAAATTGTAAACACTTTGTGAACTAAAAGCAAGAGGTTTTTCCAGAAAACTTTTGAGATGCTAAAGCAGTAAACCATGTTTTCTAAATTTTTTCACTCACGTAATCAGGTGAGAAAGTAACAGACCCTGCAAAATGACAGCTCAAAATCAAAACAAATATGAGCACAGAACTATATGTGAATTCTATTTTACATTACAGTACCTACATAAAACCCCCCAAAATCATATTGTGAATCATTATACCTTTCTGAACTTAGCCATTCTAGTTGTGCCAATCAGCTGCTTTTTTTTTTTAAAGTTTGTTTGTTTGTTTGTTTAAGTAATCTCTATACTCCTTGTAGGGCTCGAACTCACAACCCCAAGATCAAGAGTCGCATGCTCTTCCGACTGAGCCAGCCAGGCGCCCCCAGTCAGCTTCTTCTTCAAAACTAGTAGAGGTTGCTGACCATAGGGAAAGAGCATGGATTCTGAGATCAGAAAGACCTGGGTTCCAATTCTTGCTCTACTATTTCATACTTTTGACCCTCAGGCAAATTATTCGATTGCTTAAAAAGTCTCTGTTTTCTCATACAAAATAGGGATACCGTCCCTTACCTTTTATGGTTATTAGAAAGTAAATGAATATATCATGCAAGCACAGTTGCTGGGATACAAATTTGTTCAATAAATGGTAGTAGGTGCTTAATAAATGCTTGTTATAAATTGTTTTTTAAAGCCCTATAAAGAATGTCTAGGGGCGCCTGGGTGGCTCAGTCGGTTAAGTGTCCAACTTCAGCTCAAGTCATGATTTCGTGGTTCCTGAGCTGGAGCCCTGCATCAGGCTCTGTGCTGACAGCTTAGAGCCCAGAGCTAGCTTCACATTCTGTGTCTCCTTCTCTCTCTGCTCCTCCCCCACTTGCTGCACTGTCTCTCAAAAATAAACATTAAAAAACATTAAATTAAAAAGAATGTGTCTATTGTTCCTCCTAAGACCCAGAGAGAGGAAAATGAAAATTAGCTACATGATCTAAAGTAGCAAAAACTTATTTCCACTTCTAGTATTTCTGCATCTTAGCATTTATTTCTCCCGAATTAGTTAGAATACAGCCACAGCTGGAGGTTGACTTTATGGTGAAATATCTGGATAAAAAATCTACATCAGTTGATTAAATTAAAAGATTTTAATCTACGAACTAAATAGACTCCAAATTGCTCCAAAGCACAACCACTTTCTACACAGCTTGCATTTCTACAGCATAGCTTTAAAAGAAGTGAAACCACTCTGTAATCCCATAGATTATGTCTAAAAATAGAATGATGAGCCAGCTGTCAGATGCATACGTTGTAGGGGAAATGGGGCCAAGAACCTCCCCCCAAAGATCACTGCAACTCTGCTGGCACTTGCTTCAGTAAAAATGAAAAACTGAAACCTGTTCAATTCCAGCAGCTACTGGTTTCTTTTTGGATTAGGACAAGGGTTTCGAATTCTGAAGATTTGTGAGGACTGTGAAATCTCCCCAAATTTGCAAAGTGCTATTTTAAACAGGCTTATAACAGAAATGTTGTGTGTGATCCGGAATTACTACTTCAACACAAGCCCATTTTTAAAAATTTTGCTTTTTTGTGAACTCTTCCTTCCAGAGTTATTTAATCTTAAAAAAAGAAAAAAGGCAATTTGATCAGGACTGGGTTCTAGACAATCTTCTACACACTATGCCTCTCTGGGGCCTCAGCTTTCTCACCTGCATAATGAGAAAGTTGTGGGACATATCCATTTAAGGATATTTTTCAGCTATGATGCTCTAGGATTTTCTGAGCCTTAAAATTTCCAGATAGGCTGAACAAAAGACAGAATAACACACCTTTCCAGCTAAGCTATGTTTTGAGCTGTTTCAGTCTCAATTCCATAAGCCATCTTTCTACCTAACCAAGGATTCAGCAACCCCAAAAAGGTAAATAGAAGGAATTTCAAAATCTTTTCTGACTGTTAAGGAAGCATAGGGACAATTACTATGAGTAAAGGTGGGAAGTGTCCTGGTGAGAAGAGAGGAAAGTGGTATCTGCCTGAAAAAAAGTGGACATAGGTCAAGGTAGTACTGCTTGTGTGCTATGTAGGCCACAAATGCATTCACTCAAATACTTACTTAGTTGAGTACCTACTATTATGCAACCGCTACTTTTTTTAGATGCAAGGGATAGAGAATGGTTGAGCTAATGACAGATACACTCCTAACACGAGTCTCACCCACTCCTCCTCATGGGAGGCACAAATCCTGCCCCAGTCAATTCCAAACCCTGACCCTCAAAAGTCAAATAGAAAGAAAATAAAAAGGTTCAGCCTCACATCTGGTATACTCAATACATGCTGAGTGAACCTGGAGAAATACCTAGCTTACTCCAGTGCCTTTGCAAAGTTGGCAGTTTCAAAGAAAAACAATCACTTACTGAGTTTGAGTGAGGAGCTATTGAGTGAGATGTTGGGGATCAAAATACTACATCAGCCATTTTTAGCACTCGCTTCTTATTTTTTGTTTTGTGGGCTTCTCCCCACCCCCCCCCCCGGGAATTGTGTGTCATTAGTCAAAAACTGACAAAGTAGAGGGGCATCTGGGTGACTCAGTCGGTTAAGCATCTGACTTTGGTTCAGGTCATGATCTCACGGTCTATGAGTTCAAGCTCCGTGTCAGGCTCTGTGCTGACAGCCCTGAGCCTGGAGCCTGCTTCGGATTCTGTGTTTCCCTCTCTTTCTGCCCCTCCCCTGCCTGTGTTCTGTCTCTGGATCTCAGAAATAAATAAATGTTAAAAAATAATAATAAAAAAATAAAAAAACTGACAAAGTAGAAAATGCAAGAGAAAGAAAGCCTAGTGTCAGAGTTGTCTACTTTGTACTGTGGCTCAGGACCGAAGGGATTTCCTTGTAAAGGACCCAGGTTTGGCCACCTAACAATGTCCCTGTGTGGACAATTAACCCAGCATGGGATGTTTCTTCCTCAAGACTGACTACAGGCTTGTTACTTCCTAAACTTCAGACACACTATACATTGTTGAAACAATCCAAGGACTTCATGAGCATGTTCAATCATTCATTCAACAAATATTTATTTGGGTGCCTACAATCCTCATGATAGGGATTCACAGCAAACAAGACTGGCATGGTCTCTGCCCTTACAGACTAATAGAAGGGACATACATTAAGCAATTATGTAGAGAAACATTTAATGATAAGTATGATAAGTGTGACAACTATGATAAGATAGATAAGATAGATAACAATGAAGGGACCTAACGTGGCCTGGGAGAGGTGGGAAAATAATTCAAACAATGGATTATGAAAGTGGGCAAAGGCCAAACTATCCATAGAAAAGTCAAACACATGATTTCTTTCTAAAAAAATGCTAGCTTTTTCTGCTCCTTAAGTCTTAGACACATCTTTCCTCAGTGCTCATGGCACCCTGTACTTCTTGGAATTAGTAAGCTGATTTTACTGTAATATGACAACCACTTTTATGAATCTGTTTCCTCTACTAGACTGCAAATTTCTCCAGAACAGGTCCCTTACCCAACCTATTTTGGTGTCTCTAGTACCTAGAATTGAGCTAGATCCTGAGTAGGCCCTCAGAAAATGGTAGGTGCAGGGCGCCTGGGTGGCTCAATTGGTTAACAGTCCGTCTTCGGCTTGGGTCATGATCTCGCAGTTTGTGAGTTCAAGCCTTCCATTGGGCTCTGTGCTGAGTGTCTCCCTCTCTCTCTGCCCCTCTTCCACTCCTGCTCTGTCTCTATCTGCCTCCCAAAAATGAATAAACGTTAAAAACAAATAAAAAGATCAAAAGAAAATGGTAGTTGCTATCATTATAATTGCTGTTCTTCAGACTGGTTATTACACAAATTATGCAACTTTGTTCTTATTCATTGAGCTCTCTCTCCCACTTGGTAGAGAAACACCAATAAGTGAGTCCCAAGAACTGATCACCTGCCACTGATCCCAACACACGCCATTGCTCTCAGTTCCTTTCTAGTGGTGATTTTTTCTGTTTACACATGGATGATTCAGAGCTGTCTTTTCCACTATGCTATGATGACTTCCAATGCAAGACTATCAGCCAAGAATAGTAATGCCTTAAAAGGTAGTGATACAAAGATCACAAGGTAGGGCGGGGAGAATTAGGACACAGCTGTAGTGTTCTGTAGGCTAAAACATAGACTCAATGTGTCACAGAAAATTAAATCAGAGGCTGAATGTAATTCCCAGTATCCTGAATAAATATAAGCAGGGCCCCTGGTACTGTCACTGCCCACACTGAGGCCATCCTAGGTCTTCAATGACATCCAGTCCTATGCCCCAGGATCATCCTAAATCAGGGAGGCAAGGTCACTGATCCTCCAGGCCAAATTCTACAAAGCTCCAATTGCCCCAGACAGAAAAAAGAGGATGCCAACTGCTAAATCCATTTTGATAGCTAGAGGAGGATTAAAGAAACTGCACACATGGTGATGTCCAAATCTGAGCAATGAGATTAACCTCTATGTGGACTGCCTATACCTCAGAGAGTTTTAAAACACAGATATCCACCAACACATTTTTCACATCCAGGCTCAAACTGAAAGGGAGCTGCAAGTGGGATGTAGTAGTGCACTTTGTTCCCTCAGTATTCTAGAGAAACACTAAGACAGGGTCACTGTCTCCCAGAAACTGTAGGAGAGACAGACCAGGAAATGATCTATAGTGCCACGAGAAGAGCACAAACAAGGTGCTAATGGGAACACACAAGCAGGAGTGATAAATTTATGGGAGTGAGGGGAGATCTAACAGAAACTTCACAATCAGAAGTGGCATTAGAGCTTAGTTTTGAAAGAGTAGGCTCCCAATAGGCAAGAAGGGGGAGGAAGTGGAAAGTGCATTCTAGGCAAAGGCAATAGCATGTACAAAGACAGAGCAGCATAGGGGCGCCTGGGTGGCGCAGTCGGTTAAGCGTCCGACTTCAGCCAGGTCACGATCTCGCGGTCCGTGAGTTCGAGCTCCGAGTCGGGCTCTGGGCTGATGGCTCAGAGCCTGGAGCCTGTTTCCGACTCTGTGTCTCCCTCTCTCTCTGCCCCTCCCCCGTTCATGCTCTGTCTCTCGCTGTCCCAAAAATAAATAAACGTTGAAAAAAAAAAAAAAAAAAACAAAGACAGAGCAGCATAAAAGCATTGTTTGTTCTGAAAACACAAGTAATTTTGTGTAGCTAGAGTTTAAAGCATACAATAGTGAGTGGCAGGAGAAGAGATTATAGGATGTTGAAGGTCAGACCAGGAATGGTCTTATATACTAGGCTAAACAGTTAAACTTCTTCCTGCAGCTAATAATATCTATTTATTATTATTACATCTTATTTATTTTATTTTATACCTACTAGGTACTAGGCATGCTGTCTCATACGCTTCACTGCATTTAATGTTCAAAACTCTCCCATATGGCTTTTTCCCTTCTTTGTATACCCAAAAAGGTTCAAGAGAGGTTAACTTTCTCAAATTAGATCTGACTTCAAAGACTACCCAAAATCTTACAAAAAAGGATTCCAACTCTAGGTCTCCAGACTTCAAACAACCTAGGGCTCTTTCCTACATACTACAGGTTATAATGTTAAGTTTCAGAACACTCTCACTTAGCTCTACAGCAAACCAACTGAGTGTTATAAAAATGTTCAAGGAGCCCTTGAAATCATTGGCATCAAACTGAGTACATTTGCCTACTCTGTCTTAGCAGTCTCTAAAACACAGACATACTAAGAAACCTAAGATCAATTTTCCCAATGGTCCTTGTCTGAAGCTTTTCTCTCTCCTGACATTACTTCAGCATTTGACATCAACAGCTATTTCAGGAAGGAATGTAGCCAG
The DNA here is from genome assembly GCF_007474595.2 of Lynx canadensis. Lineage (NCBI taxonomy): Eukaryota > Metazoa > Chordata > Mammalia > Carnivora > Felidae > Lynx > Lynx canadensis. Next base: position 83,602,284 of record NC_044315.2, read on the forward strand.
ACTTCCCAAAGCAGAGACAAGATCAGGAGATTGTGGCTTACATACGACCATCTGACACCTGGCGTTCATGAACATTCAGTAATGAGGAAACAAGGCTTTTGGGAAACATGTCCAGGCTCTGAAGCTCATTAGCTGGTTGATTTTGGTCATGCTACTTAAACTTTCTAAGCCTCAGATTCCTCATATTTACAATATATTAATAAACATACTTTTCAGGATAGCTGTGAAAGTTACAGAGAATAATGTAAAGGGAAGAATCAATGCTTAGAGCATGACAGGCACCCAAACCTGCCTTTCCTACTTAGGTACATACTTAACTAGTATTCTGTCTGCCTAACTCCAGTACTGGAGTTTTGTGAGGTCGAAATGAGGTGAGGTCTATGCAAGTCCTAAATCAAGTAAAATATAACCGACATTATAACTAAGTTTAAAACACTGCTCCAGCCATAAGAATGAACAGTTTATAATCCTTCTCTTCAAGGGACTAATTTTCAGATAAGGAAGCTACAAGTATATAAATGAATGTAATACTGGTAAGAAGTAGTAAGTGCTAGAAGAGTGGTAAAAATAACTAACATAACTGAGCATTAACCATGGGCTAGACCTAATCTAGGTGTTTTATATGATCTCATTTAACACTAAAATGAGCCCTACAGAGCAAGTACTATTTTATTATAGATGTGGAAAGTGAAGCACATGACACCTAGGTAGTTTGATTAAGTTTATACAACCAGTAAGCAGTAGAGCCAGGATTTAAATGCAAGAATTCTGATTCCAGAGTGCATATTACTAGAGAAACAGAGGTGTGAATTAAAGAAGTGGAGAAATAACATAGTTACAACAATGGAGTCTAATAATGGACCAACATTCATTGTGCACTCAGCTTTCTGCCAGGCCCTGTGTTAAGTACTTTACATGCAAGCTTTCACTGAATTCCAAAACCTGTGAGCTGGATACCATCCCAATTTTACAGATGAGGCAAACAGACTTAACGAAGCTAGGTTACTTGCTCAAGGTCTCACAGCTCGTTACCAACAGAACCAGATCTCACACGTAGTCCTTTCGGTGTGCAACGCAATTACCTGATGTTTTTTTGTATACATATACAATAAGCATGCATACAGTATTTTGAGTAAAAATAGGATCACTTTATTTTGTGATCTCTAAATGGTCAGATGAGCTCAATTACCCTTTTCTGCCATTAAAAATAACCTTTTACGTTACAAGAGCAATATGAATGTTATAGAATACTAAAAATATAAAGAAGCAAAAATAAGAAAATGAAGCATGTCTCAGAAACTTTGAAAAGGGAATTATGGAAAACTAGTTAGGAAGACAGTTCAAGGACTGACTGCAGCAGTCTTGGCCTTCAATACCAGGCTGGAGAACCAAAGCTATACTCTACATACAATGGAAGACTGTGAGCAGAGCAGCAGTATAATTAGAGCCTAATGCTGTGTGTAAGACAGACTTAAATGGAGAGACAAGAGGCAAGAGGATCAGCAGGAGCCCATTACCGTGGTCAAGGTAAAAAGCTAAGGTCCTGATTTATAAGCAGGCTGCCTATCATAACCACTGTAAGCTCAGACTGAGTCAGAGAGACCTAAGTTTGAACTTGGTTCCACTATTTACTTGCTGTGTGACTCTGATTCAGTTACTTAAGCTATGTGAGCCTCAGTTTTATCATCTGTAAGTGTGGATAATAAAACCCATGTAAATAGTTGTCGTGGGAGCTAAAGATGTGAAACAATTAACATGATTTAGGTTTCTCAACTTCTACACGATTGACATTTCAGGCCAAATAATTCCTTTTTATGGGGTTGCTGCCTTGCGTATTACAGGATATCTAGCAGCATCTCTGGTCTCTAACTAGCCCCCTTCCCCAGGTTGTGACAATCAAAAATGTCTCCAGACACTGCCAAATAAACTCTAGTTGAGAACCATTTGTCATAGTTTCTGACATATAAAATGATCAGCAAATGTAAGCTTTAAAAAATGGTTACAGGGAAGAAAGGGAGGAGAAGGTGGTCGAAAGAAGACATATAAAAGACAAAGACCAAGATGACCAAATTGGCTGGCTGACTGGATACGGAGGCCACGAAAAAAAGAAGGTAGCAGAGCTGACCACAGCTTTCATTCTATGTGATTCATGCCACCAAAAGAAGAACAATAGAAGAGGATGCAGATTTGAGGAACCAGAGCGATATGCAAATGGAAATATCTGAAAGGCATTAAGAATTCTGGCCTGTAGTTAGTGAGAATGGTCAGCGTAGGTCTCCGTATCAAATATTAAAATCGTTCTTTATGTCTCCTGAGCTTTTATAAGGTTTCAGTTTTATCTAACAGTTCCAAAATAAACACTAGTCACATGCCTTAACTGTAAAGCTCTCAGGATAAACCTAAAAGACATGTTTGGCAATGATTATGTATTGCCTTTGACATAAAAAAAAAAAAAAAAAGATATTCTATTTTCAGGAAGAATTATACTGTAATAAAAAAATAAAGCAAGTAAGAAAAATCACTACATGGGAATGCAAACTGGTGCAGCCACTCTGGAAAACAGTGTGGAGGTTCTTCAAAAAATTAAAAATAGATCTACCCTATGACCCAGCAATAGCACTGCTACAAATTTACCCAAGGGATACAGGAGTGCTGATGCATAGGGGCACTTGTACCCCATCGTTTATAGCAGCACTTTCAACAATAGCCAAATTATGGAAAGAGCCTAAACGTTCATCAACTGATGAATGGATAAAGAAGTTGTGGTTTATATATACAACGGAATACTACTCGGCAACGAGAAAGAATGAAATCTGGCCATTTGTAGCAACGTGGATGGAACTAGAGAGTGTTGTGCTAAGTGAAATAAGTCAGGCAGAGAAAGACAGATAAAACTGAGAATAAACTGAGGGTTGATGGGGGAGTGGGGGGAGGGGAAATTGGGTGATGGGCATTGAGAAGGGCACCTGCTGGGATGAGCACTGGGTGTTGTATGAAAACCAATTTGACAATAAATTTCATATTAAAAAAAAAAGAAAAATCACTATTGATTTGTGCATTTGTACAAATCTCACTCTTTTTTAGTTTTCCATCCTTTTACTGGACAACTGAAAAATAGGTATATACCAATAATCTGGAAGATTAAACCAATTTCTGAGCTTCAATATGTGCCACATATTTTAGAGACACTGGTAAAAGAAAGAGAAGTTGAATCCAAACTGATGTGTGTTCAAATTCCAGCTGCATGATACCTTTAGAAGTCAGATCTGACTCTAAATTCTCCAACCCCATGGCAACTCTTGCAGCCTTTGCCAAGCCACCTGAGCAAACAAGACTGCATCCCTGCTCCTCACCTGCTATGGAGTCTATATCAAGGCCTCTCAAAGAATCAGCCAAAGCAAAGCAGACAGGCACTGGAGCTGATCTGAGGCATCTATCTATATACTGTACTTCGGACTTTCTAGGAATATTCTGTTCTGTGGTCTCCATGAACCAATGTTCTCTAAATTCCAATATTCAGGAATTCAAAATAAATCTCTCAAAATAAAAAGTCCATGTAATATCATGACACATATGTCAAAACCAACAGAATGTAAAACATCACAAGTGAACCCTAATATAAACTATGAATTCTGGGTGATAATATTGTGTAGGCTCACTGACTGTAACAAATATATTACACCAGTATGGGATATTGATGAGAAGAGTTGTGCAGCAGGTGTGGAAGAGGGTGTATGAAAATTCACTGTACTTCTGCTCAATTTTGCTATAAACCCAAAACCCTAAACTTCCTTTTAAAAGTCTATTCGAAGTAAAACAAAACAAACAAAAACAAAACAAAAACAAAAAAAACATGGCACGTGGGTGGCTCAGTTGGTTAAGCACATGTTGATCTCAGCTCAGGTTTTTTTTTTTTTTTTTTTTTTAATGAAATTTATTGTCAAATTGGTTTCCAGACAACACCCAGTGCTCATCCCAGCAGGTGCCCTTCTCAAATGCCCATCACCCAATTTCCCCTCCCCCCACTCCCCCATCAACCCTCAGTTTATTCTCAGTTTTTAAGAGTCTTTTATGGTTTGCCTCCTTCCCTCTCTGTAACTGCCCCCCACTTCTCTTCCCCCCTTGGTCTTCTGTTGAGTTTCTCAGGATCCACATAAGAGTGAAAACATATGGTATCTTTCTCTGCCTTATTTCACTTGGCATAACACTCTCTAGTTCCATCCACGTTGCTACAAATGGCCAGATTTCATTCTTTCTCGTTGCCGAGTAGTATTCCGTTGTATATATAAACCACAACTTCTTTATCCATTCATCAGTTGATGGACGTTTAGGCTCTTTCCATAATTTGGCTATTGTTGAAAGTGCTGCTATAAACGATGGGGTACAAGTGCCCCTATGCATCAGCACTCCTGTATCCCTTGGGTAAATTTGTAGCAGTGCTATTGCTGGGTCATAAGGTAGATCTATTTTTAATTTTTCGAAGAACCTCCACACTGTTTTCCAGAGTGGCTGCACCAGTTTGCATTCCCACCAACAGTGCAAGAGGGTTCCCGTTTCTCCACATCTTCACCAGCATCTATAGTCTCCTGGTTTGTTCATTTTAGCCACCCTGACCAGCATAAGGTGGTATCTCAGTGTGGTTTTGATTTGTATTTCCCTGATGAGGAATGACGTTAAGCATCTTTTCATGTGCCTGTTGGCCATCTGGATGTCTTCTTTAGAAAAGTGTCTATTCATGTCTTCTGCCCATTTCTTCACTGGATTATTTGTTTTTTGGGTGTGGAGTTTGGTGAGTTCTTTTCAGCTCAGGTCTTGATCACAGGGTCGTGAGTTCACACCCCACATTGGGCTCTGTGCTGGGTGTGAAGCCTACTTTAAACAAACAAAAAAAGGCAGTGGGGCGGTTGCCACGGGGAGCAGCACAAGTGAGGATGGCCTGATCGCAGGGTCCCCAGATTCCTAACCTCTGCCAGGGCCTCAGCCCCCTTGCGGGTTAATGCTGTTGCTGGCAATCCAAATTCCTGGCGGGCCTGGATCTTCCAGGAGATCTTGGAGCTGCAGGAGCACAGAAAAGATTGGTGATGGTGGTGGTTTTCTTCTCTATCAGCGTGGCCCCACAGGAACCGGAGCTTCCCAAGACCTTCGCCTCAGCGAAGAGAGGAGCTCCAGGGAGGCCTGAGGAGCTCCAGGGAGGCCTGAGGAGCTCCAGGGAGGCCTGAGGGAGCAAAGTAGCAAGACCTGCTCTTCTCATCTGCCCACCTGCTGACCAGCATGACCCCGAGGCAGCGGTGTCCTAGCTGAGACTGGTGCACCCAGCCACTGCTTCAGGAGTAACTTTCATCTTCCTCCAGTCACCCCTTCTGGCTCCTTGCTTCTCTGGCTTCTGCACAGTTATGTAACGTGTATTGGGATAAATAGTCCTCTTTTCATAATGTTATGGTGGTTCTATTCCCAGTTGACTCACTGTGATTTGGTGATCTACTTATGCTTCTTAGAACCCCACTCTCACTTACTTCAAAGAAAGTAAACACATGTACTCCTTTGTGGCTCTTCTACGCAAGGACATGTACAGCTTTTAAAAAGAAGTTTTCATCTCCACATTTACATTCTACATACTATAGAATTTACCATATAATGTCCTATTTAATCTATTAGCATAATATATAATTTATTTATTGTTATTATCTGCCTCCTGTAACCAGAAACCATGTTCCACAAGGGCAAAGAGTTTTTGTCTGATTTGTCTGTGGATGCAGCTTTGGTACCTGGGCATGGCAGTCAGTATTTATCAAACTGAATGAAATTAAACAATGCCCCTCCCCTCCGCCCCCCGCCAAAAAAAAGGTGCAAAAAAAATATCTCATGTGAGATGTGTTGTCATAATTTGGGATTCAGAAAAAGTGATCCCTTTAGATGTGCAGCAGCAGATGCCAGAGAGAAGACTTATGCTCAGGGCCAGGAATTACAGAGACAAGGTTGGGCTGGGGGGGTCTTAAATTCTTTGGATGGTCATGAGGAAAATAAAATTTTCCAAAAAAAGAATCTACAGAAATCCAAATGGTGAGTTCTCCCTGTAGCTGAAGACTCCCATTATGTCATGGAGTAAATTTATATGTGCCAAATTTACAAAGGGTGCAAAAGGCAAACATCAGGAAGCTCTCTAAATTGAATGACAATTTTTTGATAAAGTGAAAAGTAAAAAGAGATGATATCCTTATCCCACTTCTATAAAAACCAATACCAATTCCAGTTTCCAGTACAGCCATAGAAGGAACTTAGAAGTTGCTATCGTATCCTAACAACCAAGAAAAAGCTGAACAAAATGAAAAAGCAACAACTCTTCTTAGATTTGGCAGAGAAGTGTGGTCACATGGCAAACTACTGTCCCCCAAATTGGAAAGACAGATAAAGATAACAGAGAATCAACTTACCAAAGCAGAAACTCATGAGCAGAAAACTCCATGGGAAGCAGTGCCAGAATAAGAAGACCCCAACTGCAATTGATGAATTGCTTGCTGGAGGCTAAGTGTGGACAACTCCAAGAGTTAAAAACTCCACAGTGCCCAGTAACAGGAGGGTCCCATACTTGTTTGAGTTTTACCTCCAAGAACTCTACCAAGACCTCCCAAAGAGTGTCAGAGAAAATTCCCTCTTGCTTCCAGCAGAGGGAGGGTAAAAAACTATTTTGAAATGTATCAGAACATTGGAGAAAAATTATTTGACCACAGCCTAACTTGCTGGAGTTTTATCAGAGCCTAACCTACCTGATAAAAGGAAATACCTGCCCCCTCTAGCCATTCTTTCTGGCCAGAGGGGGGAAAAAAAGAATGTGAGAAGCACCAGTGAATTCCAGTCTACAGCAGAAGCTCACCAAGACTCAAATCTAATCAAAGAACTATAGAATGCTTCCTCTTCCCCCATATCTTCGTTCCTTTTACCCAGCACATCACATCTGATTTCCAGCAGCAACAACAACAAAATCACAAAGCATACTAATAGGCAAAAAAACTTTGTCATGCTGCGCGTGAAGCCCACTTAAAAAAAAAAAAAGATTGTCAGAGTGGATCCAAAAACAAGATCCAACTATATGTTGTCTACGAAACCCATATATAGATTAAAGTAAAGGAATGACAAAGAATACAGGAGTGCTGATTCATAGGGGCACTTGTACCCCAATGTTTATAGCAGCACTTTCAACAATAGCCAAATCATGGAAAGAGTCCAAATGTCCATCAACTGATGAATGGATAAAGAAGACGTGGTTTATGTATACAATGGAATACTACTTGGCAATTAGAAAGAATGAAATCCTGCCATTTGCAACAATGTGGATGGAACTGGAGGGTATTATGCTAAGTGAAATAAGTAAGCCAGAGAAAGACAGATTATCATATGTTTTCACTCATATGTGGAACTTGAGAAGCTTAACAGAAGACCATGGGGGGAAATAAAGGGGAAAAAATAGTTTCAAACAGAGAGGGAAGCAAACCCATAAGATACTCTTAAATACAGAGAACAAACTGAAGGTTGATGGGGGGAGGTGGAGGGGGAAAATGGGTGATGAGCACTGAAGAGGGCACTTCTTGGGATGAGCACTGGGTGTTGTATACAAGCGATGAATCATGGGAATCTACCCCTGAAACCAAGAGCACACTGTATATACTGTATGTTAGCTAACTTGACAATAAATTACATTTAAAAAAAAAAAAAGTAAAGGGAGGGACAAAGATACATCATAGTAACACTGATCAAAAGAAAGCAGAATAGCTATATTAATTTTAGACAATGCAGATTTCAGAACAAGGAGAATGATCAGGGATGAAGAGAAACATTACATAATAATGATAAAGGGGTCAATATTCCAAGATGACATAACAATCCTTAATAGGTATGCACCTAACAATAGTGTCAAAATACGTAAGGCAAAAACTGATAGAACTGCAATGAGAAATAGATGAATCTACTATCATCACTAGAGACTTTAACACCTCTCTTTGAGATATGGACATATCCAAAAGCCATAAAATCAGTAAGGACACAGTTGATCTCAACAATACTAAAAATCAATTGGATATAATTGACATCTATAGACCACTTCATCCAACAATGCAGATTATATATTCTTCTCAAATTCATATGGAACATTCACCAAAAAAGGACCACATTCTGAGCCATAAAAGAAACTTCAACCAATTTAAAAGAACAGAAATCATACAATACCTGCTCTCAAATCACAATGGAATTAAAACAGAAATCAATAATAGCAAGATAGCTGGAAAATCCCAAAATACTTGGAGATTAAACAACACAATTCTTTTTTTTCTTTAATGTTATTTATTTTTGAGACAGAGGGAGACAGAGCATGAGTGGAGGAGGGGGGAGAGAGAGAGAGAGAGAGAGAGAGAGAGAGAGAGAGAGACACAGAATCTGAAGCAGGCTCCAGACTCTAAGCTGTCAGCACAGAGCCCAACGCGGGGCTTGAACTCACGAGCCATGACATCATGACCTGAGCTGAAGTCAGACACCCAACTGACTGAGCTACCCAGGCACCCCTAAACAACACAATTGTAACACATGGGTCAAAGAACAACTCTCAAGAGAAATTTTTAAATATTTGGAACTAAATGAAAATAAAAATAGAACTTATCAAAATTTGTAGATTGCATCAAAAGCAATGCTCAAAGGGAAATTTATAGCACTGAATTTATATATTAGAAAAAAAGAAAGATTTAAAACCAATAATCTAAGTTTCCATGTTAGGAAACTAGAAAAAGGAAAGCAAATTAAATCCAAAACAAACAGAATTCGGGAAATAAAAAAAACTAGAAAAATAATCAATGAAATTGAAAACTAGAAATCTTTAGAGAAAAATCAACAAAACCAAAAGCTAGTTCTTTGCAAAGATAAATAAAATAAAAAAGTCTGTATCCAGGCTAAGGAAA